>NC_137072.1:34774279-35518844 GCF_951640355.1 Cnephaeus nilssonii | reverse complement strand
TGCCATGGCCTTGGGCTGGCTGCCACACCGCCCTCCTTCCTCACCCAAGAGCTATCAGGAGAGCAGACAAAGATGTACTGTGTGGATAAAGACACTGAGATGCGGCTGTGGGTTGTAAGTGCAAAAGATGAGCTATCGAACGATAAGGAGAGTCAAGGTTGCTCTGGCTTCAGAAGGAAGAATCCTGAAAAGATCTCTTAGATTATAGGAAAGACTCCATTATTTAGAAATGTGAATAGCAACAACTCACAGATAGAATACGAGAGCACGTGGCCATCAGGGAATGATGGAATGTGGCTCAGTGATCCAAAGACATTCTTCCCGAATCCACTTTATGTGTGATTTCCTTCAGCCAGCTAAGGATGGATGGTAGGTGCGCAGGCCACTCCAGGGATAATCATAAAGTGAAGGGGGCAAACCAAAGTTTCTTGTTTATATTTTAACAAGAATGTTTCTTCCCCTTTTTTATTATGAAAGTTTGATTGTTCAAATCATCACAGTATGCACCTTAAATTTATACAATGTTATATGTCTTGAAGCTGGAAAGAATTAAATTTAAATTTTAAAAAGTTTTGACTGTTCAATCCTAAAACATACTTCTTTTTCTTTTTTTTTCCTTTTTTTTTTTACAATATGTGTAGAGACAGACATATTCCTGAGGTTTAAAAAATATACCCTGAGAAGAAGCTTGTTGAGTCCTTTTGGAAAACTTCATACAAATGCATTTAAAATACTACTAATAAAGTAGTATTATTCAAATCATTCATTCATTCCATATTTGCTGAATGTCTATAAAATACTACAAAATATTTCTAGGTAATGTAATGAATGGAAAAGGGGGAAGGTTGATGCCAGCCAGATTCAAGTTCAAACCCAGCTCTGCAGCTTTCTTGAGACATAATCCTGGGCAAATTCTTCAGCTAGAGAATAAACACAGTAAGGCCGGTGTAAGCATCAAATAAGATATTTTAAATGTCTAACAACACTTGGAAAGAGTATAATTGCTCTCAAAGTGTTCTCTAATTTTAAGTAATAACTGACAAATTTTAAAAATGCATAAATGAGGAATATAATTGTTTCTCATACAAGCTAAGCAGCAGCATACATCAGCCAGATTTTAAGTGGAAGCCACATGGCCTAACACAATCCCAAGCACTCAGAATGCTAAATAAAGCTTAACCAATATTGATCATGATGCTAAAGGAAGAACAATAAATTAAGCAACTTCTTCTATCCTGCCGAGGTCTGGCTGAATTTTCTAAACCTTACTTGGTTTATCTGTGGTTGAAGGGAGTTCCCTATTTACAATTCTCTCTCTGTAGTCACCATGCATCTACCCACAGCTCACTTCTCCCTCTTCTTCCTGCCTCAGCATCCCCACCTTTCTTCAGAGGCTGATTGGAGAATATAGATTTCCCAGAGCAATTCTACTCTTTAATATCTCCACCCCACCAATTGGTTCTGTGCAAACAATTTTACCTGATTCTCATATTAAATGTAATCACTCACCAGGCCCTGTGTTTGCAAACGTGGGAGTCCTGCATACAACCTGCTATGATTTGCCTGGTCAGCACAAAACGCCTTTCGGAGCCGCTTATGAATTCTGATGCCCTGGAAAACCTATGTGAAGCGCAGCCAGCTCTCTCAGAGATACATAAAAGTATCTCTGCCACACAGATGCCCGAGACTCATTTATAGACCAATTACAGGACTGGAGCGGCAGCAATGTTTTACATTTGTTCTGTTTTGTATTTTTAGCCCTGGCGTTTCCCTCTCGTGGATTATGGTAAATACAACATTTGCTTCCAGAACTGGGACTTGCTGAGATCATAAAGGAAAGTGCCTAACAAGCAGATTACCTTTGGCTATTGCATTATAGGGATACAGACAGTTACGCTAAGTGGCTGGATTTAGTCATATTCAAATTCTATTAAGCTGCCTTGCCTTCAACATACAAATAAACAAGAGAGGCTTAGTGTGTAGTGTATTTTTCAATGGCCTGTTCCTCCATCAGCGCGTCCCTGTGAGGGCTTCACCATGGGGGAGGGTAGAGAGGCCTTTAAAAAAATCACCACCACCACCACCACCACCAAAACAGTCAATGCTTTTGTAAGTTTGTTTCTTCAATTTCTTTCCTTCAACATTCTGTAATCTGCCTTCCCAACACTGAGCCAACTAAAGAGTCAGTAGAACAAAGTAAAGAAACACTAATTCATTGGGAAGTACATACTGCCCGTCCTGAAGAGCCAAATAGTAACAATTTTGCATGCGGCACTGCGCTGTGTCCTAAGAAGGTGACATTCCTTATGACTCTATATCCCATGGTTAAATCTATTAATACAGCATCAAACTACAATTTGTATATTTTGCCTAATTGCCCACTGCACAAATCATTATGAGCATGAAGGACAGGTTTTTTTGTGTGTTTTTTTTCTCCTCTTACTCGCAAGCCTGCTGCTTTTCTGACCTTGCCATAAATTAGTGAGACACTGAGCTGTAAATCCAGAGCTGCGAGTGTCTTTCAGAGGCAATTATGGTGAAACTTTGTTCCAGCATTATGAAACGTGGCATTTTCACTAGATAACGTCCATATTACACACACCAACCAGAGGCCTTGAGAGTGGACCTTAGAAGGGAAAGAAAATGTAACGTGTGGCCCCGCGTTAACTGTGGCGATGCTGCAGGCAGCTCAGTCCGTGCAGTGATGCCCTGGGTGGATGGCGGCTGCAGATGCAGCATATTATTTAGAGGGCTGTCTCCTGCAGGCCTGTGCATTTTATTTAATAGTTTCCCCTTTTTTTAAGGAATACGGTAAAGATGTTTTACTACTCTAAAAGGAATTCTTTTTAAAAAAGGTCAGGTCTGGCCTTTGAAGAGAAATATCTTTTAATAAAAATGACAGTTTTCTTATGTCTTTGTTTAGTGGCTACCTGTAGTCACAGAATATGCGCTCCATGAGGATGTGAATTTGTGTATCTTTTGTTACCGTGATATTTTCCCAGCTCCTCGAATTGTGTCTGATATATAGTAAGGTGCTCAATAAATAGTTAAATGCATGAATGAATAATAAAAAAATAAGAAAAAATGGCAATAAATCTCGAAGATATACCTGGAGACTTGATGTTTGTAGAGCATAAAAGGTTAATGCAGAGCCTAGAGTAAGTTGGGTGCCTTTAGTATGAATTTTGAAACGGGGAATAAAACATTTCAGGACATGCTCAACTGTGTGAAGGACTGAAGTAACCAATGTGAGGTATGCAAGAGATTAGAAATCAGGGGAGAGGAAAAAACTACATGTTCATTAGAACACCTCCAACTAATGCACCTGGAGTGAAAATCATCCAGAACCTCCATATTCTAAGTGCAGATGAAGATAGGAAGACAGCACTGGGAAGAACTGTCTGACATGAGGGTAAGGAAGCCAATGCCCAATCTAATGTGGAATGAAAGGAAAAGCCAGCCCAGCCGGTGTGGCTCAGTGGTTGAGCGTCAACCTATGAACCAGGGGTCACAGTTCGATTCCCTGACCAATGATTCCCTCTCATCACTGATGTTTCTATTTCCCTCTCCCTTCCTCTCTGAAATCAATTAAAAAAAATTTTTTTTAAAAGAAAAGCCAGCAGAGTCCCCAGGACCTGGAGAGAAGTGACTGTGTTTTTCTGCAAATCTCTAGCATTTCAAGGGTTTGGAGATTTTCAATATACTGGAACCACAATTATTAAATATCAGCAAAACACTTCACTGAGCTGGATATCAGAATCACGAAAAAATGACAGAAAGAAGGCCCTTAGGAAGTGATGGGCTGAGGGGTGAGTGACAGAGGGATGCGAAGGAGAACAGGAGGGACTGAAGAAGCAGGAGGGAAGGAGAACACACCTTGGCTTTACAGCTATTTCTTCCTAACTGGTGGGGCCTCACATCTCACCTGCCCATTCATTCCATGCACCATGGCTGACTTCTTTTATCTAATGACTAGAGGCCCAGTGCATGAAATTCATGCACCGGGGTAAGGGGGGTCCCTCAGTCTGGCCTACGGCCTCTCGCAGTCCAGGAGCCCTGGGAGGATGTCCGACTGACGGCTTAGGCCCACTAAGCCATCTGTCAGACATCCTTAGCATTGCCACAGAAGCGGGAGAGGCTCCCACCACTGCCGCTGTGCTCACCAGCTGTGAGCCTGGCTTCTGGCTGAGTGGCGCTCCCCCTGTGGGAGCGCACTGACCACCAGGGGGCAGCTCCTGCATTGAGTATCTGCCCCCTGGTGGTCAGCACGCATCATAGTGACCGGTCATTCTACCATTTGGTCATTTGCCTATTAGCCTTTTATTATATAGGATACGCTATAGATGAGGCTCCCTAGAACCATAAGAAATGCAAAAAATTCACTGTTAACTCATTTTCAAATTGCCCCCACTTAAAATCAAATTGCCCCCCTGTGGGGCGTGTGCTGCACCTTGGGAACCACTGGGCTTGACACTTTTCCTCTCTGAGCTTCATTTCTGAATACATATGCATATACCATGGGAATAGTAATCTCTTCTCCGCCTACCTCACTGGGTTGTCATGAGGAGGTTCTGAACTAATAAAACTAGAAATGTTTCATCAAGTAAGTGATGTCTAAACAGGAAGGGATTGTGATTTTTAAGCCCACGGGTACCCTCGCAGGTAGCAGGTGCTGATTAGGGGAGGAGGGCATGATTGTTTCCTGGGACTGTAGCTATGGAAGCTTTGCAGAGGGTTTCACAGGCCTCGGAGGGGTGGGCTCTGGTCAGCAGCCCTGTAGTGGTGGTCATCCTTGGAGGCACTGGCTGGGGGGGGGGGGCGGATATAGGGAGCCGCTAGGGGGACAGCGAGGCCGAAGGGGGAGTAACTGTCAAACCTCCCTGCTTGGCGCCATTCTTTAAATTGTATGTGGCCATTTCGCAGCTATATGTGCTCAGGGCGGGACTCCAATATCCTGGAGTGGGGTGGGGGGGGTGCTGGGCCAGGGCGGAGCCAGGCGGGCTAGGAGGGCGGGTTTAGCCGTGGCCCCTGGTGAGGTTCAGTGCGCTTCGGCTGCGGAGACAATGCAGCTGCTGTGGCGGGGGTGGGGGGTGGGGTGGGGGGGAGAGTCTGACCTTGGGGGGCCACTCGGGCCTGCCTCCACCCAGGTCTGGAGTTGTAGGGAGGAGAGGTGTGCCCGGCCCCAGCGGAGGGGGCCTGGCAGTGGTGAGCTGCAGGCCCTGGGTGCCTCGGGGGCACTGATGGGTCATCACCAGCATGCTATTGTTGTGGGCGCCCCTGTTGTGGGGGTGGCAGGGGAAGAGATCAGGAGTTGGAGGTGTGGGCTGTGGCCACCCCGAGGCTGGGTCTTCTCCCTGTCCAGTCAGCCTCCCCGTTCCCCCGGGGGTGCAGGGGCTGGGGTAGGGTGTCCGTGCAGGAGGATTGGAAGAGCTCCCTGTGGCCACCTCCTCTTCCTTCTTTACAGTTCTGGCTCCTGTCAGGTGCTCTCCTCAGACCCTGGGGAACTTAGCTCCCTGCCACCCTGCTCCACTTGGCTCTCCCCAGAGTCCCGCCCCGTGACCCCCATAGCCCCGCCCACCCCATTGAATGGTTGTGATGTGACAGCATCCCAGATAATTTGCATATTCCTCTATTATTATATAGGATATTTCTAAGCCCCTGTAGTCTCCAATCTCTTCAGGATGGCCCAAATACTTTTAA
Organism: Cnephaeus nilssonii; assembly: GCF_951640355.1. Classification (NCBI taxonomy): domain Eukaryota; kingdom Metazoa; phylum Chordata; class Mammalia; order Chiroptera; family Vespertilionidae; genus Cnephaeus; species Cnephaeus nilssonii. The sequence continues at coordinate 35,513,144 of NC_137072.1, read as the reverse complement.
TCCTGACATTCAAGTTCTTCACATTGGATCCAAATGGTCCTTCTGGTTCTTTCCCTATTTCCCTTATAAGAACCACTGGACACAAGGGTTCCTGCAGTCCGCCCATTCATTTCTCATCCTAGAATTAGCTCCCTACCACATCAAGAAACACACTACAATTCAAGACACAAGAAGGGATCATCAATTCTTCTCAAAACTCTCCACATACTTATTGCCTATGTAAGCCATCTGATGACTAATCACATTTTATGTAATCTCATATATTTTCTTTTTCTATACAGCTACCTAATTATATTATTTAACAAGTGGGAGAGTGTTGCCTAGTGGCAAGATCTCCTGTCCAGGAGTCCAAAGACCATGGTGGGAGCTGCAGCTCCATTACTTACAAACTGGGCCACAGAATATGGATAGATCTGGGCTGCAATATTCCACTAATAAAATGTCGGCTGTAATAATGTGACATATCACTGTTGATTTAAAAATCAAAAGAGGTATTGTATGTGAAGTACTTTGTAAACCATTAAAACACGATATACTGTACATCAGTGGTTCTCAACCATCGCCTAAGACCATCGGAAAACACAGATATTTACATTACGATTCATAACAGTAGCAAAATTACAGGTATGAAGTAGCAACGAAAATAATTTTATGGTTGGGGGTCACCACAACATGAGGAACTGTATCAAAGGGTCACGGCATTAGAAAGGTTGATAACCACTGCTGTACATGTTTTTACCTTTCTTCCCAACTAGACTCTGATTATCTTAAGGGCAGGAACCAGGTTCAACAGTTCTTTGAATTCCCAACTTCACCTGTCAAGGCAGCATCAGGATCTAAACAAATGCACCAGGAACTAAATGAATATGCAATGATTCCGTATTTTGCACTCAAAGTCAACAGCGAAGGGTCTGAGGAACCAGGGCCTGTTGCTTTGCATTTCCCTCACTCTAGGGTTGTCTAGTCTCCCTCACACTAATTCATTTTCCACTTGGCTCCCAAGGAATCTTTCAAGAATGTAAATCTGCCCCTGTTACTCCATTCCTTAAAAATTGTTTAAAGGTCCTTTAAATAATCTGCAAGCACTTCTGAATGACCAAGGCCTTTTTTAGAAATTGCCTTGTGGCTAATTCCATACTATTGCTTTTACCACCCTACCCCTCAAAGTCTCTGCTCCAAACCTGCTGGTCCCAGAATGGACCCAATTCACTCTTTCACCACCGCCCTTCAGTGTGGGGCTGCCTCTGAGTTCCATTCATTTGGCCAAATCCTATTTGACTTTATAATACCCTTCAGGGAACTCCTCTCTCACTCTAGCCCCTAGCTCTAGAACTGGTTTGGAGGCACTGTGCTAAGTGCCACAGCAACACAAATATGACTTCAATGGTAGGCTTCCTGATGAAGGGTCATGCCTTCAGATTTTTATTCCCAGAGATTAGCACAGGCCTGGCACATGGTGAGTGTTTAAAATTTAGTACTAAATGAACGCCTCTATGGATGAATTAAATAAACAATGTTATCAAAATCTATCTTTAATGCAAATAAGCAGTGAGTATTATTTCAGAAAATTATTTGGGCTCAACAAGTGCAAAGACATTCAATGTCAAAGAACTAAACGTGACAAAACGATAAGAGCTCAGTATTCCATCCGCTTTTTCAACATTTCAAAATATTTTTTCATGATTGAAAGTATGTTCTCATAAAATGACATGAGTCTAGTCAAAGCGAATAAAACCACTGAAAAACTGAGGTGCCTGAGGCTAAAAGGCAGCTGGGGCAGAATGGAAGACTATTCTAGGTTCACAGTTTTTCCTAGAGAAGCATACCAGATTGCTGAAATGGGCCACTCCTCAAAAAATGAAGTCTAGCCTGGCCAGTGTGGCTCAGCGGTTGAGCATCAACCCAGGAACCAAGAGATTGCTGGTTCCATTCCTGGTCAGGGCACATGCCTGCGTTGTGGGCTCGATCCCCAGTAAGGGGAGTGTAGGAGGCAGCCGATGGGTGATGCTCCTCTCTCATGGATGTTTCTATCTCTCTATCCCTCTCCCTTCCTCTTTCTCTAAAATTCAATAAAAACATATTTAAAACAAAAAGTCTAAAATATAATTCCTGTCCTGTTGGGTACCTGTCACTGGGGAACCGTCCAAACCTATCAGCTAGATTTCTGTGAAGGCGAGTTCAGTTCCTGTTGAGTAGTTTTCATTAACTGACTGAGCAGTGAGACTGCTTCCCGAAATATGTTGGGCTCATCATCCCGTAAGAAGTAAAAGATTTTACTTTAAATGAAATCCCAAGAAACTGTTTACCTTTAACCTTCTAGAAATAATGATGAGAAATTAAAGGTGATAACAGTGGCCATGAGGAGAGGAAGAGGACTGGTATATATGACTTGAGGGTGGGGAGTTGTTGAATAAAACATAATTGAGTGATGAGGCCTAACTTAGGGTGCTAGGAATGGAATGGGGAATAAGTGAAGAATAGTATAGCATTTGTAGAGCTAAAATTTATGGGATAAGGCAAGTAACAAAATGTCGGGTGGAGGGGAGAGAGAAAGGTAAAAAGGTAAAGGTTTTATAACCTAGAAGACTGTTAGTTCTGTGACAGAGTCATGGTGCTGTAGGAAGCTTCCAGTATAACAACAGGGAAAAGTATTCTAGTATAACAGTCACACTGAAACAATTCACAAACTTGGGTGATAACTTCTTCCCTGTAGGTTTCACTTTTACATAAAAATCACATAATCGCATAAAGGTTTCATCCCAAAAGGTAACTGAAATATTTATAAGGAAATATTAATATGGTCCCTTTTAGAATATAATGCCATTATATAAATATAAGGGTGCTTTTTTTGTCATTTAAAAATATTCCTCAAAAAGAACAACGATTAAAAAATAATCCTGAATTTTAACAAGATTTCTTTCTTCACTCTTTTAAAACTATTTTAAAGTATACTTTGCAAAGATAAGGCTTCTTAAAATGTAACTTTTATATTTAAAAAAATTAAAGTTACAATTAAAGTGGAAGTTTCATAAAATATGTAAAAGGATTTAAAGGTAACCACAAGGTACAACATTCTAGTAATTATTTATTGTTTAAAATGGTACTGCTATCAGCATAAACTCAGCTTTTATTCACTGCAGTTTCTTTACAAGTAATATTCTCAGAAGCACTAGTATTCCTATAGTTGGCTCTATACAGGATGGTTGAAAAACTCTCAATGTGATGATGGTAATTCATTTTCATGACTTAAGTAATTGAGCCCATCTTCAGAGTTATTAATTATAATTACATTATGCTGTATTTCCAGAGGAAAATAGAATAAATAGAATATAATCACTATAACCATACTGTAAAAAACAGTAATTACATATTAACTCCCATCAGTTCAGTCACATACCATTGCACTTAATGCCTTGAATACATTCCAGGCTTAAGTTAAATGAAAAGCATTAACTTCCTCTCTTAGACTTGATAAGTTATGGCCTTTTTCAATCACAGCACCCAAGGTTCCATCTTAAACCATTACAAATAGCTTAGGAGGGAGAACATGGCTTTGTTTAGCACACCTAAGAGATGGTCTCCTATTGAAACGTGCCATTCACTTTAGTATCCTGGCTTCCTAAAAGAAAACAAGGTTTGATATACACTGAACAAAGGCAGTTCATGACACCTGCCCAAAATGTCTTTTTAAAATAGAAATGTGGGAGCATGTCTTCAGGCTCATTATTTGTTAGACTGTAAATCCTTTGAAGGTAAGTTTCCTTGTGTTAATCCCCATGGCACCCAGCACAATCCTGCACATGCTATGCTCTCGGGGTGTGTCTGATGAGTGGATAAAGGAAGAGACACAGGACGAGACTGTGAGAGTTGTGTGGCTTTTACAGCATTGGTTGCTCAGAAGTCCCCCATGTGTCCCCTGAAAGCTGGACCTGGACGGTCGAGAGCCAGGAATCAAACACATAGGAAGAGTCATCACCCAGCATGGCTAGGTCCCCTCTGAGTCCATAGGCCTGTTAGCCTCAGGACAAAGGTCATTTGATTTTGTGTCTGGGTTTCTTTTTTAGAAATGCTCTAATATTTAACATGTAAGCAGCTCCAAGAAACAATGGCTGCTGGGAAGTGGAAATTCCATCATTATCACTGTCAATATTCCCAGGCCTGTTTTATGGGAACTGGCAGATTCTGCTTCAGTGCCGTTTCATACGGGGCTAATTTTGTTCAAATGAGTTTCACCATCCTAAATTGAGCATATACTAGTTGTTATACGCACTATGAGCTACTAAATTACGCGTCTGTAAATTCATACCCTTCTTTGGGTATAGATTAAAAAAGCACATTTGAAGCTTGTCTCCATAATTACAAGATTTTGGATAATTGAAAGAATATGGATAATTCTATTTTTAAAAAGTATACTCACTTGCTGAAATATGTGGAGAATCAGTTGTTGAAAAAGTCTGATCAGTTTATTTTGTAGAACCTAGTTTGTCTTACTTTTAAGGCAAAGGCACATAAATGATGATACAGTGGGTTCTTCCAACGAATAATAAATATTGATGTAATAACCAGAGCTCATATTTATTGAGAGCTTAATTTCACCAGGCCTTTGACTAAGTGCTTAACGTCTATTAACTATTTAATATTGCCTGTATCTCTATTAGTTAAGTACTCTGGTTCAGGCCATCTTATAGTTGGGAAAACTGAGTCTAAGAACTAAGTCCCATGGCCACAAAGTGGGAGAGCCTGCCATGAACAGACAAGTGTCTGATTCTAAACCAAAGCCCTGAGACACAGCTGTACTGATGAGGTCTCCACCCTCTGTGATTTACAAGCATCCAACTTAAAGCATTTAAGTGCCGTAAATTCCAACACTTACATCCTAGAGGGCAGACCCCAGGAGATCCCAGGAGGAGAGTTATTGAAGAGTATGACACAGAACATTTCTAGCTCACTGTTGTCTACTGACCTATTAAAAATTCCCTAGAGAGGATATTCCAGTTTCCTCTACAAAGTCAACCTGTAGCAATCTTTAATATTTCAAATAATGAAAAAAGTTCTTGTATCATAACTTTTAGGTGAATTATTGTATTCTGGAACCACATATTTCCCAAGCATATCTTCTTTGTCCTTGGATTTTTAATGTGTGTATACACTTAACAAATATATAATATTTGTATTCACACAGGTATATATGTACACACTCATACACATACACTGTGTGCATATACAATACACACACATTCAAACTGGGTGGCATTTTAAGAAAAAATTCCCACTTTATCTAAATACACCTTTACATCACTAGGGAATGAACCTTTGCTTTATAGTTATACAATGTTAAGTCAGCAGAATGATATGGAACAGAGGTTTCAAAAACTCCACAAATTCTCTGGTAATATGCACTACTTTAAGAGTGATATTTAATATTATACATTAATTTTCTTAAATACTGGAAGTAGGATGGACTCGAGGTGGGGAAAATTCCAGATGGAAGCAGATGCACAGGGAAGAGTAACATTCAAGACACTGACATTATCATTAGAACCACTCGGCAATCAGTCAAACATCAGATCGTGGTTCTTTGCATTGTTCTATTGAATGACTTGACTTCCCTCCTCTTGTTTAACTTCTCATATGCTGTTTTCCCAACCTGATTAGAAAACCCTCAGAGCCTAGGAACACTGGTATATTCTCTATTATCTCAAGTGCTCAGCACAATGCCTTTCTCCTAGGAACTGAATAAATATTTGTTAATTGGCTGATTGACTGAAAATGTCGCCTCCAGGTTTGCAGGCATTTCTCTGAACCTCTCCATCTGAGGCTCAGTCACATCTCAAAACAAGTGTAAAGCAGCACATTCAGGCTCCACGTCTGTTTTTGAGCATCTCTCTATTCCCAGCATCCACTAGTGAAGTGCCTGGGACATCACCAACCATATGAATATTTGCTGCATGGCTGTAACTGATCTCAAACGGCCAAGAACCACCTGGGAGCTCAGCAGAAGGGCGAACATCCTGGGCTCCACTCCCCAACTTTGATTCCGCAGGTCGAGAGAGAGATCCCAGCATCTGCACCACTGTGCCCAGTGACACTGGTACTCACAGATTACCCCTCTGCTGCGAGAATAACGCTGGGGAAGGTCTTTGGTCAGGGCTGCCCAAGCTATTGGACTAAAATGCAGGGGAACAGTAATGATGAATTTTATAAAGCAGCTGAGAGCAGCCCTTTCCTATGACCTCAAGTTTTATGATCTCTTGAGAAGGAAGAAAACATGATTATAGATATTTAGAATATTTCTCAGGCAAGGGTCTTCCTTTTTCTTTAGAAGATTTTTTTTTCATTGATTTTTTAAAGACAGAGACAGGAAGAGGGAGAGAGAGAGAAACATCTATGTGAGAGCAAACATCCATTGGCTGCCTCCTGCTCGTCTCCTACTGGGGATCAAGCCTATAACCTGGGCATGTGCCCTGACTGGGAATCAAACGAGCAACCCTTTGATGTACAGGATAATGCCCAACCAATTGAGCCATACCGGCTAGGGCCAAGGATCTTTCTTATAGCATATTTTACAGGTGCTGACTGGAGAAAATCTGTTTGCTAAGTTGTGAACTATAATGAAGACATGTCAGAGAAATGCATGCTTAATAAATGAGAGTTTAAATTTTTTTTTGACCAGGCAAAAGAAACATAATGTACAAGCCATGCACTTGATCCAGGCTCCTGACCTCCACCATGTCAGAGAAGGAAGAAATTGCTAAAAAGAGGTGCGCAAGTATAATATAGAAACTGCATATCGATTATTTTAAAACAAGAACTGAGACATCAATGGCACCGTGGGAGAAAAATTAGGCAGTATTTTCATTGAGAGCGCACAAAACAATGTCACAGCACATTACACCCACACTGGCTGGCGTAGTTGACTTCTTGGGAGAAAAAAGGCACGGGAGTCAGACCCAGAGATTCCAGTCTTCCTCTCGGGGTCACCCTTCCCTCAAAGCATCCTATATAATAAAACCCTAATATGCAAATTGACCAAACAGCAGAACGACTGGCCTCTATGATGCGCATTGATTACTAGGGGGCAGATGCTCATTGCAGGAGCTGCCCCTGGTGGTCAGTGCACTCCCACAGGGGGAGCGCCGCTCAGCCAGAAACCGGGCTCACGGCTGGTGAGCGCAGCAGCGGTGGTAGGAGCCTCTCTCGCCTCCGCTGTAGGCAGTGGTGGGCAGTAAGGAGTGAGGGGTCCTGGACTGTGAGAGGGCACAGGCCTGGCTGAGGGACCCCTTTCCCCTGCCCCCCCCCCGCCCCCCGCCCAGAGCACAAATTTCATGCACTGGGCATCTAGTCAGTCAATATAAACGCTTAACCTTTAAAAATTCTGTGCTGCTGCAGAAATGGGCATTTGAGGATCACATGAGAATCTAAGACTTCCAACAACACTGACTTGAGGCTGTGTGATTTGGATGACACCCTCTCAAGCCACTGGCAAGAGCTATTTCAATTACTTAAAAGGAAAGTGTTTCAATTCAAATTACAGTGGCATGCACCTCTTAGGGTCCCAGGTCACCCTACCTCTTCCAACCCGGAGGGCTCTGCCTGCATGGGTAGAGGATGGGAGGAAGGCAAGTTACCCAAGAATCCCCATTCTCTCCTCCTGCCCTACTTTTCAGAACCCACAGCCAGCGGAAGCACTAATACTTAGGAAACAAGCATTCATTCATACAGTCACTGAACAGGTGTTTGCTGAAGGTCTGCGACATAGCGGGTATGCTCTTCCAGGTGCCGGGACGGTGGTGAGCTAGGGGCACTTGGTCCTCGCCTTCATGAACACCCCGAGCATGAAGGATGGCTCAACTAGTGGTAATTTCAAGAAAGGGGAGTACTGCTGAAAACCGGTTTGGCTCAGTGGATAGAGCGTTGGCCTGAGGACTCAAGGGTCCCGGGTTCGATTCCGGTCAGGGGCATGTACCTTGGTTGCGGGCACATCCCCAGTAGGGGGCGTGCAAGAGGCAGCTGATCGATGTTTCTAACTCTCTATCCCTCTCTCTTCCTCTCTGTAAAAAATCAATAATATATATATATATATATTTTATCTCTCACACTTTCATTTTTTTAACTTTTTTTTAAATTTCTTTATTGATTAAGGTGTCACATATTTGTCCTCATCCCCCCATTCCCATCCCACACCCCTCCCCACGGATGCCCCAACCCCCTGTTGAACTTAACCATTGGTTAGGCTCATATGCATGCACACAAGTCCTTTGGTTGATCTCTCCCCCCAATAAAATATATTTAAAAAAAAGAAAGAAAGGGGAGTACTGAGAGGGAAAAAAAGTACATGCTAACTTGGGAGTCTCACAGTGATGCCCACGGCATTCATCAGGTAAGAACTAGTTCTACTTAACTAGTGACCATCCCCAATACCCAAGGGGCGGCACTTCTGAGGCCACATTTAACTATCTGCTCTGTCATCACCAGTGCTTTCAGAGCACCCAACAGGAAACACACCACACCTTTTCACTATGAATAAGTAGAACCGTGGGATCTAACACAGCCCTGAGAACAGTAACCTTACACTCACAGGAAAACGGGAAAATTCTCTTTAAGTGGAGCACATTTGCATCAGGCACGGACGCTGGACTTGACTGCAATGCAGCCTCAATCAGGCTGGAGGGCGGGGAGGACAGCAGTGCTCGCTTCTCTTTAAAAGAGTGTCCTGTTATCCTTGGTCCAACATACGCCAAGTACTGCTGTGCTAGTGATTGCACACTCTGTAGAAAATAGCTGATGATACACAATGCTAACCAAAAAGTACACAGAGAACCTACTTGTGCAGAGAAAAGGCAGCTGTGAAACGAGCACAAAATTTGTTGTGCACGTGTTGAGTTTTTCAGTCTCTGGTTGACACTTGCTAACTTGGGGAGGGGGCATTCTTTAGCGATTTCAAGGTCTTTTCCAGTCCGGTCCTAAGGAATTATTCCTCTTCTGAGAGAAAGCCATGTCTTTTACTGCACCTCCACAGAAGAGACTAATGAGCAGAGAGCAAGAAGTCAGGCAAAAGTGACAGGTTTGACAGGGGCAACAGGTGGGGAATAGTCTCCAGCACAGAAGTGACTGGGCCCTTCTGAGATTCAGATTTCCTGTACTGGATTGGAGTGAGGATTAAATAAAGTGATATGAATATGTTTTAGAGAGCCTAATACACATTTCCCTTTTTGTTTTTAAGGAATATGTTTGCACTTAACAACATATTCCATAACTTGTCCATATACACACAATTACTAGTACTTTCACAATTACTATTGTTGTCACAATTAAATGTAGTATCATTGCACAGTCCTCTCAATTATGAAACTTGTAGAAACTTGTATTTTTATTGTTCTTCTTGGTCCCACAGCAGAAGCTGTTGGATCAAAGAATCAGTGTATCAATGGAGGGGACAACATTTGAATGGGGGATCAATATTTGAATGAGGGGATCAATATTTGAATTGGGGGACACTTAATGGATCTAGCTTTTTAGAGTCTGTTTAGTAGGGGTGGGCAACGTCCAGCCCATATAAGGACTGAGAAATTATTTGGTCTAGCCCTGCCAAGGCATTAGGGGTGAGTTAATTAAATGTTTGACCAAATAAAGCAGGCTAATTTTTTAAGTTGATAATTTTGTATGGCTTGTGAATGATGTTATATTCAAATGGCCCTTGGCAGAAAAAAAGGTTCCTCAACCCTTGTTAGAGAATTCTGATGTAAGGCAAGAAGTCTAGGTTTTTTTATATCTGTCCACTCATAGCTCCAAAACCTGTTATCTGACCTGGCCCCTCTCTACATAATGGTTCATTATGCACGCAGGATCTCTTTAGGAAAAATTAGGGGTGTTTTCCTTCTTTCCTAAACTTTGACGTTTCCAATTTAATGACGGAAAGCTCACTGGTCTTCTAGGGTAGACCACACACGTAGCCCAGCTGTCTTCTTTAACCTCCTTAGTTTTATACTTTCATGCTTTAATTAATGGCATTTTCGTCACTCACATTTGGCCCAACAGTTCTGCCATCCCTTTCATAACACTGTAGCTTTGCTACAGATAACCACCAGTCCCGCCCCTGAGATTATTCAGTCCTTATCTGCTCTGTTGTGGGGCTGGGAAACTCTTCTGGTGCCTAAACAAAGCAAATTCCATTGCATAAATGACCAACATTTTGGATGCACGATGAATGGTGCCCTAAAGGTCCCTTTGGTGGCCCTGTTCTCCTGTGTTCTCTGACACCCTTTGGACATGTGATTAGATAACACTGTGCCACTTTTTCTCTTAGGCAGGCATTTAGCATTGCTCTTCATTTAAGTCTTTTGCCGGTGGAGTGATTTTGCTGCTGTCAGACTGCATTATGGATATTACATCTTGAATGAGCTGTAACTTTCTGCAATTGAAAATTTATAACACACAGACAATTGCATTGGGCCCTGTCACTGTTTAATACACAGTCCCTGATTATTCAGGATCCCGTGGGTTTCTAAGGTGCTGCCTCTACTGCCACATGTGCTGAAAGAAGGTGGCAATGGTGGACACATTTAATTGGTAGCAAAATTCTTCAAAACAAAGCAGGAGGGAGGGAGAAACCAAGAGACATGGATAAAAGAACAGGATAACCTGAGGATAACTAACCTGGACACACATTTGGATAGAGATATAAACTATACCTTTCGTAAAAAAAGGTTTAAATAATTACTAATCTCCCGCTCTTTTAAATTATAATTTAATCCATGAATGCGAGACTTAAATATTACTCAAACTCTGCTATAATTATATCTATGAATTAATAGAAAATAAATTATTTTATTTTTGCTTGATATTTTAGGAGTGCTGGCTTTAACCAGCTGCAAAACTAGATCCCTGAGAAAATCTTTTAAATGATCTCTCTTTGATCACAAATTCCTCACATTTACTGAGCTGCAACTAGTTGCAAAGTATAGCCTGTGTACAACATTCCGATGGTAGCCTATGAATGCAGGTCATAAACGATGCTGGGGAGGAGGCCTGAGAATGGTAGAAAATCTGTCCAAGGAACGAAAAATATACAAGCCTCTTCAGTAAATTTTCCTGGGAAAATTGGAAAGCCTCTTGCAAAAGAATGAAACTATACTACTGCTTGCCCCTATATACAAAAATTAACTCAAAATGGATCAAAGACCTAACTATACGACCAGAAGTAATAAATTACATAGAAGAAAACATAGGTACTAAACTTATGGACCTTGGTCTTAAGATTTTATGAATTTGATCCCAAAGGCAAGGGAAGTAAAGGCAAAAATAAATGAATGGGACTATGTCAAAGTAAAAAGTTCCGCACAGCAAAAGAAACCAACAAAACAAAAAAGCAACCAAGCAAATGGGAGGAGATATTTGCAAACCACAGCTCTGTCAAAGGATTAATATCCAAAATATATAAAGAACTCATACAACTCAACACCGAGAAAAAACCAATCCAATTTAAAAATGGGCATGGGATCCAAAAAGACACTTTTCCCAAGAAGACAGGTATATGAAAAGATGCTCAAAGCTATTAGGAAAATGCAAATCAAAACTACAATGAGATACCACCTCACACTTATTAGACTGGCTATTATCAACAAGACAAGTGTTGGAGAGGTTGTGGAGAAAAAGGAACCCTCATTCACTGCTGGTGGGAATGTAAACTGGTACAGCCACTATGGAAAACAGAATGGCAGTTCCTCAAAGAAAGAAGAACGGAGTTACCATCTGACCTAGCAGCCCCTCTTCTATCTACTTTAAAAATTTGAAAACATTTATTTCCAAAGATATATGTATCCCTATGTTCACTGCGGCATTATTCATGGTGGCCAAGACATGGAAACAACTGAAGTGTCCTTCATTAGTTGATTGGATAATGAAGATGTAGTACATATAGACACTGGAATACTAACTACTGAGCCATAAAAACGATGAAATACTGCCAGTTGCCCTGGCCGTGTGGCTCAGCTGGTCGGGTGTCATCTGTACACTGACAGGTTGCCGGTTTGATTCCTGGCCAGGGCTTGTGCAGGGCTGTGGGCTCAATTCCCGGTGCGGGGCGTGCAGGAGGCAGCCGGTCAGTGTTTTGCTCTCACATAGATGTCTTTCTTCCTCTCCCTACCTCTCTCTCTAGAAATCAATAAAAAAAAAATCTTAAGAAAAAGAAAGAAATATTGCCATTTTCAACAACATGGATAAACCTTGAGAATATCATGCTAAGAGAAATAAGTCAGACAGAAGAAGTTAAGAACTGTATGATTTCACTCATGTGGGATATAAAGCTAGAAGCAACAAATAAAAAAAAAGAAAAACAAACAAAATCTCATGGACACAGACAACAGTTTGGTGGTTACCAGAAGGAAAGGGGATGGGGAGTAGTAAAGGGTAAAGGGGGCAAATATGTAGTGACAGGAGATGATTTGACTTTGGGTGGTGAGCACATAATGTAATATACAGATCATGGATCATAGAAATGTACACTTGAAACCCATGTAATCTTGTTAACCAATGTCACCCCAATAAATTTAATAAAAAAATTCTTTGTCCACAAAAATTGTGGTGGCTGTTATTTGATATATTTGGACTTTACAAACCAATTATGAAGACTGGGGTCGAAGTCGGCTTTCAGAACAGGTCTATTAAGTGCAGGATAAACCCTAGCCACTAACTGAAACCTTTTCTCCGCTGAAATGATGAATCTCAGAGCTTAAAATTGGGCAGCAGAATCCTGTAAAAATGTCACGGCACTTCTTTTGTGACCAAGTGTACCAGGTCCATAATGAGCCCCAGGGGGTCTCATGCTTCTTGGTACAGTGTATCCTCCATGAAACCAAACATAGACGAGAGCGGCTTCCTCTAGGACGCAGTTAAAGGGCACTGTGATCTTTGAAACTATCTTCTTGTCCTCAGGTTTCTGAGGCAGTGTGTCAGCGTTACCCCCAATTCAATTATGGTCCTGCCACCTTTCTGGAAAAGTCAAATATTCAAATTTCCAAGCTGTTTTACTGTGAAGACTTTTCAGTGAAATTGCAATTTGAGGCATTTTAATTTATTTTTTGGTTAAGAAACCACAACTAACATGTAACAAAGGATTTAATTTTTTAAAAAAATATATATTTTATTGATTTTTACAGAGAGGAAGAGAGAGGGATAGAGAGTTAGAAACATCGATGAGAGAGAAACATCCATCAGCTGCCTCTTGCACACCCCCTACTGGGGATGTGCCCGCAACCAAGGTACATGCCCTTGACCGGAATCGAACCCGGGACCTTTCAGTCCGCAGGCCGACACTCTATCCACTGAGCCAAACCGGTTTCGGCAAGGATTTAATTTTTAATGGTCAACGAATATCTCTGTTAATAAGCAAATGCACTAAAAATGCAGTTTCAATGGTTCCACAGATTTCTAACAATAAATGGATCACCTTTTTCTAAGTTTCAACATCTAGTGCAAAGGTAGAGCAGAAAAAGAAAGTAACTGACATTTCATGAACTAATAACAGACTGGGTTTCAAGTACAATTATCTGTTTAAGCATTTACAAATACACATATACAAGTACACAGACATATAAACTTAGGAATGTAAAAGATTATGCTAGTAGTGATGTGGGGAATAAAGATAAATCAAACACTCTGTACTCTCAAACACATGTAATCTGATTAGAAGAATTAAAAAAATTATACTTCAAGACTCAGGGCCATTGACACAAATACATATTATAAATAAACATATACATATAAATACATTAAGTATTAAGGGCTTTGGAGCATCAGAGTAAGAAAAAACTTCGTGGTGGCAAGTGAAGAGAGAAGAGGGGGCCAAGCTTAAACACTTGATGGATATGATGGCCATGGCTCCTACCTCCTCACTGGTCTCATGAGACAACTTTGTCCCCCTAATTTTAGTATTAGGGAAATTTGAACTGTAGCAATGCTGGCATAAAGAGTTTGTTGAATGAATGGTTAAAGTATGAATGAGAATGGATGACTGAAGAGCAAGAATGTTCCTTGGGGTGCATAATAAACTATGCAGGCAAACACTCAGATTATTACAAGGCCATAACAACGATAAAATGCTAGCCACTAATAACATGAAATTTGCCAAGCCTCAAAGACTCATTCCGTATCCATAAATATGACTTTCTTCTACCCTCTTACTAATATATTACATTTTGTGTCTCAATATGATTGCTTTAGCTCTGTAAATGATATTAATTAGCCGCAACCAAAGTTAATGAAGGGAAACCGATTTTTTAATACATTATCACCAATGTTTCAATGTTTTATTCAGAGAATAGTTGGAAAGATCATCACTGTATTCTGATATAGCTACAAATACATACACACATGTATGTGCATCTCCTTGTATGCATAATGCTACCTTGGAAATTTGGGGGGGGGGGCTATGTTAAACCCCTCTCTGACACCCTGCAAGGGCTATACTGACATTGTTGTAAGTACACTGGTGCATTGCTGATATCATGAAACATGAGTAGTCTGGTGTGAGAGAGGAAAAGCAAGTGCTTAACAGATGCAGGGGTGACATCTGGTTCTGAAAGGATTCAAGATTCCTTGGTTATTATAGAAAAATCTATGAAAGATAATAGAAATAAATATAGAATGGAGAACTGGAAACTTAGGTACAGATATTACTCTATTCTAAGACACTGGCCATTATCGATGAACTGTCCTTCCGTGGTCCCTGTTTTCTAGGTGGCACATTTTGGTTACTCAAAGGAGATGAAAAGTGGCTCAAGCCACCAGAGTTGAAGGATTTAATACCTCTGTCAAATGGACAGAAAGATGTTACTCTAAGCGATGGAAAAAAATAAAATTTGAGGACATAGACTGAAAATGAGAAGCGGGGTGTTGACAGAGGAATGAGATGAATGGTTTACATTGGTAGAAGCCACACAAACCCAAAGGCTGCGATTTTAAAAACGCAGGAAATTAGAGCAAGCGCAGAGTATTACTCTGAAAAATCGCAGACATATAAATTAAGTTGCCAAGAAGGACATCAAAAACAAACAGTATAAATGAGTTTTAGGAGACAAGTAGACACTTTAATGGGGACAGCAGGGATTTAAGGCTATAGTGACAAAGTAAGGAGGTAGGACAGCGAAACTGAGTGGTGACAGGCAGTGTGACAAAACGTTACCATCACTATTTTAATAGCATCAACTCTGGACCACTGTGCCATTTTAGAGTGACTTAAAATGAAGAAGGCGCTTTATTAGATAATAGATCATCAGTTTATTACAAAGGTGAGTGAATGGGGGAACTCAATCCTTTACAGGAGTATTTTCAAAATTCAGTTGTAAAGGTTGAGCTATCTGTTCTGAGCTGTTCGGTTGTTTGTGTGAAACCCTCATCTTTTATCAAGTTACCCATCCTAAGCCTGCCTCTCTTTACCAATGTATCATATTCAGGGGCTTTTTGCCCCATGGCCACACTACAAATAACAAAGGCCATTGAATAATTCCAATTCCTGGCTCACAAATGTTTAGATTTATGTCCTAGCCAAGTTAGTTTTACATTCAAAAGAAAAATGACTATTCTTTCCCACTCAGAACCCTGAGTGTATGCCAGCACTGGAATTTGGCTTGCAGACACCTGTTGTTTAATCATCTGCACTTGCCTGCAGCCCCAAGGTCCTCACACTCCATTTGTGTAAGTTCCTGGCCATTTCCACCACTGATCAGGTCAATTTCAAGAGAGAACCTGTTGAACCTGAAACCATCATCCTTAATGGTCCAGCTAAGTGGTTCCCATTAGAAAGAAAGTCATGTACATGGAAGTAACTTGTAAAACAATGTCATGCATTAACATGGGAAAATTCTGCCTATGCAGATTGGTGACCTTCCTGTTGTGGCAAGAAAGACAAATTCAGTTGGTGTTTTCCTCCTCCATCCTGGCCTATAGGAAACATGCTCTTCTTTAAAATGAGCATATGTGAATCAGAGTGAAATATTGTGCTGACCACACGCTACAGAAAGTAATTATTGGAGGAATTTATTAAACATATCAAAAGGATTTGAATCTGTTGAACACCTTTTGAAATTTCATATATGATGACAGGTTGTAAGCTCCATGAGAGGAGGGACCAAGAATGTTGTGTGAACCACTATAGACCCAGGACTTAGGACAGTGCCTGGAATATAGCGGATCAACAAATGCCTGTTGTATAAATGAATGAGTGATAACGCGTTTGAAATTTCCTATTCACCTGACATAAATGATCACTAAACTTTGGAGAATGTTAAACACTGTCATTTAATGTTACATTTTTAAATCCTGAGTCCCTTTCTCTGTTAGATATGAAAAACAGAACTGAATTATATGCATATTTATATTGCAATTTATTTTCAACAGAGTAACCTTTATCTCAACCCATTTCCCACTTTACCAGGGATAAAGAAGCTAAGTGATATGATCCCTTTCTCAAATGGGCACACAGACAGAGCCAATTTCACTGCACAGGAAAGTCATCAAGAATGACAGGCACGGCTGCACTGAGTGTGTGTCGGGAGGTGTGTTCACATAAATGTCGAGCCTTTCGGCATTCAGAGAGAGAAAGGGGCGGGGAAGGGGAGAGAAAAGGGACGGAGGGAGTGGAGAGAGAAGACACATGTTTTCACGTTTCTGTATTTATTAGCTTTATAATTGCTTCCATGTCTCTCTGCTTTGTCAGAGCGAAGCACTTCCAGATTGCGATCTGTCTGTGCCCTCCCTGAAGGAGGCGGCCACTGTGCTGCATGGCAGGAGCAGCTGGTTCTCTTCTCCGTGAGCAGCACGCTTCCCACACTGTTACGGAATCGGCCCAATGTGGTTCGCAGCACCCGAGACCTTGCCAACATTACAGGGTATCACCACCAAACTCTGATCCTTGGCCACCCATCAAAACCCTGCCTCTGAACTGAGCTCTCCAAACCATGTATGGTTTTAGAGTCACGGCTGAGTTTTCTCAGGCCCATTGCTCTTAATGCATTCGCTTCTGGTGTAGGATGGATTTTATAGTGGATAATGAGAGGAACAGTGTCAGAACACTAATCCTAAAGGGCTAATAAGAAATGCTGGAAGATAGGAAGTGTGGTTCAGGAAGCCCTGGCCACTTGGATAACGGTGTGTGGCCTTAGAAACTGCCCATTTCCTGTACTTGAAGGTGGCCTAGCACAGTGGTCGGCAAACTGCGGCTCACCAGCCACATGCAGCTCTTTGGCCCCTTGAGTGTGGCTCTTCCACAAAATACCACGGCCTGGGCGAGTCTATTTTGAAGAAGTGGCGTTAGAAGAAGTTTAAGTTTAAAAAATTTGGCTCTCAAAAGAAATTTCAATCGTTGTACTGTTGATATTTGGCTCTGTTGACTAATGAGTTTGCCGACCACTGGCCTAGCAGAATGTGCTTATAGACAGGGACACTTTGGAGACCATGACCCTTCCTGGTTAAAGGAGACGCCTCCTCCTTTCACATCGATGACTTTCACTCCATGAATCTGCACCTGGAAAGTGAAGGCCTGGGGAACGAAGGAAAAACGCCAGAGGTCACACTTCTATACCCTTTTCTGCCTTTCTTGTGACTTCAGGGAGACTGGATTTCAAAGTTGTAAGTTTTGGCCCCAGATATTGCAACTGCACTGCCGGTCTTGGATAGATGCTGTCCCCGCTCCTCCAATTCTCACCCTACACAGACCAGGAGCCTGCTTCCAGGTCCCATAGATCAGTTATTAACTTCTTGCCAGCAATTTCAAACTCTAAAATAGCTTCCTGTATTTGTGTCCAAAATAATAAATTTCTTGAAGACAAAAATTACATTTTGTAAGCCACTGTGCTTGACCATCCTCAATACTTGATATGCACAAATCAAGCTGTACCCGATCTGCTGCGCAAGACAATGTTTTTTCTTCATGACTGCTTGCTCCTCAGAGGCGCATTCCTCCTGATTTCAAATGAGCAAATCCAAGAGGAGGAGGGAAAAGGAGGCTCCACTCCCACCTCCAGGTTATGGAGTCAGGAAGATTTCAAAATACTACCTATGATGGGATTACTTTCTGAAGACATCTGAATGAGCATGAAGTCAGCGGCTTAGTGCAGTCACTGTTTGGAGGGTACAGCTGGTTGGAAACTGGCACAAAGAGTCAATTGATTTTACCATTAGGTTTTTTGACTTTGTCTAACAGGCAATTTCTGAACATCATAAAAGCCTTCTTAATTTGGCTCCGTATTGTGTAAAGCAGATGTCCTTGGTTACTAAACTGATTAGTAAGTGGTTTATATTATTCTAATGGTTGCCATCGTTATTACAAAAAAAAGAAAGAAAAGAGAATAGTTGAGTAAGGCTGCAAAGCAAGCCTTTTTTGCTCAGTGCTAGGGACAATAGGATGTCACATTCAGAAAGGACCCATGTATACAGTCTTGGACTGACTGCAAAGATCCATTTTCCAAAAACACTGCTCCTCATGCTCAACAGTGCCGTGCGTTTCAAAAAATGGATGTTCCATTCACTGGCTTCTTAACAACTATGACGGAAGGCAGGACAGAAGCCAGAGGCAGTATCCAGAGATGCCGGAACTGCCAGGAGCATCTCACCTGGATCTGAAGTGCACCCGGCCTTTACAACTCCTCACACTCTGCCATCCTTCTAGGCTATTGTTATCTGGCAAATACGAACAGAATAACACCTCTCCCCGCCCCACCCCCCCAATCAGTCTGTATGAGCCCTTCCTGGCAGAGTCGACTTCCTTAGTAAAAAGCATAATAGTTTCCATGGAAGTCATAAAATCTTTACTCTCCTCTGTTATCAGAGCATTTCTCTTAGCATGCTGGGCGTGATGTACTCAGAATAAGACCTCCCGAAAAACAGTGCCTGTAAAAAGCCCAGTGGGGGCAACCCTTCATTTAGAGACAGACACATGGCACAACCATTTCCCCCCAAGTGGAAGGACAGACACTCTCTCACCACCGGCACATGTTCCTCACACACTAACCAGAGTCTGTAACTTGTGCTTATTTTCATGATGATTTGGCTAACGTCTGTCTCCTCTACTGGATCATAAGCTCTATGAGACTGTGAACCAGCTTTGTTTGTGTTGATTATTGTGTACCAAGCATTACATGGAGCCTGGCACTGTAGTAAGGTCTTAAATATTTGTTGAGGAAGGAAGGAAGAAGAAAGAGGAGGAGGAGGAGAGTCAGAGAGGAAGGGACTAAGGGAAAGAGGTGCTTAATGGTTTGGCATTAGAACAGTTTGCCTAATTTCTTTCATGCAAATAGTCCTGACCTACAAATACTCAGACATCTTACATGACCTATATATTCACAAGCCCACAGAGAGTGGCTAGCCTCAGAAAACACTGAGCTAGCTAGGTCTTTAAAATTTTATACCAACCATGTAATTGGACCCATCAAGGGAGAAATTGGTTTTCTATGCCTGGAAATTGGTGGGAATTTTATTATTTCTGAATTTTCAGAATAGCATTTAGTTGAAAAGTCCAATCGTGCAGACTCACCAACTTTTGAGGCCAGATCAGCATCTATGTTGGTCACTTCTGTACCTGACAGAAACATGCCTTAGGGGTCTAAGTCAAGAGGGAAACCGTAGGCACTGAGCTCATTCACAGGCTGCACATCTACCTGCAAGCTTTCGGCACAGGCGCAAAAGGACACGCTTAAAAGCTGTTGATTTGAGAGGCACTGGTTGGCCAATCCAAGCACTGTTTGAACCACACCTGCAGTAATTTTGCACTTGACGGACTGCAGGCTTCAGAGAGGAGCACCAGTGAAGTATTTGTAAGAGGCCGGGTGCTCTCTCCAGTGCTGCTGCAGGGCTCTCAATGGCCCTCTTCCTTCTCTAGACAGTAATTTGGAAATCAAGGGCCCACAGTACCAAGTGGATGGAAGGGCTGGGGGTGCTGGGGAAAGGGTGGGCAAAGGGAGAACCCGGGCCCAGGTGCAGGAAGGGCGAAAGCACAGGCGCCTCAAGGTCTCAGGTCTGAAGGGAGCTCCCAGAGTGAAAGCTGGTACTTGGAGGTGGGTCTTTGGAGATGCTTGATATTTCAATTTCAAAGATGAATTTTGATTTCAAAGATGATGGGGGTTAGCATGTTTCCAATAACATAAAGTAAGCTTCAAGTCTAACTTTCTCTTGGTAAATATCATCTTATTTAACAATGATGGAAATGTCAGAAATGAAGTCATGTTAGAATATGAAGTATCTAGAGCAAAACACAGAAAAGTTTTTCCTTCTTCCTGAAAGTTGGGGGGGCAATGGGTTGGGAGAGGAAAGGGGTAGTATAGGGGATGTGGACAATCTGGCCACCTGAAAAATCAATTATTCTGGGAATATGTGCTTCCTGGCATTACTAAAATGCTATCCTTTACTTCATCAATGTGTAATTAGTAACTAAACTAGAGGCTCAATGCACAAAATTTGTGCAAGGGGCTCAGCCCTTGCAGCCCTGGCTTCATCTGTTGGGTCGTCCGTAAGGTCGTTCAGCTGGCTGGTCTAATTAGCATATTATACTTTCATTATTATAGATATGCACTGTCCAACTGCAAGTGCCCATACCTCCTGCTACCAAAACTCCTTAAAGACAGTATTCCCTGCATCTGGCAAAAGTGCCTGACATATGACAGGTGTTCAATGAATATTTGCTGACTTGAATGAGCCCATTCACCTGTAGAATTAGCACTGTGCCTACATCTAACCAAATTCTGCATATGTCAGGAAAACTGACTTCTGGGAAACTGAAGCATGAAAAAGAATGAAATGGACTGGGTGGCATTACAAGATTGTACACAATTATCAAAATGCAACAAACTGCACACACAAAATAGTATATATTATACCTTAATAAACAAAAGAGAGGGGAGAAAAATCCAACAGCCAAGTAAATAGTGTGGGTCAGGACTTGAACCCAGATATAGCTATCCTCTTGACCATTAGAATGTTCCAGTCCCTTTGATCATTACAGAATCAGGCTGAAGGTTTTTTGCATGTATATATTAGAAATTTTTTTCTTTTGAAAAAAGCCTATTTGTATCCCTTATCCATTTCTTTATGGGGCTTTGAATTCTGAAATACAATCTGTAAAATATTTTAAATATCAAAATGTATGAACTCTGTCAATAAAAGAACTAAAGGTTTATAGTACAAACATAACTTTTCAGAACATGACTTTTCTGAACAAGCATTTCTCCTGAAATTGATAGAATAAGTTATTAATGGTTAGATTATGTTAGAGGAAACCATAAATTTGATTGGTTGTATAGAAAAATAAAAAAAAACAACACACCACATTTTTAAAACGCTATGAAAGAGTCCATGAAGAGTGCTTGTCACATGCTTTCACAAGAAATTACGTTTGCTCTCCTGAACTACAGGACATTTCCTAGCTTGCTGTGAGGCAGGTGGCTGACATTGACTGTTCCTTAAGAAAGATGGATGGTAGTAAAGTAAAATCTGACTTTTAGGAAGCATGTCCCCTGAATTTCACCAACTCAATGTATTGCTCCATTTTATCAAACACTCTCAAATTTATCTGTTCAAGTTTACTTAAGATATCTAGGTTCGGGGGAGGGGGAACCCCATATCTTCTAGACAACCATACCTCATTAATACAAAGAAATAGGTGACAAGGTTATACTGCCTTTTTGATGCATCTTCTTACTGAAAAATTATTAGTCCCCATCTAATGTCAGCCTCATTTGTGTATCTGGTCAACCAGAGGGTGGCTCAGGAAAGTGCCTTCAGCAGTCCATTGTCTGAGCCTCTCCACTCTCCTTTCTTTATGAAGTCACCCTCTGGGACAGGCAGGAGACCAGGGCTCCTCTATCCTCATTTCACAGAGAGTGACAGAGAAGTTAAGTGGCTTGTGAAAGGTCAAACAACCAGTCTTTGGTCAGACCCAAAATAGAATCAAGGTTTGCTGACCTCCTTGTCTCCTGCTCAGACGAATCAAGGACAAGAGAAGTGACTCCTGAGCTGTAAAATAACACGACAGGCTTTTGATTTTCTTATCCTTGAACAGGATGAGCTAATGCATCTATCTGGTTTAACATCTATCTGGACACCCAAATGAGAGGCTGTTGAATTGGTGGGGAAAACTGAAGGCCAAGAATCCAAAAGTTAACAACGTCAGCTTTTCCAGAGACTACCTATAACCTTACGCAAAGACTGAAAGCTGCTGTGTCTCAGTTTTGCTCTCTGAAATTGGGGACATTATGAACTCATTCAATATAGTGATCTTTTAACAGAAGTAACAGATCCTTGAATATTGTTACTCAAAGCTTTGGGAATGGAAGATATAAATATGGTTTTTGAGCATGCCTCTTACAATGACAACAAGAATCAAGAGCTGGTGACATCCTGAAAACAGTACACTGCACCTTGAAGCAGGACCACTGAGAACAAGGATGAAGAATAAACACTCACTTAAAATAGGGCTTACTCATCATGCAACTGGGCAAGGAGCCCTCAGTTTGGCACTGCAAAAATATATCACCTTTGCTATGCAAATCAGGCTTGACATCGGGTCTTATTTAATTCACAGACATGCTTATACTTCTGCAAAACTGAGAGCTTTTAATTACTATTTGTAGAGCATCTAAGACAATTAAATGCTTCTGATTACCCTTTTGTTTTTTAAAAACATAGAAGCAGAGTGTAAACACTTCTACACAACCATTAGAGCAAAATGCCTTTTGAGGCAGAATGCGTTGAATACATTCTGCCTTATAAAAAATGTATAAAAGGATAGCACAGAAAAGGGCTGTGAGGCGTGACAGGGCCTATCATGTTGTGCATGCATGAGTTAGCTTCTT
This sequence comes from Cnephaeus nilssonii, assembly GCF_951640355.1. Classification (NCBI taxonomy): domain Eukaryota; kingdom Metazoa; phylum Chordata; class Mammalia; order Chiroptera; family Vespertilionidae; genus Cnephaeus; species Cnephaeus nilssonii. Next base: position 35,490,303 of record NC_137072.1, on the reverse strand, counting down.
ACAAGATCAGAACCAGGAGCTAAGATGAATACCATTCAACCTGAGCCGATGTGTTGGAAGTTCAGTATCACATCACTCGGGGTCAGTGGCAGAGCTGCTCAAAGGTACCCTCTCTGGAGAGTCATGCATTTAAAAAATATTTGAGCAAATGTGCTATTTATCACCCAGAATGAAGACTCCGTTCTCCATTTTAATGTGAACAGGGGTCGTGTTTATTTCATGATCGTGTCACAGCCTGGTCTTTGTTTTAATCATGAATGTCCAGCATGTCCTCACATTAGTCCTAGGTCTAGAGGTGGCCTCCTGAGCACCTACAGGGAGTAACAGGAAACCTGGGGCCACAGGAAGACAGCAAGGCCCCTCTGGACACTGTCATCACTAGAGAATCACGGGTCTTTCTGAATGAGGTCTAACCGACTTCTATAGTGTTTTACATTTTACAGAACATATCCTTATACTCATCTGGCAATGAAAGTGACTCAGAGAGGTAACTCTTCCAAAGTCACACAGCTACTACATGTCAGAACTCAAAGACAAGTCTTCTAAACCAGCACACCTGGCATTCAACAAAGTCTCTTAATGGTCTTTAAAAAGATGAGTGGTGCCCTAACCAGCTTGGCTCAGTGGATAGAGCGTCAGCCTGCAGACTGAAGGGTCCCAGGTTCGATTCATGCCAAGGGCACATGCCTGGGTTGCAGGCTCAATCCCCAGTAGGGGGCATGCAGGAGGCAGCCAATCAATGATTCTCTCTCATCATTGATGCTTCTATCTCTCTCTCCCTCTCCCTTCCTCTCTGAAGTCAATAAGGAAATATTTTTTTTAAAAGATAAGTGGAGAGATATGCTATAAAGGAGTAAAAGGAGATCTATCACTGGTTGTCATGTGATTTACAAATCATGCATTGTATTACTTGATAGAAAAATAATACTCATTTAAGCACAGTCTTGAGCCAGACTGCCCAGATTCAAATCCAAGTTCTGCCATTACCAGCTGTATGATGCTGGCAAGTTTCTTAACCAATTGTGTCTAAGCTTCTTATCTTTAAAATGAGGGCAATAACAAAACCTACCTCATGTGACTCTCATGTGAATTAAATGGGTTAACATCTGTAAAGCATTTAAAATAACATCTGCCATATAATAACTGTTATATAAGCATGGGTTAAATGAATGAATAAATTACTCTACTATGATATGGAGGGTTCTTCTCCAACTGTCATAAAGAACTTACAGATAAATTTTTAAGACACAGCATCTCACTGACATCTTCTTAAAAGTTCCTTTTAACTAGTCCTGATACTTTTTCTTACCACATGATCAAAAGGAATACAGGCCTCTTTCCTCAATTTTAAAAAGCAAAACAACCACTACAGGACATCCAACTTATTTTCCAGACTCACTAGGGTCTCTCCTCTCTCTGAGACTTGGAAAACTCTTGATCTCACCAAATAATTACATGGGTTGATCAAAGATAGAAACTCTTTCAGCCAAAGTGGTTACCAACTCCACCAGTGCACTGTGGCTTGAGACCTATAGCCCTGACCATCAGGCTTAGGTAATCACCCCACCTTCTGGGACCTTACACATATAGTATGTATGTGAAAGGGATCTACCCTGGATAAGATCTGGCCACTTCCTGCCAGTTACAATTGCATATGGCTTGGTCTTTTGCTCTTCTGAAGGGATGATCTATAAATATCTGTGGTGAAAAGCATCAATTAAAAAGATTTTATCTTCAAAATTACTAATACCATCCACTGAATGATGGCCATTTAAAAAACTATTTACTATTTTCCTGCATTCATGTTTTGGAAACCAGGATATACTAGTACCATACTGGCTGCTGTCGGAAGACAACAAGGTCCCTTTGGACACTGTCATGCTATAGGGCAGTGATGGCGAACCTCTGACACGCGTGTCAGTGCCATTTCTGATGACACGCGGCTGCTGAGGCGGCCGCATGCCGAGGATGAAACATTTATGTTATTTAAACTATAAATACCGCGAAATAATGTTTTTTCCTCAAAGGGACACACTACCCGAGTTATGCTCAGTTTTTTGGCGAAGTTTGAAACACCAAGCTCAAAAGGTTGCCCATCACTGCTATAGGGGAAAGGTCCTTTGTGCTGTCTTCACACACCAATCGTCAAAGCAGAAACGTCAAGTATTTTTCAAAGGAGGGCGGTGCAAGGCGCAAAAAAATCAACCTATTTTTCACTCTCTGACAGGGTGAAGAGACACATAAAATCAATCCTTATGAAAATTAGATTTTTTAATACCACTGACAACTAGCAGCACCAAATTGGGTTAACAGTAGTGATGAGCTACTTGAATCTACCTATATTTTCATCACGCATTTTAGTGTTTTGTTTCTTGGGTCTATTGTTTTTCCTCCGCAGCTCAGTCAAGTGTCAGCTATGACTTTTTGAGGAGCTCTGAGTAATGGGATCAGCTAATGTTCTGTACATGAAGAAATTCCATATCATTCGAGTCTCTAAAAATACAGCTGCCTGCCGCCGGAGCCAATCCATAGTGATGAATAGCTAAAGGGACAAGTAGGTCTCTAAATTTACTTCATATCTGACAGCCCTTCAGCAGATACGGATAATGGATCCCTCTGACTCACAAATTCGGCTCCCTCCTACTACAAGCAAGCCTTTTCTTTTCGATATGAGAAAGGGCAAGGATTCTTAATGACCCAATACATCCGTCCCTTCCGCTTCTCAACCACCCAACAAAAATGTATTAAATGCCTGGAGTGCCAAGTTCTCTGCAGCTGCGTGGCTGGATATAAAGACACACATCCTCTTAACCCATGAAAACCCATTAGTATCTGATTTGATGTGACCAATGAAAATGAAGCTAGGAAAAAATGTTAATGTGTATATATATATATATACATCTCACCGCTCTAGCTTCCTAACTAACCCCCACAGACCCACGTGGTCAATCTGCATATTGAACAATTTGCAACAAGTTCGTCTGCACAGGTTTATGTAGGAAAAAATTATATTCTCTGGATGTGTAGCTTCAATTCAACAGTTCAAAAATGTTTATTAAGTCCCTACTATGTGCCAGAAGCTATATGCTATATGTTGGGGGGTGGGGGGAACCCAGTGGTGATACAAAATGGACAGAAATACATACAGAAAGTCAATTACCTACTGAACTGATAACCTGAAGTAAAAAACATAATTCTGATATACTGGTTGTATGTTTTAGCTAAGCAAAGCTTAAAATGTTATGCTTTATGCTAAGATTACTGCATATTCTGCTGTGGGTGTTTAGACAAGGTAATGGGTCTTTCCAGAGTATAAACATCTTTGTGAAGTCTAAGTCTGTAAGGTACACTTAAAATGTCTCAACTCTAAAGAATTAAAGAGCTTTTGTCAACCCATTACAACTAGACAATCATTTACTAAGAATCTTTTCATTTCAAAATCCACCACGATCACCCTCTCACTCAACCTCACATAAAGAGCAGAGCTTGACTGTCCTGAAATTCCATCCATGTGTCTTCAAGTCCCCTTTTGATTTATGACTCTGAGAGTATAGCTAAGTAAGAGCGTTAGCTAGTTTTAAATAGCCATGAAGTGACGTGTGACTTATCCAAATTTGGTGTGATCAAAAGATTTGATATAACATCTAAAACTATCAAATTATCTTCAATATGCTATCTATTTACTGATACTTTCAGTGTTTCTCATTAATATCCCTTCAAATCTGTTTCCTCCCCCTTCCCCCCGCCCCCCGCCCCGGCATTTTACATAAATACTATTGGCCTATTATGTTTGTGGATATAAAGAAATTATTTCATATTCAAAACACTTTAAGAAGTTTTTTTGGATCATTATTCACTCTCCTTTGTTGTGTTTACTCCCAATATGTTCTGAGAGCCAGGCCCTGTGCTAGGCACTAGTACCAGAAAGACAAATGAGAAAGGGGAATTTGTAATTGAGCTATCATATCACATTTTAAAAAATTAAGCAGGAGAAATGCGAGGGACATAATAAGCAAAGCACAGAGGCATTTGCCAGAATTGGATTTCTTAGGAGCTGTTTTTGCTCAATTACTACTTTAATTGAACCATCTATAATTCTTTCCACTTATATTTTTAGTCTACAGGAAGCCAGACACAAGATATTACACATGAAGCCAGAAGCCAGTACACTTTCTGACAGCAGGGACTCGCGAAAGTCTATCAAAATCACTAGAAGAAAGAAAAAACAAGAAGGGATGGTACTGGAAAATGACACAGTCTAATCCAGAACCTTGATTTCATTTCTTATGTTCCTGGGCCAGCTGCACAGAGTGGCCAAGCCAGGACCCCAACTCAGTCAACTCTACACATGGGGGCCTGCCGGGGCCCAGGTCAAGACAAACTGTTGCATTTAATGAGGGATTCTCAAGAACTCAGCTCCACCAGAAAAGCAGAAACCCTTTCCAACTCTGATTTAAGGAATATTCCTTCCAATACAGGACAACTGTTTCATGTAGACATCATTCCCCTACTTTAGTATTCCATGTGTATTTACAGATGCAAATATGGACGGCCTCTCCTGCCACACCTACCTCCACCACTCTCTCTGCAGCATAATTTTAATTAATGAGACAAGTCCATTGAATGTTATTACCCCCTTTCCTTCACCCTCTGATACATTTCTATATTCCCTGATCAGCCAATTAGTGATAGCATACAGGAGAATGACTCTTATAATATTCGGTGCCCCCAATTCCCCATGCACCATCTAGTGGTGATGATAATTATATTAACAGTAATGATGATGCTGATGATGGGAATCTCGATGAATTTAAAAAACCTAAAAAGGCCATTTTAACAATGAGTAAAGGATTTTCCTTTTGGAAACATTTCCCAAGAAACATAAAATGCTCATATTACCATGGCAAGAATCACCATGGCCTCCAGGTTAGAATGCAAGTTAAAACCATCTGTACTTTAAAATAAGAAGATACTGATTTACTAAGCAATTGAAAATTGCATTTCCTTGTTCACTGGATTTACAAATATTGATAGTAAGCCAATAAAGTAATTTTAAGTTGGGGCACAAGCTTCAGCTATGAGCTACACATTTGGAAATGCAAGGCTTTTACTTATTATGACTCAGTTTCAAAACAATCTTCCATCATAATTTCATTTACACTTGCCCGGCTTTTGTCTATAAATCATTTTTGTTGCCCAAACTTCTCTTGCCTCACAGATGTCTAACATTAAAATTGATTATTACTACTGCTTTCCCCAAAATAAATATCGGTGTCCATAGTTTAATGCCACTTGAACTCCTCCTAAAATAAACAAAAAGGCATCTCTCTGGCTATCCACACTTGCACTTCTATTTTTTTTTCTTTCTTGTGTTTTGTGTTGTGTGTGTGTGTGTGTATGTTTTATTCTTTGTACTTCTATTAAATATATATATATATACTAGTAAACTAACAAGAAAGCCACAAACACAGCTCATTTTGAATCCTTCCTTTCCATTACCAGTTGGAAAATTGATGAATCAGTACTAGCTCAACCAGTAACTATAGTCTTTCTAATTTAAGTGTGTGTGTGTGTGTGTGTGATATTAGGTTCGGGACATATGTACAACTTCACTAGCAATCAGTTTGGCCTCATCTTTCTTCAACTCCTGTAGTAGTTTCAGATTCTCTTTCCCATATCAAATAACCCATAATCTCATATTTTGTATGTGTCCCTAGATAATGATCTCTCACTGATGCCTTTCACTTCCTGCACTATATCTTAAAGAAACTAAAAAGCTTACTATAGATGAAGCAGTACCTGAAATAGCCCACAGAGCAAGATTTTCTTGAAAAGATATTAGAGTCCAATACAAAAGCCGTATGTCAAAAAGCGTCAGCTCAGAATCTGCACTGATACAGAGCATTTCTAAAATTCTGCTCTAGGATTCCACGTATACTTAAATGCGCCAATAGAGGCCCTTCCCCTTAAAAGCCAAAAATGGATAAAAGAAATAAACAGGTAAGTAGACTTTAAAAAAGTCACTCTGGGGTATTCCCCAAATACTTTGCGTGTTAGCTTTTATAAAAACCAGGCCTATCACACAGGTTGCACTGACTCTTTTTGTCAGAGAATTGGCCTCTCCTATCCAAAATATTTGAATATTACAAGTCAACCAAACTCACACATTGCACCTTCCACGCTTTAGTTGAGAAGTCTCTTCCTACAATGTATGACTGTCTGAGGTATTGATTTGTTCTCAAGTTGCCTGTGGAAAACTGAGCTTCAATGTGTGCACCACAAACTCGGAGCATTTTGCCTGCACTACAGACACAGCCCGGGAAGATCCAGTCCTGTGATCTCAATCATTTTTCATCCGTAACCTCCATGACATGAGGGCAAGCTGCTTAGTAAAAGGGAGAAAGCTTTCACATCAGACAGACAAGCATTTGGAATCTTTTTCCACCCATAAACCAGGAACGGTTTCCCATTTAAAGAAAGAGAAAAATAAATCCTCTTTATAATTGAAAATAGCTTTCCTCTACAACTCTGTTAGGCTTTGCTGGGAGGAAAACATTTCCTAGTGTATGAGGCAGATTTCATTGAAGGTGAATCAAAGAGAATCTAAGCTGATTCTTTTTAGGAATCCATCTCAACCACACTGACAAACGTTCACCACGAACAAAAGCCTCAAAATGTGGCACCTACTGTCTGGGGCTACCTCCTTCAGGTTTCTCTAGATGACCCACCTAGCGGAGCGGTTGGGTGGTCAATAGTTTTGTTTGATCATATTTTCCCAACTTTAACATGAAATTTAAAATAAATAAATAAAATATCCAGCAGAAAAACGAAGATTAATATTAAGAAGTCCAGAAGGTTTTTGAGCCCCTGAGTCAAAAATTATTCCACTAATGCTACATATTATTTCATCAAAGGGGTTCAATTCACTCCCAGATGGCAGCTTCCACTTCAGAGGCAGACAACAGAACAGCATAGCACATCCTAGGCCAGTGGTTCTCAACCTTCCTAATGCCGCGACCCTTTAATACAGTTCCTCATGTTGTGGTGACCCCCAACCATAAAATTACTTTTGTTGCTACTTCATAACTGTAATTTTGCTACTGTTATGAATCGTAATGTAAATATCTGTGTTTTCCCGATGGTCTTAGGCTCTACAGCAGCGGTTCTCAACCTGTGGGTCGTGACCCATAGGTTGAGAACCGCTAGCAGGGTCGCCTACGACCATCGGAAAACACAGATATTTACATTACGATTCATTAACAGTAGCAAAATTACAGTCATGAAGTAGCAACGAAAATAATTTTATGGTTGGGGGTCACCACAACATGAGGAACTGTATTAAAGGGTCGCGGCATTAGGAAGGTTGAGAACCACTGGCCTAGGCCCGTGGTTGGCAAACTGTGGCTCCGTGAGCCACATGTGGCTCTTTGGCCCCTTGAGTGTGGCTCTTCCACAAAATACCATGGCCTGGGCGAGTCTATTTTGAAGAAGTGGCGTTAGAAGAAGTTTAAGTTTAAAAAATCTGGCTCTCAAAAGAAATTTCAATCGTTGTACTGTTGATATTTGGCTCTGTTGACTAATGAGTCTGCCAACCAGACCACTGGCCTAGGCGAACGTGCGCAGTGTGGGGGAGGCTGAACTGATTGTCTTCCAATCTGCCAGCCCCTCTCCCAGCACCTTGCCACACCCCCCAGTACTTACGCAGTTCTGAAAATAGGGATACAAATGTGTGTGGCTGTACTGTATTCTCAGGGGCCTGAGACCTAGTTAGTGGGGGGTCAAGGTGTTACATGGGGCGGCGGTGAAGGCCAGGCTTGGAGATCTGAGCCATGAGCAGAAAGAGCACCCGATGAGACTCTTCCTTTGGCACACTTTAGTCTGTTGTTTGGGAAGAAGTAGCCCTTTGTTGGTGCACTGCTGAGAAGGCAGTGACCTCGGAGGACCCCATCGAGGTCTCACTGGCAGCCTCCCTGCCTTCCTCCCTCACTCGTCACCAGACAGCGAACAGCCGTCACCGAGCCCCCCTCTTCCCTCTCCTCTCTGACTTCTCCGCCGTGGGACACCACTCCTTATTAAAGGTCCCCTGTTTCTATTATGTGAATTAATACACTCATGAACCTACCAGTGTTGAGGAAGAGCAAAGAAATAATGCTGGTGCCCAGGCAGGGTTTGTTCTAGACGTAGGCCGAAGATGGGGGAAAGCGCAAGGAGTTGCATGGCTTCTTAAAACTCTTTACGTTTCATAACAATTTCTTTTTCTGTTCCACTCATAAGAATGGGAGACAGTGAGAGAGAGAGAGAGAGAGAGATTTTCACACTGAGAAACCTATCCTCGTAATGCATATAAACACAGTGCATCTAGGAAGCAATGCTGGGGAGATGTTTTTTCTGAGACACACATTAAAGTACACAGCACCAAGAGGCTGTTCTGTCACCTTTGCTCTCCAGTCTGCCTTGATTCTCAACTGCTTCTTAGATTGGTACCAATAAATTCCTTTTTGCTACAAAAGAAGAAAGGAAGGAAGGGACGGAGGAAGAAAGGAAGGCAGGATATGAAACATTTGCACCCAGCAGTTAAGGAGAATCACCAGCCTAAATAGAAAATACACTGGTCACTGAAGAAGGTCATTCAACAAAGTCACTGGACACCCACAGAACTGTGGCATGCAGGAGCAGCGAGGGAGGCTGAAAACAGCCTGCTTTGCCCTGGAGAGCAGGGAGGCAGCCTGGGGAACTCAGAACACACTGGGCTGCGCAGGAGGAAACCGGGTAACAGTCCTGCATCTGCCACTGGGCTGTGACTCTGAGCACTTTGATCTAAATTTCAGACTCTGTATGTAAAAATGAGAGCACACTCGGCTAGTGTGGCTCAATGGTTGAACGTTGACCCATGAACCAAGAGGTCACCGGTTCGATTCCAGGTCAAGGCGCATGCCTGGGTTTCGGGCTCAATCCCCAGTAAGGGGCATGCAGGAAGCAGCCTATCAATGTTCTCTCATTGATGTTTCTTTCTGTTTACCCCTCTCCCTTCCTCTCTCTGAAAAAAACAAAACAAAAAACCCCCACCAATAATAACATTTTTAAAAAAATGAGAGCATGAAGTAGATTATATTTAAAGGCCTTTGGGCTTTAAAATTCTAGATAGAAAACTCCTTGAGTCCATTCCTCAGATGCCTGAAGTTCTAGGGATTCCAGCACTAAGATACCTAAGTCTGTATGCTGTTCTAGAAACAGAATCAGGCTCCTAAAATGGATCCATGTATATGTGGCAACTTGTTATACAAAAGAAGTAGCAATATCAGTTACAGGGAAATAGATTATTTAGGGGATTGTATTGTAAAAACTAGCTTACTATAGAGAGAAAATGTTGGGTCAATACCTCACTGCCATAAAAACAAAACAAATCCCCAACACCTCCCCTTAAATGCTGTGAAGATCTAGATATGAAATACAACTATGAAGCTAACAGAAACAGCTACTGGAACACATTCTCAACAGCTTGAGATAAAGAAAGATTCCTTAAACATGATTTTTCTAAGTCATAAAGGAATACATTGATGGGTGTGTTTACAACAAAATACGATAGAAAAAAATGGAGAGAAGGTATTTATCTCTAAAAATGAACAAAGGATTCATATCCAGACTAAGTAAGAGATCAATGAGAAAAAAAGAAACCCAACAGAAAAATGTGCATAAAATATGTACAGGCCATTCAAAGAAGGACAAATCCAAATGGCTGAGCAGTATGTGAGAAGTTCAATCTCTCTAGTAATCAGAGAAATGCAAAAATGACAATGATACAGCTATCTGATTAGAGCTAGAACGTCAAACACTGCCATGTGGAGATGTGGGTACACAGCAAGGCTCATTCCCAGCTGTTGGGAGGATAAGCTGGTTTCTTCATTCTGGAGGGTATGAGGACAAACTGGTTTCCTCACCTATAGAAGAACAGAAATCTTCTACTTGGTGAAATTAAGTGTGCTGATGCCCCACTATCCTGAGACTATCCCCCACAGGAACTCACTCCCAAAGCCAGAAGAGGGCATGGGTATTCAGCACAGCACTATTTGGAACCCCTGTGGATTGGAGGCAGCTGAGGGTGACTATTACTAAGGAAATGAATGAAATGTGGAGGATTTATGATGGTATACCACATAATTGTCAGAAGAAATGAATAAGACTCACATCTAGCAACATACGTAGCTTTAAGAGCAGCACTGACCGAAAAAAAAAAAAAAGAACCAGAATCTATAATACAATTTACATATATTACAAAATTCATTCATGCAAACCTGTGTTTTTCAAGGACACACATACATCTGAGGTAACACTGAATGCAAGAGGGGAAACAAAACAAATTGAGGGGGTCCTTGTATGGCCTGATAACGGGATGTGCCATGCGGAGGAGAATGACTCTGTGATCCACCTCTGTGCACCTGACCAGGGTGGGAGAGGGGAGAACCAGCTGAAGAGTGGCCTTGCTTGCTGCCTTTGACTCTGGAATGTAGGCAGGGTCAAAGGCTAAGAGGCAAAACCATTAAACTAAAAGACTTTAAAAGAGGATACATGAGAGAAGATAGCTTACTTTTCAGAAATATATGTCCAGTTAAAATATAGCATGACATTTGCCCTGGCCGGTTTTGCTCAGTGGATAGAGTGTCAGCCTGCGGACTGGAGGGTCCCAGGTTCGATTCTGGTCAAGGGCACATGCCTGGGTTGCAGGCTCGATCCCCAGTAAGGGGCATGCAGGAGGCAGTCGAGCCATGATTCTCTCTCATCATTGATGTTTCTCTCTCTCTCTCCCTCTCCCTCCTTTTCTGAAATCAATAAAAATATATTTAAAAAAAGATAGCATGACATTCAATTAATAAGTATTTACCAGATAGCCTGGCCAGTGTAGCTCAGTGGTTGAGCATCAACCCATGGACCAGGAGGGCAGGTTTGATTCCCAGTCAGGTCACATGCCTGGGTTGCGGGATCTCTCATTGATGTTTCTCTCTCCCTCTCCCTTCCTCTCTCTGAAATCAATAAAATCATATATATTTTTTAAAAGACTCAATCATCTTAATAAAAAAAGTATTTACCAGATAAATGGTGACAGAAGGAGACTTAACTTGGGGTGGTGAACACACAATGCAGTGTACAGAGGCTGTGTTGTAGAATTGTGCACCTGAAACCTGTATAATTTTGTTAACCAGTGTTACCCCAATAAATTCAATAAAAAAGAAAAAAAAGAACTAGTTAAAAAGACATTAACCCAAAAGGTCCCAATCAGTGCTAGGAATTTGATAAGACTTCTAATGAAACCAGCAGAAGAGGAGACAAAGATTTTAGTACAGATTCTTCTAGTACATTCTTTTAGTACATTATTCTTCTAGTTGGGACCTTCCTATTTTAAGTGTTGGAATGTGGATGGATGTAAACAAGACTGTGAAGATCACTTTTTCATAAAGCAATTCAGTAAGTTGTTTATCTTGTGGAAATAAGAAATATGTCTTACAAGACAATGAAAAGCAACTGTCTTGATGTTTCTCACGCGGCTATTATTCTGTTTGTAGATAAAATTCCCAATTATTGCATCATATGCCAAATCAAGGTATTTTTATTCAAAAGACAAATTTGGACAATTGTTAGATGTCTCAAAAGGTGACTCTTGCCCTGGCTGGTTTAGCTCAGTGGATAGAGTGTCAGCCTGTGGACTAAGGGGTCCCAAGTTCAATTCCAATCAAGGGCACATGCCTTGGATTGCGGGCTTGATCCCCTGTAGGGGACGTGCAGGAGACAGCCAATAATGATTCTCTCTCATCATTGATGTTTCTATCTCTCTCCCACCTCTGAAATAAATAAAAGAAATATATTTTTACAAAAAAAAGTAACTTTTCCGAAGATGAAGACATTGCACCAAAACATAAAGAATTTGAGTAAAATTGTTTCTGAAATGAGAAGTGTTTCTAAATTGACATATTATATAAAATAATTTTACATGATTATGTAGTCAAAGCATATTATACAGTTCAAATAAACATTGGCTATCTTATTAACATTCATTAGGTTTATATATTCATGTTGATCAAAAAGCTTTTGGTACCTTTTCATTATGAAAACAGAGGATCAGCTCACATTTAGGGATGCTTTTTCATCAGCATATATAATATTTTTAATATTAACATTCATTAAGTTATTATCCTTGAGTCTAAATCTATGAATAACATAGTCTGTGTTTTTGCTAAATTGATTTTATTTCACTTTGTGCCATGTGAGAGCTAATACTTATTTTTATGGAGTAAATGCATTATCAATATGATTAAACTTTGAACACAAGCAACCCAATACAGTCCCATACACTCAAAGACCCATTCAACATAGATTCCAGTTGGTCTAATGAGTACCACAAATAAACGATAGGACCCCTGGCAGAAAAATTCTCTTCTTGTCTGTGAGGTAGCAAGAGCCCAAACATGGACCATGGATGCACCAAGTCATATCCTGCTATCTGCAAAGCCCAGATCTAATATACAGTCTTCTGTTGGAAAAGAACTACAGCTCACACACCTGTGCAAACTCAAGTAACACCATAAGCTCTTCTGTGTAGATTTGCAATTTTCTCACACTGAATTAAATTGTTATTTTTATGCATTTCAATACACATGTATTGTTTATATCTATTATAATGAAACTTAAAAAAATACTTTATTTTTCACTGCAATGTTAGAATTTAAAAGAAAAATATGCCTTTTGGCTCATAGGTAGTGGTTATGTCTAATGTTTCATTTGTCCCACACTTGTATTCTCAAGCTCTAACTAATGAACCATTATTCTACTTGGTTATTCTCCATGGTGCCCTGAATGTTAGGAAGAGCAAATGCTCAACAACTCTGTGGACTGACAAAAGTAGTTACTTATTTCTAAAAACAAAGGGATGTATGTTTTCTATTGTGGTTAAATATTGACTTATTAATTGGTTTTCACTAGAAAACTGTATACATAATAATTTACTATTCAAAATAGGTAGGTATCATTATTTCTCTTTGAGATGGAGAATTAAATCGAAGCTGAATAAATGTCCTGAATGAGAATGATTTTAAAAAACCAGGCCAGATTAAGATCTCTTTGAAAGGAGAAGTGCTGGTCAAAGGGCACAAAATTCTAGTTATACAGGATCAATCACCTGAGAGATCTGCTGTACAGCATAGAGCCTACAGTCAGCAATTCTGTATTGCTAAGAGGTTGGATAGATCTTAAGTGTTCTTAACACCTGTGTGTGTGTGTGTGTGTGTGTGTGTGTGTGTGTGTGTGTATGACAGAAGAAAACTTTTGGAGGTGATTAATATGTTTGCGGCATTGGCTGTGATGATGATTTCACTTGTACATACTTATTTCTGAAATCATCAAATTATATACACTAAATATACCGATTTTTAGATGTCAACTATACCTCAATAAAGAGTGTTTTTAATTGGTAAAAAGAATACACATCAGACACTTGAGATTGTAGTAGGGGTAGATGCAAACTAAAACTAGCTCTACTATGGATATGTTGTGACTCCTATAATCTCTGATAGGCTTGCCACCTCAGCTCCCAGATCCATGGGACACTTGAAAAAGGAAAAATAGCTATTGGTGAATGGGAGAAGATTCCTAGAAGCTCAGAAGTGTGTGTGCGTGAGCACACGCATACACCTAATAATGTATTTATTCATCTATCTATGTGTGTGTGTGTGTGTGTGTGTGTGTGCGTGCGCGCATACATCTAATAATGTATCTATTCATCTATCTATCTATCTGCACATGCACAAATGCACATGTACACACACTTATATTTGCTTATCCCAAATCAACTTTCCTTATCCTAGGAGTAGCATGATGACCTGGAATACTTTGTTAGAGTGAACCTTAGACAAAGTGTAAAGTCTACTCTCAAGAGCAAAGGTCACAAGTTTAAACCATGTTATTGAACTAACTGCCAATACTTAGGCTTTACATTAAGTCTAGGTTACTAGTTCTCATGGAAAACTGGAAAAGTCTGGTACAATGGTCCACCTATCAGTTCTGCCTGGAACTTCTGAAACTGCCTTCCCACAACAGGTGTGGCCCGGGATTTGCCACTGGTCTAACCCAGCCCTCCTTCCTGCTTGCACTGCATGCCAGGCCTTTCTAGACAGCTAAGATGGGGACACTGCTGTTGTCAGTCACTCACTGTCAGGTGGGACAGTGTGTGAGGCTGCCCTGAGCCACAGAGGAAACTGGAGCAGGCCAATAATGAGAACAATGTAAGTCCCAGCTTAAAACAAGCATGAGTCCAATTCAAGACGGACCTCTGGAGGGCTCAGCTCCCTTTGGAACCCGCAGAGGAAATGGGGCAGGGAAAGGAGAGTCGCCGGTTCACCTGTGGTAGGAAGATATTCAAGCAGGCAAGGACCCAACAACTTGTGTGAAAGAAAGTTTAGAGTAAGCCAGACTTGAGAAGATGCCTGTGTTGTTGGATAGTCATGGTCCTGAGGGCAATTACTCCCTTCAAAGTGAATATACCTGTAACTCTGACTCCTGGTTCCCTGCTCAGATGTTATCCACCAAGATGACAAAAACAAGCAATGACTGTCTGCTCCATACAGTATTCATGGTTTAATTTACATTAACTTTCATATCCTTGCTTAAAAAATCTACATCAAATACTCTGAGGATAACTGTCCTTGTCTTCATTCCACAGTTCTATGGAAATGAGTATTGATCATGTTCTAAGATTAATATTAAAAGTGCCAAAATGATTAGGTCTGAGTTTAAATGTCCTTTTTTGCTTAAGCCTGTCTTTAAAGTGGCTAGGACCGTCTTAAAATGATCAGGGCACATGTGATAAGGTACATATGTAGGATTGATAAGGACCTTATGTCAATTCTTTGAAATATAAAGACAGAATTTTCTATCAAAACAGGTAAGGTACTACTTTTATATGCTTTGTTCTAGGTGTTTGTTTGTTTGTTTCCCCCATGAAAAAGCATCTGTAAGTGAACAACATATTCTAGCAGGTAATAGTACAGGTTATAAAAAATATGTAAAAAGGGGTAGGAGGTAGAATGTGACTAGGATGCAATATTGTAGAGAGTAGTCAAGAAAGACCTAACATTGTGGCAGAAATCTAAACCAATGAGAGAGCCTCCAAGTTAAGTGTTACGTGCGGAAGAGCACTGCAGGCCCCGGGAAGAGCACGTGCAAAGGCCCTAGGGCAGACATGGGCATTCGGTGCTTGAAGACGCACACGAAGCCCGGTGTGCTGGAGAGTGACTGAACTGACCAAAAAAACACGGGAGAAAGAGAACATCTAGAGTGGACCAGAGGAAAGAGAAAATGAATTAGTTAGAGGTATACAGAGCCCAAAAGAAAACAAAAGTGTTGACCTGTAGTGGGTAGTTGTAAAACACAACTGGATGTCAAAAAGGGCAGGGGCTGAAGAGGTATCTGGGGGTCATAGGTATTTTGGAGATAAATGAAGTCATGGCTGATCCACCTTGAAAGGCAATAGAAAATTCAGCTCCCACTTCTGATTCTGTGCCGAAGCTACTGCACAGTTTTACAAACACATAATCTCACTTAATTTCCACCACACCTCTTTGATAAAGGTAATTAATCATTCCATTTTAATGATGAGAAAACTGAACCCTAAAGAACTGAACTGACTCAAGGTCACAGCTAGAAAGCTGCAAGACCTGAATCGAACCCAGACGGTCTGGCTCCGGAAGCTGGGCCCTACTCACTGCTATAGATGTTTATGTTTCACCCAGTGGGAACTGGGAGGTGTCTTGATTGCTCTGGACTTAAAGTTTTAGTCCCCATTCCATAACCCAACTGGATGGGTATTTGAATTACTGTCTTACTTTGGCTAGAATTCATAGGGTTGGAAAAAAAGATGCTTGGCCCAACTCCATCTCAGTTGGATCAGGGTTTTCATTCTTTGAATGTGGAACTTCAGAGAAAGTGAACTGGCAGTGGCTCCAATCTCTCCTGTTCCATATTCCTCACCAAGTCACCTGTGCCTGCCCCATGCTACGGAACCAATACGTATACCAACTACACACACCGATGCTAAGGCTCAGAACATCCCATTATTTCCTCAAAAGATTCTTCTACATATCAACTCCAAAGAACATTATTAGAAAATAAACTGTCACTTGTTTTTATGATCTTTTTTCTTAGTACATTTAGTGGATTTTTTTCTTAGTCCAAGGTTATTTCTTAGGTCTCACTATTCCTGGCAAATATGTAAAGTTCATGAGGTAAACCTCATCAGAACATTTTGCATGTCATTTCCTGGAAATTGAAAATCAAATTTTTTTTTAAAATCTGAAGATTATAGAGTTATTAGGCATCTGACAGAGGATTATTATAGTTTATAGGGCATGACAAAAGGCAAGCAAATAAGTAATACTTGAAGAATTAAACTCTTTCAAAATTACCTCTAAATATATGGAATTGTGTAATCTGATATAATTTATGGCATATTAAACATGGTAGGATATGAATAGCAGTCAACATCAGCGATAATCAGATTAAAGTTGGAGATCAAATCCTAAGAGCCAAAGGGTGAGGTCAACCCATATTTCTTTGTCGAAATATCCCCCAGGCTTTACTGAATGAAAATAGAGTGAATGAACATAAAAATCATAACCCAAATTTCTCACATTTCAGGAGGATAAATTTAGGAATTATTACAGTTTGCTCATCCAATTTTAAAGTACCCAATAATTTTAGCCTTCTGATCCCAATAATATTATCAAGCCTTAGAATGGTCTTTATTGTAATCTTTGGGCCTACAAAACTACATTCATATGTGAATTCACTCACTTGTTTTCTATTCATTGGATATTTATTGAGCTTCTATTAAGGACCAATTATTGGAACCCACAATCTCAAAAAGAAAGATATACGTCACCACCACCGCAAATAAATATGCCCCAGGCACAGTATTGGATTTACTGATCCAAGTGCTTTATTCAATTTATCTCAGATAATTATGATCACCCTTTGAAATAGGTGTTATTAGCGTCTCATTTTACAGATGAGTAAATGAGGTTCAGAGAGGTCAAATGACTTGAGATTCATAGCTCATGGTGAAAGCAGGTTTCAAACGGATTAAAAATCTTATGGTTTTTAAAAGGCACCAGGCTATATTGCCTCTTGTAAAATGTTAATTAAATGTATTAAAAATGCATTCACTCTGTGCATACACAATATCATGGAAAAAGATAAAGGGGAAATTTTGTTCTGAATGTATAGGAAGCCATCAGGGCAACATTACATCAGAGATGGATCTTAAGTGATGAACAGAAGCTCCAAGATGGAAGCATGGCTGTGGGGTTGACTGGGACAAGGTGTGGACTTCTTCAAATACTGACACATGGTTTTGTATAGCTGGGTGAGGAGCATACACAGGTTGCTAACTAAGCAGTTGAAGCCTAACTGGGGAGAACCTGTAGAACATGCTAAGAATTTGAAACTTCATCCAGTAGAC
Organism: Cnephaeus nilssonii; assembly: GCF_951640355.1. Classification (NCBI taxonomy): domain Eukaryota; kingdom Metazoa; phylum Chordata; class Mammalia; order Chiroptera; family Vespertilionidae; genus Cnephaeus; species Cnephaeus nilssonii. The sequence continues at coordinate 35,472,800 of NC_137072.1, read as the reverse complement.
AAAGGGAAGGCACTGCAGAATTTCAAATCGGAAGTGATGTGACGGGACCCACATTTTAGAAAAATCAGTGACTTCAGTGTGGAGGCAGGGAGTGCAGATTACTGCCAATGTGCAAGGAAGAGGTGGTCTGTCCATGCACAGTGAAAAGAAGGGGAGTGATTTTTATAATGTAATTAGGAAGAAATATATATAGGACCAAGTGTCTCATGAGCTGTGGGTACTGAGGGAGAGAAAGGACTCTTATGCATTGCTTGATTTTGTAAAACTTCCGTAGAAACAAATTAAGAAAGGGAGTTACAAATTCCATTTTACATGAAATATGACAGCTTGTGGGAGATAGATGTAGACATTTCCAACTGAGAATTACTAAAATTCAAGCAAAAAGTGGGGCTTGAGATTAAGATTTGGAAGTCAGTGCAATATGGATGATGTCTAAAGCCACAAGCGTGGCTGAACTTGGGGCCGGGGGATAATAGTGCCCAGTTTCAGGTGAAAATAGCACCCCCCGCCCCCGAAAAGTTACAGGCAACCATCTGCTTCTAATGCCAGAAGTCCACATTTTTTAAAATCTGAAAACTCTTTAGCATTAGCAAGATTCAAGAGTAAGACAGAGTTTAACTTGCCAACAGAATCAATAGCACATGCTTTTGTCCTATCTTCAGCTACAGCAGAGATTGTTTACATATGGGAAAAGTAAAGTTACTCCATGAACTGACAATTGCTTAGACATCTACTAGTACTTTTTTTCTTACCTCATATCCCCCCAAACAAGCAGTTAATGTCTTTTTCTTTTAATCGATGATTTAAAAATGGGCGTGTTGGGGAAAACATCTTGCAATCTACTGAAGTTATATTTTTGTCATGGACTGAAAGCTTCAGTAAACAATTGATATTTCTCATGAATTTATTTCTACTTATGCAATGGATTCACTGGATTACAGTCTGACGAACTGTATCAAACTTTGAAACTTCAATGAGGTAAGTAAATTGAGGGAGGACATTCATTTTCCTCAACCATAATAGCTCTAGTAAGAGTCCTATCATTAAAATTAGTTCACTAAAGGCCCAATTCTCTCTCTCTCTCTCTCTCTCTCTCTCTCTCTCTCTCTCTCTCTCTCACACACACACACACACACACACACACACACACACACACACACACATTCTCTGCCCAACACCACTCTTAAAATATATTTATTAAACTTGGACTCTAACTTTATTGTGGAAGATTGATACTTTCTCCCAGGAAACCTCAGCAATAATAGTATTTTCCTGTCATTATCCAAATTGTCAACAAAAGGGAAGATCATTATGATCCCATATAAGATAGGAAGAATGGCGCAATAAACTAGATAGATTTCCCACCGGGTGATATTAAAGCAAAATTATTCCAGGCAAGGGAGAAATGATGCTTGGTATTTAGAGGTTGGAAGGGTTTCTGTTGTGTCATGGTGGTAAAAACATACCAGCCAGCCATGGTGAATCCTTCTGTTTAGAAAGCACAGCTGATTTTCTACAAAGGAGTTTAGATTCTGATGTTGCCAACAACTATCTAACTATGTGTGAATTAAAGGAGAAAGCCTCACATTCCATTGTCTGGGCTGCCAATTCCTCTGGCCTTGAAATATTCTCCTGACTTGAGTTCTGTGACTTCCCTGTCCTGGAATTGTCCCTACTTCCTGGGCTATTCCTCTACCCTCTGTGCAGGCTCATCATCTTCTTACCAGCTGATGAGTCATTCAGATCTCATTCACACTTTACTGAAATTATTCCTATATACACATAGTCACAATCTATATTTTCACCCAGGCCGTTGCCTTGAAGTCCAGATCCATACACCCAAATCCTATTGGACATCACCACTGAAATGTCTTGAAGTATGGCATCTCACTCCTCATACCTGAAACCTAACACTCCTAATCATTCTCGTTCAAACCTGGTTCCCTCCCAGTGACTAGCCTTCTACTTGACTACCACAGTCATTCATTCAAGGACACAGAAACCCTCCTTTACTAGTATGCAAAATCATTTATGCCTCCCACTCTCACCTGCCCTATGCAATCCATCACAAAGTCCTATGGACTTTTCCTTCTAAATCTCTTTCAAATGTCCAATTAAAAGAGATGTAGGATTCAGCAACAAAATATTCTAGAAACAATCATCAAGCCTCAAAATCTAACAAGATAGCACCAAGGGTAATTAGTGGAAAGAGTGCCTTCTTTCTCTTTGCCCAGTTTTTCCACCATTTTGCCATCTACATTTTCAAAAAATTTATCTTTATTGTTGAAAGTATTACAAATGTCCCCCTTTCCTTGCCCCCCCCCCCCCGCCACTGACCACCTCACAGGCCTTCATCGCATTATTGTCTGTGTCCATAATGCAGGTTTTCACTGAATGAAATTTCCATTTCCTAGAAGAGAAGAAACTCCAACAGCTGCTTTATGAGACCTCCCATCACAGTGAACAAAGAAGAGTTAGCTTTGCCCACCTCCCCCAAGGTACCTGCTCACTGGCTTTGAATGTTTATATATGTGTGCTAGCAGCTTTTTCCTTGCTTTAAAAAATATCTCATATTACTAAATGGTATGGGACCTCTTTCTGGGCAGGCACATGTTTATTATTATATTCACAGACTTAAACTTAATGTTTAATAGGTAGTGAGGGTGTGAAGAATGAAAGATGGGGTGAAGTGTCATCTTTTCTTTCAGATATTAGAATGAATTTCAAGGACTTCTAAAAGTTCCTTTTCATTTCCTAGACAGTTTAATCTACTTATATTTATTAGGAACTCACATCTGGCTGTGAACAAAGAAGACTCCATGTCACTTATTAACAATATTGTGTTAACATCTTTAAAATGAAGCAGGGGAGAGATTTTCTACATATCACCCTCAGCTGCTATTCTACAGCATTCACTTGTTGACTTTGGGCAATTAGGCACTGTAATAAGTTCTGTTTTTTAAAAAGTAGGGACAGGTAGTTTCCATTAATAGGGATAACTATGTAAATATAATAAATTCAGTATTCTATCATTAAAAATGGTAGCAACCTACCCCTTTACAAAAAAGACTAATTTACACAGCAGTAAATACAAGTAAAATATTTCTCAAAGAAAAGCCAAATATATAGGCAATAACAGAGCAAGGTGGCGAGAAATAATTTTACCTGATCATGAGTAACAGTGACTATAAAATGTCAGTGAAATTTAAGTGACTACATTGGTACTAATTCCATCACAACCAAAAAGCAGAAATAGAAGGAAACTGGGAATTCTCTGCCCATGCCTAGTCCTCTTTTTAATCGGCTCTGAAGTGTTATTTGTCTTAGGCAGAAACCAGTAAAAAGCCAATGAACAGGAAAAAAAAATCGACCCCAAGATAATTTTAAATGAGAAATAAAATCAGGAGGGAAGCCATGCCAGAATTTATTGAAAAACAGATTTTTCTCCTTCAAAAATGTTATTAAAAAATACGAATGTTTTCGTGACTTATTGCCAAGTATATTTTATAAGCTCTCTGCTACTCAGATGTACCATACCATACTGTACAATGTGATGGATGGGGGCTATTAATCATTTTTACTGAAGAACAGAACAGCCCATGCAACATACTGCTATTAAAAAGGTGAGGGTATTCTGAGAGTACATTCATTTCCTCATAAAGTCACATTTCACATATCCCTTGGTTTTCAAACAGTTTCTTCCTACTGACTAGCATACTCTGCAGGTTGTGAAAAATGGGCTGACTTGTGATAGAGGATTATCACATTGCTCTTGGAAAGTCCCAATTCTATCTCCAAACTTTCACCTGCAGTCATCCCTGTGTTTCATATAGTACAACACTATATGCACTTCTGTCCGTTATCTAGATTTTAAACTAAGCCCAGTTTTATATATTCTGTTCCTGGACTGCACTCAAATTGAAGGGATGGGAGAAGCAGGCTCTCACCTCTAGGCAACTGCCCAGGTAATATTATCACCCCAGGCAGAGTCTAGCTTCAGTGTAATCAGTTGCCTATTGGTTCAAAGAAATTAACCACACGGATGAGGTAGAGGGAGGCCCAACCTACAGAAAAGAGGTATCAGACAAGTGAATTTCAACTGGTGTGCTGTAAGAATTTTTAAACTATTCAGGGGCACTGACCTCTTTCCCTTAGATTGTCAAATAAAAAAATGACAACAGTCAACACAATAACTGTCTAGTGTGAATGCCCTGCCTTGAACCATAAATATATAGGACATATAATAGAGCCGTATCTTATTGGTCACGTCACATAATAAGGTTGTGTCTGATTGGTTAATTCTTGGTACCAGAAATAAGTATAGGCACCTGATTTTGATTTTTTTAAAAGTCACTTTTGAGCAAAAAGAGTAGGTAGTTACTATGATTATTATTTTAAATCAGTCAACATCATCCCTTTTTTTGTCAGATTGGCAAAAAAAACTTTTTGGTGTGCCACTGAATTTAGTAATTAGTTTGTGTGCACCATGAGATAAAAAAAAGGTGAAAATCGCTGAGACAGACTATTTTAGGTAGGACTTTCATTATTTTCACAGAGAAAACAACATAATTCTTATACATATTGGTATATCATGAGTTATTTGTCTTAAATAGAAAAGTAATGAGAGCCCATCCTATATAATAAAAGCCCAGCGACGATAATGGCAGAACGACTAGAACAACCTCTCGACCAGTCAATATGAGGCGCACTGACCACCTCTCAGTCCCTCCCCCCATCCGTCAGGCTCCCATCGCCTGATGGGGAATGAGGAACCCGGGTGGGTGGTAGTGAGGGGTGGGACTGGAGAGCAGGCAGAACGGGCCGACCTCTTGGTCCCTCCTCCCAGTCCGCAGGCTCCAATGGCCATTGATGGCAAATGGGGAACCGGGATGGGTGGTGGGGAATGCGGTGGTGCCAGGCCGGTCACCCCACACACAGAGGGCAACCAACGGCAGGGGTGGGGCCGGTGAACGGGCGGGAACGGGCGACCTCGCGGTCCCTCTCCCAGCCGTCAGGCTCCTATCGCTGGATGGCGAATGGGGAACGGGGTGGGTCATGGTGGGGGGTGGGGCCAGTTGCTGACAGCCCGGGAAGATGGCCCTGATCACAGGCTAGGCCTGGGGACCGTACCCACGCACAATTTTGTACACCGGGCCTCTAGTTATAAATAAAAGTCTCCATTCTAAAGAGATATAGACATGTTTTCAGTGTTAACCATCTCCTCTTTTATCCTCTTCCCTACCCATTGTCCTCTTTCTTCTCCCCTCTGTCCTCCTTCCTCTGTACTTCCTCCCCCATTCCTCCCCAGTCCACTGGGGTTTGAGCTGATACCCAGCCGCTCCTGATCCAGGAGTGAATGGGCCAGAGAACATGGTAGCACTGAACATACACCTTTTCTTGTTAAGATTTGTAGACCCCCGTCTACGGCTCCTGGGTGAAGCAGAACCAAGAGCAAGCAAGATCCTGACCCTTCACAGAAAGAAAATGTGGTGGCTCTGTCCACAGCAAATTCCACTAACCAGCTTCTTTCCCCCCAGTCCTAAGAGCTCCATTCAATCCAAAATACACTTTTCCCTTCAAAATGACAAAACTCAAACCTTCACTAATTCTGCCTTTCTTTGAATAATTATCCTGAATTTGCTTTTCGGACTAGTACGTGGGGATGCATGCGGTTCACTGACAAGGTCTCCTCACCTCTGGCGAGTGTTCCATGCTTGTCAGACTTTAAGGACTGAAGTGCAACACCCAGCTCATGTGGCTCACTAGGTGAGAGTTTCACGTGGTCAGCGGCAGGCTGGGTGACACCCCAGGAGGTCAGAATCTGGAGCGAGACCCAGCCTACTGCGATCTGGGAAGGCCCCGATGATAGTGATCCTGGTGGTAGATTTTTACCAGTTAATGAAAGAGAGAGACCCATCATTTGAGGGTGTCCCTAGTATGCTGAGCACAGTATTAGAAAATGCCATGGAAATTTAGCATTCTAAAAGCAGAAATGGATGAATGGGCTATGCTACATGGAACATGTGGGAACCTGTTTAAAAAACAACAACAAACAAAACGGAGGCAAAGACTGAATTGAGGCATAAGGTCCAAGACAGATAGGCAATAAAGGTGACATGAGACCTAGCTACTAAATCAGAACACTGGACTCCTTCAAATCGTATGGTCCTGAAGTTCAGGGTAGAGTGGAATCTTCTAAGAGCGGGGGTGTCAACTGATTCTAAGTAATGAATCATTTGACTAAGCAGGTCCGTTTATTAGGTATTTAAATTTTCCCAGACCAGACTTCCATCTCCTACCCATCTCTCTTCTCCTATACCCTCCAAGTCAGAAACTTCAAAACTTTCTGATCTTTTTTCATTTATATCAAGAATAGACAAAGAACTTGGAAAGCAAATGGAAACTCTTTTATGGATATGTAGTTAAAAGATATAAGCATTTTTAACGGCAAGTGTCATATATCAAAGTTTCAATAAAATAATTCTGTTTTCTTAATTTTTATTATGATACTCACAGACATACCACAAAAAAATGAATGGAATAATCATCCCTACTTTTGTGGAGATACATATAGGAAATATTATAAATCACTAAATTACACTAGATCAGTGATGGCGAACCTATGACACGCGTGTCAGCACTAACACGCGTAGCCATTTCTGATGACACGCGGCCGTTGAGGCGGCCACATGCTGAGGATGAAACATTTGCTGCTCCTGAGGATGAAACATTTGCGAAATAATGTTTTTTCCTCAAAGTGACACATACCAGAGTTATGCTCAGTTTTTTGGCAAAGTTTGACACACCAAGCTCAAAAGGTTGCCCATCACTGCACTAGATAGAAAAATATGGAAAGTGTCAAATTAAAACATGATCAGGAGAATTTTGTAGGAACAATAGTATTCCTCAGACCACATTTTTTTAAAACCTTCACTTTGTTGTTGGCGTAACATCAGAAGATTGACATGCATTAGAAAACATAGTAGGTAGTTCTAAAAAAAAAAAAAAGGCAAGTAGGAGGAAGATTTGGTTAGTAACAAGTTTAAGACCTTTTCACATTAAAGTCAAGTACAATATTCTCATTCGTTTTCAGTTTATTTAAATTAGGGTTACAGTGATTTGAAAGTCATTTCCATCATCCTGGGCTAAGAAGGAAAAGGATGTGTGAGTAGGTCCATAGAGCCAAACAGATAGGGTACCTGAGGCTTTCTAATTTTCAAAAGATACTTAGAACTGTTAAAATCTACGATGGTGGTGTGTTTTGTTTTGGGTTTTTCTTTTTCATCATTTTGGATCAATGCCTCAAAAAGGGGTTCCATGGGGAAAAGCTTTGCCAACCCCCAGTTTGGCCATCCATCCAAACCCAGTGGACCTTCAATTAGCACATGACATAGACTTGAGAGATGGTAGGACTTTGCCTCTTTGTAACTTCTTTTACTTTCCACTTTATTTAAGATTAAGACTAGAGGCCTGGTACACAAAATTCGTGCATGGGGGGGGGGTCCCCTCAGCCCAGCCTGCACCCTTTCCAATCCAGGACCCCTCGGGGGATGTCCGACTGCTGGTTTAGGCCCGATCCCAGGGATCGGGCCTAAACCACCAGCAGTCAGACATTCCTCTCAAAATCCGGGACTGCTGGCTCCTAACCGCTCACCTGCCTGCCTGCCTGATCACCCCTAATGGCCTCTGCCTGCCTGCCTGATCACCCCAAACTGCCCCCCCCCGCTGACCTGATCGCCCCTAATGGCCTCTGCCTACCTGCCTGATCACCCCTAACTGCCCCCCGCTTGCTGGTGTGGTCACCCCCAACTGCCCCCCGCTGTCGGCCTGGTCGCTCCTAACTGCCCCCCCTCTGCTGGCCTCGTCACTCCTCACTGCCCCCCCCCCCCCCCCGCCGGCCTGGTCGCCCCATGCAGCCTGCTGTTCAGTCATTGCATGAGGGCATCCTGACCAATTTGCATATTACCCTTTTATTAGTATAGATAATTTGTTTTTAGTGACTTACTTTACTTGGTAATTAGATGTAGCAATTAACTATTAGCGAGCATATTTTCCTTGGCCATGCAGTTTTCCTTAACAGAAATGAGCTTAAGTCAATATTACAGTTGCAGGGATTAAGTATAAGGATTTGTGAAGGGGAAGCAGCAAGCTAGATCCCCCCCTCTTCTGCTTAAGTGATGCAAATTAGAAGCAAGACAAAGAAAGAAGTAATTAGTGGGAGGGAAGCAACAAAATGGATATTTTGAATGCAGAATCCATTTATAACATAACACTTCTCAAGAGAGCTGTTCTAATAGATTACTTGCTGAAATGCATTATTTAAGCCTTAGTTGTTTCAAGTTAGAAGTAACTGCATCTACTCTGCATTTGGTGCATAAAGCCATTGGAACAAATACAGGTCAATATGAGGTTACTGATTTGCCTTTGCAAAATCAGAACTGATTATCAGTACAAAGGCCAGATACCTTAAAAGGAACTATTAATGCCTAAGAATGTGATGTGCAAACATACTTCCAAGATAATATGGAATTAAAATGGCAAGATGTTCAAACCAATTGTGAATACCAAGAAAAAAATTTTTTTTAATATAAAAAGTTTTACTCAACAAACCAGCTAAAATAATGCGTCCCTTTTCACTGAAGAGTTTCACAAGCTGTTTCATCACAGGCTTCCTGAGTCTAAGTGTTGGTCTCCTATTTTGTAGGAACAGCATTTCAAAGTGTCTCCTGTCGTTATGATGGATGCTGAAGCCCGACTGAAGAGTGTCGTACTTCTGCCTCTGACACTCTCCTTTTCCGGTCTCCAGACAAAAATTCCATCACCACCTCTTTCAAGTTGAAAGGCAAGGGGGCTTTTTCCAAGCTGAGAGGCTGTTTCCAAGTGACAATCCCCTGTCACTGTGAAAATGTGAGCAAATTCCGGGCCTCTGGTAAACCTCAGCTGCCCCGACCATCTGCAGGGCATAGATGAAAACATCCCTGGGCTGCGGCCTGGTTACAGGTAAAACCATCACAAGGGAAAGGAGAGAATAAACTGAACACGGGAGGGTTGAAGCATGGGCAACTCTGTGACAGCACTCAGATTCCAATCCAAGTGACAGACTCCGGAATTACACAGCAGAAAACCAGACAGTTGGCTACTTCCACACGAAACCAAGGGTTCTCATTTTAATTAAGTCACAAGCTCTGCTTAATAAGCCTGCGTGTGTGAGTGAGTTTGTGTGCATGTGCACTAGTATTTTGCTAACAAGCCCAGGAAGAAACCCCATCACGTCAATCCCCTGCACAAAGTCTTACTGGGCAATGTGTCGGGGCCGGTGCCAATCTCAGTGCAGGATTAAAAAGAAAAACCGCAAATGAATATAAATGCAATTAAAAAGGATGAATGATTGATAAGAATAATAAATAACTTTCCAGATCAAAAGCACATCGAATCTAGTTATGACTCTTCCAAAAATATCAAAATGTAATTATACTGTTTTCACACATCATTATTTGCCATTTCAGGAAATTAGAACGGACACATTAATTAATGTACAAACGATATTCAATTAAAACAACTGCCGTGTATCCTTCATGGTTTTGCACTAGAATTCTTGCCAGCGTCCCCTACTCTAGCAGTTGATACCTAAAAGTCTCACATGTGTTTATCTGATGTTTAAGGTTTATCCGTCAGAGCCATATTCTTCCTTGGGAGCATTCAGAAACCAAGTGACAGACATTCTGGCATGGACACTTTGCAGGCGGTCTTTTCCCACAGTGCTTGAAACGCTGCCTTTTTTACCTTTCAGAATAAATCAGCAAATGTATTTAACACAGAGGCATGGCTCTTGCTTTCCTTTGGCATGTTTCCCTTTCCAGAGAAAATGTTTTCAGGAAAAGGCTGGTTGCTATGGAAGCTTTACTGTCAACCACTTCAGTATTAGAAGGTTGGAAAACATTAACCATTTTTGAGTCACCCGATCTACTAAACATTCCCAAGTTCATTATAATAAGAATGAGGAAGAGAAGAGACCCACAAGGTGATTTCCAAAAACAATGCAGCTCTTTGCCCACAAATGGATGCATAGCTCAGTAACTGGAACCTGCATAAAAGGCAACTGATTCTCACACACTTTTCTTCCAAAGCTACTCTTACAAATGATGGCATTTTAGAAAAATAAGACACATTCCCAGATTTCTAAAATAACACACCATTGTTGTCATTGTTGTGTACTTAGTGTAAAGTTACTACTCTCAATTCAATTCAGTCAGGCAGCTAGGTGTCCAGCAAGTTAATTTGCCATAAAGACACGTTTTCATAAACATGAATGCAAATAAAGCACCGGAATCCACCAGACGCAATGTTCCACACGGGCCTGGAAAATGGAATGGCTTCCAATCTACCACTTGGATGTCGAGTCTCTGAGAACTCACGTGGACTGTCCCGTGGTCCATAGGATCTCATCCTAATACTATTAGCAGAAATGAACTGTAACCAATCGTAAGTGGCTACTAATTGCCCATGACAATGATGGAAAAGACTGACTCAACCTCAGAAGAGTTAATTTAGTCCGAGTGGTAGAGATACAGTCTGAGGCTATCATAATCATATCACAGGTTGACCTTATTAATTAGCCATCCTGGGGTTCGAGCTGTAAAACAGATCAAGAAATGAGTGATCACACTGACAGTCTGGGCCACGTTAACAAAACTGACTGGCTGATTCAGCTGGAAAAAAGGGCCTGGATATGCAGGTAAGGAAGTTGTTGTCCCCTGGTCAATACAAAATCGTTCCCTTGTTTTACATATGTGGATTATTAGGAGTATCGGGTTTGTTTAAAAGTTTGCTTGATGTTTGGAACAGCTCCACTGTGATGCCCAATGTGATGACATTAAGGTAGAGATTCCCTAAAATTCTAAAGCTGAGATATGCATTATGGCTGTTGGTTTTATTTTTAACATCGCTCATACTTTTCTTCCTCCTCTTCCAGGCCTCCCCACATTCCTAGCTTGTATGGCAGATATTTTCTTTAAATACTGATAGAACTTCAAATGATTACAGTTTGAATTTCACAGTACCCTTTGTGAGGCCAGGCTATTTCTAATTGCTTCTCCCTTTTCACTGTCTCCTTCCCCCTTCACCTTTTGCTATCTGGCTTCTGCCTCCAGCCAGCCACCAAAACAACTCCCTTCTACAACTCTTCCTCCATTCAGAGTCCAGGACTATATTCTCCTGGGTCCACTGCCCTTCCTGGGCTCCTCATCTTGCCTTCTCCATGCAGGATGCCAGAAGGAGCCAAGCTTGTCCTTGCCACCTTCGAGGCACACACCCTCTTCCTGGACATTCTTGATTATCTCCAGTCTAGAGCATAACTCCTCCATTTTAAATTACTATGCCCTTTTTACCTCCAAAGTCCTATGGATACCTCAAACTCAGCCAGTGCAAAACTGAATTAGTCATTTTTGCTGCTGTCAACTGCCAACTCCACCATGACACACTGTGTTTGCCAAAGCTAGCTGCAATCCTCTGAAACATGACCTCCCACCACCCTCCGAAGAGGGAGCCCAGTTCTCCCCCTGGAGCTGGGCTGGCTTTAATGACTCTCTTATAAGTAGCAGAAGTGGCAGAAGGAGCACTGTGACTGGAACCTGGGTTAGAGGAGCCTGAAGCTCTTGCCTGGTTGGTTCTACTGGAAGGCTCTCCCTCTCTCCCTCCCTCCCTCCCTCCCTCCCTCCCTCCCTCCCTCCCTGCCTCCCTCCCTCCCTCCCTCCTTGCCTCTCTCCTTGCCTCCTCCCTCCCCAGAAGCCTTGCTGCATAGAGGGGCCATGCATGTGCTTCAATCGCCAGGTCCAGCTAACCCAGCTTTTGAGTTATCCCATCCCGGGTGTCAGATGACAAAGATCCTTTCCTGGAGCAAACTCCAGCCAGGCTCCTCTGAGCCCTTTCTCCACAAGGCCCTACAGAGCCTACGTTGGCCTGTGAAGACTTTAACAAGCACTAATGGAGTTTCTAACACCTCCATCCCCAGGATAACTCCTGTCCTCCCCTTAAATATCTACCTGGGAAACCTCAAGGATACCAAAAATATGCCTTTTTTTTTTTTTTTTTCAGGCAACACTTGAAGATAGGTTCTCTGTCTCCCAGTCTCAGTGGGAGGTAGGGGGTCTAAATTCCGTAAAAGCCAGTTAACAAACCCAGATGGGTTTTATGTGGACCAAACTCTCCTTCCTGCTTTTTGTAATTTTCAATTTCCCTGACTCTGTGAGCTGGCTCTCACCCCTTCCCTGTTCCCGCACTCTCCCTTTAAAATGCCCAGTCACCTCTGTACAACAGGAAGTTGAGTTCAGTTCACACTGGACTCTCTCTGTATTGCAATAGTATATTACTGATTAAAATCTATCCTGACCTCTTTAACCGGCACTATTTATCTTTGACACAGACATGTGAATCTGAAGAAGGCTCCAGATGATCCCAGTTCTCAGCCTTGAGTTGCCACCAGTCATTTGAATTTTTCCAGCAGAAGTCCCAGACCTCAAGGAGCAGAGATAAGCCCTCATAGATACATCCTGTTCAAATTCTTGACCCTCAGATTCCATAATGATGTAGTTGTAGTTGTCAGCCACAAAGTTTGAGATGATTTGTTATGCAGCAAAACCACCGATTCTGCATGTCCCCTGCCATCCAATGCATGTCTTCTATCCATTACGCAGCTGCGCTGAGGCAGGTAATCATTTTACAAGTTTAGGTGAGCACCGATATGCTCTCCCTCCATTCTGTATGTTGCTGAATTAATCTTTTTTAAACCATAGGTCTAACCACATCATTTCCCTGCTAGAAACTCTTTAATACAGTGGTCGCCAACCTTTCGGACCTCACGGACCACCAGTGGTCCACGGACCACCGGTAGGCGACCACTGCTTTAAGAGATCTCCAATGTTTATGGACCAAGTCCTCTATAATGTGGCCTAAATTTACATTCTCTGACTTACCTCCCATTTTCACTGCTCGTTCCAACCCACCTGGATTATTTAGTCACTCTACTCCCGAGATGTCCAAGATGTTTCCATGGCTTTGCCTTGCTCATGCTGTCCATTCTGCCTCGAGTGTCTTTTCCTTTCAGTCAGGGACATCAGCTTACGCCTCCTTCAGCACACAGGCCTGCCTCGCTGGACTTTTCCCAGCACATAATTACCTTTACTCTTGCATGCCCCATCTTTCCTCCTGTACAAATATTTGTCTTCACATCCCCTCCACTACTGGACTGCAGAGTTCATTAAGAGCACAGATCATGTCTTGGATATCTCTCTTTCCCCAGCACCTGACACACTACTGTGCCATTAAAGAACATTCAGCCTTTCTGTCATTGCTGGGAACATACCGGAAACTCCGACTTCATTAGCAGGAAAAAAGTGTCATCACCTGGTCTGCAAATTCTTCTGCCTTAACACTTAATAAATGCAAATAATATAGAATGCCATGGAATGACGACCTCCACTTCCTCCTTTGGGAGGTCTGAGGAAGAACAAGTACTTCATTTTAGGTAAAAAGAGGAGTTTATAGTTAAATTTTAACCGTAGGTGCCTGGACAAGAGGTCTACAAAAGAACAGATATTTGCAATCCAAAGGTGGGTGGGAGGAAGGGACAAAAAGCTCCCAATGACCAGCTCCCATTTGGGGGAAGCAGAATAAGGTGCCACATCTGGTAACATAGTTGGGTTTAAAAGACGTGCATTACCAGACCCTGTTTTTATTGGTATGTGTTGTTCTTATAGGTCAATTATTCTTGCTGACTGAATAATGAGTCAAATCCCATAAAAAAATGTGGCACATCTCATTCCAGGCCCTGCTGCAATTCACTGGCATTTGTTAATAAAGTGATGGACAGAGCAGCTCACTGTTGTATGATAAAGTCTTTCCTTCTCAATCCAAATGCCTCCAGAAAGTCATAATTGAGGATGGGAAGCTGGTTGCTAACGTCCCTTGCTTGGGCAACTTTAGTTAGCACTCTTTCTAGCACTTAATTTGATACATGATTTTGCCCCCTGCCAAAGAGCTGGGAGCTTTTAGGTGTAAGATAAAGTAGTCTCACCTGTTCAAAAAAACATGCTACTGTCCACACCCTACCCAAGTATCTCACCTATAAGCCCTTTCGTAGTTGTGCATTCTGTTTGGTGGCTGGAATCTGAAGACCACTCCTATGGTAATCTGTCTACCCCGTGAAGATAAATGAATTCATCAAACCCAGCAAAACTCCTGAAATCCAAGTCCAACTTTACTGATACAGGATGTCCCTGACATCCCTGCACTTCTTATTGGTCCTTGGGAATTCTTCTTGAACTCCACCTGGAGGCTGGAACTGCACAATTCTCTCATCCCCCGTCACCCAGCCTCTCAAACCCACCTCACACTGATGCAGTGATACACACAGGCTTGCTGGCATCGCCAAGAAAATCAAACAGACCTAATTCCTTATAAAAGCCCAATCCTCAAGGATCAGTTTCTCTTTTGGTGGTTGCTTCCCCATCTCCTCTGGCCCCTTTAAGAAGGCAGAAGAAAATACCTTTCCCTGGAATTTGCAGAAATATATTTTTAACTGAAATTTTATTTTGGTCTCGCCATGCAGGAAGCTATTATCTATCCGCTATCTTTATGTGCGTGATTAGGAATAATAGCTGATTTGTGAAGTTATCTATTCCGGGGAATAACCAAGATTAATGAGCCCTGTGGCACTTGCTGAATGCCTCGGAGATTTATTGCTCAGGCTGTGCATTTCTCTCCTTGTGTTGTTGGTGCTGTCAGGAGTTTTTTTACAAATGCAAATGGAGATATGGATTAACTGTGGAAGAGGAAAAAAGCTCTTTCAATGTTATCAAACACTGTGGATTGCTCAGTCCCACCTCTCCCAATTATGTTTTATTCCACATAATAACGTTGGAGTCTAGTCCCTATCCTGCTTTAGACCCGGTTAGGGAGTGTTTAGCTCACACCCTCCGTGGCCCAGGGACCACAAACAAATAATATTGCCCACTTAAGCATCCTCTCCCAAAGTCAAGATTTAGTCTAAATGGAGAGTAAAATATAGACACTATTGCTGCAAATGCCAGGGGAGTTTTTTTCAATCATTTGCCCAACCAGGGAGGTGCTGCTCTCTTCCTCTGTGGAATTGCCCTGTGGCTGATAGAGATGTTGTACGTGGCAAAACTGTTGCCACCATGCAGATTTACCTCTGTCCCAATTTTCTGGATCAACTGAGGACAGTTCTGAACCCTATGCATCTCTGCAAATGGAACGGTGATCCAGGATGCAAAGGAAACCTGAGTAGTATTGTATGAACTATGAAGTTAATAATGAAATTACAAAGCCAGCTTCTGACAGAAGATGGATGGGAGGAAGGGACAAAAAGCTCCCAATGACCAGCACCCATTTGGAGGAAGCAGAATAAGGTGCTGGGCAGGGGCAAAGACCCTAATCCCCAATGCCTGCGTCCCAGCTATGGAACACACCCCACCTCTGGCTACATAAACCCTGTGCACCTCACCATCTGTAAACCTCAGAAAGAGTACCAATGCCACAAGGTCATTGTGGTGGATTAAATGAATTAAAATATGTACAAGTGTTCAGGTAAGCTTCATAAATGTTAGCTGTTGTTATTTTTAAATAACCATGTGTCAGTGGAGATGTACTTAAAATCTCCTGGACTCTTAATCCATATCAATCTATATCTGTCAATGGACAGAATGAGGGTATAATGGATGAACCCCAAATTCGGAGCTAAAAGGTCTGGCTTCTAGACCCAGGTCAGTCACTAACCAATGAGGTATGATCTTGGTCAAGGCACTTTATATCTTTGGGTCTAGTTTTCCTATCCACAAAATACAGAACTAGAAAATGATCTCAGATGTCTTTAAAGATGGTATCACATAAACAGTTACACTTACCTTTCTGTTAATTTAGGGGGAGGAATAGTACCAAGAGTGATTGCAAACTTAATGCAATCTATCTGAAATGTTATGCATATGAAAGAAAACCCTAACAAAGGTACATTTGAATATTTAGAAAATCACAGCATTATCAACTAATAAAGACACAGGGTGTTTACTTGTAGAAATTATAAAAAGTCAAAGACTCTAAAAACATACTTTGCAAAATATAGGAATAGCAGAGCATCCCAATAGGATACTTTTAATGTGCTGGAGTCTGCCATTTCCATAATGATATTAAGAGAATCACTGGGTTTATTTAAAAGCATATATACTGATTACCTTAGCAATTAGATGATAATGAACTTTTTGGTGAAGAGGTTTATACTTCCTAGACCATAATTTTTCCATTGTCTTGGCAGAACTTATCCCACCCCTTTTATTCTTTTCCCAGAGACTTATGAATTAATTATCATGTACAGTCTGAGATTACTATACCAACAGCAAACTGGCTAGTTGTTTTTCAGCAATGTGTTTTCCACTTAAAAGCAGAAATTAATGCCTGTGAATTATATCACTTGTGAATTCAAAAGTCTGATTTCTTGATTCCTTTCTCCCAATCCTACCCTTGACTCTGATCATTAACATACTATCCATTTTTTTAGGCCCAAGTCAAATTCCAAGTTGTCATCTTCCACCTTTCCAAAGGACATTCATTTTCCCCTTCTTGGTGCCCCAAAGCCTTCTGCACCTCTAATGTCGCAGCCTGCACGTCACACTTAGTTGTGTGCTCGTGTGCCCCTTCATTCAGCCCAATAAGACCCTAGGCATGGAGGCCATCTCTAATCCATATTTACTCAGAAATATAGTCCATTCCTCTATTTATCCAACAAGATAAAAAAGACGATGCGTATGTCTTAATTAATGTTTGCCCCCCCCCCCCCGCCCCGCTTTATTCCCAATTCTTTTTATAACAAACTAGAAGTCCGGTGCATGAAATTCGTGCACGGCGGGGGGTTGTCCCTCAGCCCAGCCTGTACCCTCTCCAATCTGGGACTTTTGGAGGGATGTCCGACTGCCCATTTAGGCCCGATCCCACCAGGATCAGGACTAAACGGGCAGTCGGACATCCCTCTCACAATCCAGGACTGCTGGCTCCCAACTGCTTGCCTGCCTGCCTTCCTGATTGCCCCTAACCGCTTCTGCCTGCCAGCCTGATCACCCCCTAACCACTCCGCTGCCAGCCTGGTTGATGCTTAACTGCTCCTCTGCCAGCCTGTTTGCCCCCAACTTCCCTCCTCTGCCAGCCTGGTCACCCCTAACTGCCCTCTCCTGCAGGGTTGATCACCTCCAACTGCCCTCCCTTGCAGGCCGGGTGCCTCCCAACTGCCCTCTCCTGCTGGCCATCTTGTAGTGGCCATCTTGTGTCCAGATGGGGGCAGGATCTTTGACCACATGGGGGCAGCTATATTGTGTGTTGCAGTGATGATCAATCTGTATATTACTCTTTTATTAGATAGGATAGAGGCCTGGTGCACAGGTGGGGGCCAGCTGGTTTGCCCTAAAGGGTGTCCTGGATCAGGCGGGGGTTCCCTTGGGGCATGGGGCGGCCTGAGCGAGGGGCCTGTGGTGGTTTGCAGGCCGGCCACGCCCCCTGGCAACCCAAGGGGAGGCCCTGGTATCTGGAATTTATTTTCCTTCTACAATTGAAACTTTGTAGCCTGAGGCGGAGCCAAGCCTGCTGCTCCCTCCGGGGCGGCAGCCATCTCTGTGGCAGTTAATTCACCTTCTACAATTGAAACTTTGTAGCCTTAAGCGGGTGAGCCCGGCCAGGGTGTGCAGAAAGCTTTGCTTCCCCTGTTGCCGCCAGCAACCCTGGCCTGCTCTCTCAAGCTCCATTCTGCCACCATTTGTTTGAATTTGTTTACTTTCTATAATTGAAACTTTGTAGCTTGAGTGGAGGCTTAGGCCTGCAACGGCTATGGAAAGCTTGGCTTGCTCTGTTACCTGGGAAACCTTGCTCTCTGTGGCTGTAGCCATCTTGGATTGGGGTTAATTTGCATACTTGCCCTGATTGGCTGGTGGGCGTGGCTTGGCTGGTGGGTGTGGTTTATGTAGCAGAGTGATGGCTAATTTGCATATTACCATTTTATTAGAGAGGATATGTAAGGAATTTATGTCTGAAAGGGAGTGTGGGAGGTGCGGTGCAGGTTATACCATCCATTCACAAAGCTGCTGCTCAATATAAGTGATTTAATTATTTCACTACTTGGGGTTATATCGAATTAGAGAACAAGAACATGGATCCTTCTGGATTCTTCACTGTTCTGGAGGGAAATGAATGATCTAGGTGTCAGTTTCTTTTCTTTATCCCCAAACTATTTGCTCAGACCACTGACAGCCAGCACACACTGGATCTTCACGATGGGCTGGTAACTGCTCTGAACCCTCAGCACAGAGTTCAGCTCACTGGTGGGGATAATGGTAAGTACAGTCTCAAGCGGCCCATGATGTATTTGTTGAGACTGGAAGTGAGAAGCATGGAGTGAAGATGTGGTTACTACAGGGCAGGGTCTGCCTCCAAGCCCTCACCATCCATTCCGATTTCATCCTCCTTGTCACTAAATGAGAAAAGCGTTATTCACTGCCCTTTTAGAGATGAAGAAACCGAGGTACCTCGGAGTGAAGTGGCTTGCCCAGATAGAGAACTGATGGAACTAAGAGTTCATTCAAGCTGTCTGACCGCAGAACCCTTGCTCTTAAACCACGAAACTTGGCTGCAGGGTCAAGGGACAAACGCATTTCTCACCCACTTCAGGAAAAGTGGGGTCGGGCACGTGGGAAGAAGACGGGAAAAGTGGAGGGTTGAGAGAGGGCACACAACAGCACCCTCATAAAAGCTTTCATGTAAAACTCAAGTCAGTTTCAGTCACTCAGGCTAGTTATTTGGCACTTTCTCACTCATGTCAATGACAGAAAGAAATACACATGACAGTCATCACGCTACCCTTAACACCAGTCTCCACTGGCCTCTCCACCTCTCTATTATTTAAATTCAATTACATTTAAGTTCACAGGTTCCTATAAGCCATTCACAAAGTGAGTCAAGAAGCTGAAATACACATTTGCTTTTTATTATTAGGAATTTACCAGTTGCCACAGTCCCCAATAATGCGTATCTGTCAACATGACAATAGTCCTTTTACCAGCTAGTTTTTACTTTCCCAACAGAGGTGTCAGCCGTCAACAGATTCCATGGTACGGACAGAAGGGCCCTCTGACCTCACTGCCAGTCAGGACAGAATAAAAATCACAGCTGAAGGAAATAATGCATGCTGGGATAGGACCTGGTGTTGGGATCCATCTTCACAAGTGGCTCTTCTGTGAGGAGGAACATTATTTTTTTCTTGTCTAAATGGAATTCTTTACTTGGCATCTATTTGGAGACATTAATATAAAGTGAAATCCTGTTCTAAATAATGTTAAGACAAGAGTGATTTCAAAAAAGCTAGTTGTTAGATGCAAAGGGGCTGTTCAACACACACACCCCAAAGGACGGCAAGGCTTTGATGCGTTTGCTTGGAGGTCTGGCCTCCTTTGCTGCTACAATAAACACCTGTCACGATGAGACAACCGAGCACAAACCACGCCACTCCTCAGAGCCCGCCATGTGCTTCTTGCCGAGAATGGAGAGAATTTTTTTTTTCAGCTTAAATTTGGAAATGTGAGGTAATAGGCTCCAAAGATTGGTAATCGGAAAATCACAGCGCTTTAAGGCCCGGAAAGGATCCCGGGGCTCAGCGAAGTATTCCCTTCATCTTACAGGTGAGAGAAGAGAGCCAGGCAGGCCTGACTGACACGCAGTTCCTCAGCTGCTCACATCTCACTGGAATCTGGAACCCAAGTTTTCCGTCTCCTAGGCGCTGTGTTCTCCACTCTGCAGAGAAACCTAGCACACTGCCTTGACCACATCAGCCACCAAGACTTTGCTGTTGAATACGCAGCTAAGTGATCTGGAAATCTAGAAAACATGGAGGGGATAGAGTTTAGAGAGAGACTTGGGCAGGTCATGGGACTCATCGCTCCCGTTATTTCAACAAAAGATAGTTCACCCATTGCCTGAAAATGGACAGACTTTTCTCTAGGGTCCTCTGCTCGAGGAAGTAAAGGATGGATATCATTTGGGAGCAGTAACTGGGTTTGAACTCTGAGAGAGCACTTGAGGGTTAAGTGGGGGTGGGGAAGGTAAGAGGGTAGACAGGACTAAAGTCCACAATGGGTTACCTTCTTTACTCCTCTCTTCCATAGCACCCTGGCTATGACTAGGGCCCCAGCCTCCAGTTTAATGGTATATTGACCATTTTGTGATAAACTGGCCAAAATTACAGGGAATTTTGAAAGTCCCTTCAGGGAAAGCAAAGTAGGTCAGGGTGGTGTACTATTGGCCCCAGAATAAAGCTTGTTCTGTTTTTCTTCTCTGAGTTAAAAATGTATGAAAAGAAAGCACCAGGATAAAGGGAAATTAGAATCCAAGGAAATGCATCAGTAAATGCCTGACGTGCCCTGAAAGCCTTTCTTTCCTAAGAGAAAAGAACAACAAGGATGCCTAGTTGATGCACAATGGAAGCCATTTAACAGTACTTATTTACCAGAGTGGGCAAGAGGATTGTCAGTACTTCAGAGAAAAATAAAACCAAGCAACCCAACACCCTTGTCCACATTTTCATCTATTTCCAAATTAATCATCCATGAGAACCTTTGAGAGGTTCCAATGTGTCAGTTTAATGAATTCTCTTTTTTCCTATCTCAATCCTCTCAGGTTCTGGCTGGTATTTGAACCCATAGTGCCAAAAGAGTGAAAGAGGGTCTTCAAGTAGAACTTTCCTGGGAACAAATGCTATAGGGAATGTAAATGCTCTTGTCCCAACATCCATTACCCAGTTTTTAAGACTCGAATTGTCCCAGGTGTTTATCAAAGCATCTGACTTTCCAGTGGATGTTCTTAACATGAGACCATGCCCTACTATATAAAAAATCTTGTGTTTAAAAAAAGATAAATTAGTGATTCTTCTCTTTACTAAAGTATTTATTAAAAGTTCAGTTGCCCTCCTCCAAAATAGGTATCTTTCTATTTCAAGAATAATTTTCTTAAAGTTTAATTTCTATGAAATGGCTGCTGAAACAACATTTCAGAAATTCAACAAATACCATTTTTTTCCTCAAATAAATGCTAAACTAACTCATCTAACAGAGCCAACTTAGAAACTAAAAACAAAAGGCGGCTGAAGCAGACAGCTGTAGCCCACCTCCAGGAACTGGCAGCAACCAGACTTGATTCTAATGACAAAAGCCCTGCATCAAATCAAGGTTCACACAATTTCCTTTTCACTAAGTGAACATTACGACTTGGATTCAAATTGAACACTGTCCCAGTGAGGGCCATCCACCCCTCTCCAGAACAGCACTTCTTCTCCTAACCCAGATGTTAAGGGAAGCACACAGGTGACCTTCTCTGGACAACACACGCTGCACATGGTCTTCCATATCTGACTCAGGGCCATGCACAACTTTCCTCCCAAAATGAGTGTTTCACACAGAGGGAGGTAATGGTTAATACATATGGAAACTTTCGAGGCTAATACCGGCTTTGCCTACAATTTACCAATTTATACATTTCTAGATGCCCATCCAGGCAGTGAATTCATTTTCTGGGTAATCCTGGGTAAACTGCAAACTCTAAGTTCCTTGTCTAATAGAGAAAATAATAGCCACATCCACTCACTCAAATCTATGAACATTTACTGAGAAATCAAGATGGACTAGAAATGGGCACAAACTAAGACATAGTCCATTAATAATGGCAAAAGACTTGTAAATATACAGATTTACTAAACAGAGACAAAAAAAAAAAGCAAAGAGAACATCAATGGGGCCCCTACTTGGACCTTTTATACATTACCCCATTTAATTCTCATAATAAGCCTGTTATCTCCATTTTTTTTAGATGAAGAAATTAAGGCTGTGAAAGGTTAAATGACTTGCTTAAGGTGACATTTAATAGCAAAGCCAGCATTTGAACTAGTGTCTGCCAAGGGCAAAACTCTTTTTATTCTACCTTACTAGCTCTCATAAATGTGGCAAAACATTTACAAATCAGGAAGCAATTGATAATGGTTTATAACCTTGATTATTCAGCCAGATTCTTTTTTTTTTTTTTTTAGTGTTAGGAGTGGTACAAATAGTCTAATTTTTATTACAAAATGCTATTGCTCTTTGCACTGCATTGTGGTAATTCTGATCACATACAATGATATAGCCAGGTGATAGCAAAATGCTGACCCAAGAAAGAAGGCTGGGTGACAACTTTTCTTTCTACTTTCAATAGCTAAATTACATTGACCTGTATTTCCCCCATACTTTTGTTTTGGTGACAGCTGTACATCAACCCATAAAACTGGGTGTACACTAAAACCAAAGTCTGCAGAAATTATTTGGAATAAGAGATCATTTATGTGACAGGACTATTTCAATTCGATCCTAAAATATTATGAATTTACATTATTTTTCAGATGTCCTTCCCTCCCTATCCCTCTGAACAAGTTTAAGAACATTTTAATTTTTACTTCTAGGTCAACAGATGCAAAGAGTACCTTAATACCACAGTGAGGGCAGGGAGGCAAAAGAGAGGAGGAAGGGTGGTTTTATACATTCAGGACATGATGGACACACGGCACTATCAGACCTCCAATGTACACTCGGAATACAAATAACAGTTGAAAGAAGGCTATCTACTCTAGTGAGTTAATCAATTGTAAAACAAATCTCTTTTGGTCCAAAAGTGTTTGCTTACTTAATTCTTTAACCATATCACATTTATACTGAAGATAGGAGCAATATGATTCTCTGAAAGAAACAGATATGCCCAAAAGCATCCTCACTTTCAGATCTTATCTACTGAGCATCCAAAGGTTTACCATCTTTTCTGCCTAGGTCAAGAACACATAAGAGGTGAGAGAATAAAGAATGGCTGCCTTGGATTATTTTTCTTTAAAAAAAAAAGTATATTTTTTTATTGATTTCAGAGAAGAAGGAAGAGGGAGAGAGAGATTGAAACATCAATGATGAGAGAGAATCATTGATTGGCTGCCTCCTGCACTCCCCACACTGGGGATCGAGCCTGCAACCCAGGCATGCACCCTGAACAGGAATCGAATCGTGACCTCCTGGTTCATAGGTTGACATTCAACCACTGAGCAACACTGGCCAGGCTTAGATTATTTTTCTATTTTCTGTAGGCAGTGCATGAAGAGACAGAACCAGCCACACTTCTGTGATCTGACAGAATTATTCATTCAACAAGCTTTTCATGGGTATATAACACTGTAGTGTCACATTTCTGAGAAGTTTGTAGTGGGTATGGGTAGGTTTTGGAAGACAAGAGAACTTAAAAAAGAAGAAGATTTAAAACAAGTGAAACTGGTGACTAGAAAATGGGTCAGGTACTAGAGTGGGGCCAGAAAAATACACAATGAGGGAATTTCTCTCTTCCAGTTATATCTGGTTCAACTCTGGAAAAGCAGTGAGTTCATTCCCTTTGTAATCATTTTCTCTGAGCAAAGCATACATTTATGAAAGGTGAAATTTGTAGCACCCAAGAGAGCAATGCTGTGGAACTCTGTTTCCCACTGCATACATTCCCCACAAACTCCTTTCAGGATAATACGAGGGAAGAGCAATTATGTAGAAATTGGAAGAGGAAATTAAAAGAAAATTTAGGCTGAATGTCTTAAAGAAACTCCCAAATACCTCTACCTATTAGACTGTGAAATTGCCCTCCAACGAAGGCATTCAAAACTTAAATGGATGAAATGTCAAGTACATAAGAGGGAATGACCTTGAACGCGCAGAAAATGGTCTGCTCCAGTCGACCTAAGCAGGTTATTTCCCAAACACTAATTTGTACTTTTCATTCCCTTTGATATGCTTTTCTCAAGGATTACTTGGGGCTTTAATTGCAAAACTCCTAATATGTTTTCATAAGTATTATTTATGTCTACATCCTGATGTAACAGTTTGAAAACCAGACTTGTCTATACTTTTCTTCTACTCTCACAACAACTTCTGGAGCTATGGGACTGGATTCCATACAACTGAAATTAACTTTATGGTTTATGTGTACGGTATGGTTAAGATTATGCAAGAACTGTTCATAATTCATCTGTCAAGAGGCTTACCCTGTATTTCAATATATCTCAGAGGGCAGGAAACTGTTTAACATATTCAGCAATAAATAACTTAGAAACCAATGACTTTCTGGGTTCAACTTCAAATTTTACTAATAGAACTAATAATACTTTTTTTAAAAAATACAGTTCAGAAGACTTGCCTTATTTTCCAGGAGGGAGAATACACACTCACAAGTACTTGGAAGATAGAAGTTTCTAATGCTGACCAGTTGCCCTAATTACTTTTGGTGTTTTGCTCGCATTTATAGCTTCGAATCTCTAGTGATACAAACCTTATCAGAATACCTTAAAAATGGAACTGATCAGAACTGACCCACTTGGGATTGTTTAGCATTTTTTTTTTATAGTGTAGTATGTCCTTACTGCATCTGAACTTGGCTGTAAGATGAAAGAATATTGGCAATCAGTCATCACAAAACCTTTAATCAAATAAAACCAGTGCAAGAGAAGTCTTTTGCTGTGGCTGTCGGCACATCCACCTCCCATCGTTTCACACATTGTTCCTACAACCATTCTATACACTGAAAATCTGATATTTATAACGATAACCCTAGGCATCTATGAACTACATCACCAAGGAGACATTAACACATCGCAGAGTTAATGGTTTTTAAAACTGCAAAGGACTTGGGAAATCACCATTTTATAGGTGAATAAATGGAGGCCCAGAAAAATCAAGTGACTTGCCTAAGGTTACGGAGCATTAAATGGCAGAGCGAGAATATAAAGCCAGATCAAATCTACACATTCAATACTTTTTCACAGTCTCTCTTGTTACTACAACCTTTTTTCTGTAAAACTACATGCTATCAGTAACCAAGTTAGATTTGCAAGGCAAGTTGTCTTCTGGTCAATCCCCTTTAAGCTTGAAATTCTACCACTTGACTACCAATGCTTTGATTTGTGGAGCTCACACCAGGTAATTTAAATTTTCCTCAGGTTTAGGAAGCTGAAAACAGATAATGCCCACCATCCAAGCAATGCTTCTTGTCTCACAAACTTCTGAATGAATCCACTTTTTTTGTCCATACCAACAGAGGTTCAGTATACCATCTCATCTACAGCCAGTGTTCCTGTAATGAGAATGCTAGGCACTACGTGTTGCATTGCTAACTCAAACTTAACGTGTTATCAATCACTGCTTAACTTAATTCTGGGTAATAAAACATTCTCATAAGGTTCACCTAAGAAAACAGTCAAGCAGTGGAAAGCAGCTGTGGATCTAGATCTGTTCCCAGATATTAAAGCAGGCAGTGCACAGTTAAAGCCCTCAGGCCATATTTATCCACTTCTTGCTGTATAATACAGCCAGCCTACCTCCTCGCAATGCAAATGAACCTCACAGCATCTGCCTTTTCTTTTCGCTGTGCAGATGAAAATTTCTGTTCTTATTTGCTTGCTGCTAAATATGGACTCTATCACTTAGGATTCTAAGATAAAGGCCCCATAGAGCATTATCTTTATCCTCCAATATTCTTCCTCAGCCAGGAGTCAAGTTTGCTTGAGTTAAGCTTGGTATATCTGTCCTCCAGGTCTAACGCCCTCCATCTATGACAATAAATATTCCATCCACTTTTTAAAAAAAACATCTCTCTGCTTTTTTATGTCTATCAGAAATCTAACTGGACTTTTTTTTTAAACAAGGGGTCGTGACTTTTCTTTCTAAATAATTCAAAAGTTTTCTTAAACAAGCTAATTCTGAATTAATCAGTGTTTTCTCACATTAAGAATATGCTACTGCATCATTTTTACACGCTTTTTAACTAAAACAGGGAGAAAAAAACCTTTTCTGTTTTGCTCATTCTTAGATGTTAATGTGAGCAGTAAATTAAAGATGTCAGCTAACTGAGATTTTGCTCTAATACTAGTAAAGTTTTTCTTGCCTACAAAGTTCCTGACTGGAACTTCATAGTATCTACTTGCCTGGATCCTTTATAAATGTCATTCCTTGTTACTAAGAATTTCTTACTAAGAATTTCTAAGAATTGAACTGAGGGGATGCTAAAAGCTCCAGGTGAAGTGGACACTATGCTTTCTTCAATTACTTTGTAAAAGAAATATAAACATGTTCAGGTGACTTATGAACATCCCTTATAAATGGAGACCAACATGATGGGGGCTCCTCCATGCTTCTTCCACACAGAAGTAGTGGCAAAGGAAGGGGACAGCCATGCCATGCTTGGCAAGAAAAGGAAGATCACTCACTTTTAGGGCTGAGGTATTAGAACAGAGGAACATCTTTCCTTAGCAACAGCAGCAAATGAGAATATTATCAAAAATATCTTCTCATTCCCTTCTAAGTCAAAGAGGGTTTTTTAAATAATCCAACTGGGAACCTGAATGTAAAGCATTTCTATGAGAAATTACGTTCCAAAATTCAAATAAGTGACTTAGACTTTTGACTAACTTGCCCTTTAGAGACCAAACTGTTTTGTTTTGGATATCTGACCATAGAATGACCCACTGTTCCTATGGCTGGGCAAGATCACAGTGAGTTTTTACTAAAGAAATGGGTGTTTTCCTAGGCAGAGGTTCAAATAGAGCTATGCCAATTGGATCATTCTGATCTGTAATGCAAAAGTTATGCCTTTTATGGCATCCAGAACTGCTACTGCATTTGATATATCTTTGTACCACATGCTTTGTCTTTGCATACACAGTGTTGCCAATCACATCAGTGCACAGAATGAGGGCTCTTTCAGCATGATGCAAAGACTAACAGGTAATTTATTTTACACTTATTATTACTTAGGGAACCAAAGAACAGCAACCAGACACTGGCTGGAAATCTTTCCCTTTAATTCCAAGTTGCTTCTAAGGCAGTGCTAAGATATTTTGAGAACTGGGTTATTCATTTCAATGACAACATTTTACTTAGAAAAAGCTGGTTTACTTTCTAAGAATGGAGAACCAGGTTAGAAGCCAAAGTCACTAAGTCATTTCCAATCTTTGGGTATTTTTTAAAAACTCCCTTGAACGGTAATTCCCACCCTTTTTGAATATGGGGTGGGAATTACCGTTCAAGGGAGTTTTTATTTTTTATTTTTTATTTTTAAAATTTACCCCCTTTATGTGATAATAGTTGAATTTTTGGTATCAGATGACTGAAGAAAATACAAAAGGTTATAAAGCTACTTTGAATTGAGCATTGTGATTCAAAATTAGTTTTTATTTTACTACCTAGTGGCCCAGTACACGAAATTCGTGCATGGGGTGTGTGGGGGTGTGTGTGTGTGTGTGTGTGTGTGTGTGTGTGTGTGTGTCCCTCAGCCCAGCCTGCACCCTCTCCAATCTGGGACCCCTCGAAGGATGTCCTACTGCCAGTTTACAGGGATCGGGCCTAAACCAGCAGTCGGACATCCCTCTCACAATCCGGGACTGATGGCTCCAGCCGCTCACCTGCCTGCCTGCCTGCCTGATTGCCCCTAACCACTCTGCCTGTCAGCCTGCTCACCCCCAAATGCCCCCCCGCAACTGCCCCCCTGTTGGCCTGCTCACTCCAAACTGTGTCCCCCGCTGTCCTGATCACCTCCAACTGAACCCCACTGATGGCCTGCTCAACCCCAATTAGCCCCCCTGCTGGTCTGCTTACCCCCAACGGCCCCTGCCATCCCATCCTGGCCTGATCACCCCCCCGGCGACCCAAGGTTCCAGCCCCTCCTTTTTTTTATTCAGTGCCTCCTTGAGCAGAGGCCAGGGCCAGCTGGAAGCAAGTAACTAGGATTTATTTATCTTCTATAATTGAAACTTTGTAGCCTTGAGCAGAGGCCAGGGCCGGCCAGGGCGGGTGGGAAGCTTGGCTTCCTCCATCGCTGGGGGCAACCCAAACCTCCTGCTTGCTTCAGCTCCATGGCCGCCGCCATTTTTGTTGGGATTTATGTATCTTTTATAATTGCAACTTTGTAGCCTTGAGCGGAGGCCAGGGCTGGACAGAAAGCTTGACTTCCTCCATTGCCGGGGCAAGCCAAGCCTCCTGCTTGCTCCAGCTCTGTGGCTGCCACCATTTTTGTTGGGATTTATTTATCTTCTATAATTGAAACTTTGTAGCCTTGAGCGGAGGCCAGGGCCGGCCAGGGCAGGCAGGAAGCTTGGCTTCCTCCATTTCCGGGGCAACCCAAGCCTCCTGCTTGCTCCAGCTCTGTGGCTGGCCACCATCTTGGTTGGGTTAATTTGCATACTTGATCCTGATTGGCTGGTGGGCGTGACCTGGCATAGCAGAGTGATGATTAATTTGCATGTTTCTCTTTTATTAGTGTAGATTATTTATTTTACTAATCAAGATAGCAACAAAATAGATTGGACAAATGTTATAACAAATATACACTCACATACACTTTCATCTATAGAAAATGCTTAATGTGTTCAAGGATTTTAGAACTTGTGGTAATAACTCTGCAGGCTCCTCTGGGGCCTTGGGCTCAGAGGCTGGAAATAATTTCTCTGAAATAGTCTTTCAAATCCAAGTTTCCAACTCTATGACACGAAAATTAATTTCCCTCACTTATTTTACATTTGGTTACATTTTTAAAATATTTTCTTAATTATTTTAAATTTAATTGCCAAAATAATGACTGTAAATAAATTCTGAATTAGATCATAACTTTGCTTCACAAAACTATGCAAAACACAAAGTACACGTGTGGGTTTCCATGTCACTACTCTGTCACCTTCTCTTACCTGCACGGGGGACAGCCCCCCTCTTCAGCGAGGTGGGTGTGACTACAATCAGTAGGCTGAGGAGAGCAAAGCCATTTAATGCCATGATAATCTCTAACCAGAAAACTACAGCAGAGTCAATATAAACATCTTTTCATGTGAAACCAAATAGTCTTCATATGAAGTGTGTAGGCACAGTGCCTGATAGAGAGTAGGTAGCAAATTTGGCTGTTCCTATAACATATCACAGGCTACTAATTCATTAAACTTGGGTATTGTTGAAAACAAGTTGACAGGCTCAAAATGGAGTTGCTTATGCTAAGCCCCACATCATCAAACCAAGTCTTCATTACATTTTTGGCTTTTCCAAAAATGGAATCTTAAACCTGTCAGT
Organism: Cnephaeus nilssonii; assembly: GCF_951640355.1. Lineage (NCBI taxonomy): Eukaryota > Metazoa > Chordata > Mammalia > Chiroptera > Vespertilionidae > Cnephaeus > Cnephaeus nilssonii. The sequence continues at coordinate 35,443,602 of NC_137072.1, read as the reverse complement.
CAGGAATGGCCTGGTGAGGTAACCTGCCTGACAGACCCTGCCATCCCCCCACAGGAAAGTGACTCTGCAACAACCAACCGCCTTTTCAGCTCCTGTGGCTTCCTGGCTCCTGCTGCCTTCTGCCTGTAAAAGTCTTTCATCTGGTACAGCGCCTCAGAGCTCCTTTCTAGCTGCTAGACTGAAAGCTGTCTGATTCATGAATCATTGAATAAAGTCAATAAGGTCTTTCAAATTTACTCAGCTGAATTTTGGGTTTTTTTTTAGCAATGTATACCAAATGCTAGAAAACCTTCCATACCGATATAAGTTGCAGAGATTCCTAAAAGTTCACTGGAATTTTCATTCCTTGCTTCTATTTTCATCCCTCGGTTTTAAATAAATGTATCATTATTCCTAGTAAAAGTTATCTGAAAAGACTAAATCATGATAATTGGGGGAGAAGACCCATTCCTCCCCTCCGCTCCAAAGAAAGCCTTCTCAGAGGAAAATGCTACAGGAATTTCAAAACAAATGGCCACAGTTCTGTTCACAGTGAGAGCAATGTGACACACACTAAAATCACACTGCTGGAAGGCATTATACTATATTCTAACTTTTGAGATTTTAAATGTTTTATAAGTATCATGGCTATAAATTGTATATTAATTTATAATAATTATATTAATATTAATTATATTATAAAATGTGTAATTATATAATGTGTAACATATAACTTATAATTTGTGTGATATATTTTGTTTAATGCACATATAAGGGTATTATAATTTACATCCTTTATAATAAAAGCCTAATATGCTAAGTGTCCAGTCGTCCGGTTGGCTGTTCAACCAATCAAAGCGTAATATGCTACTGATATGCTAAGGCTGCTCAACCGCTCGTTATGACGTGCACTGACCATCAGGGGGCAGCCGACCAGTTGATCAGTTGCTATGAAGTGCACTGACAACCAGGGGTTAGACGCTCCGACTGGTAGGTTAGCTTCCTGCTGGGGTCTGGCCAATGGGGACTGAACAAGATAGGCCGGACACTCCCTGGAGCCATCCTGCGGTCCCTCCCTGGCTAACCTCCCACTTCCCTCCCTGGCCCCACGCAGGAGCTGCCCCCTGGTTGTCTGTGCATTCCCACAGGGGGAGCGCCACTTAGCCAGAAGCCAGGCTCACAGCTGGCTAGCGCAGCGGCAGTGGTGGGAGCCTCTCCCACCTCGGCTGCACTTTGAGAGCCCCGGACTGAGAGAGGGGTGTCTGACTGCCGGCTTAGGGCCTAAGCCGGCAGGCAGACATCCCCCAAGGGGTCCTGGAATGCAAGAGGGTGCAGGCCCGGCTGAGGGACCCCCCTCTCCCCCCTCCCCCCCAGTGCACGATTTTCGTGCACCGGGCCTCTAGTAATACATAATGCAATATTATGTACACATTTAAACATATTTTAATCTAGTTATTTTAAATGTTATTTTCTTTCATTTTTATGTTTCAAAATGAATTTTATGTATTTCAGGGACATTTGCTTCCACCCCTAATTAATGTACCTCTGATTTAAAATGGGAAAATTAGTTCACCTAAAAGGATATCACCCAAATGGATATCAGTCTCATGATACATACTAGTGCAAGGTGTCTTTTAAACTTAGTTACCATCTGTGAACTCCATGGGGGTAGAAAACTACAGTAGTTCCTCCTTATCCATGTTGTTATTCTCCACAGTTTCAGCTACTCATGGTCAATCACGACTGGAAAATACTAAATGGAAAATTCCAGAAATAAACAATACATAAGTTTTAAGTTCCACGCTGCTCTGAGTAGCATGATGAAATCTCTCACCGTCCTGCTTCGTCCCACCTGGAACATGAATCATCACTTTGTCCGGAGTCTCCAAACTGTACAAGCTCCTCACCCCTTAGTCCCCGAGGAGCCACCTCGGTCACCAGATCGACTGCCCTGGGATCACAGGGCTTGTGTTCAAGTCACCCTTATTTTACTGAGTAACGGCCCCAAAGCCCAAGAGTACTGATGCTGGAAAGTCAGATATGCCAAAGAGAAGGGTAAAGTGTTTGTTACGTATTTTCAGAAGGTCAATAGTAGCCTAACACTACATCACAATGCCTTCATGATTCGCCTCACTTCATCTCATCACACAGGCATTGAATCATCTCACGTCACCACAAGAAGACAGGTGAGTGCAGTGCAATATAATATTTTATGAGGGGAAAGAGAGACCATATTCACATAACTTTTTTACAGTACATTGTTACAATGCCCCTTTTTTATTATTGTTGTTAATCTCTTACTGTGCATAATTCATAAATTAAACTTTATCATAAGTATGTGTATATAGAAAAACAATAGTATATACAGGGTTCAATACTAGCCACTGTTTCAGGCATCCACTGGGGTTCTTGGAACATATCCCCACGGATAAGGGGACTACTGTACATTTGTGTATCTATGGCAGAGGCTGCCTCATTACAAATCTTTGTTTTAAAATTCAGTCGGAGTAAAGTTCAGATTTAGGAAAGAACATCAACATCATTTTGCCCCCAGGCCCCAGTCGGAAATACCACCAGGATGGGGGTGGTCGGTGCTCAGACCTGAATATGCAGAAGTGAAGCTTATAAAGAACAGAGACACAGAGGCCAGGGTCACGTTCCAGCCTCACAGAGTGAGTGCAGGCATCAGAAGTTTCACTCTGACCGTGGTCTGGGCAACGCGCAGAAAACAAATGCCTAAGTCCTAACACCATTTACTGGGACACCAAAATTTTCCCCGCAAGGCAAAGTAACACCTTGTCACATGCAATTTAAAGAGATTCTGTGAGTTACCTTCAGAGAGCTGCAGAAAAGGAATAAAACTCGAGGAAAGAAAAAGGCACAATTCTTTCAAAATAGTGCCTTCTATAGGCTGAAAATGGGTATTAAACAGGGACTCTGATCCTGAAGAAAACCCTAGAAAAGAACCAAAGAACAGTATGGCTCTACCTCACCTCTGTCAACTCTCTCTTCTGTTTTACATGGAATTTGTGATCCAGCTATACTTGGGTGGGCCTGATCCCACTGTGAGATCAAAACAATGTAACAAGCAAGGCCATCTCTAAGCCATAGCTGTCTTCATAAACTCAACATTTCTATTTCAGTGTACTCTGATTAACACGGAAACAAAATCTGCCTTGATAAATAAAAACATAAACAAGATTAAAATGAGTTAAGTTCACTGTCATAGTTATTATCTGGCTATTTGACATTTCTGTCTTTTCTCTCTGTTCCCTTCACACAGCCACATTACTTAAATGAGTTATCTAGGCTGTCTCTATTTCCTCACTTTCTATTCCATGACTAATTCCATCTGGCCAGTTTGCTTTACTGAAATATCTCTCATTAAGATTTACCAAACATCTCTACATTGTTCAATTCCAAAATAATTTTTAAAGCTTACTCCCACCCCCATCCCAGCAGCAATCAATGCTGCGGACCCCTTGCTCATGTAACATTCACTTCCTCCGTCTTCCTTCACACAACACTCTCACAGGTCCTCCTTCCTCTGCCTCCTCTACAAGCTCAGCTTCTCTTCAGGGCCCAAAATAATTGGTCGTCCCAGAGACTGGGTCCTGGATCTTCTCTCGCTTCATTCTCTCCCTTGGCTGATTTCTCCCTGATCAAGATATTAGTAATTAAAGATTTTCAACTGAACTAATTGTACATGAATCACACCTTAAAATGTCCAGCCCAGAAACCTCTTGTGAGGACCAGTCTCATATACATGGCTGTCTACTTGATATCTCATTTTGGATACTTCAAAAATCACCTCAAATGCAGCTTCATTTATTGAAATGCAGATGTGAAAAGGTCAGTCCTCTGCTTAAAACCCTTTGTTGGCTCCTTTGCTCTTAGGATGAAGAGAAAATGCTCAACAGGCCTACAAAGCATGCATCATAAGTCCTCACTCCTTTCTCCAGCCGCACCTCTCTCTCCTGCTATCCTGCCTTCCCTGCATTCCAGCCACATGGCTTTTGTTTAGTTCTAACCTGTCATCACTCCTTGAAGTTATATCATCAAAACACAGTATCCTTAACATTCTGGTGGCACATAATCTTTTTTTTTTAATATATTTTTTATTGATTTTTTACAGAGAGGAAGGGAGAGGGAAAGAGAGTTAGAAACATCGATGAGAGAGAAACATCGAACAGCTGCCTCCTGCACACCTCCTACTGGGGATGTGCCCACAACCAAGGTACATGTCCTTGACCAGAATCGAACCTGGGACCTTTCAGTCCACAGTCCGACGCTCTATCCACTGAGCCAAACGAGTTAGGGCTGGTGGCACATAATCTTGCTGACAAGAGGATAGTCACATCTTGGCTCAATAACTGCAGAACAGTATTATTATTATTTTTATTTAGTAACACCAATGAGAAACCAATCCAATGATTTTTTTTCTTTCATTTCTATATCATGTTTCTTTCGACCACCTTTGTATATACACTGACATTTATCCACTTATGAACCACATGAAGTAAGTTTTTGGTGCATAAACATCTTAAAAGGCGAAAGAATATTGTCAAATGTGCTTTCTGAAAAATAGAATAATACAGGCTTTTTAAAAATTGATTTCAGAGAGAGGAAGGGAGAGGGATAGATAGAAACATGGATGAGAGAGAAACATCCATCGGCTGCCTCCTGCATGCCCTCTACTGGGTGGGGATACTGGGGATCAAGCCTGCAACCGGGCATGTGCCCTGACCAGGAATCAAACTGGTGACCTCCTGATGCATAGGATGATGCTCAACCAACTGATCCACACAGGACAGGCTGATGCAGGTTTTTGCTGCACATGTATGATGAAGCACTTCCTATTGAATTACTAACTGGATAAGAATACCACATTTCCTTTTAGTGCTTTGAAATGTACTATTGCATCACTGAATCCTGAAGTTAGGGAAAATTCATCTAGGATAACTTTTTATGAAGAATCAGTCTGAGATGTCACTTACATAATCAATTTCACCATCATCATTAGAGTCTAGAGTGCCTCTATAGGTTTTTTGCATTTATTTCCTGAATATGTAATACTCGTGAGATATCTTCCTATTAACTTTCTTCTCTTTGCTATTATAGAAAATTCTAAATGATTGTGTTCAATTAAAGGTTTTAAAAAGTACATAGTCTCTAGACTTCTTTTATATCTTCTTGAAAGATGAAGCAAAACTGTGAGTAATGCAAAAAGAAAATTCAGGGATAATATAATAGTGAACATTTATTTCAATATTGCATCATCTTTATAGATGATTCCATCATTTTTTGCCTTTCTTATCATTCTTACCATTTTTTGTGGGTTTGTTTGTTTTAGCATGGTTGGGAATAACTAATGAGTAAGGGTGAGCTAATTCTCAGATGATAAAACAGCAAAATGTTAAGATACAGGAAAGGTAAGATCACTATGATTCTACGATGTATCTTAGATTTACAAGAGTCCAATGGAACCATGTGTAATGGTACAACAGAATGAGTTGTTTTCTGCTTTAAAAGAAATAAATAATTTTTCTTTGTTCCTTGGAAGACCTCCAAGAAAGATAAATTTATGAAATAGCAATGGGTAAGAATAGTTAAGATTGTTCAAACAAGAAATTTCAAAATCAAAATGGGGCCCAATGGACCCTGATAGGGTTAAAGGCACCTACTCACATTTAAGTTATCAACATTGTTGCTCTTTTTTTTCAGGGAAGGTTTTCTGAAACTCTCCCCAATTATGTCAAATGTCCTTATTCATTTTTATAACATCATTTTCCTCTTTCACAGCACTAAGCACAGTTACAATTTGACATTTATTGGTCTCATTATTGTGTAATCAATGTCTGCTCTCTCACAAACGGTACAGATCATGAGGGCAGAGACTATTTATGATTCTGATCTCCAGTGTATTCTCAGCACCTAGAATCAAGCATGGCACATAGTAGGTTCCCCATGGGGAACTTAGGAAATGGATCCCAACTCAGTTGTTTTCTCTCTACACTATGAGAAATGCCTGTAATTACCCATTATTGTTTGCTAATTTTTCCCTTTCACATTATGACATATTTTCATTCTCTCCCTCCCCCAAATCCCACCAACCACATGATCTAAGTATCTACTGGGGTCAGGTGATTTACATGTATTGTTTTGTTTTTAAATATTCAGTATTTTGCGAAGTGAATATTTTCATTTTACAGATGAGAAACTGGGATTTAGAAGGAAGGCTAAATAATTTGCCCAAGGTCATAGCACCAATAAACAGAAAAACTAGATTCAAATCCATGCCTGATCTGACTCTGACCTGTGATCTCTCCATTTCACCCAAACACACACCAGGGAAGCATTTCTATCCTATATAATAAAAGGCTAATATGCAAATCGACCGAACGGCGGAACAACCAGTCGTTATGACGCGCACTGACCATCAGGGGGAAGATGCTCAATGTAGGAGCTGCCTCCTGGTGGTCAGTGTGCGCCCACAGGGGAGCGCTGCTTAGCCAGATGCTGGCTCATGGCTGTTGAGTGCTTCAATGGTCAATGGTGGCAGGAGCCTCTCCCACCTCTGCGGCAGGGCTAAGGATGTCCGACTGGCGGCTTAGGCCCACTCCCCACGGGAAGCAGGCCTAAGCCGCCAGTCCGACATCCCCCAAGGGCTCCCAGACTGCGAAAGGGTACAGGCCAGGCTGAGGGACCCCCCTCCCCCGGGTGCAAGAATTTTGTGCACTGGGCCTCTAGTTTTGTTTATAACTATCCAGAACACAGACTTTCTTGCTTGGGAAACAATGGGTTTTAAGTGGTGTTGTCTAAAGAGCTATGATTTCATTTAAATCAATATTTAGATTTAATTAATCTCTGTGGGGTTTTTATTTTGTTAGTTTTTAATATTTCTGCAAAACTTGTACTCTCTTTGCCTTGTGTGTAGGATCGTATTTAAAACTAAAAGCCCGATGCATGAAGATTCGTGCAAGAATAGGCCTTCCCCTGGCTGCCGGCATGTGGCAGGTTCGCTCCGGCAGCCTGTACAGCGGCGGTGGCAGTGGCAAGCCCTGTGCACTACGGCGCCGCTTCCTCCTCACCCTCCTTTGCCAGAGAGTTCCTCTGTGCAACGCTGGTGCTCCTGGGGAGGCGCGGAAGGGAAGAGGTGGGGGGAGCAAGACAGGCGGGGAGGACTGGAGAGGTGGGGTGCGCTAGTGCGTTTCATTTTCCTGTTGTGAAAGTAGGATGCAACTGGCCCCCTTCCTCATCCTCTTCCTCCTCTGCCCTCCGCCTCCTGCCCGCCCGCCCTCCCTCCACGCCCATCACCCCTCCCCTCTTGATTTGGTGAGATAGGGAGGAGGGAGATCTGATAATTTGGGTTACTGTGTAGGTGGCCTCTTTCATCTATTCAAAACAAAGCTGAGCCGCTTGCCACTGCCGCCACCATCGCCCCTTGGCTGGCCTAGGGCTCCCGAGGCACGCTAACTGTGCACCGAGCGAGCTCCCGCATGCATCCATGCCCATGGGGCTGCTCCAACGCTAGGCTTTTGTTTACCAGAGCAGCGGGGCAGGGGTGGGGTAGAGGGAGACACCAGACACTGGAGCTACGACCTCAGGCACCAGAGGGTTGCCTCTGAGGCTGGAGGGTAGGCCACAGGGAGGCTGCAAGGATGGGTGACAGGTGTGGAGCGCGGCAGGGAGGCCCTGAGGAGGCGCGCTGCCCAGAGGCCTGGAGCGGCCGGGGGCAGGGCTGCCACCATCTTTGTCAGGTTAATTTGCATACTCACTACTGATTGGCTGTGGGTGTCGTGAAGTGACAGTCAATTTACATATTTCTCTTTTATTAGATAAGATTGGAATCTATACCACAAAGACACTAACCAGCATTTTTTTAAAATATTTTATTGATTTTTCACAGAGAGGAAGGGAGAGGGATAGAGAGCCAGAAACATCGATGAGAGAGAAACATCAACCAGCCGCCTCCTGCACACCCCCCACCGGGGATGTGCCCGCAACCAAGGCACATGCCCTTGACCGGAATCGAACCTGGGACCCTCCAGTCCGCAGGCCGACGCTCTACCCACTGAGCCAAACCGGTTTCGGCACTAACCAGCATTTTCATTTTCCTTGAAAAACAGGAGGTCAGCTCCAATATATTAAAAACAATGTACTTTAGATGCCATACATTTGTGAGGAAGTTTTCCTTAGCAAATTCAGAAAGAAAGTTCCCCAATGAGGGAATTGCCTTTTACCAGCACCTTAAAAATATATTTCCACTGGCTATCATAATGCTTGTTTCCATAAAATATGACAACAGAAAGTAAGCCCAGTGTTTCTAAATCTGTCAAAAATGTACCCATTTATGTCCTCCTGTAAGAGGTTATAATGGTTCCCTCCTTAGAACTCATTTCACCACATACATTTCTATTTGATGCTTTGGTTCCTCCTTTCAAGTGCAAACACAAATTCATGAGACAATATCGTTAAAGCCCATAAAAAGGTTAGAGTGACATTACATGACTAATAACTGGATGTAGGAGGCAACTGAGAGAAGAGTGAAAGTTAAAAATTTAACTCCCTCATGATAATGTTACCTGTAGGCAAGAGTATTCATCATGCCAGATGATGGTTCCTGCAGACCCAAGAAGAGGGTCACCCCACGTGTTCTGTTTGCAACCCAGCAATGTCTACACCAGTGGACTCAATGGAGAGGGACCCGGCACTACTGAGCTTTTTCATTCACTATATATACATGGATCTCTTCATCTTCCCCTTTCCACATTCTGGCACATAGGAAACTTATACCTGGGAGATTATAACTTGATAAAATCCCACAGATGACTTTGACACAAGCAGTAATAGCTCCCACTTCTAACTCCTGGCAAACACAGAGACCCATATGGTACAACCCACGTGCACCCCTAGGTTGGCCTTACATGGTCCTCAGCCAACCAGGTCTGTGGAGTGGAAGGCAGGGGGCTGATGAATCATGAGCTGCTCAACAGCAGGCCTGTGGCTGACTTAGGACAAAGGGGTACAAGTGTTTTACCACTGTGGTTAAGCACCAGGACTCTGGAGAAAACTGCCGATCTTGAGTACTAATTCTGCCACTTACGTGACTCAAGATCCTTGGGTAGGTCACTTATGCTATGTCTCAGTTTCCTTACCTATAAAATGGAGATGATGATAACAGTTGCTTAAACTTGTTAGGGTTACAGGGGTACAATCTACATACAGTGATTGGCAATTTACCCAACACAGCAAATGTTAGCCATTCTTCTATTTTTTTGAGACAAAAATGAAGGAAGAAGTGTGTCATTCCATAAATGATATGAAATCCTATATAATAAAGCCCTAATATGCAAATTGACCGAACGGCTTAACAACTGGTCGCTATGACGCGCACGGACCACCTGGGGTATGCATCTCAACCAGAAGCTGGACTCATGGCTGGCGAGTGCAGCAGCGGTGGCGGGAGCCTTTCCCACCTCTGCTGCAGGCGGACAGTAAGGAGCGAGGGGTCCCGGACTGTGAGAGGGTGCAGGCCGGGCTGGGGCACCCTCCCCGCTAGTGCATGAATGTCATGCACCAGGCCTCTGGTTTATGAATAAGAAGCAATTACTAAACTTCTGATGGGTGCTAAGACACACAGGAATCCCTCTGCTCAAACACTTCCAAAGGCTTTCCATGCCACTCGTCACTCAGAGCAAAATCAATGTCTTCAACAAGGCCCGCCAGGCCCTAGTGGTCTGGACCCCTTCAGCTCTGTGACTGATCTCCTGGTTCCCACTACTCCCTCCAATCTGGCCACACTGACCTCTGGCTCTTCCTCCAACCTGCCAGACACACTCTGGGTGTTTCCACCAGCTGTACCTGCTGCCTGGATTGTTGATGCCACATGACCACCTGGTTAAATCCCTCATATCCTACTTATTTTTGTTCCAACATCTCCTTGATGAAGCCATTCTGACATCTTACTTAAGATTGCAACCCTTCCTCTACCAAATCGGGCATTCTCAATCTCCCTCCTCTGATTTTAGTCCCCAGCCCCCCATGGAACTGATTGCCTTCTAATATAAATTAGTTACTTTATTTAGAGTCTAGTTTCTATTTCTCCCACTGGATTTTGCTCCAAAAGGACAGGGGGGACTTGTTTGTTTTGTTCACTGATGCTCCATAAATATTTGTTGAACAAATAGAGTCCCAGCTTACTATTTTAGATTTCCTTTAAGTTTTCCATACTGGTTCAAAGAAGAAAACCTCATTCCTGCCCTTTTCTAGTTCTGACATGGATACATCAAAACAATGACTAAAGTCCTTTATGATTTAAATGACCCAGCAATCCTCTAACCATCATATTACATTGTTTACCAGGGAGTAAATGAACTTGTGCATTGAACTTATCTCTACCCATCTCTGTTGGGGGAAAAAAAATCTGAGATAGTTTCAATGGTAAGAAATTTCCCTTTAGCAATATACTAGAAGAAACCTAATTGAACGAAAAGATAATTTCCATTTTTGCACAGGGAATCATCATGATTAAGAAAAATACACTTGCATACACAATACAGAGTACTGGTTTCTAGGACAAGTACAGATGCTCTGGTAATGGCAACGATAGTCAAACTTGTGCCCATCCAAAATTCCCAACATACATTGACCATCTCCAAAGAGGAAACTCTTTCACAGAAGGTGTGATTCCCTCGTTATAAACAGGAGACTAACTTTAAAATATATAAATTGCTTAATTGCTGAATTCCTTTGACACCAAGGCTCTTCATACTAATAAGAATGAGCTTTAAGGATTACCTGGGATAAACTACACACACATCTTGAGAAAAAGATATTCCTGAAACTGAGACCAGGCCTACAAAGCTTTTGTAGTATTCTTCTGCCTGATCTAATTTTAGACAATTCTCTGAGCACTGTAGAGTTTGCACTATGCCAGGTTTACCCCAGCTCAAGCAACAGATTTTCGTCTCTATGACTGCAGGACACATTATCTCATGAATGAACTGCTATTTAGGTCAGCTAAGAGTCTCTGCCTAATTGCATGTGCATTTTATCTCCGGTGTTCATGCTCTATATATCAAGATTGTAGATAGTTATTGGAGGGTGGGGAAGAGAGAAAATACTGGTATCAGATGCAGAAGGAACTATAGTAGTTACACTTGGTTTGAAGCAGAACAATTTAAAATACCAGAATAATTTAAAGTCTCACTGGAATGATGGGTTTACTTATACAATGAATCACTATCATTTAACTGATATTACTGGCTTATCTACTACTTATTCTGCAGTGTTAAACTTTTTAAAAAAAAAACAACTAAGAACTGCTGTTTGATTTTAACTCTGAAGCTTAGGTTTCTAGAAAAATAAAAGCAATGTACTCTTTCTTTCTTTACAAACAGGCTAAATGACCACAGAACAGTGTGAGGGAAGCACAGCAGAGAGTGACTTGCTGGAAAGTGAATTCATCCAAATACTGAATGTAGTTGAGAAGAAACAATATCCTAAAGTCAGAAGTGTCAAGCACTATGAACTGATTCTGACAACCTAGCCCAGACTTGAGAATGAGGTTAAATCTACCAATGGAACAAGATGATCCTGTGAGTGCTACATTCAGACTTTGAGAAGATTCAATAAACGATCTTTTGCCAAAATCAAAAAGTATAACCTCCAGGAGGAGGGCATCAAGTCTTTCCCAGCAGGGGCTGGAATAGTGTCTGATACACAGTGACCCTTAAGATATCTGTTGAACTGACTCGTGAATAAAGGGTTCCCTGTAGTTCAGTTGAGTGAATACAATGCCATTAGATGGAACACTTTTCTTCAGGAGCAATTATCTCTATGGAATATAAAAGGCACAAATCCCCCTAAAGCCCCCGCCCTCCCCCCTCAAAAAAAAAAGATGTTCAGGTTCCACCTTTCAGATAGCTTAACTTAACTGGTCAGAGCAGGACCCAAGCACGAGTGTTTTTAAAGACTTATCCAGGTCATTCTAATACAAAGCCAAAAATGAAGAACACTGATCTATATAACACTACATTTGTAAATGTAAATATTTTTACATAATGTTTTATCCATATTGACAAGCAAAAGAAAAAGCAGGCATTTGCCACACTCATGTAAGACTTAGAGAGTATCTGAATATTTATTTTATTTTTGTAAATATATTTTTATTGATTTCAGAGCATGAGAGAGAAAGAGAATGAGGGAGAGTCATTGATAGGCTGCCTCCTGCACACACCACACTGGGGATCGACCCCACAACCCAGGTGTGTGCCTTGACCAGAATCGAACCATAATCTCCGGGTTCACAGTGTGGCGTTCAACCACTGAGCCACGCCAGCTGGGCCAGAATCTGAATATTTAAATTTAAAATCTATAAATATGTACTAAGACCATTTTATTTCCTATTAAGTCAAGAAATAAACCTTATACCTATGATGCTTACACTTAAAATGTGATCCCAAATTACTTTGAAGTAGAAATGCTATGCGCAGTACCTGACATACAATGGTGCTTTCAAATAAAAATTGATAAATAAAATCCTCCAGTTCATATGTCGACGTTTTCATGTTTCTGCCTAGATTTTAAAGACACATCACATGTGTTATATAGTTGCCTGACCATCTCAAAATAGCATTTCTCATTTAATGATTTCAAATCACTTCGTAGATATCAAATGGGAAGCAAACACGTAAAAGAGAGCCCTCCTTTACATGCAGCATGTTCCTAAATATTCTATCCCAAATTACATCAAAGAAGGGTGGCACTCGAAGTCTAAGAACGGCAAAGGAGAAATGTCAAGGCAGCAGGTCTGAGGTTATAAAATGCAGAGAACATGATAACATTAAGAAACCCCAATAAAATACTTCTAAATTATACCTTGCCTATATTTATTTGATTGTAACAACAAATCTTATATAGGGGTAGCTCACTCCTCTGCAGGTGCACAATGCTTTTTGGATCATTAAGATATGGTGGTGGGAAAGTGGATTCCTGGGCTTCCCAATACTGAAAGAGGTGAGTGAACTTCATTCAGTACCTATGGGCAGAATTCAATTACAAGGCGTACTCCGTGTTATCACAGGCATTAGAAGAAAGTTAAACCACTGGAGGTACCTCTGAGATCACAGGGCTGTCTAGAGACTTGAGACAACGTGGAATTTGAGTCTTCAAACACTGTGTTCTCGTTCACAGGTGACCGACAGCCTCCACCCCTGACCTTGTCTAGATCTCTCTTCCTCTTCCATTTTGAGCATAAGCCTAATTGCGAAGATGTGTTTCAGATAAGATTTTAAAGGAAGAGAATCCAAGAAAAAGAGCTATGGCCAAGTCAACTATTTCTAAGTATCTATTCTGTGCCAAGCTTCAGCATCTGAAAGCTGAAACCTGTACTTAATCAGATAAACTCAAATTAATTCCGATGCTAAGGTCTGATGCCTTCACTTAGGCACACTGTCAGAAGATGAAAACGTTTCATGTTTGAGAAATGTCACATACTCAACACAATGGGTTTGGGAGGCCTAGAGTTAAGTTTCCTTACGTTGAGGCCAGGTTCCTCCCGGCTGGCAGAATTCTTGCAGGCTCCCTCTGTCCTGACCGCTGTGAACTTGGAGAGTGTGGCTGCATGCTTATTGTAGTTGCACAACTCTTTCTTTGGACTCTGCCTTCATTTCAAAATTTAAAATCCTCAATGCAAGAGAAACGAAGGCCGTCACAGGGGATGCGTTTCCACCATTACACCTGCGTTCTCCTTCCAACAGACTCAGCCTTGAGAAGGACTGGCTCTGTAAAGCAAAACACTGCCCCCGGCGCTGAGGAAAGGGCCCACTCTCCAGCACGCCTATTCAGGAAGGGCTCTCACTCATTTGTTTTCCACTAAAGTGAAATGGCTCAAGACTCCCCAAATTTCTGTGAGGCAGGCCACATCCTTGAACCCACAGTAAAGACAAACTCAAGCACAGGACCTCCACCTAAAATAGACTTTAGATTCACATCAAGTAAAAAAGTCACGGATTAAGGATCAGAACTCATATTATGTTGGCTGACTCATAAAAACAGCAGCATCACCTGGTGAGGCCACATGAAGGAAAAGCAGTGAATGAGGCTCAGACACCTCGTATTCCAGCGGCCGTTCTATTCACTGGTGTCTGGAGCTTCATTTTCTCGTGTACTAAATATGGTAAGCCTCACCCAATTGGCTCAGATGGGTGGTTGAAAATAATGCTTTACCCTTTCATATAAAACACTGAAACAGCACTCAAAGCCAGCAGAAGTGAAGTGGTAAGGAAATATAATGTAACCCACTGCAATAAATCCTTTAAAACTTTTCACTGCAGAAACGTACAGCAGAGCCGTAGCAGCTGAATACATTCCACCTACAGGGCAATCTGCAGACAGTACTTCACACGTTATTACACGGCTGAGCTGAGGCGAACCTGGTCTCTGTTTTATTTATCCTCTTTTGCATTGTATTTAAATATTAAACCCTAGCCTGGGCATGCAAATTCTCTGGGGATTTTAAGACTACATTTCAATTCCCCCCACCCCCCATCAGATAATATGTTCCCATTTGGTTGGGAATAAAGTATTTTCGTTTGTTTAGCCTCCTTTTTATTTCCAGACAATCTAAGATCTAGACAAAAAAAAAAGGAAGAAAATTCAGTCTAACATGTCTTGCTAATAGTAAAATGCAGAATTAGTCCTGCTAAATATAATTGTTCTTTGTGGTAGACTGCAAAAAATGTCATAATCGTGTTGGATGCAATACCTAAAAATGCATCTTTCTGATAATATGGGGTTAAGGGTGTCAGGCTTACTCCCCATGGAATACTCTGACACTCATCATCCCTAGTTAGACACTTACACTTAAAAGCCAACTTCAAGGACTTCATCAGAAGCAAAAAAAAAAAAAAAAGATAACATTTCAATGCTTTGAGCATATAATTAGTGCTTGTACCCATAAAGGCCAAGCATTCCTGGATTAACACTTACTCAAATGAACTTCCCACAAGACTGTCTGGGGCTTATTGAGGATATCTTTTCCATTGTTTTTTTTTAGAGAGAGTGGAAGTGAGGAGTAGAGACAGAAACATCAATGTGAGAGAGACATATCAATTGGTTGCCTCCCTCACATGCCCGGACCAGTGCTGGGGATCAAGCCTGCAACCAAGGTATGTGCCCTTGGCCAGAACTGAACCCACGACCCTTCAAGTCTGAGGGCTGATTCTCTAACTGCTGAGCCAACCGGCCAGGGCTGTCTGGGGCTTCTTTATAAGAGTTCCATAGTGAGTAGTTGTTTATCATGCCATTAACTTGTTTTTTCTTTTTTTCTCTGTTCTCTCTACAGATTAACATTTAGCTAAATGAAAATTTCCTCCAGGTAATTGCCTGGCTGTATTTCAAGGCATTCATAAAAATGGCTGTTTCCTCTGGTACGGGGTTCCTCTCACAGAGCACTGGGATCAGAGCAGGGGATTTGGGCCTGGGGGGCGGGGGGAGGTGGCCCTCTGCACCCTCCTCTCCTGCCTGGGCTCATTAGCTCCATCTGCATCTCACCTCAAGGCAGGTCTGGGACCTGCTGCCTCTAGAAATGGTGTTTTCATCAGGGAAGATATTTCCCTGTTCTGCAGACGGTTCCAGAGCCTCCTAGCAGGGCTGCTTGCTAATCTTAGCACAGCTTCTCCTGGGCCCACCCTTCAGGATTCAGTTCAGAGCAGGTGACTGGACAGCTCCCTCAGCGGTTCGAAACCCTCTCCCTCTCCCAGAGGGGGGCTCCCACGGTAGTATGTGGTTGGAAGCTTGGACTTGGGACCGGATTGTCCTCCTCCAGGCCTCCCTCTCGACTAGGTAGGAAATTCCCCCAGTCCTGTGACTTCTGAGTTTTTTACTCTAAGTTACAGAGTCATTTCTAATGTCTGTGCCTGGCAGACTTTTAATTTTACTTGGACTGAAATGTCCTGATGGATCAAAATGATACCCTCTGGCACTGGCTGTTAGTGTCCCCTCTGATTCTTCTTCGATGTTTTGTGATGCTTCCATCGAGAAAGACACCAGCACGCTTGGTGACCATTTCATCCTTACTGTATAACCCTTGACTCCCTTCCTGTACAATTCAAATACTTTCCCTTCCTGCACAAGAGTTCCTCCGAGATTCAGACCACCACCCCCATCCCTGTCTGTGTGTCTCTATCTCTCTCTCCTTCTCTCTTTCTCAATTTGCATCATGAGTGCATTTTATGGAATTTATGCTGATAAAAGAATCATACACTTCTCTTTATCTTGTACAGAGACTGCCACAGTACTGAGAAACTTGTACACTTTTAATAAACCATTATTACCTAATTGATTACAAACTACGAGGCATGCTATTAGCCACCTGTTCATTTTAGAAAAGGCAGAAGATCTATTCATATCCTATAGGAACAAAGCCCCATTTACATAAAGACCCTAAAAATAACACGGAGTGTGAAAGGGCACATTCTATATGTAGAATGAATGATCTGTATGATTATAAAATGCATTTTAATAGATTTATATTATTGAGGAATATAATGTACCATGGTGCACATATATTTCTATCAATAACAAAAATCTCCAGTTTCCTTCCAATTTTTAAAATCTGTACAGGAGCTCAGTATCCATTTTCAATGGACAAACATGCTGAAGCAAATTCTGTTTAAAACAAACAAAAAGTCTTTCTAAATGCACTTCTTGAATTTAGGCCACTGTCACAAATCACTCCTCTTCTGTGTGGCTCCCCTGGCTACTTTTAAAGCTTTGTTTTCAAAGACAAAAGCAGATTTGAGCATTGCTGGTAGTGAGTGCTGGAGATGGATTGAAGTAATACAGCAGTTGGGACTGAAAAGGAACCTTTAGAAATGGCTGGACAGGGGATCCTCCAGATGAGAGCGGGGAAAGGAGGCAAGGGCTTTCCAGGCAGGGGCTGGGTTTCTGAATGAGCCATGCTTTCTAAATGCCATCAAGAGTTTGAGTAAGCAAGCAGGATCAAAACAAGGTCATGTTTAGCAAAAAAAAACAAAAAAAAAGTTTTTCTACTTCAAAACCTATTCCACAGGATATCAGTGTTAGAACAGATCTTTTTAAAAAAATATATTTTATTGATTTCAGAGAGGAAGGGAGAGGGATAAAGAGATAGAAACATCAACAATGAGAGAATGATTGATCAGCTGCCTCCTGCATGCCCCCTACTGGGGAATGAGCCTGCAACCCAGGCATGTGCCCTGACAGGGAATCAAACCATGACCTCCTGGCAGAACAGATCTTACAAAAACATTTAAGACCTGCACACCTATCCCACTCATCCACTCGAGCGCATGAAAAATGAGGGCACATGGATGACAGAGAAAATGTACTTGCATGAACTTGCATTATCTGTACCTCTGTTAAAGCTATTCCATATAAAATTACATTTTGTCAGTCAAATCATTCCCTTTATTGTTTTTCCCTTAGTTATTCCAATTTAAAAACTCAGTAGAAACAGGAATTTGTCCTATTTATAAAGAACTCTTATTATAATGGAGTACTAAATATAATAGGGTAAGAATGAATATCAACTTGGACTCATAAAGGCACTTTACACATGGCGGGTCTACCTATTTGTTTTGTGTGAATGTGTGTGTATCTGTCTTTACCATATTCACTCTGCACTAAAAAGTACACAAGGAAAAAACACAGATGAAACATGAGTTGACACCTTTCCTAGAAATATTTTCTTTTCAGTTATTTTGGGCAACAGGAAATTTGTATAAATGACATATAAACACATGAAATGTAAGTTATGACCATTATGGTAATATCCACAATTCAATCCATTTTTACCATCTACTATAGCTCATGGATTTATCTCTCATACAATAAACCTATGAACAAATATGTAGTAAAGGGAGTTTATAGTCTTCCCTGAATAGTATCTTAACTCTCTTGTCTTGACCTTCATTTGATCTTCACAGTTCATCTATGCAGTGCCAGTCCACAGTTTCCATGGTCCGTTGTGAAATGAGATCAATAAGGATAATGCAGAAGATTTTTCAAAAATTGAAATTATTTAAGTGAAAAGACAGCCCTACTAATACACACTGAGGTTGCCTCCTTTTAGAAGCTGATAAAAGCTGATGACAGGTTTTTAAAAATGTCCTCCTTCCCGGTCGAAATATGATCTTAGCACCAATGCACACCCCTCCCAGTGTAAGAACCACTGCCCTAAGTATCAACTGCCTCTTGCTAATGACACCGAAGTCACTAGGGGAAGGTAAAATACGACAAGGAAAGACGAACACTGAGAGCACTGGTGAAGGACAGGAGTAATGGAAAGAAAGGAATCCCACCACTTACTTATGCACCAGGTTTGTAGGACTCAGCAGAGCCTTTAAGGCCTCCTTCCCATGTGTCAGGCTCTGTACTAACTGTTTCATGGACATTACCTCCTTACTTCTCAACCTTTTGAGGAGTTGAGTTAAATAATTTGTTGCTTTCTAAAGACAGCCATTATACATCAAAGTTAAGATTGTGACTATGTTTGAGCAGTATCAAAATGCAGCATTTATTTTTCTTTCTTTTCCAAATTACCCAAATGTGGTTCCATTACTATAATAATATTACTAACAAAAACTATAAACAGAACTGCCAAAGTATATTCAAGATGAATATAGACAGAAATCAGAGTATGGCTATGACTGCTCAAATAAACTGGCTGTCTTTTTTTTTTTTTTTTTTTTTTTTTAATCCTCACCTGAGGATGTTTTTACTGATTTGAGAGAGAGAGGCGGGGGGCGGGGGGGGGGGGGGAGAAAAAGAGAGGGAGGGCAGGAGATAGAGAAACATCGATTGGTTGTCTCCCATATGTGCCTGACCGGGGATCAAATCCGCAACCTAGTACCTAGTTATGTGCCCTGATCCGGAATCCAACGCACAACCTTTTGGTGTATGGGATGATGCTCCAACCAACTGAGCCACCCAGTCAGGGTTGGTTCAGTCTTTTTTAAAACACATTTCTTAGAACAAAAATGACAGAAATTTGTTGATGTAAAAGAAAAAATTCTTTTAGTCTACAAATGGGAGAGAGAAAAAAAGATAACATGAAATGTTTCCTCCTAATCCAGCCACAAAACATAGTTGAAATTGATTCTGAATATGTCTGAATACATTTTATTTCCTTGGGTGTCTCTGGGGTGAAAAAAAAGGACGAACGGTGGCTTTAGGAGAGGATCTGTGCGCTAGAAAATCCTGAACAAGACCAGAGCATCTATCTACTTAATGGAAGAGATGGTCTCTTGAAGAAAAACTAGCATTTGATCCAAGGAACAAAAGAATGGTCTTGTGTGACATTTTGTTGGGAAAGTGACTGTATTAATAAAAATAATGCTTAAAGTCCAGAGAATGTGTCACATAATTACAGTGTTTACGGTTGATAATTTAAAGGCACAGATGAATTGGATTCTTCTAAAGGACTGCTCCAACCTGTGAGAACACAACTTACACTATTATGACCTTGGTTTTTCCATAAAAGACAAATCTTTGAAATAATGAACCCAATTCCACAAGATGATGATGAAAAAGACAACATTGAAAAAATAATAGTTTGGGTTCCAGTCAGGAGAAGAGTTAAATCAGACGACAAGGAATTTCACTCTGAGAAGAGGAACAAGCTCTGAAGAGTTAGGGTAGAGAGGTTGTGTGACATTGTGAGGAAAATACTCTATTTTGAAATGAGAAGACCTCTGCCACGTGACTTACTAGCTGTAGCACCTAAATCCACTTACTCAATCTTCCTGGGCTCCACTTTCATCCTGTAAATCCCACTGTAATAACAACATTGTCTAATTCACAGGGTTTTTGCTTGGATCAAACAAAACGCTGATGTGAAAGAGCCTTCTGTGTAAGGAATCTCTCTTTGTAAAGGATAGCGTCTAATAATAAGGATCCAGAGAAGTGCCAACCAGCAAGACCAATCAATTATGTAAAGTGAATTGTATTTTACATATCTGCAGTTTGTTTTTCATTTTTAAACATAGCACTGCTTGGCTCTAAACAGTTGTAAAGGCCCCATCTGATAAACTCACACAGAGCAGCACCCCAGGCCCTTGCAACAATGACCATCTCCTCAGAAAGCGTGGGTGTGGACCAGCACTTTCTAGCCTGGTGGTTCCTAGGACCAAAGAACAACCTCGAGTTTGGTTGTAGTATTAAACAAATGTCTATCCTAGGTGCCTGGGTCAAGCAAGATTGGATGAGAGCAACTAAAATCTAGGTTATCCAAACTAAATTTTGCAATGTCTTTGAAAAAAGGGAATAGTCTCTACTGGTTAAGTCTTCTACAGGCCTAATTAAGCAAAGCAGAAAATATTAACAACAAACACACACACCTGTGCACACAACACACATGCAATCAGAAATCTTAAAAGTCTAGAAAGCGGTTAGGGCCATTAAGTTGTCTGGCAATCCTATATCATAGGCAACATAGAGCTTTTTTTTATAGGAAGCTTAAACATTTCATCTCCTTGACCAGTTCAGTCACCAATGAAGACAAATCCCTTGTTTATACATCCTAAACTAGTTTTGTAATTACTTATTTGTGTGAATATTTAATAGCGGGCTTCCCCTCAAGTGTAAACCCTGTCTGTTGTGAAATTCTAGTGTGGAGCCTGTCACACTGGGTGGGTGTTCAATACACACTGAAGGGGAGACACCAGATTGAGTTTTATTAATGTGCACCATTTAGTTACTATGTTTTACCTGAGCCAGCTGAGTTGGAGAGACAAATACAAAAGAATATAGGCTAGAATCCTGCTGGATTTAAATATTTCCCATAAGTAAATGGATATTCAAAAGAGAACTGTATATGTTTCAATTATTTTCAACATTCAAAGTGTAAGCAAGCATTTCATGTGAAATGTAGTAGAGAGGATGTTTTCCACAGAGCATCCACCTCATTGTACAGACCCTATTCAACTCAATGCAAGTCTTCTTTTACAAAGGCTGACCTTTTTGAGGAGAGTCTTTTGAAGAAAAACTAGAAAACAAAGATGCCAGAGATGTAGCTCAGAATCTTTACCTCTCCCAGACCCTTCCCCTCCTGCATCTAACAACTGTCCTGTGCTTTACAGAAGACAATGCCAGTCAATCAGTGTCCTCAGTCAGCTGGCTGCTGAAAGGGGACAGAGCCCTGGCAAACAGGCGAGGTTCTATCAAGGTGTGGGGTTTTGCTCAACTCTCCTTCCCTCACAGGTTGGAGCTTTACCAGAAGGGGTCAGGACGGAGGCCAGGAGGCAAGTGAGAGACGTGGTTCCTGGTTAGTGGGTAAAGAGGTGACGGATAAGATAGTGTGCAGAGCTCTGAGTGACAAGAGGTCAGGGCAACCACTTGTGTTCTGAGAAGAGGCATGGCCCCACCAGACGGCCTTAAGACAAGTGATCTGGCCATGCTGTGTGGAAGGGCCTGGCGATGGGCACAACAGTCTAAGGGACAGAGGGGTGATGTTGGGAAAGGGATGTGAGGAATGATGAGACACAGGCCTATGGAACCCAGTGCTCAACCCACTACTAAAGAAGACACACAGGCTGGAAGAGGAATGCATAAAGGTGTCTGCACACAACTGTGAGTCGGTGAGAACGGGTGCCACAGTAGCTGACCCAGTCAGTCCACAAGAACCAGATTAGACCTAAACCCAGGCTCAAGCAGGGCCAACTGCCCAAAATGCAACCGTCTCCTATATGACCATTTCTGCATAGTGCTGAACATCTCATGCATGACGTAGAAGTACCTGAACCCCAAAACCAACAAGATCCTAAAACAATGTGCTGTAATGATTTTTAAGTGTGGCGTTTTCTCTCGCCATTCAAAAGAGATCAACACAAGAAGGGCGGTGTTAAGGTCATTACACTGGATTTCTCTCTGCAAAATGCAGGGATAAAGAGTTTGAGACACAGACTACGTTCTGTTCTCTGAGAGTCACATTTTCTGTGGCTCATTAACTCCTCCCCTTGCCACGCGGTTCCCTGCCCTCAGCAGGAGGCCACTTGGTCAGCAAACCCCAAGGGAGGGACTGAGTGTGCCAGCCAGCTGAGCCTCAGATCCTGAGGAAGCCACTGAAGCACCCCGCACCTCACCCACAGGTGGCACAATGGAGGGACCAGCAAATGTTTCTTACAAGCCACAGAGATCCAGGAGGACATCAGCAGTCCACTAGATCGGTCACGTTCTCATGAGGTTCCCTTTATGATAGTCTACTCTCCTCCCAACTGTGCAGAGATATTTTGTGAAGGTTATCACATTTAGCATTTTTCTCCCCATAATCCCCAGAGTGTATACACAACCCATTCAAAGAAAACGAAAAAAAAAAAAAAAACCCACACACCACCACCACCAGAAGAAGGCAAGCAAGACATTATGATGAACAGTGTCTCCATGGACCCTTCCAGTCTAAATTCTTGGAGTCTGAGTATGTACTGGAAGCATGGAATGGTGCAGAAAAGGAAAAATGCAGAAACAAAATGATAAAGTAAATTTTGTTGTTTTGGAAAGGAAAAAGAATGAAAAGATCAGAACTAAAACAAAGGAGAGGGAGGACCAAAAAATGTCAACTTGTTAGAAAAAAGAAAAGGGAATGAAAAGCACAAAATAAAGGCAGTTTACGGAGAGATTCAGGCTCTGGAAAATCAAAGTCCAGGTACGCCGTGTTTTCACAGACCGTGCCCTTAACCTCTCCCATCCATTTTTGCCATAAAATGATTAGATACAAACAAGGGCACCTGGACCAGCACAACCTATTGACATCAGATTGCAGCAGTGAAGCAATGATGGAACTCCGCACATGTGAACACGTTGTAATCTTCCAAATAATTAAAATATTGTTAAAAGTCAAGTTGCTGTGACTCTCAATCCCAGCTCACATCTGTGATCCGACATTTGGGAAATTGTTGGGTAAAAGCATATGGAGGGATGCAGTCCAAAAACAATGAAAAAGCACACCAACCAGTGCAGTTATCACAAATAAGGCTGGAGTTTGATTTTTTTTTTCAGCAAAGGAAAAGTAAAGACTTTTTTTTTTTTAACAGAACAGTCTGTTCACAGTTACATAACACACAGAACACAAGAAGTGATTTCCTTCTTGCCAGTTTTTCAGGGTAATAGGTTACACCCAAGATCTCACTCAATTCTGTGCATATTTTGCAGTTCCTCTAGCTTCTAATACACAAGGCAACACGAAGAGATAAAGAAAGGGCCGTAAAACAACTAATTGCTGTTTCCCTGACAATTTCCATAATGTTGTGCTCCCTGTCGTTTATTTAAATTAGGTATTCTGTACTCAAAACATTAACATGCAACCCGTTGATGTCTGTGTGCATTTTGTAGTTTTTGAGCAAATAATTCATATACCTGCACGTGTAATTACAGTCATGGAATAAGAACCAGATTGGCTGAAACAGACAATAACAGTGCTCTGTAATACATCACAATGAAGAAAGTTTGGATCACCCCTCAAGAAGAGAGGAAGGAGACTGTGTTCCTAACGTCTATCTCCGATGTTTTATGGATATGTTTTCACAGTTCAGTGGCTCTTAACAAGCATAATATTGCTGGCAAATGAGGGTGATCTAACTCCTTCCAGATACCAGTATTCCTCACGTGGGGGGTGGAAGTGGGGGTAACAGGGAAAATAAGGGTTGGTGGCACTGACACATTCACTGTCACAAATAACCACCCTGAAACAAAAAGTTCGATTGCACAAGGTCACTGAGAATGCTCTATGTTCAGAAAGCCAACATCTCTTTATAAAGTGTAGGCTTGGTTTCATCTCTCACCACCTCTATATGCACTACTGAAACAGCCACAAATGCATACATACTCTGTTCACTGCCAATTTTTTAAAAAAAAGAAGCAACAGACGAAATGCAACGGAAAAACTATGTCAATTTTTCTATTGTCAGTGCTATTAATAACCTACAGCTATAAAACTCCTTTCCTTCGACAGTATCCAGAGAGTAATGGCCTCCACCACTCGAACTACACTTCCTTGATATTTTCTGGTGACTGACAAGAGCAATGTGACATGCCAAGTACTGCTAACCAGAATACAGCCCTAAGGGTGGGTCTTAAGAGGCGGGGTATGGGAAAAACAATGAACTTGAAATAGTACAAACACAAAAGCAGCAATTCTTACATTTGGATACATGGCGTCATGGGCTTGTTTAAATTATGAATGAGTTTCAAATTAATATTAAGTTGAATGTTCTCTAATTTTGAAAGCTGATACCTGGGAGAAAACAAACAAACAAACCCCTGACCTTTCTCCAGTATTTCATCCTGGAGTACTGGAGAAAGTTGGTCAACAGAATGCTGGGTGGATTGGGCAGTGAAATGTTGCCTAAATATAAAAATATAGAATGTAAATGTCTATCCTTCCAGAAAAATTTAACCCCGAATCAGCATTCAGTAGAAACATGGAGCTCTTCAGGGAATGACAAAAATTATTGACCATCATGATCTCTTTAGTAAATTTTCTAAAAAAAAAAAAAAGAATTGTTTTTCTGCTTCAAAAAGGAACCACAATGTTGTCCATCATATCTGATTACACAGAGAAGAGGAGCCAGAATACCTCTGAGGCCTCTTTAGGAATCAGAAATGACGATACCAGGACAGTGTCATGCGATCTTCACATGTGTTTCCCCAAGTCTGTCAGCACCGCTGCCACGAGAGGCTCTGCTGAAGCTCCGGGGCCATAGAGTTCAGGAGCGCCCTGCCCTGCCCTCTCTTTTATCCACAAAGCCCGATGGCGCTGAATTAAGGAATTCAAGACACCTGCTTAACTTTGTCTAAGCCTGTGTTTGTAAGGTTTCTTCATTTTTTGCCACAGAATCCTTTTCATTCATTTAGCACCCTCCTGGTGTTCCATGAAGTTTCTTTGGAAAACACTAATCTAAAAACTGACCCTATATGTTTGTTGGCTGAGAGCAAAGAGTGAAAGTCATACTCAGAAACCGTGGAAAAAATATGTAAAGGTCTTTAGTACGTTTGCAGAAAAGGCTCTCTTTTCAATAATAATGGGTCAGTAAAAACCAACTTACAGAGACTATTTTTTCTATTTTAACAAAAGAAAACATCACTTTTCTCTAAAATTTGTTGACGCTCAAATAAAAAGCATCCAAAGCATGTGCAAAACAACACCTCCCCCAGCAAAACCCGCCAAATTCTTTTCTGGTGAAGAAATATCCACGTGCTCACGCTCAGAAAAATGTGAGTGAAATAAGCGGTGAGTTTGGCAATATCATAATCCCAAACAACCCTTCCTCTACAAGTTCAATCTGTTCTGTATTGCTTCTCTATAAATCTTTCTCTTCTCCCCAGTGACTCCATCAGATGTCAGCTTAGTCAAGGCAACTGCAATAACATTTAACATTTTAGAAAACAAAGCCACAGAGTTTCAGCTCTGTGTGAATAGGGTGGAGAGACAGAGTGAAATGAGATTAATGATGAGGGACTTCTACAAACTCTCTGGGAGGAATAAGGATTCTCACTCACTTATTAGTCCTGAGGATTCTGTTCGGTCTAAAATGAGTCAAGAAAGGAAGGGGTCAATGAGGAGAAACGTGGAGTAGATGAAAACAATGGCACATCAGGGACACAGACACCATGAAAATTAGCACTGCGCCCACATGCCCAGGACATAAAAGAAATCAGGACAGTCTTAATGAGAATCAGGCAGTGTGCCTAATGAGAACCTTAATATACTTTATCTTCCCTTTATATTTCATTTTGGTGTCATTAGATGCAGCAAACCAACAAGTATTTACTGAGTGCATACTCTGGGCCCAGCACTCTGGGGACATCTCAAGTTGCGAGCTGTGTGCTTTGCAATGTCTGATTTCCTGACCACCAGCAGCAGAATCATCTGGGAACTCATTCAAAACGCAAATTCTCAGCCCTGCCTTGGACCCAGGGCATCAGCACATCTGGGGGTGGCCCCTGCATTCAGGCTTTACAACAGCTCCGTAGTGATTCTCGGGCGAGGTCATGTTTGAGAACCACTGGCAGCCAGGCTAGTCCAGGAAGCATCCAGGGGTCGTCAAGCTTTTTAAACAGGGGGCCAGTTCACTGTCCCTCAGACCGTTGGAGGGCCGGACAATAGTTTAAAAAAAAACTATGAACAAATTCCTATGCACACTGCACATATCTTATTTGGAAGTAAAAAAACCAAAACGGCAAAAACACCCGCATGTGGCCGGCGGGCCGTAGTTTGAGGACGCCTGCACAGTGCGCATCACAACACCGTGCCAGAGTTTACAGCGCTGTCCGTCTCATTGAACAGGCAGACTCTTTCTGATCAGGTGCTGCCTTTGGAAAAAAACCCAAGGCATTTTACATTCTATTTTGTTTCTCTCACCTCCATCCCCAGAGGCTTTTGTAAGAAGAGGAAAGAAGGTGAACTTTCATTATAACAACTAAACCAGCCCAGAAGCTAATGAGTATTCGGAGCATCTCGGCCAAGATTCAGTGCTACAGAAAAACCCATTTTTGTTCTTTAAATAGGCTATAAACATATATGGTACCTTAAGGGGGTCTCTATCTGTGTTATATTTGTTATTTCCAGCCAGCCGGAATGAAATACAGTTCTGGGGAGGAAAAGCAATGGGAATACATTTGCATTTTATTGCCCTATTTAAAGCCCTTTTACTACTCTTTACCTGATAGTCATTCTAGCATCACTTTGCTAAAGAATATTTATTTCTTCACACAGTGTACAAATGTTTTAAGATACCAATAGTAGTAATAATTGTAGTTAACATTGGTTGAACATTTTATTAAGTGCTAGGTACTTGGTATAAATAATCTCATTTAATTTTCATGCAACCTTACGAAGGAGCTACTCTTATTCATCCCATTTGACAGGTAAGAAAATCGAAGATAAAAGACTTAGAGTGCACCGCACTGACACACAGTGCTTCCTCAGGTTAAGATCCAAGCTTAGGTAACCCTGCTGTAAAGAGCAAGGACTCATCCACTGCGTCCAATTCTCTTAAATCATTTAGTGTAGTGGGAGGCACTGGAACATTACTTTCAACAAAGTTAATATTAGCTTCACTTATTTTGGGCAATTTCATGAAATGGAATAAACAGACAAGAGGAAGGCTAGAAGGCACCTGAACAAGAGAGAGTTGTAGGTAACAATGTGCAGCATAGCCAGAGGAAAGAATAAAACTACGAATGTACAACATACGTATGGACATATTTTGTTGATATCCCTTGTGCTGTTTTATGTTTTACACAAGATTCTCAACAGCAGATTCTTTTACCCCTGGATATTTATTATAAAACTAGCAGAGCTCTATGTGTGTCTAAGTGAGATTCTTATTAGAACCACCGTAATAACACATTATTACATTACAATATTATATCCTAGGGTATTATAATATAAGGCTATTATCATGTACTTGGCTGATAGGGGCCATACTGTAATAATGTATTAAACCCAGATTGAGTAATAAAAATGACAATAATATAATCATAATCTTCGATACTTGGGGGGAAAACATTTTTCAAATGAGGCCTCAAAGCACCTGCCTTGCATTATTGCAAACGTGTATATGAAGAAACTGTGCTGCAGAAAGGCTTACATATATATATATATATATATATATATATATATATATATATATATATATACACACACATATAAAAACCCAGTGACCATTACAGCCGAATGACCAGGACAACCAGTGGCTATGATATGCACTTCGGCAACCAACCAGCCTGATCCAGCTGCATTGCCCCCAACACCCCAACCAGGGCGGGGCCAGCCCGCCAACCGCCTTGGCTGGCAAAAATTTGGGGTCCAGGGACCTTGGAGGTGCTCGGTCTCTGGCAGCTGCATAGGCAAAGCTCTCCTTTGGTAGAAGTGGACCCGGGATCAGGGTGCCGGAGTGGGGGATGGAGTGGGGGTGAGGAGGCTTTTCTGGTGATCACAACAGTCCCTGTGGGCCACGCACAGCACCCGGGCATCTGGCCCCAGTTGGAGCGGCAGGAATAGGGGCTGCAGGGGGCAGTGGCACACAGGAGCCAGGAGGTGTGAGGCCCAACCTGGGCTCTTACCCTGCCTGCTGGGCCCAGCAGCACCAGCAGGCGGGCCATGGTGTGCAGCAAGGCGCTGGGCTGCCACCACAGGGGAAGCGAGCCAGGAGGGCAAGGCCCAGTGCCAGCCAGAGCCCAGAGCTGTGTGGGTGGGGCCGGAGCTGGAAACCCTGGCAGAGTGGGTGGGGCTGTAGCCCCACGCCTTTTCAGCCTTGGCCTTGGAATCCTGCAGCAACCAGTGTACTGCTACCAGCGCATCAGAGGTCAGCTCCACTTCAAGAGAGAGGATCTGGCGGAAAGTGGCAAGGCCATAGGAGGGATGAAAATGCTGTGGCCATCTTCGGGAAACACAGCTGCCACGGTCTTCAGTAACTATGAACAGATAAGCTTTGGTCTCTGTTCTACAGAAGAGGAAGCTGAGGCTCAAAGAAGGGAGCCTTCCGCAACACCTCACCCACTTCTCAGCCCTGACCCTGTGCAGCATTGTTTTCGTTGAAAGTAGAGGATCAAAAATGTTTTCAGATCTTTGCTTTTTAGGCAGGAAAGAATTTAGCACAGGGAATTGGTGCTTGGGAAATCATCGGAAAGCTGGAGGACCTGGTATTAGGCTGGGCCCCCAGGAAAGACTCCCTGCCCAGCGGGAGGAGCTGCCCCCCTCAGCCACAACTGAATCCTAGGACACTCTGGCACAGCTGTGACCCGGGGATCAGGAAACTGCTGCCCCCACAAGTGCCCTCCAGCTCCCACAAAACAGGTCACTGGGCACTGCCTCTGCCACAACTGCCTGTGCACAGCCTGGATTCCGCTGCAGGAAACCTCCACATCGCTGCAAACATGGTCACCAGCAGCAAACAGCCCAAACTGCGGGAAGATGCCTCTGCCCCACTTCTGCCTTCAGAATATCGTGCAAGCGCATCCAATCGGCAGAAACAAATTCATATCCAGAAACCTAGCTGCAAAGGAGTTTGTGCAATTTCAGACTTTTCGTCCAGGAGTGAGATATTGCCAGTGTACCTCATGTGCCTGGTATTTATAAAAATGGGGCCTGGCTGGTGGGGCTCAGGGGTTGAGCATCGATCTATGAAACAGGAGGTCACAATATGATTCCCAGTCAGGTTTCAGGCTTGATCCTCAGTAGGGGATGCAAGAGGCAGCTGATCAATGATTCTCATCATTGATGTTTCTATCTATTTCTCACTCTCCCTTCCTCTGAAATCAATAATTTTTTTAAATGGGGTCATGCTGTATATATGTGTTATGAGTTTTTCACTTCATAGATCACTAATATCTTTCCTGTTAAAACCATACTTATAGAATATTATTTATCATTCATTTTAATTGATCTCAGAGAGAAGAAGGCAGAGAGAGAGAAACATTGTTCCGTTGTTTTCTGCACTCACTGGACTGGGTGTTGAATCTGCAACCTGGGCATGTGCCCTGACTGGAAATCGATCCACCACTTTCTGGTATATGGGACGATGCTATGCTGGTATCCTGACCCCAAATTCCAGCCTCCAGAACTTTGAGAAAAATACATTTCTGTTGTTTAAGCCACACAAATTTATGATATTTTGTTATGGCTGTCTGAGTTGATTAATCCTATATAATAAAAGCCCAGTGACCAAATGGCAGAACGACCAGAACAACCAGAACAACCGCAGCCCCTCGCCCCAGCCAGCCCCACCCCCAATTGGCCCCCATTGGGGTGGGCCAACTGGACTGGATGTGGAGAATGAGGGAAAGAGTTAAAAATCATCCAGTGCACAGATTTGTGCACTAGGCCTCTTGTGTGTGTGTGTGTGTGTGTGTGTGTGTGTGTGTGTGTATATATATATATATATATATATATATATATATATATATATGAAAGGCTAATATGTAAAGTGTCCCATCGGGAGTTCGACTGGGAGGCCAGGAGTTCAACCGCTTACTATGATGTGCACTGACCACCAGGGGGTGGCGCAGAATGAAGGCAGGCCCCGGCTAGCAGCCGGCAGCCAGGGAAGGGAGGCCCCGGCTGGCAGCCAGAAGGCCCCAATCGGCCCTGATCGCTGGCCAGGCCTAGGGACCCTACCCATGAAAAAAATTTTGTGCACCGGACCTCTAGTTGATACATAAATATATGGAAGTCTTTGGCAAAATGTAGGAAAGATTCAAAGCTTACCTAATATAGCTGACAGCAAGGGATCCTGAGTGATGCCAGAAAGAATAAGATTAACTGCTCATTCCACAGTCATTTACTGAGTGCCCAGAGTGTGCTAAGCAAGTGCTGTTCCAGGCGACGGGGACATGGCAGTAAGCCAACTTTGCAGAGGTGCTACCACCTCTGAGCTTACTACCCAGTAGATAAAACAGAAAATAAACAAATGAGCAACTAAACTTACCATGTATATTGTCAAATAGTGAGAACTGTCATGTAGGTGAGAAGCTAGAAAGGGCTGGGGCTGCTCTTTTTATAATGGGGGTCGGGCATTCTTCTGATGAGGTGACAATCCAGGTAGGCGCAGGAAGTGAGGGTGCAAGCCAGTGCCAAACAACCAGGGATAGGGGTCAGCACAGAGGACAGCAAGCGAGAGGTGCCGACAGGAGAACGGGGTGGCATTTCAGACCGCACAGAAGCCACGGCGGGGAGAGTGAAGTAAGCAGAAGATGACAGGAACTGAGCGCAGTGGGGCAGTCAGGGCTAGGACAGTGCAGGACATCGGATTTATTTCTGGATTTGAAAGGAAGCCGCTGGGGGCGGGGGGGGGGTGTGGGCGGGGAATCGGCATTGTCTGAAGTCCAGGTGAGAGGACTGTGATGTGGTCAGGGTAGTGAGAAAGAAATGGTGCGGACAGGAGTAAAGATGGGATGAACACAGAATCCACCATGGGCCTTGCTGATGGATTAGATGTGGAGAATGAGGGAAAGAGAGGGAAAAATCATCGAAAGTTATTGCGTGGAGCAGCTGGGTACCATGGAGTGAGATGGAGACAGGAGGAGATCTAGAGTTGGGATTGGGACAAGTCAAGTCTGAGATGCCTTAAACACATTGAAGTTGGGGACAGGAGGAAGCGGTTGGGAATTTGAGTCTGGTGTTGAGAGAAAAGGCTGAGGTCAGAAACACACCACTGGCTCTATTCTTATACTGGGGAAACAAAAAGATAATTCCAGGACAATTTTTATTGTCTCATCCCGTTTTTCCTGAAACAGTGTGGCAGAAAGAATGGTGAGTGTGATCAGAAGATGAATTCCATCCCTGGCCCTGCCTGCGACCTTGGTTTACCTTTGCTATCTTATCCTTCTCATCTACAAAATAAACATAACTAAGAATGATACTGTGATAGACATTAACAAGTGCTGTCAAAGATGTGGACAAATTAGAACCTTAACCATATTGCTGGTAGCAAGGTAAAATGGTGCATTCACTTTGGAAACAGTTTGGCAATTTCTCAAAATGTTAAACAGAATTACCATGTGACCCAGCATATACCCAAGAACTAAAAATATATGTTCACACAAACTCTTGTGCATGGATGTTCATAGAGGCAATATTCTTAACTACCAAAACAACCTAAATGTCCATCTACTTATGAACAAATGAATAAACTGTGGTATATACATACAATGTAATAATGTTCAGCCACATAAGGAATGAAATACTGATACATGTTATTACATGGTGAATATTGGAAGAAGCCAGTCACTAAGGTCCACATATTGTATGATCACATTTATGTGAAATGTACAAAACAGACAAATCCATAGGCACAGAAATGGATGAGCGGGCTGCCCAGGGGCTAGTGGAATGGGAGTGGGCCCTGGGAGGTGACAACTAAGGAGGGGTGTATGGAGTTTCTTTGGGGTTGATCAAAGTGTTCTGAAAATAGTCATGATTCTTGCACAGTGAATATACTTAAAACCGATGAACTGTACACTTTAGAAGGGTGACTATGATGGTATGCAAATTATATCTTTATAAAATGAAAAACAACAACCAAACAAACAAGAATGAGACTAGGGGGGTGAGGGAAGGACAGCCAGTCACAGGTCCTCAGATAAAAGGAAATATATATATATATATATATATATATATATATATATATATAGAGAGAGAGAGAGAGAGAGAGAGAGAGAGAGAGAGAGAGAGAGAGAGAGAGAAATGGACTGGTAACATACAAATACATCAGCTTACTCACTGCAAACTCTCCAGGATGCATTCCATTCCAAAGGGATTGCTGTTATGTTCTGATGAAAGGGCTACAGAGAACCTGCTGGGCAAACGTCATGGGAAAAGGCCCAGAGAAATCTCTTTACATGAGGTACTTTTCCTAAGAAAAATCGTCTTAAAAACCAAATGAGAAAAGTTTGTGTAATTGGAGTGATCAGAAATTAAAAATGTGCTGCGAGAACTAAGAAATACAAGTCCTCCTTTCAATATGAAGTCTTACGATGGTGATACCAGCTATATTTGCAATTTTAGTTATTTTCTGAGCATCATGAAATGAGACAGTTTGGGAATTTTCTCTGGTATGGCTTTCTGAGTGCTCCTGTTTCAAGTTTGAAAGGGAAATCCCAAAGAATGTGTGTTTAGAGTAAACCACTATTTATAGCTAGTCAGTCTTGATACACTACTACTGTCCCAACTCCATTCTGCTTAGGAGTGTAGATTGTGGTCCCTCCGTCCCTCTCTTGGGGTGTGTTCTGTGTCTTGATAGTATCATTCATTATTCCTTATGGACAGAATGTTTGTGTTCCCCTCAAATTCATCGGTTGAAGCCCTAACCACCCCCCACACCCCCGCCTCAAGTGATGGTTTTGGAGGTAGAGCCTTAGGAAGGTGATTATGGTTGGATGAGGTCATGAGGTCATGAGGGTGGGGCTCCCATGGTGGGATTGGTGCCCTTATAAGAACAGGAGGAGAGACCAGAGTGTTCTGCCATGTGAGGATGGAGCAAAAAGTTATTTGTGTGCAATCCAGGAAGCGAACCCCACCAAGAACCAAATGTGCAGGCACTTTCATCTTGATCTTCCCAGCCTCCAGAATGGTGTGAAATAAACGTTTGTTATTAAGCTGCTCACACTATGGCATTTTGTTTTAGCACACCGAATAGATTGAGACACTATTAGTGACAGAAGGCACCAAGGTGAAATGTTCGAAAGAAGTGAACACACAAAATAGGAGGGAAATAAAAATTTATCTTTTTTATAAATGGGGATACAACTTTGAGGATGCAGAGTCTTCCCAGCACCAAGATTAGTAACTGGCACACAGGCAGGCATTTAATAAATGTTTGCTGAACCAAGAAATAACAACTAAAATTATTATATTGGAAAAAGGAAGAGACCAACTAGACCAGAACGATAAATAACTGCAACAAAATAAGTTACTACACAGGAAATACAGGGCACAATAGCTTTTACCTAGTGGCTCCGAGTTCTGTTGCTCCATGATTAAAATTCCATACAAATCATACCTTTAGAGTTTCTATAAATTATTGTTTTACTATATGATGCCAATTATCAGTGAAAATGTTATTATAGAAAATTAAGATCTTATCAAGCACTAAACCTAAGTTGGTGTGTTTATATAACCGAGAACCTATTTTATTTCTCCTCCAACACTCTGTGTCTAAGTCTTATTAATGCTTCTTTTGAATTATCTCCATCCTGTTGGCGACAAATCGCAAGGAGAACATACTAGTAGGGAAGACACATCAGGTACATGAATGCCACCCCTTCCTTCTGTCTCGCACTGGAATGGAAATTCTTTCCCTTTCTCCTGTCACAGTTCCCTTAGAAGAATCATGTGTTCCCCTTGTCAATAACATGAAAAGTATAAAATGTTTAAAAATTGACCATTTCCCTACAAGACACTGAACTCCCAGGAAATGAGAAGTCTTCTATTAAAAACCAATTGGTAATACAGACTGTCAACACATTTCGTTCTTCTCGGTCCCTAGGATGTTTCTGTAATCCTTTCGGTAGAGGGGACAGGTGACATAGTAACATTAGCTTGATGAAAGCATAATAGACACGATAACACTACTCTCCTCTCCACCTCAGGCTCCAACATATACTACATTCTAAATTTTAAAACATCTCTCTGCGTATTTGAAAGGCACAGGCCCATGGTCTCCTCCAGGAGCACAGGCATAAAAGTGTACAATGTGATAAATTCACAAGTATTCCTTATTTTGTTATAAAACTAGCAAAAAAATAAAAAAACAAACCCTGATATGTAAGTTCCTATTTCAATGACCAAAGTTATGAAGCACAGTTAACATCTATTTTCCACCGAGTGGTTTTACATAAAGCTTTAAAAATAAACGTGTGGCTCAAAAGGTTTCCTTCAATAATATGCATTTAGAATCTTATAAAGCTTACGTAAGGAATAAAGCATGTACGTGGACAAATGTGGAACGAGCAGAGCAGTGTCTCTTGAGGTAAATGACTAAGCACTGAAGTCCGGTGTCAGGCACTCCCCGTCCTCAGAGTCTGAATTCGAGGATTTCAGTTCAGTACTGATGTCAGGTTCCATGAAACACTTTCTGTCTTTGTGTCCTACATCCCAGCATATGGTAGGTGCTCCATGGGAATTTGCTCAGTTCATTTTAATACTAGCAATGTTAGTTCTTGACTTTCTCCGTCCTGCACCTACGCTGGGCCACATGCAATGCTAGGTGCTGTGGCCATAAGGCTCACGGAATCTTGGTTTCTGCTTTCAGGGCCCTACAGTGCAATGGGAGAGACTGAACAGAACTGAGAATGCTCCCATTACGTGCGTGGCATATGCCATTAAGAGCAGCATGGTTCATGGGTGCGTGCACACACACGTACAGGACACAGTGGGAGCACAGCGCACGCGGCTTAGGGTGGTGGGTGGGAGATGGAAAGAGAAGACAAGGCAGTTGGCTTCCTGCAGAAGGCCCTACCTACCTCTGTTTCAAATAATTTGTAAAGTTTTCCATTTTTAATTCCAAAATCATGTTTAATAAGTGAGCTTTACTGCTGTTAGAAATATTTTAATAAAAATGAACTCAACCTGCATAATTTGAAGTAATTATCATGATTTCAAGCCCACACACAGGTTTCCAAGTATTAAAATAGTTTTTGTGAGGTATTTATACAAAGGTTATAGCACACTTTAAAACGATAATCCTTGGGATGTCTTCTTCCACCTCTTCGTAATTTCTGCATGATATGTAAATTTATGTGTGTAATATGTATGAAATTGTGCTGCAAAAGGATATTGTATGTTTCACTCCAGAATGCATTTTTATAGCTGTGGACTGCATAATGTTTGGTTCATCACAGAAATCCTGTCAGAATTCTTACTGTCCCAGCCACCATAACTACTACTCTTTTAATGCATTCTGGTAGAAGAGTAATCACTTTCTAATAGGATTATCTTCCCGCCTTGCCTGACTCGACAACCATCCATCAATAACTTAATAAGCACTACAGTTTGAAAGACCACTCAATTTCACACACCACATACCTCCACCAGCACAACCCAGCTATATGTAACCCAGTGCATTCCACCTGACACAGGTTCTCTCTAGAAGAGATGTGCTTTTCTCTCAGGGAGATAGGCCAGAGGCTATGCAAGAGAACTCAACAAAGAGGAGCCTGGGTCTGGTGGGGAAAGGGCTGAACTGTCCCTCCTGAACCCTGGCCTGTGCTCATCCTTGCTAGTGTGGGTTGCTCTTCTCAGAGGCAACCCCCCTCCAGGGACAGAGGGACACACAGCATCCCCCATGCAGGCTTTGGCTTCTCTGCCCAATAGAACTGTCAGAGATAGTAGGCTTACAACTTAACATGGCTACTGACCTGAAGTTCTAGGCACTGTAGAACATTTTTATAAAACCCAACAACAACCACAAACTCAAATTACTTTGATTTTGCTTTAAACCTAAACTTCCCAGTAATAACAAGGGTTTTAAAGCTTTTCACTTTGCCACTATCCGTTAATTCAATCTATATCCTGATTCTTGCTCTTTGCACCTTTATGTTGTTGTTTTTTTAATTAAAAGTTTTAGCACTATGTAACAGGAGTACATCACAGTACAAAAGCCAAGTATCAGCAGATACATTTCAAAGCAAAGATTAAAAGGTCAGGAAGAAAATTAAATAGTCCAAACTGGGCTGGGAAGTAATTTCATCTTGTGAAATACTGAGTCAAATAAATGAAGAAACGAGTCTTGCTTGTTCTTTCTGTAAATTATAAAACCCTTCCTGAGATTCATAATGCTCTTAACAAATTGCTGAAATGGGACTGTGGCCAGCCCAAGGGCACTCAGGAAGTAGCCATCACTGATGGACAGGCTCCATCCACCACCTCCCGGGACTGACTCTGAGCCCAGACTACTGAGGCAGAAACACATCCAGACAGAAATAACATTCAAATGTTGAAGCACAGCTTCCCCTGCCCCTACCCCGATCAGCTAGGGTAGGGTAGTTGAGGATATAAGCTTTCTAGAAAGGGAAGGTCAAGAAGGACAAGCTGAGAGCCAAAGAGTGAGTAACAGAAGGTGCCCACAGTCAGGAGGCAGGAAGAACTGGGTGTGGGGAGATGAGAGATAAGAAGAAACAGAAATAGAAAAACAACCACATAACAAAGAGGCCAAGTGAGGAATTTCAAGGAGATGGTCAAAATTGCCAAACATCTAGCACACATGCAATGAATACTTAACGACATAAAAAGCACCGGGCCATACTGATGCTTCCCTCCGTCACCAGTGAGGAACAAGGCTAATTTTAAATCCCCAGAGAG
Organism: Cnephaeus nilssonii; assembly: GCF_951640355.1. Taxonomy (NCBI): domain Eukaryota; kingdom Metazoa; phylum Chordata; class Mammalia; order Chiroptera; family Vespertilionidae; genus Cnephaeus; species Cnephaeus nilssonii. The sequence continues at coordinate 35,406,782 of NC_137072.1, read as the reverse complement.
GTTGTGGGGTGAAACTAGCAAAGCAACAGACCCAGGGATACCATCTTCCATTGAGAAACTGGTCTAAGGAGGCTAAAAGAGATCAAGACACCACCAGATGGCGACACAGAGCCAAATATGATTCCCAATCATTCTCAAGGATCTAACAACGTTGGTTCAGAGGAATGGCCAATGTATCATTAGAATGTCTACTTTTATGTTTTTTAAAAAAGATCAGATTAGAGAAATAAAAACTGGCCCCCAAAGAAAGGTAAATATTGAGAGTGTACAAGCCTCTGGTCATTGTACAGAAGGGACCCTCAATTAGTAACTGTACCTTTGCTGCGTAAATGGCAAGGGAAAGTAATTAGCAATTAATAGACCTGCCCTCAATTTAAAGCCTGGAAGGGAAGTAATTAAATTTAGTAGAAGCTGTAGCCTCTAAACAAAGACACATCACACCAATACAAAAGGAAACACAGATCGGAATAATAAATGCAAATGAGAAACAAGGTTTGAGTGTAGACTGAAGAGAAATGATCCTAAAGTTATTTTCCTTTAGAAATCCTCTTTTCAGGAGACTAGTTTATGAACCTATTTTAATCTAGGCCAAGGTTGGATATGAATCCTGGCTGATGTTTCTTGAGTACAAGCTTGCTGTATGCATGCAGATCAGATAGCTTCCTGCGGTTTGAATTAGCTGTACAAGTACCTTTCATAACAGTGCAGATATACTTGATATACACAATGTCAACATTACTACCAGGGAAAGAGATCACAAACATTGCTCTGCTTGTTGGTCATGAAATACAATTGCTATGCAGAATTTGTGTAGCTCCAGAGAGTAAATTAATGCAGGCAACTCGGTTATCAGCAGTCTCTAGCCTGCCTCTCTAAGCTTCTAACGGAAACATTTAGGAGCAGAAGCGTTACATCTGGCTACAGCTGCACATTACATGGTCCGCTGAGACTCACATGCTGATGGCTGCACTGAATAACAAACAGCTGGGTATAAATGTAAAATCAGGGAATCGATTTTAGATGCACACATTTCACCAATCCTCTGAAATTCCAGCACTGGATGAGAAAGACCAATGAGCACTGAAGAGAGTGAAAATAGCCAGAGTAAAATTGAAGAATCTAGCTGGGCACGCTGGTGTCCTAACACTGGGCTCTTCTGTTACTGCTCCACGAAGGGCAGTGTGAGAACAAACAAAGGCCGCATCACCAGATCATTTTCTGGCTCTGGTCACACTGCAGCTACAAGTTAACAGAAGCAACAGAGCTGCCTCCTATGTGAGCTTTCCAAAACGGAGTCGTTATTTCATGAATGTAATGGAATGAATGGACAGGCCGCCCTCAAAGTCCATCCCAGAGTCCTCCGACACGGAACCCATGTGCCAGGGAAGAGTGTTCAGACAAAGCTGTCGACGGAAATTTCCAGCACAAGAGATTTAGGTCAGAAAGAAATGTAAGTTAATTAGACAGCACATCCCCAAGTGCCCGGCAGGGTGCCAACACATTAGAAACACCAACCAGACCTCTGTCACATTTTGAGTAATTTTTCTATTTACAAGGATTTTGGTAAGGGAACGGGTCAGAGAAGGCAAGGCTAGAAATTACTTTTCCTGGAAGTTTAAAAGCATGGATAACCAACCATGTTTGTAGAAAAGCTGGGTTAGTCCTATGCGTAGTCATTTAAAAGCTTGCAAATACATTTATACGGGGGGTGGGGGGGAGAAAGTAGGTTTACAGTTGTGAGTACTCGAAACAGAGTTCATTCCTATTCATTATTTATTGATTATTGTATTATTTTTCATACAAACAACTGTAAACCTACTTTTGCCCCCACCCTGTGTTTAAGAAAGCTAGTGATACAGGTCCTGCATGAGAAGGGACCACATCATTCATTCATCACTCACTTTTTAGAGTGAAAGTGGGCACCGTTAAGGATGATGCCAGGACAACTGGTATGAGAAAGTATTACAGGAAACTAGGGCACAGACTCACTGTATCTTGAGTGCCAAGAGCATGAAAAAGCTTGAGGGCATATCTGCAATGCCAATCAAGTAGCTGCTACCCATCGGCTTCCTCTCATCCTCCGTACCTACTTGTTCTCAGGATTCTAGATCTAGTATAAATTAAAGAACTCATCAAAAGGGAGTTCAGGAAGCAAAAGATGTCTCCGCTTGCACAATTAAGTCTGTGGATCACACCAGATCCCGTCTGACCTACTGAAGTAGGTAGGGCACTACTTGTCTTGTAGCTTTTTAGGTAGGAAAGAACTGTAATATTTCCAACTTTGATCAATGTTGATTTTTCTCCCATCTCTCAAGCTACCTGGGGATTCTACAACCCAAATGGTCAAGATTGTAAAAGTGTTCATGTGCACGCACATCCACCCAGAGACTATTTCCTCTGCTGTGTTCTGAAAGAACACATGAAATGTTATTTTAAGGAATCCAGGAAGGATCTAGAAATGTCAAAAAATGGATGAGGCAATCTTGCAATGTTCATTTCATCCAATGTACAGGATGAAGAATGAAGGTCTTTAGAAAGATGGAACGGTTACATTCTTGTTTCAAGAACAAGAAAATCCTTTATTAATCTAACATAGCCCAAAACAACACAACAGGGCAGATCCTTCATGTTAAACCTGTGTTTCCCCAAAAAAGAAACTGTCAATAGTGATAAACTAAAGCTCACAGAGCAACAAATGTCGGACTTAAAGTAAGACTATTTTGTTAACACTTTATAAAATGTTGCAACCCCTAGCACAGGCAACAACCTGTACATCATGATACATTCAATATTTGTGTGGAGAATGGAGTTTAATGTAAGCTGCAACTCTTGATCACTGGCAGACACGTTAAGAGTGAAAAAAAGGAACCTGACTCTCAGCACAGAAAATGTCTAGGTGGTTTCCACATGACGAAAGAAGAACGAATCGATTCCGCCAAATAACAGGTCAGTGTGACTCATAAATCCTCAACTCCTCAGCTGTCCAACTTAATTTTAACTATTGAATCTGTGTTTCAAACTGTACAACCACCATGTGCTTACACCACAGTGGAATCAATTTGCTATTGGAGAGGCAAACAAGAAACCCCGGGAATTAGATAACCTTAAACGCTAATTTACTTTGGTTCTCGGCTAATTACATTTCTTAAAGTGAGTTGCTGATTGGTTAAGAATCCAAACTATCAAATGCCCAGGCACTTAGAAACATAAACAGATAACCTGTCAAAAACAGTGCCCTGAACATCAGAGAGAGTAGTGGTAATTCACAGAGGGAATTCATGAAAGAGACAAATTGAGTTGCCCTCATTTATTTATAACTCACAATTGGGCAATTATATTATGGAGACTGGCTATGTCTGCAGAGGCCTTGTTTCAAAAGCTCCAACAGTCCATTTACATTAAAAAAAAAAAATCCCACAACCCTTGTTGACGTGTTGTATTACACTGAACCCATTTTACTTGGATCCCAAAGTTATCTAGTCATCTATGAATGGTACAAATACTGAATATGGTCGGTAACTTTCATAGTACTGTATAAAGTGGCCTGTCAAAATCCCAACTACATTTATGTTAGAAAAAGAACTAAAAAGTAACTAGGTATACACCAAAATGGATTTCAACTGTTCACAATTTCATTAAGACCCGCTATTCTGTGTTTGCTAACATCTTTGTCCTACCTGTCAGAGCCAGGACTCAGCAGAATCTGAGGTGGTTTGTGGGTTTTCTTAGCAACCTTCGTCAAGTAAGGTTCCACTTCTGTTTAGTTCAAACCTTCACTACGATTTTTCTTTAGTTTTTCAGAGTTGTAACATTGTGAACCTTCACGTGTGACAAATTTAATGCCTTAGAAACAGAATAACACTCACAAGGTCACCATCGTTTTTCCCCCCACCCCACATCTGCTTTCCTCCCAAAGCCAAGGAGCATTTTCTATCACATGGGTTCCTTGGGTTTTAAAATGCTAATCAATGATGAGCAAAACACTAAGGCATAACCATTTAGGCTCTCTAAGTGGTTTAAGCTCTCACTGAAATTAGAAATAAGATCTTATCTAGTGTCTAGAAGAACAAAATTGTTCAGAATATTTTTCTTGTCCCACAGCCAGGATTTAAGACCAAGGGAAAGAGTCCACAGTACAGTAGGTTCCCGCAGGAGCAATGGTTTTGTTTTCATGGGAGGGGGGCATCATAAAGACAAGGTGCTGCCACAGGGTGCAACAGCACCTGCCCCAGGGCAGCGACAGTGTCTGGATCCCAACAGACTCTCTCAGCTTGGCCCATCATGCTTGGGTCTCAATCAAATGTCCTCTCCTGTTTTACATCCTGAAAACAGAGGGTTTGTGAGAGGAGGTGGCAGCTGAAGTGCTGGGAGACTGATAGCATCTTTCTCCAAGTATATGATCCTCATTGAGAACCCAGGACTTCAACAAAGTGTTCAAACACCAGAGAACGAAGTTGGTATCACATAGTTGAGAGACATGGTGTTGGGTCTTATCAGCTGATTTCTGAAAGCCTTATGAGGATGGAGTGGATATACATTCCATTCTTTGGCTGTATTTTTGTTCAACAAAGCCTGCAATTTTCAGTCACTTGAAAATGTAATTATAGATAATGTTTGCATCAGTAGCAAGAATACAATAAGCACACAGGGCATGAAAACTCCACTCAAATCACATCCTCTTAGGTTATGATGTTTGTCTCCTGCCAACGCATTTCGACAAGCTAATATTGGGAATGGCTTGTGGATGAGGCCAACCCATACATGAATTCTACTCTAACTTTTCTAGTACCCCTTCCTTTACATTGGGTGTCTACACATGAAATAAATATCTATGATTTGCTGAAAACCCAGAATCCTATGGAGTGTTCAAACATGTACTGACACTTGAAATGGACTGGGTACCAGAACGGGGTGGGTCACAACTGTCCATCACTTAAATCCATTTGTCATCTTGCTCAGAGACTCTACTTACTTTGACCCACTTATGAGGAAGGGGGGGCAAGTGCATGTAACTCTAGAAAGGATACTGCACAAAGTCACCAATCGAGGGGGACAGAGGAGACCTAACTCCACCTGAAAGCCTGGAGGGCCCCTGAGAAAGGCCAAGTGTTCACCTAAATCAGATGCAAAAATTAAGCCGTGGGAAGTAAATGGGAGGAAATTCAGGTTTTCTAAATGAAATCCTTAAAGAAACCTCTTCATGAAATACACAGTTATCTTAAATGAAGAATGGGGATTCACCTTAACATTCCATGTTAATTGCTTCCTTATCTCAGCAGTTAAGTGAGAGTCTGCCTCAGGCATTAGGAGATCTTGACATCACATTGCCTCATTCTATTGACATCTCTTACAACACTCTTGCCTCCTAGACTCAGAAAGTGGTCTGGCTATGAAATAAAAAACCAAGAACAAGAAATTTATGTGAAAGAGCACAGAAAAAAAAAAAAAAGCAGATTATTAGGACGCAGCTAAGAAACTATATTTCACACTCAAATCCACCCATTCAACTGCCAATTCACCAACATCTCTACAAATTCAACCTGTTTATGGTCTTAAAAGGACCTTAAGACTTACAAGCAACCTCCTGGGCCAAACTGTGAACTCAGGCTTTGCAAACGGACAGACAGACAGACAGACGGACAGACACAGGCTTGAACATTCAGTTCTACCACCTTTTAGAACTGGATTTCCCCACCTGCAAAATAGGAGTGATACAACTTACCTTGCAACATGTTTCTGGAAATTACCGATACTTTATATAAAACCCTTAGCCTAATGGCTGTCCCACAGTATGCTCTAAATCAAGGACAGATGATATTATAAAATATTTCAGAACATGAACCCATGGGAAGGCAGTGTCCCTTAAGTGTGAGTCATCAGAATTAGGAGAAACATACACACCAAAAAATATTTGGTTGTCAGTGAATTACAGTTTTGTTGATGCGAGAAAACATTTGTTGGCTTCTGGGTCTACATCGTTTTTATTGAATAGACAACTAGAAATCAATTTGGATCAAAAGTATTATGTTCTGAATAGGCCTGAAAAACAAGACACAGTTAGAGGCAAGGAAAGGCTTTCTTTCACGTGGCTTGTGAGGCTGACAAAGTCCCATTTCAGTCACCTTCTGTAATAGCTGAACACAAAATCTTGGCTCACTGAAAGACTGCCAATAAACTTGGGCTTTTTAGACACTGAAATGTGCTGATTACAAAGAACCAATTAATTTGTACAGAAACATTTCTAGTATCTGGGTGGCAGACTCCCGTCTCTAAGAGTTTGCCAACTTTGCTAGACGTGGCTAGTTTTCCTTTCCCATCTCAGAAACAGCAGTAATCTCTGATATTGCTTAAGTCCCCACTGCCTTCAGTGCCGGCCCTGGTTCCCCCTAATGCAAAGTGGTCTCTTATGTGAGGCAAGGGATCCTTAAGCTTGGAGGTCACATTCATGGCCTGGGGAGTTTTCTCAGAGCCAACATCCCTCTCTTAGCCAGCGTAGATGCTGAGTGTTTCCCTGGCCGGCCAGGCAGGGAGGAAGTTCCTCAACAATGACCTCAGATCATGCTTTAAGCTTCCCAACAGAATCTCATCGCGTCTGATCTAACAAATCAAAGGACTTTTACGTGAGAAGCAAATCTTCCCACTAACCATGGTGGCTCTGATCTCTTAGATTTCAAGGACCCTAATGGCCATGTCAGCAGAAATAACCGCCTGCTTGTTAAAGCACAAGAACAGAATAACTGCGATGCATCCTGCAGCTAGGCACCACCTGGATGCATACCCTACACCCCCTGTGCCACCTCTTAAGGCAAAAATCACCTGATTCTTTCTCCAAATGGTTTCCTTGCTCGGAGACTCCACTCCTCCTCCTCCTTTGTTCTCCAGGCTTTGTGACCTGAGCTCCCAGTGAGGCCATTTGGAGGCAGGTCTATGAAATTCCCCTCCATATTCATACCATCAAAATTGTTCTCTTAATGGCCTAGGGGTTTCTGCGGGGCTAGGAGTCCCGTTATGTGAGAACCAGCCATCATATTCTGTCTAATTCTCATCCCATAAGAAAATCAAAATCGGTTTCAGCTGGTTAGGGATGGGCTTTTTCAGAACATGCATCAGGGGATAATGGATGGGGAGAGATTGCTTTTTGTTTCACCTCATCCCAAAAGGGAAGGTCTGACCACAAGTTCACAGTTGTTGGCCCACAAACTGCATTTTATTTCTCAATCGCCATGCAGAAAGAGGAGAGAAAAGAAAATCCATCTTCTTAATGTTGTCCTGGGGATGGAGCATTTTCTGAGACTTTATATGGGAGCAATACCGCGTTATGGGTTTTCGGCTGAGACTTTATAACGCACGAATGTTCCAGGGGAGGAAACATTAGCTGGCCGGTTGTAATGAAGTTCCATTGTATTTGATTCTCCCAGGCAATGCAGATGAACTTGTGGTCACTTTTAAGTACCATGAAGCCATAAAATATTTAGGTTGTCATTCCTTCCCCAGTAGGCGCTTCACAGTAATACAGTGGGACAGGCAAGAAGCGTATCTTATTATCCTTATTTTCTAGATGAGAAGTCTTGACAGGTCACCTGAGATCTGAAGGGGGCATGGAACAAGTCAGAAGACAGCCAAGGGAATGCACGAGGCTGCTGCTTGGTGAAGGGGGCTCAGCCCTGAAGATCGACCTTCGGACCCTGTGCTGGAGAGGCCTCGAGCAGTCTTCCCAGGGATTCCATTCTGCTGCACACAAGCAGCTCCCGAGGCAGGGGGAGTGTCCCCCGCAAGCGGAAACAATCCAAGAGGAAGTGATTTCTTTTTTTTTTTTCCAATTTTTTTATTAAGGTATTATATGTGTACATATCTTACCATTGCCCTCCCCACACCCAAGGACTTGTATGCATGCATATAAGCATAACCAATGGATGCAAAACTCTGGAAGTGATTTCTTGCTAAAAGTTAAAATTTACCGACAGCCCATTGACTTGATTTCTGAATGAAGAAAAAAACAATGTTTCCCAGATTCTCCCCGAGAGAAAGTAAATTCCATGGCAAGTGTTTCATGAAGAGGAAAAAGAATGTTTTCCCTCAAACTCCTCTGCACACAGGGTTTATAAGGCACCTCGAGCAGTCAGAAGGGAAAGCCTGCTCCGAGGGCCTAGTCACACAGAAAAGGAGGAAACACTGCCCATCACTAGATGTGGGAAGTGACTTTTTGACATCTAAGGGTAAGAGAAAAGGAGGAAAAGAAGAGTCAGGAAAACTGTGCCTTTTTGTGAAAAGAAAGGATCCTGACAGGGAGCATGATGATGTAAAATGAAGATGACTTCATATGAAGAAATCGCCTTGAGATAGAGCTGCCATGGTGTTAGCCAACATCTGGGCTTTTCAAAGGACTTGTGTGTTGCCTTTAAATCCTGACACCGGGAAAGATGGCTGGGTGGACAACGGGAGTCACAAGGAAAGACAAGGAAAGATGTTACCAGCATGACGGAAGGGAATAATTGCAGTTGGAGGCCTCCTGGTGACAATTTTGAGAAAGCAAACACAGCTGCAGCAGAGCCAAATATAGCTGGCCACGACAATGACATCCATAAAGTTAATCATTCTGAAATATGCTACCCTTATGCTCAACCAGAAAACTCAACACCCCTTCCATAATGTAGGAAGAAGTCAAAATACAGTTTTATGCGCAGAAACACGCAGCTGCTCCAGTGGAATTTTACTCCCAGTGGTGACGGAGCTGTTCAGATACCGCCCCCCTCTCAGGGCTCCAATGCTCAGAACTGTGTGGTAGACAGATGTGGCCCCTTCTCTTGAAATTTAGAAAACTACTCAGAAACGGATAATAAACTGGGCTTACAGAAGTCCATTTAATCTTAGAGAAGAGTGAAAAGATACAAAATCAGTAAAATATAAAAAAAGGCAGAAAGAAAACATCAAAAATAGCTATACTCTTCATGACCTAAAGGAATCTAAGCTGGGACACAAAGACTCGGGAGAGAAGAAGAAAAAGCAACCTAAGAAAATACACATACATCCTTTATACCAAAAGCTTTCCTCCTCCTTTATGCTTTTTCATAGCAGCTTTCCCCTTTGTTATCCCTCTAAGAGTTTTCAAGGGGAAGATGATATGTCAGATCTCAATCTGCATTTGTTCACGTGGGTGACACCCAATGTCTTACTCTGGAGATGCAAAGAGAAAAGAGCTGGGTGAGCATGATCGTGCGTGTTTAAGTTGGTTTACGCCAATCTGCCCCCTTATAGGTCCATCAATCTCCTTTGACTTTAGCCTTTTAAGAGGTTCAGTTTATGTGCTGGTTCCCCATTAGACACAATCACAATTTCAAGGATTCCTTTCAATAGTGACAGGAAGCTATGAGTTAATATAAATGGGTCACATAAAATGTGGCAGCAGCCAGAAATTTGGTCTGGCCAGGGCCAGCTGTGTCTACCCAAGAAAGAATCAATTTAAGGTCTACTGTCCAGATTTTCTTTAAGGTCTACTGTCCAGATTTTCCTGGGAAGAGTCTTTCTTTCTTCCTACTCTAAGCCTAAAAGATCTCAACAGTAGCAACATCTTCATTGTAACTGAGAACTAGAAATGGTCCCAGGTTCAGGGAGTTTGCAGCAAGGATAGACGGGGTCACTACACTGGGTCAGCTTGTTACCCAGTCAGGTGTGACAGGATCACCAGAGTGAACTACTTTTCACACCTGTAATAGAAGCCACTCTGAGGGTCTGGGCCAGTGGTCGGCAAACTCATTAGTCAACAGAGCCAAATATCAACAGTACAACGATTGAAATTTCTTTTGAGAGCCAAATTTCTTAAACTTAAACTTCTTCTAACGCCACTTCTTCAAAATAGTCTCTCCCAGGCCGTGGTATTTTGTGGAAGAGCCACACTCAAGGGGCCAAAGAGCCGCATGTGCCTCGCGAGCCGCAGTTTGCAGACCACGGGTCTGGGTCTAAGAGTCAAAAATCTAGTCCTGAGACTGATTTTCTGCTGTATCATTAATTTGAAGCACATCTTTGGTCAAGATGTTAATCCTTCCTGAATCTTTAGTTTTTCAGTTACAAAAGTAATAATATGTAAATACATATTATGATGGGCAACAGTTTCATAACTTTTATAGCCAAAGACCATTAAATATAAGCTATTTCAAGAAAGTAAAGCATTATGCCCAATAAGTAGTTTTTCATACATTTTCCATATATACGTGTGTGTGTGTGTGTGTGTGTGTGTGTGTGTGTGTGTGTGTATGTGTGTGTGTACATATTTTATGTCTGTTGACCACAGCCAGGTCAATAAAAACATATTTTGCTCTTTTAGCCTACAGGACTGAGTCTGTATCAGATAAATGTGGTACAACTTTCCTGCTTCAGGGGAAGACTAAGAAATAAAGACATAATTCATGGAAAAGGATATAAAATACCACCTTAAAATTTAATGAGCCTAAGTCAAGCTATGAACTTTCTTTAGAGAAAGCCTGGAAAATAAGCCTTTCAGCATAACATCATAGAATGTTTTATCCTACTATGGAAGCTGAAGAACTATTCACTCCTATGGTACTAAAAAATAAAAAGTTTCAAGCTGTCCAAAGTTATGTCAAAATGTTAAATAAATCATCTGAAATTAACTGTATTCCCTCTGAGGACTGAGTCAACACCATCACATGCAAAAGTAGGAAATCGCCAGTCTTACTTGAGCCTATAAATGTCAGACAAAGCAGCTGGTGGGTGGGTTGTGGGAACTTATTTCTGTGGTCATAACAGAGAGAACCATACAGTTTCATTAGAGAGGAAAAGCTCCTTGATTTCTTTCATTACTAAGGCTTAAAATCAAAACATTCTGCATTCCCCTCTTTCAAAGCACTATTAGTCAAAGAAATCCTATGCATAGGTCATCTATCTGTACGACTCTTAAAGGGAACACAACTCATTTAAACTGAGGTCTCATCAGAGTAGATTTCTTTATTTAAAATCTGACCTTATGTAAAAAGCCAAATGAGTCTGATGGAAAAGTCCAGAATAATAAAACTGAAATGGTATTTTAGTCCACATGCAGCCTAAACTTAATTTACATACATCTTCAGGAGGGGAAAAAAATGGGTCTAATAATTTGCGGGCAAGTTAGCTTTGAGGCATTCATTCCAAGGAGTAATTAAAATTTAACCAAAAAACGAATTTGTACTCATCTGTCATTTTGAGAGCCATATGATTACATATTTATTAGCATTCCATTTTACATCATCAGCCGATTTGAAAGCATCGCTCTCAGTCTCAGAGCATAATATACAACCTGCACTTCCGAAAACAGACCGTCCATAAAGCTCTGGGTGTCGCGGAGTGACGGTGGAAATCTCAGACACGCTCACTGGCATTTCAGCTGCATAACTGGAATTGCATTTCCATAAAGCTAGTTGGAGTAATCACTTTCTGTTGTGATTTAGGGCAAATGGGAAGAGGGAAGTGGCTCAAAGTCTCCCCCTTTCTTTTAACAGTCCTTTAAGAGGAGTCTAAGGCTCTCAGTAAATGAAAAAGGAAATCCTGGGAGGGAAGCGAGGTTTCCATCCCTTCCCATCCACATTCAGAGCAGAATATTGGATGGCACAATTAAACAGTGATGACGCTGAAGGGGAATAATTATTTGACAATTACCTGAGAGCGGCACATTTACTGAGCTAATTGGTTTTTGTTTCCCTCAAAGGTTTTTCCAGGAGTGCACAACTCCATTTCTCTTAGATTGAGCAAGAGCTTTTTCTTAGGGAAAAATAAAAATACATTTTCTGCTCTGCTAAACAAGTAGCACAGGCGTGGTGATGTTGGCTTTGTTAGATTACCATCCCTCCCTGATAGTGGCACAGACACGAGGGCATGAGCACGTGCAGGTGCTGAAGAACTGGCAATCATTACAACCTTCCCAGCACTCCCTTCTGCAGTTTCCTGGAACACATACTATAGGGACAAATGGCTGACTCCTTTGTCGAGTCCTAATCTGCGAACAAACAGCAAAATGGGACCCTCCCCTGAAAAAACAGAACCCGCTGGCATTAACACTCTAAACTGGAAATACCCACGAAGTTTGGGTGAAGTTCAGCACAGAAGTGCAACACATGAATGACTTAGTAACTCCTCTCCTTGCAACTCCTTGAAAATATCAAGTTTCCACTGAAATGCAAATACGATAAGGGATGTTCTTAGTATTGTTTAGCAGTTATGAGGTTTGTCTTTCATTCACTACAGTGACATCAGACCCCTGTTGACATCTGGTCTCCTGAATCTACCCATAAGCCTCCACAAGGAACTCCACCCAAATTTTGGCATAATACCTACATCATATGTGTGCTGGTTGTCTGACAGTTTATCAGATTATTGTGTATGCCCAAACATTACCTGTCTTTTTATAAGAAATGAATGCGTGTTTAACTTGTAAGAAACAAACCACAAGTTAGGGGTAAAAAGAAAGAAAAGTTTGGGGATCTGTGTTAAAAAGAAAAGGCCAGGGAAGGAGAGTAAGAATGCAGTCTTTTATCAGAGGCCAAATATACTGTTATTATTGCTGTTGTTGAGTAGGAAAAATACTGAGGTGAAAAACATTCCAAGAGGTCCCATGAAATCTTAATTACTAGGTTCATATCTGAAAATCCTATATCCTTTTAATCTTGTTTTTGCAAGGTTCTTGTTCCCCCCAGTTCACTGCATCTCCACAACAGATGCCAAAGTAACCTCAATCCAGCAAATTACAATTAAACAGCAAGACTTAACAAGTAAAGTAATACCTCTTACCCAGATCAAAGCTAACATTAGTGTTCTAAATGCGGATGTGGGGTGAGTTTTGGGTCTCAGAAGGCAGCTGATATTAAAATATGCAGTGTTACCTGAGAAATCCCACCTGAAAAAAATGTTTTAAATATCTCTAAAGAACTATATGCATAGATCTTTTCTTTGGAGTCTCCTCGTTTTAATTTTCTCTCATGATCATCATGGATTAGGTGATAAATCTCAGTAATCTCTGTACTTTATTATTTGTAATGGCATTTTCCAAAAACACTTTAAATGCCATCTTAAAAAAAAAAAAAACAGGACACACTGCTTCTGACTTTCATTTTGCTGGTATTGTATAAACAAAAATATATTTTTAATTAAAATAGATTCTCTTTCGTTAACTGAAATATGGAATAACCGTGCAAATTTGAATCAAATCAGAGAATAATAAACTCAATTTAAATAAAATTAGATCGTGAAGTCTGAAAACTTGGTATGTATTTCCTATAATGCTCAATCATTCCCACGTAGCACCATTTTGTTTTTCTGACAAAAAAAAAGTCATGTTTAGTTCACTTATCTCTCTTCTCTCGAATTAACATGTGAGCATGCATTTATGTAACACACACACATAAGCCAACCACAGCTTTTCCACTTCCTGCCTATGTGACACAGGAAAGCGTGTAACCTCTTTCAGGATCACCTGTATAATGAGTGTAATAACCACTCTGCAGACCTACTGTGAAGGTTAGAGACTGTAAATACAGTGTCTTGAGACACCGAAGGCATTCAATTAATGACTCATGCTTTTGGCATATCAGGGGAGAAAGGGGGAAGGCAGTAATTATGTTGCCTTCTTGGACTGGTCGCATTGTCCCTCTAATAATTTCTTAATCTATAAAACAAGGGCCGATGAGATGGTCTCTAATGCCCTTTTCAACTTTAACAATGACATCCCTAGAACCAAGTTTCAGTTCAATTAGACACTGATAGATATTCCTAGTTATCCTCACTTGGGAGGATTTAATGAACAGCAGGGGATTCACCAAATTGATGAATTTACACTCAAGATAACTTTTGTCATTTTCAATAAGGTTACTTACCAATTGTGGGGGGGGGGGGGGAATAAAATTTCATTTTAATTTATTGGTAGTTTCTTCTCAGCATGTTATTTTAACATCACAATCTGAACTAAAATTTTTGCAGTTGCATTTATAGATTTTCCCATCTGTAATTTCTCATTTCCAAGATATTATTTCTTACATTTTTGTTCAAAATTTAAAAAAAAAACTTTTAGGAACCCTCAATGCATATATGATCATTAAAAAGGTGAGACAAAGGAGGAAACCCCCAACACCAATCCAAAACCAGCTACCCCAGTTTAAAACAGATTTTTTTAAAAATCAGTTCCTACTTTATTTTCATCTTTGTTACAAATGATACAACAATACTAGTTAAGATAATTTAAAGGGTCCATTTCCACTTACAGCTTATTAATGAATATTAAAACCCCAAGACTTAGAAGCATATGTCCTAATAGTTCCATAACACTACAGAACCTTCAGTGACCTGGGCTTTTTAAACACTGGATGGCTTGTGGGGCCACGAAGCGTAATAATTCATCTCCAAAGCCATTTGTTCATCTGCCTCCAGGACTCAAACATATTACATCTTATAAACTTATCTAATGTATTCATTCTCCTGGGAAAATGCCATCGAATATACATCCTACTGCTTTAAAAGAAATCAGCACAAGTAAAGCCCCTATGCTTTATTTAACTTCCTTATAGGAACCGGCCAATATCTAGCCAACTGAAATTTAAGGCCAAGGGCAATATACCATACATGATAACCAGTCTGGAAAATATTAAAGCCACACAGCTATCATCTCAACTGTATGAATGTGGCGAAAGCATTTTCAATTGGTCAACGCCCTCCCACACACCCTTCTATTCCCCCAAATTAGTCTCTAATGTGAGTTAACTGCAAACTCTTTTGGAAAACATGGTACAGTATTCTTAGGGCTAAGGAGACAAACAAGATTATCATTTACATATCCTCTACTTTTCCTCTATTTGTAAAAGGTCAATTAAGCAATAGTTGACAAACCCTGAAAACAATTTAAGTTTGATTCCAAAGGACATCATTTGGAAATAACTAACATCTGGAAGAGAAGTGGGGTAGAAGTGACATTAGGATTTGTGTGGATATTCTGTGGCTAAAATACAAAGGCTCTATTCAGAGCAAATATTTTGAACAAGCCACCTTTATCCATCTAAATGAAAAGGACAAATTAAACTTTCATAATTTAACTGACAAGAGACAGCACCTTTCAGAGGCCACTAACACTTTAAATTCACAGAGCATTCATTAGCAAGATATATTATGGCCACTTACATAGCAGGTGACCATAAATTCAAAATCATGATAAGCCAATCCTTCAGTTCAGCCCGACATTCCTCTAGAGAGGAGAAAACACACAAAACTTTCAAAAGCTAATGTGCAAACATCTATTATATAGCTATATAGCTATAGAGCACACACACACACACACACATTTACGGAGGACTAGACAGAGACCTTTTAAAACAAATATCATGGGAATGTTACTAACCAAGATTAATTTCTCTGAGAAAACTGCCAAAAAGAAATTCAATATTTTAATTTATATTATCTGATTATCTTAGTTGAGATAATGAACCTGATCGTGTGTACAAGCAAGTTAATGTTCTTAATATCGAGTGAAAAGACAATTCTCATTTAACAGATACTATCATCCCCTGCCCCCATTAAAAAAAATTCCTAGGGGCTCAAATAATTGGCCGCTGCGGAGTTTCTCAAGAATCTCTCAACTCATAACATTTAACATACAAGAAAAAGAATCTAGCACCGTAGGGGAAAGTTAGTTGCCAGGGAAATGGATCATAAAGCTCGGAATGGCATGAAAATTGCTACAAGTACAGTAATGTGCCAGAAAGAATATGGGTGTTAAGTCTTAACAGTGTGCAGAATAGGGAACATTCTATGTGGACTCTTACCAAGGATAGCAGTCCTTTTTCCCTAGATTAATTGTAGCCTGGATTCACTACCAAAATTCTTTCCTGATAACTGACAATTTCACATATTCCAGTTATTGGACACAGACCTTTTAGACCCACTCCTGGCAATCCCTGTTCTCTCTCTTCAGGTTTTCCTTCCACAACACGCCTGACACACAGATAGATCCTGCTGAGGTGATCCAAGTTTCTCTTACCAGCTCAGGCACCATCAAGACTAACCAACCAGATAAAAATGAGGCATTACTTCCCTTTCCTCAGGAATCCCAGCTCTCTACTTCTCCCAATAAACTACCCTAGTTTGACGACATGTAAAACAACCCGAAGCACATTAATTATTAAATTATAGGCTGTAGACCAGACAAAACCACCGCGATTACGTAAAAATTGCCACTAATTTCTGCAAGAGAGCACACCTGGCTATTGTAATGCTTTATAATTAACCGCCCCCTCCCTTTTTTTCTTTCTTTCCTCTTCTCTCCTCCCACTCTCCCACCACAGGAAAGGAATCTTTGCAAATGGAAAGTCAGATGGGCGGCTAATTTGGTGAGAAGGGATCTTTAAACGGGCCACCCGGGCTCCAACAGCCCCGCAATTCCAATGGCACGAGCGTGCACGCGCGCTCTCCACCCCGGGACGCCGCGCCCCGCTGGCCGTCCCCCAGCCCAGACCCTCGGACACCGCGCCCCGCTGGCCGTTCCGCGCTGGCCTGGCTGGCCGGCCCCCCGAACCCCATTCCGGACCCCCGTCCCCGCGCCGCCCGGCCGGTCAGGACACTCTCCCTCCTCCCCAAGCCCAGCGCCGGCTCCGAAGCCCAGAGGAGGCGGCTGATCCCGAGTCTCCACTCGCGTTCCCGGGGCAGAGGAGCCGCCGCGCTCGCCTCTCCCTCCTCGGGGCTTCAGGGAGGCGACTTGGCAACGGCCGCCCGGTCGGGGTCGCGGGGAGAACGCCCGCACGACCACCCGTCCCCCTGGGACCCCACTCACATTCGGTCCGGAACTAGCAGGCGTCCCTCGACCATCATGTCCGGGAGGAAATCCAGCTTGAAGGCAGAAGTCATGTTGGCGGCGCACGAGGCGCTCGGAGGGCGGGCGGGGGGCGGCGGCGGTGCGCGCGTCCGAGCGGCCGCGGACGGCGAGACGGGCAGGGACAGGTGCGCGCGGCCTCCCCGCGGCGGCCGCCCGAGCCGGCACTTGTCACATTCTCTCCCTCCCGCGCTCCGCCAATCCCCTCCGAAACCCGGAGCCGAGGCCGCGGGCTGCGGAGCGCCAGGTGCGGGAGCGGGGGCGGAGCTCCGCGCCCGCGCGCCGCCGCTTAACCCCTGAGGGCCCGCCCGGGGGAGGGACCTGCCCGAGGCGGGCGGCTGGGACTGCTGAGCTCACCGGCTTTAAAAATAGCCCGACTTTTCCTAGGGTCCCAGAGCATCTAGAAATGCTCAACGCACAGAGTCTGCCCCGTTCCTCTTCATTCCCCATTTCCAGTCGCTTGCAAGAGGCCCAAGAAGCGATGCTGGGTTTCGTGCCACTGTGTGGCCAAAGCCTAGTTCAGGTGCCGGTCAGTACCAAATCCCAAAGTCACCAGAGACAGAATCATCCCCTTTTTTAAATGCTCTCAGTGTGATATGCTTGTCTGTGTATGAACTGACCAAAATAACTGAGATAGGATTCGTGGTTTAGCCAAAGTAAATATCTCATAAATGACCCAAGTGACATTTCGGAACTTATCTCAGAGCTTTAAGGAGAAAGATGAATCAATCTCTGTGCAGTTATGATTCCTTTTGTATCATCTTGAAAACACGAAGAATTATAAAGGAATGGAAATAAGAAACACCGTAATAAACCATGTTTTCTTTTAAAAAGATAAATCATGAATTTGCCAGTTCCTAGTATTTAATACGAGGATTACAAAGCAACAGTGACTTAATGGAAGAGTGTTAGGTCTATAATGGCCATGAAGCTTAAATACCTATTTAAGATTTGTGACTGATTTACTGATAGGAATTGAGAAAAATGACAGCACACTTACAAATAAATAGAAGCAGGTGAGTTTGATTTTCCCAGGTGATTTGCTCAAATTCTTGAAAGATAAATGATTTATAGGGTGGCAATCTAATTCACCATTCTCATTATTGTTTTATTGTTTGGTTATTTGGATGAAACTGAACTTTTCACAATGTCACAAGTATGTAAAACTACTTCATGGACTGGTTCACATTCTAAAGCAACATCATAAATTGCAGAGCTCACATTAATAGTTTGCCTCTTGGTGATCACGGTAGCCAGAGGGTTAAACAATTCAGTCACGTGTGAATGTAGCGCTTGTAGCTAAATGTATCAGACATCACAATATGGAGGAAAAAATTATTTTTTCTCACTAATTTTTTGTGTAGTAATGAGAATTGACCATCTTTAGAGGTTATGAAGGAAAATAAATATGTATATACCAATTTAAATTCACATAGCAATTTAAATCCAGGCTTGATGCATTGAGCAATATAGAGTAACAGGCCTGGAGTATTCAATTAAGGCCAAACATACATAATTCACTCGATTTCCTTCTTCAGCTGAACAGTATATCTGGCTTTTGACCAAGATAATTCCAATTCCAAGACTGTTGAATGTAGGGCTAGGACTAACCTTCATTTGAAAGCATTGCCTTTCTGAGGAACCAGGTCTAGATTCATAAGGAATTGAAAAGCAGGTGCAATAAAATGAATTCGTACATTCAAAATGCCCAAACTTTTCCTAATAACACTAGGTTACATTTATCCTTCCCTCAGCTACTGCAGGCTACCTTTAAAATTTTAAGAATTCTGTTGGTCTTTCAATGATTTTAATAATTAGCTGGATAAATGAGACAAACCTTGACAGCTCTTGGTTTTCCACACATTATTTACATAAATCCCAAATGTATATAATGAGCTGACTATATAACAAATTTATTTTAAAATGAATGAACAGAAGCAGAGCACAACTGCATTAATCAAAAGAAAAAATATTTTCAAATCAGCTATGGAATAAAGCTCCATCTATGTCTACATTCCATAAGGTAGAAAAGGCTTCATTAACATGTACACTTCTGAAATATTTATTTTCCCCTTAATTGCATGTGAATTAGTTGGGAAAAGCTGTAGGGAAGCCCTCTTACTGACTTAAGCCTTCTCAGCAGTTTGTTAAATTCTCGCCTCCAATCCCTGGAGGCGATCGTGGATTCAAAGAAGCTTTTAATCATACTATAAGGAGGGTGAAGTAGTGTGTAAGTAGGTCATAGAGAAAGAATTACGAGTGCATAGGTTATTGCCTTATTCAACAGCTAGTGTACCAGAGTTTTCAAAGCACACTTGCTTTACCATTTAGAGAGAGAAGCAAAACTGGGGTCAAATATAAAAGATCACTCTTATGTGGGATACAATGATGGCATGAGCCAAGGAAAGCTTATGGGATACGGTTGAGTTTCAATAGTTTGGCAGCCAAATACACAAGTAATGTAGCGAATGCACTTGATGTAGGTGCCAGGGAGAAACAAAATACATACATACACACACACACACACCCATACACCCATCCCATAGGGTTTTGCTTCCATGATATCAGCACATGTACACAAATTTCAAAGGTTCGAGCTTAAAACCAAAACCAAAACAAAAACCCAACCAAATACCACCTGATGAAAAGCTTAAATTTTTTCATTTCAATGCTTTGACAGAAGGCAATATATATATATATATATGTGTGTGTGTGTGTGTGTGTGTGTGTGTATATATATATATATGAATACAACTCAATGGGGCTCCTTTTTAAATTTTTGTGCAGTAATGCGCCATCAGGTATCATGTTTTGGCAGTTGGAGTTATTTGGCAGACAGCTCCACTGGGCGCTGTGGAACATTCGGTTTCCATGAAGCTACTTTCTAGCCAAGGACCTCACTAACAGCAGAGAGAGAGGATGGGGCCATTAGCAGGCTCCTCTTGTCCATACCACCTGGCTGGTGACACCATGAAGGACAGAGCTGTTGGGAACCATGACGTTCCTCACCGTTTTAGCTTCGTTGCAGAAAAACCTCAAGCTCTTCCCTAGGCCCATCCCCCTACCTTCCCTAATTGTCTCCTTTTTTTTTCTTTTTTTTAATCAACTTGCTATTCATTTCCCAAACAAAAGGCAATTCAAGAATTGGAAGCTCTTCAAGGGAAAGTTTCTGAATGACCTCATTTTTGTATGAGGCCTTCCAAGGCAATGGGGTGCACTGTGCTGTTTCAGCAAACCTCTTCCCCCTCATGCCTCATCTCAAACTGAGTTTTGTCCAGTGGTCATTGTCTGAGCACTGAATTATCACTGGCATTTTTTAAACAACAACAAAACCCTCAATAGGAACAGAATGCTAATAAATGCATTTGTACATAGAGTGCACACTGCTTGAAATCAAACAATCCTATTCCTGTCACCTCCTTCTATCAATGAACCAGAATGTAGTCCCTCAACTACAGACCTTTCAGCATCTTTGTACATGTATATACTGCAACTTAGAGACTGGTATTTCATCTATAGAATTTTCTTCTCCTGCAGACAACCCTCTATATGTTATGACAAATCTCCGTTTTAAAAAAAAACTATCCCTACACATAACTTTATGCATCGTAATCTCTTTAAAAGCAACCTATCAGCTATGTGACTATAGATGAACCAGCACTGTTTTGTCTACTCAAAAAGCCACCTTCATAAAAGGGTTTCTCCCCACCCCACCCCCCACCCCCGCCACTTCTGGCTCATCATTACAAACTAGAATCCAAAACATTTTTCCCCTGTCCCATTTTCAAATTCAAATTTTATTAACATAGCTATTTGGTTTTTGTAAAATAAAAAAGCCCACTGTGCTCAAAGCCATTTGGAGCAGGAAATAGAGGCCCTATAAGGGGATTTCCCATCATTTCCAGCCAATAAATTTGAAATCTGCATGAATTTTAAGTACCTAAGAGAGCATCTGACTTTGTGGCCATGGGATTGTTCTGGGCTTACCCAGTTTTATTAGCAGCTTGGAAACAAACAAACAGATCCTTAAGTGAGACATTGTAAATATATATTTTCTTAGCTCCATAAAAGTATCATCTAAAAAATAAATACTTACATCACCAATCATAAGTTTAAAATTATCGCCTTATTATTCCCCCTCCCCCCTTTGAAAGCTTCTGGAATGGAGATTTTTTATCACAGTCTTAAAACAACTTAAGTGAAATTAAATGCCAATAAAGATGAGATCGTTATTAAATTCATATTTTACATTTTTACGGGAATTTTAAATAGTCACTCTCCCTTGAGAACAGCTGCTACTGGCTTTTTGCAATATTGTGTTTTTCTGAATCTGTTTTTAATAGAGCAAAAATACATACTGGTGAATTTATCTCCCTTCTGAAGAGGCCCTCAGACTGAAGATGGTTCTTTGCATACATACCTTCTCGCTCTCAAATGCGGTGCCCTTCTAGGGTTTTCAGATGCTTCCATTCCAAGGGGATGAAAGGTTAACACTGGGGATCTGACAGACCCAGAGCCCAGCCAGCTCATCACTTCCCTCTCTAACTTGCTTTTCCTTTTTCCTTCTTTCTCCATTACACTGCTGCTGCCTTCTTTGTTCCCCCCACCCTCGGCTTTCTCTTTTCTCTCTCTCAAATGGAAGCCAGACAATACCAGAAGCTTCCCTCTACAGCTGGTGTCTGAAGAGGCAGGTGACTACAAAAGTGAAATGAGTTGTTGTTGGCTGCTTATCTGCCAGAAAAATAGAGTTTGCCTTAGCCTTGACCAAGGCTGATTTCTGACCTAGGAACAGCTGTCTCTGGAGTTGGGCTTCCTTCCAGACAAGGGGTGGGAGGGGGAGGCTGTAAGACTGTGTCCCACGAAGTGAGTGAGTCTCGGATGTGAAAATTGGGAAGGAGAATGGAGAAAGGATGGGGAGATGAACAAGGCTTGTCTGTCCAGCATGGCGATTTGTACACAAAGGCACTCAGGAAAAAAAAAACTCTGAAGGAATGTTTCAGTGGCCTCTTAAAGATGCCGAGATTTTTCAGACTATACCAGGTACCCTTATCTGGTGCCAGGCTGGCGGCAGGAACAAAATTTATACCTATCAGAATGAGGGTTTTAGTTCTTGGCAATCTGCCCTTCAACACTCCCACCCCCACAAAAGGTTTTCCCCTGCTGGCCCAAAGTTCTCATCTTACTGTCACGTGTTGTTAAATTTAAAAAGGAGAAATGGTTGCTTGACGGAAGACAACAGCTGAGTGGCAGCAGCTGGGTGGATACAGTAGCAGGCCTAACACTAGGTCCAGAGAGAAAGCAGCAACAGGTGGGGGTGAAAGAAAGAGAAATGGAAGTTTTAGCCTAAGGGTGGGGGTTGCCCTAGACAGCCCTTGACAAGAATCACAATCTCAACTTGAGAGGAAATCTCTGCAGGCCTGACAGCCCCATTTGCCTGAATGTCTCTCCGTTTCCTGAACAAATGAATTAGAGTGAGGATTAAGAGAGCAAAAGCCTGGGGTTCTGCAAAACAAAATACATGAATCTGCTTTATCCACACTGATGACAGAGCCCCATCAAAGAGCTTCTGGTTACGGGGATCAGAAGTCATCTGATATGGTGTATGCAGACTAGACTCTTTAAGGCAAATGCTGCTTTCAAACTGAGTGAAAAGATTATACAATTTAAGAACCACACCTGTTGAATTCTGCCACGGAGTTGATGGACACTGGGAACACCATTTAATTTTCTGATTCCTCGCTAGACCTTTGTCACATGTGTGGCCCTCATTTCACTGGCTGGAATATCAACACCTACCATGATCCTCAGATAAGAAGTACAATGTGTTAGCCTAATTATTCCTACCGCAATTATATAACCAAGCTATTAATGTGACATGGAGGTTGAAAATACATTAAGGTTTTGAGCACAGGAAATTTATTTTTTCCCCTATAATATGGTTCAAATCTCCAGCCATTTTTAGCTTATGATAGAGGTTTTCAAAAATCCCAAGTGGCTTTTTATTTAAGCTTGCTTTTGATGCTAATTCCCATGAAGTCCATTAGGAAAAAAGATTTTTTTGTCCCTTTCTCTTAAAAAAAAACACACAAAAAAACCCCCAAAAAACCTACCTAAAATCTTCATGGAAAAGTGGTGTAGCTACCTACCCAAGCTAAATGGAATGTATTCTCTCGTCTTGTCTCTACTGCTGAGTGTAAACCTTTGTGTTACCCAATCACTTAGTTTCCCCATACTCTCTGGAGGCTAATAGCTACATTTGTCCTATTTCATAGGAATGTGGCAAGGTTAGAGAGAAGGAGAGATGTGAATGACCTTGAGAATCTGAAAAAGAAAGGTGACGAGGCTGAGGATTTTGTTTTGCTCTTTTTAATAGAAAGATAAGACCAGGGTGTTCTAAGAACATCTTCCCTCTCCTCCTCGCCATCGGTCCTTCAAGGCCTAGTTCAATGTCCCTCTCCTCTGCATTATACCACTTAATACCTTCTTACCCACTGCTCTGTCTCATAACTGCTGTGAGCTTCTTGATGGCTGAGGCTCTGTCCTATATTGAACACAATATGTCTTTATTGCCAGATTGGTTATGATCCCAGCATGACATATTTTGGCCACGTATACAGATAAAAAGTCATGTTTCAACTTCATAAAGCTTTAAAGTACTTCATTATTCCTTCCAACATTTGTTCCCATTATACAGATTAAAGCCTGAGAAAAGTGAGGCTTAGGACGCTTTAATTCAAAGACCTCACAAACAAGCAGGGACACAGAGGGGAGTTGTGGTCAAAACTCAGAAGCAGAACACTGCTGAGAGTTTTTCACTTTCTTTTCCCTTTCTGACTTTACAGCTTACTCAGTGGCAAAAACAGGAGGTGTGTACCAATCAAAGTCCACAGTGGGAATGCAGCCCCAGAGGAGGACTTGACTTTAATGTGTCGATTTATCCAATTGTTATACTTTCAAGTTGGCCAAGGAAGGAGTTGTTTGAGCCCTGAGTTAGAATCCCTTCCACTACGAGCTGTGTCTCTAGGCCTAGTACTTTACCTTTCTCAAGCTCAGTTTCTCCAGCTTTAAAATGGGAATAACAGACCTCTTGGATATATGTAAGAATTAAATTATAAAAGATAAAAGAAACCACCTAGTATAGTGCCAGGCATAGAGTTGATTGTTACTAAATTTTGATGTTATTTCTTACCTCCAATCATTAACACTCCCACCCTCCAATCTTTGTTTAAACCTGGAACTGGCAGTTGGGAAGGAAGAGAAAGCCAGTCTCAATGTTATTGTTCTATAGCATTAGAGTTTCCACTGACACTTCTACGTCTGAGACCATCAGTCTAAACCAGAGGGAAGAGGAAGATTCTGGTTTATGGAGCATAGGTGCTGGGGCTTGGAACGAGGTCCCCATCCCTTTTTATCCAGTCAGTTTCCAAAGAGAAGGTCAAAGGGATCCTAACTGCTGCCACCAGGAACTCATGCCAACCACCCCCAACGCAGTGCACTTTTCATTTACAGAAGCGCTTCTTAAATCACCTCTGAATGAACAGTGAGCCGTCTCGTCTCACAGAACCCAAAAGAGAGCTGGGGTCCCAGACCGAGATGTTAACAAAGGAATACCATGACAAAGACAACCACATTGCAGGGCCCTTGAATTACTGAGAGGCGCAGCGTCCCGGGAGGGGTGAGGAGCATCTGATCCATGTCTGCATCAGACACAGCTGTGCCCATTCTAGTCTGTTCACACGCCAGCTAGAAGCCAGCAATGCCATCCATAGGTTTCAGCAGAGTTTTACGGACTGCAGCTGCCACCTTTCTCAAGACAGGCATTTGAAAAGCCCCGGACAGCTCTTCTTGGCCAAGACAACGAAGCGGGTTGAACAGAATGATTTTACAGGAAAATTCTAGTGTTTCTTTTGCTCCGAGGGCATGTTGGCACGTCCTGCTTCATAAACACCAGTGATTCATCACAGTCCTAAGCAGCCAGTCATGGGCGGGTCAACTTGGAATGGGCTAAGGTGGCAGCTCGAGCTGTCCTGGTAATACCTGTCACTCCGGGCCACTGTCATCCTCTGCCCACAGATGCCAGTTTCCGTTAACTCTGATGGCCTTGACATACAAGGAAATGTGCTTGGGATGAGTCCCACTGTGAGGAGAATGCTATGGAGAAGACAAACATTCCTGTCGCGATAATCCTTAAAGATATCACGTGAAGCAGAAGACTGTGTACCTCATCACAAGTCAGGGTTAACCACACACACACACACACACACACACACACACACACTCTTACATGTATGTCTGGCTTCCATCTTAGCCCCATCTCTGTAGATTGGTGTCATGTGATCAGAAAGGTGCTACAGCTCTAGGACACTTCATTTCCAGTCTTAATGGGCTACAACATTAAAGCCTCACATATGTTTTCCTTCCTCTGACACCCTCTTCCCCATGTCCGTTAAGGAAAATGCCACAGGTTTTAATCCTCTCCAAACCTCTGCTGCCTCATCTTTCCTACAGAAAAAAAAAAAGTCACCGTGAGTTCAGAAAATTCCCAAAGCCAATAAACATTACAGAAGCAATCAATAGTTTTATGAGAGGGGAAATCCCACAGGAATCACCAAACTGTAGAAAGAAATTCAGGAAGGCTAATAAGGATGATCGAAGGCATTATTGCAACTGAATAGACTGTACTTGTTACTGTTTGAAGAGGTGCAGAAAGATGCTATGGATCTGGGCGAGATGCCACTAAACAAGCAGCAGTTCCGATGACTTTTACAGAAATCTCTACACAAGGACCTAAGTTGGAGATTTCTAGTTTCCTCACTACCAGATTACACCAAATCAAGGTGTGCTTCGCATCTACGAACCCTGACCCCTCGAGTCGGAGCAATCATTCCCACACAGCACTCTTCCTTGTGCATTCTGCCTTCCTTTTCGTCAACCTTGGTATTTCCAGGGCTCTGAGCAATGAACTTCCCATCAGCCACATTCTCACCTAATTAACCCCCCTGATTACAATAATTAGTATTGATTCACTCTTGGAATGACTTCCTACCTATTCAAGCACAATCTGTACTTGCTATAAAGTTCCAGATATGAATATTAATCAAATGTTCTTCTTTGTTTTTCAGTCCCAGAAGAGTAATTTGCTATTGTATACACTAATGTTAAAAAAAAAGAAAGAAAGAAAATGGTGAGGATTTATTTTAACAAATAAAGGAATACCAATACATCGAGGTTACAGATCTCAGCCTGTGGCCTGCTGAGCATGTCTACGTGGGAATTCCGGAGGCTTGTATGTTAGGGGTGCGCTGGTTACTCTATTGAAAGGAGCCATGTTCCCGGTTTGAATCTTTTGCTATTCCTTTTCTGCAAGTCTTGGCTTAGAATTAAAATTTACGTTGACATTTCTTTAGGTCACTATGGAAGGGGGATCATCACACTGATGGCAAGATACAGATTACATATCTTGTGACTGTCGTGAAAAATAAACGTAGACAAGTTTGCCAACTTTAGGGAATCTCCTACCTTCCCCATCAGGCTAAAGGAAAAGAGAATATGTATGAGGAATGCTGAAAGGGGGGTCTCCAAATTCTGGCTCATAATGGATCAGACCCAGGAGAAGCAAACAAAGTGAGAAGGGATTTCCCTCCTTCTTAAACCCAAGACCACCTAGAAATCCAAGTGAATAAATCTCAGGGAAATAATTATAATTTAGTCAAAAATTCAACATGGAGGTTCCCAAGTTGTCTCTTTATTTCAGTGTGCTACTGACAGGCAACTAGGGAGCACAGGGGACTATTTTTCTTGCAAACCACAAAAAAAAATTTGCTTTGCAACCTTTGTTTTGGAATAAAAATTTCCCGTGAAAGCAGCATCTAGGTGTGTTGGTAACAGTGGGCCAGCTTCAGTTATAAAGCTTCACCAATTACCTTTTATGAGCTCATCCTAAAAGCAATTATTGGCATACCCGATGGAGTGAGCAGTTCAGATCCCATTGGGAGTAAGAGAACATAATAAGTACGCATTTAAAATCCATTCTATTCACAATGGATAACTTAAAAAATATCATTAAACTGCAGATACGTTTGGGTCCACCCAGGCTCTGAAAATATTGTCCATAGAAAAATCTATACTTGAGAAGGCAATTTTTTAAGCCTGTAACATTAATTTAAATTATTCTGAATTAAGTATTTCATAACATTTCAACTTAAGTTTAATAAATTAAAATGTAAGTCCAAACTCTAAAAAACAGTTACTATTTCATAACTGTGTTTTCAAAAATAATACATCTTGTTCCTTTTTTTACCAGTATTTTCACTAATTTAAACCACAATATAGTCTAAGAGGAAATAATTATAACTAAATATTTTTAAATTTTGCCCTTTAAAATGACTCTCCTTCTGTTTTTAAAAATTAGGTCCTTAATCTCTCTCCATAAATTTAGTGATATTTTTCAAAATATTGTTCTGGCATAAGCAGCTAATTAAAACAAAACATTAAAATGTTAGGTAAAAAAATATTCTTTACGGAAACCAACCTCAATGTGATGATTGCCATGTGAATAAATTACCATTTAATAATATTATTTTTTAAATATATTTTTATTGATTTTAGGGAGGAAGGAAGAGGGAGAGAGATAGAAACATCCATGATGAGAGAGACTCATGGATCGGCTGCCTCCTGCAAGTCCCCCACTGGGGATCAAGCCCACAACCCAGGCATGTGCCCTTGTCCAGAATTGAACCTGGGATCTTTCAGTTCTCAGGCCGACGCTCTGTCCACTGAGCCAAACTGGCCAGGGCACCATTTAATATTATAAGGTCCATTCTTTTATTTCTGTATAAGAATAAAAGTGATTTTAATATTATAAGAAGTTCAAAACAGATTTTTCCATTTTCTCTTTTTGAAGTCTCACTGTTTTCACATTAGAAATAGATGCTTATGTCATAAAAAGAAAAAAAAATTTTGAGGATGTGAGAAATGTTTTCCCTGCATGGAAATGCATTTTATGAGCACATAACCATATATCAGAAATCAGTATGTTCCACAGAGACCTTTAACTTAACAACTTAACAGGCTATATAATAATAGTTTGTGACCAAAATAATAAGGGCAAAAGTTCTCACTTACCTTTGAATTTCTAAAGTATTTCTCTATTTGTATGCCAAAAGAGGCGATAAAGACTAAAAATTATAATTTACTTCAACACAGAAATATTCCTCTTAACTTCTTTCTTGCTACATTCTGTAAGTCCACCAAATAGACAAATTTTAAATCCCCAAGCATAAATACTGTAGAGGCATGTCTGATAACAAGGTATTTGCCAGAATGATAATGGTATTACAAGCAGTCTCAATCAATACATTTCTTTCTGTAGTTAACAGAGAGGTAAGCAATAAATCTTTAACTTAATCCAACCAACATAGCTGCAAAATGCAAAAAGCTCTACGAACGGCAGATATTAAATTTTTAAAAGCACAAAACCACAAACAAGCAGTACAAAAAGCTATTCATTCCGTATAGTCTATACAAACAAGATTATAGCAGATAAAAAGGGCGTTGAGAAAGAAAAAGAGAAAAAGAAAAAAAAAAAGGGCCCAGACATGCATTAAGCTAGTTTGACAGCTCCATTGTTCAACGGGTCCCATTGTCAGACCCAAAGATGTATTCAGTGCTACAATGTCTGCTAGCAAATAAACAAAAGACTACATTTTTCAAAGCAGGATGCCAATTCTCTCATAATTCTTTCTCTGCTTTCCAAAAGGTCAGTGGTGGCTCATTCTTGGTATGCGATAGAACCCTAACTCAGATGCAGGAAACAAATATTTGTTTTCAATACATAGGGACCCAGGACGCCATGCATGAACAGAGGTCTTTAAACAGGTACACATTTTGGCAAACAGGATAAAGTGATCCAAACCTGGTAACACAGAAGGACTATCTAGGTAGGCTAAGTCCAGATTAGAGCGGAATTTGGAACGCAAGTCTAATATGGGGTCTCTTTAGCTCCTTTTTCGGTCATTACTCCATGCAGAGTGCATAATAAGGAAAGAGGCTTAGACATTGCAAAGGAAAAGACGAACCAAGGGCCAGATTCAGAGCCTTTAAAATGAGCCACTGACCACTCACAGATCCCAGCGAGCAAAAACATGATATGCTTTCAAAAGGCAACTCCTGCAAATAGAACTCGCACGCAGCAGTCCTTGTCCTTTCTCTCGCTTGCTCTCTCTTTCTCCCAGTCTCTTGGTCTCGATTTTGTTTCCCTCTCTCTCTTTCTCTCTCTCTAGATTTTTTTCCCCCCTTCTAAGCTACTTGCTTCAGAGCAGGATTATTGTTTCAACCAGCTCTGGAAACGAGAAAAAGACACATTAAAACAAAGGCCACCGAACATACCTTAAAAGCAGCTCCTCATTTCTCATAGTAACAGCGGATTTGGGACAGCGCATGCTTTCTGCACTGAGACACTGATAGTCTCAACAAAGCCAGTTCAGAAGTGCGCTCAAACATCAATGCCACAGTAGCTGTTCACTAATGCGCGCTCTCTCTCCCTCTCTCCCTCCCTCCCTCTCTCTCTCTCTCTCTCTCTCTCTCTCTCTCTCTCACTCTCTCCCTTGCCCCACTCTCTTCTCCAGTCAAATTCTGAATGGTGGAGCAAAGGGGCTCCTGCAGACTCACTAAGTAGAAATAATCCTCTCTGACAAGTTATGTTGTCTAGGCATATTTTTACATTAATACACTGCGCTGCCTATAGGGGTCTTGTTTGTATTCACTCAGGCCTGCCTGGTGCTAGTTCTCCTAATTACCATCTTAAAAATTTGGAAAGGAAAATAAGGGACTCGTTTACCTTTCTCCTATACATTTAACAGCAAAGCCAATTTCACGTTTTCTTTTTGCTCTCAGCTACCAGCAAGTATCACGGATGACTAAGAGAAGATTTGGATCAGTTGTTGTGCTGGAAAGGATTTTTGCTTCTTTTTTTTCTGGGACACGGAATTCACAGTTGGATTCATCATTTCCTCTGCTCTTGTCCTCAGGAAGAGTGACAAGGTCAAGACCCTTAGCCCCACCCTGGGTCGTGGATGCGGAGGACAGGCATTGGGGACCTAGGAAATATTTTAACTCTGTGGGCACCAGCGTTCCTGCAGATTGGAGCCATACTCGACCTGAAGCGGGGCATCTAAAGGAGGCAGGCGAAGCAAAGATTGTTTGGTTACACTGAAGTCCTGCCTGGCACTGGAGCATCTGCCTCAAAAGATCAACTAGGTGTTCTTCTCCCAAATAAGAAAAACCTGCTTCCCTACTTCATTATACTCACTGGGCTTAGCATATTGTTAGCCAGGGAAATACACATTGCACTGCTGTTTATTGGAATTAGAAGAATTCCATGCAGATTAGCCAAGAAAACAGCAAGTTAAACACACACACAGAAAAGACGAGATGCTACAGACAGAATAGGCAGTCTTCCAAAAGTGCAGACTAAGGCACCGCTCCAGGAGGTGTGAGCTGACGGGGAGCCAAGAATGCTCTCAGCTTGGATGGAACAACGCAGAACGCAGCTCGAAACAGATCTGGATCAGAGTCCTGGTGTCCTCACTCCCAGGCTCCACGTGCCTCACCTGTCCTCCATCACCACAATCAGGCTCCTCAGTACTAACTGAGGTCCTTTGGTGGGAATAATAGTGGGGTAGGGAACTAAGGGTGTGCTCTGTTTCCTTCCTATTTGAAGACCTGAAATACACCCTAATATCTTGCTAGATCTCTGACCTCTGAACTTAGTCTTGACCCACAGCTAGGGAAATGGCGTCCCCTCCGGGGGGGGGGGCGGGGGGAGGGAGGTTCTTTACTCTCCACTGCACAGTAATCTTGCTTAGATTATCCACTGAATTGAGGACAATAAGCCAAGGTGACTGGTAGCAGTCACCACCGCTATTTCTGGAAGGAAGGAAGATAACATGATGAACAAGTGGGCAAAGGTCAAATAGGGAAATGAAAGTCCTGTCCCTAAAACAATCACATGTTTACACTTCCTAATTACGGCATATGAAAGTTATGGAGTGAATATATAAATATGAATGACCTTGCCTGGAAAAGGCAGATCTAAAATCCAAGTTGTTCTTTGGGAGCCAGATAAACCTCATGAAAATGAGTTTAGGACCAGAGAGACCTTGGAGACACAGGGTTCGGCTGCTCCCGGGGGTGGGTGCTGAGACAGCAGTCCCCTCACCACTCTGTAGCTCTCTTTGCCCCAGCAGTTAAATGGGGGAGACAAAAGCCATTATGTTGGAAAGCACCTGAAGAGCTGGTAATGAAACTGGGTGTGTTCTGTCACCACCAATATTAATAAAAAGCAGGAGGAGTGAACTGCCATTGGCCACAGTTTTGTCTGTGATAGAAAGGCAAAAATATGCTGCTCAGACAGAAATCTCTTTTCTTAACATTTCCATCCAATTTCTAGTGTGGCCTGAACTATGAGGCAAGTCCTGAGATAACGATAATGCTCCGGCTTACCCATAAATAGAGCCTTAGCCTTAGAAGCCAGTGTTGCAGGACATGAGGCTATTCCTATGATGACATGAATTATGGGTCCATAGTAGTAAGGACAGGAATTGAGCCAAACCATTAAATATTTTCTTTTCTCTCCACTTCCTTTTTAGTCTAGGTACCTAAATAATGAGAGAGCTATTGAGGTAAGCGTGTAGTACTTGTCTAAACTCCACTATTGACAGATTGAAGGTCTTACACCCACCAGTTTTATGTGCTGCACTTGTGATTATAAAGATGAGTGAATAGAAAGAAGGTATGTCATTTCTAACAGTTACATATTGTATTGCAAGTCTTTGATTCCAAATCCACATTCATTAATCTTTGTACTTCTTAATCCACCCAATCGAATAACTTTCCTCTAGCTGGTGCTTAATAAATATTAATTAAAAAAAGAAATGAATTTATTTTTAACTATTGGAACTTTGGAGAGAGGCTACAGTTGACCCTTGAATAACAGGGGTTTAAACTACATAGGTCCACTTATATGCAGATTCCCCCACCTCCCCAATAAATACAGTAATGTAAATGCATTTTCTCTTCCTTATGATTCTCTTAACAACATTTTCTTTCTCTAGCTTACTTTATTCTAAGGATACAGTACATAATACATATAACAGTAGGCTATTAGTAATTAAGTTTTTTGGGAGTCAAAAGTTATACATGGATTTTTGACTGTGCCCCTTACCCTCACATTGTTCAAAGGTCAACTGTATTTTATTTTCAAAATTCCTTTTTGTAGTCTTCACAACAGGTATGCAGAAATAAAAAAAGAAAAAAAACTTTTTATTCTAATTCAGGCATATAGTTGGCACAGCGGACAACACCAAGAATTTCTTTCATGGTGTTATGTTTTAAATTTCAAGACCCTTTCACATTTGTTAGCTAATTTAATCCCATAACAATGCTGTGGGGTGGGTAGAGCTGGTGCTATTACTTCTCAGCTGAAAAAGTTCAAGTACAGAAAGATGGAGCAACTTGCCCACAGAAGGTGCACCTTGAAAAGAACTGTGGGCCGCTAGGCTGCAGTGGGCACAGGGGCGGGTCTCGGCCCATCCTCCACACCCCTTTCCGGTCCCATCTGTCAGCAGCCCTGTTCTCACCACCACAGCTCCCACGCACTGATGGCGCCGTCCCCGCTCACACCCGCTGACGGTTTGGAGCAATTGGGACCGGTGCCATCAGCAGGTGCCAGCAGCGGCTGCTGCCCCAATTACCCCTCAGGAGCAGGGAAGGTGGAGAGGCCCTCAGGGGCGATTGGGGCCAGCAGCCATTGCTCACACCCACTGACGATGCTGAGCGATCGGGTGCTGAGCAATTGGGACTGGTGCCGGGTGCCAGCAGCGGGTGGGAGCAGCGGCTCTAGTGCTGGCTGCAGGTGCGAGTGGGTCTGTCACCGGCAGCGGGTGCAAGAGGTGGCTGCTGCAACGCCCCTCAGGAACAGGGGAGGTGGAGAAGCCCTGAGGGGTGATCGGGGCTGCCAGCTGCTGCTCACACACACTGATGGCACCGAGTGATCAGGGCCAGAGCCGGGCACCAGCAGTGGGTGCGAGTGGGGGCAGGGCCAGCGCCGGCAGCAGGTACGAGTGTCAGGCAGGACCACAGTGCACTGGAGCAAAGAATTTTCAGTAATCACCAGAAGCTCGCCCAGAGGACAGTGACCAGCACCCCGCCTTGGTCTGGCACCTCCGCTCATCTGCTCCACCATCCTGCCGTGGCCGATGCCTGCCATGTTCCACGCGCCCCCTGGTGGTCAGTGCATGTCATAGCGACCAGTTGTTCAGTTGTTTGGTTGCTCTGCTGCTAGGTCTATTTGCATGTTAGGGTTTTATATATATATAGACTAGAGGCCCAGTGCATGAAAATTCGTGCACTGGGGGGGGGGGGGGGCGCATCCCCTCAGCCCAGCCTGCACCCTCTCACAATCCGGGACCCCTCGGGTAGGGTCCCTAGGCCTGGCCTGAGATCAGGGCCTATCGGGGCTTTCCTTCCCACGGCTGCAGGCAGCTGGCCCCACCCCCACTGCTGCCACTGCTTGCCATCTGTGCAGCACTGCCCCCCCTCCTGCCACCGGTGGCCTCCTCTGCAGGCGACAGGCATGGGGTGCGATGGCTTGGCTGGCCTGGGCCTCCCTCTGCGGGGCAATCGCTGCCTGGCTGCACACCTGCCACGGAGTTGCTGCCTGTGGCCTGGGCCTCCCTCTTTCTTTGCTGGGGGGCGGGGCCAGCCCTGGGAGGGGCCATCTGCCTACCTGATCGCCCATAACCACTCTGCCTACCTGATCACCCCTAACTGCTTGCTGGGGGGTGGGGCCAGCCCAGCTAGGGGCTGTCTGCCTACCTGATCGCCCCTAACCACTTAACCACTTGCCTACCTACCTGATCGCCCCTAATCACTCTGCCTGCCTGCCTGATCACTCCTAACTCTTCACTGGGGGGCAGGGCCAGCCCAGTGAGGGGGTGTCTGCTTACCTGATTTGCCCCTAACCACTGGCCTGCCTGCCTGATCTCCCCTAACCGCTTGCTTGGGGGCGGGGCCAGCCCTGCAAGGGGCCGTGGTGGTTCTGGTCTCTGGTCCTTCCGGTCATTACGCTTATGGTGGCTGGTCTTTTATTATATAGGATTCCTTTCAAAAAGTTATTTTAAATGAAGGGTGAATTAAAAGTAGATAGACTAAGCACTTTTGAGGACAAATTATTATTCTTTGGGGTTTCTCTACCGTAGCATTTAATTTTTAACTATCCTGATTACTAACTTTAGGGAAATTTTTTCAAAAAGTCTTACAGAGATAATTAGCAAAGGACAACAAAAACTCAGTTTATCTCAAAGTTCTCTACATACAAAAAGATGTTTTTAACTTTGTAAATTAAATGGTTAGCTATGAATGCTAACTTGGTGAGGGTGAAACTGGAAAAGTGCTGCAGGGGTGAGCTGAAATCAGCCAAATTTCTTGTTTCCTAAAACACTTTTAAAGGTATATTACATGTGCACTCACAAGTTATAGGTGATTTCTTCAATAAAAAGCTAAATTTCTAAATGCGACATTAACAATGCCAACTTTTTCTGCCTTGTATGCCTATTTTGTCTCGAATTTGGACATTTATATTGCCAAGGTAATAGAAAGTACCGTTTCAGTGGAAGTGCATAATATGAGGTGCGCTGGAGTAGGGTCAAGAAGCACAGATTAGTTCTTCGATGGACAGAACACTAAAAAAATCTAGAGTGCCTCTCAGATTCCCATCCCAAAAGAACACTCTTGGAATGTAGAGGTACCAAGGACATTACATCCTTTTAGTTGTTAGTTTCGTATACTGTCTTAGTCCATTCAGGCTGCTATAACAAAATATCACAGACTAGGTGGCTTATAAACAGCAAACATTTATTTTTCACAGTTCTGGAGGCTGGAAGTCCAAGTTCAAGGTGCCAGCTGGCACCTTCCTGCTGAGTCCTCACATGGCAAAAGGGGCTTGAGAATACTGTGGGGTCTCTTTTATAATAGCACTAATCCCATGAATGAGAGCTTTGCCCTCATGATCTAATCACCTCCTAATACCATTACCTAAGGCATTAAAATTTCAACATATGAATTTTGGGGGGGACACCACAGATATCAAGAATTGCTAGGTTTAATTAAGAAAAATGCCCTGTTGTTATGAAAGATGGAAAGAATACATAGAGAATTTGTGAAGTCATATGAAGCAATGACTGAGGTCTACAAGATATGATTTCCAGCATACTCGGTACTTGACACACAGTAGGTGCTCAGTCAAGTTGATAAGTCTGTGTGTCAGTGGATAAATTCCCACCCAGAGCTGGTATCGAGCAGAAGATACCAAGTTCTTCTGACTATCTTTGACAGCCTCTGAGGAAGGGTCTCAAAGGGCAAACTGAGGCAAGGCAGTGGTGTGTGAGCACAGGGGCAAGCCCAGAGCAACACTCGACAGGAGATGGAATGAATGGAATATGGAGCAATCCTGTTCTGCCAGACTTCAGTGTCCCCCGCTTGCCTCGAGGGGAAAACCCTCCAAAGCCAAAAAGGATATAGGGATCGCAAATCACAACCCAAAACATAAAACTGACAGATGGCTTAAAGTGAAACCTCAGCAGCATTAGTAAAGAGAAGGTTTGATATAATCTGAGGGTCTGTGTAACATGAGTTCCCTGCACCTGCACACTCAAAAAATTACCCCCAAATCACATTTAGAAGCAGGAGGCCACTATCTTAGTAACAATTCCATGGGCCCTAAGTTCCAAACAGATATTCCTCCCCTAAGTCGTGGGACTACTTACTCATCTTCAAAATGGTGATGTTTTCTAGAATGAGTGGGGCATGGGGATGAGTAATTAGCAGGAATAATTGTAAAGCCCCTCAAAATTATAAAGTGTCATCTTTATCAATAAGTAGGTGTAAATAATAAGCCATAAAGTACTTAGAGCTCCAAGAAGCTACTTGAAAAGAGGCACTAGATAAAATTTAAGAGGTATTATTATAAAGAGTAATAATGACTGCTTGCTATATAAAGGAAAGGAGTTATAAAAACAGAATCCATGAGGTGGGTTTGGAGAACTCTTTCTGTGTATGTAGGGAAAGATTTGTTGAAGACAGAATGAAGAAAGTAAAGGATTTCCCATGAAAATAGAACAACATAAATAGCCTAGTTGTTAAAATAACTAATTTTGGTCAGTCAACTCTTACAACTTAGCAAATAACATGTTCACAATTGAGCGATTATTTTTGGCCTAATGCTTTGCCAACAGCCAGCCTCAGGCAAATGGGAAACACTGAGAAGGCTACAGGTGACTGGCTATACATTAAGTTAGGCATCAGTATTTGCATGGGAGATGGACCAAGTTTATTACTGCTATTTTTAAGAGAGACAAATGCACACACAGCCACCTTTCTACCTGCTCAAACTGCCATGTCAGAGAGATTCTGTAACTTGACTATTATTCGCGAGTCTTCAATGGATATGGAGAGTTTGGTGCACTTGGGGAGTCCCTGTTTCCTGGTGGTTTTGATATTAGGGAATCCTAAGAAGTCAAGAGCACAAGTGTGATGAAGGCCGTGGGTGAAGTAGACGAGTTTTCCTTGCAAGGAAGTGGACTAAGATTGGAATTCATGTGCTTTTATGACAGAGATGAAAGAGAAGCCCAGATGGTCTGGGAAAGATGCTTTCAAAACAACCATAACATGTTCACAGCTCTTACTGAATGTGCAGGTGCTTTAAATGTTATATTTCTGTTTGTATCACTCTCTGAAATTACATTATCTACTTATATACTTGTTTATAATCTCTTCCTGCATCTGCAGCTAAGTCGCATAAAAACAGGAACTTACTCCATTTTATCACCACTTTAGCATAATGTGTGGCAAATGGTAGACACTTAATAAACATTTGTTCAATGGCTGGATTTCTCTGTGAAGCATTCTTTTTGTTAAGTGACCTAATCTCAGTGGCTTACAGCTATCTACATATATAAAAGCCTAAGCAACCAAACAACTGAATGACTGGTTGCTATGATGCACACTGACCACCAGGGGGCAGACGCTAAATGCAGGAGCTGCCCCTGGTGGTCAGTGCGCTCCCACAGCCAACCTCCTGTGGGTGGCCAACCTCCCGTGGCCCCTCCCCCCAGCCGGCTGGTCCCAATCGGCCAGATCAGGACTTGGCTAGACGGACAGATTGGCCCTGATCACAGGCCAGGTAGAGGGATCCCACCCATGCATGAATTCGTGCACCAGGCCTCTAGTATAATATAAAGGGTAAAAAATTTACCTTGCTCAACTATGAGCAGTCATTAGGCTAGAAGGTATGAGGACAGGAAGATCAGGAAGATCTTGTTCCTGACTTTAAGGACTTTATACATTCCTTGAAATGAAATGGTAAGCTTGCCGCTTTATTTATTTATTTATTTTGAACTTTAAAGCACCGTTTATATGGGCACACAGAAAATGAAGTAATAAATTGATATATTTCCCTTATTAATTTCCATAATGCTGAAGTTTGGGAGTTGATGAACTGTAGGCAGGTAGGATAGGGCACTGAAGATAAGATGAGTGGGAAAAACTTGCAGAATTAAGGGCAATGTTAGTTGAAGGGTGATTTTTGTGATATCTTAGAAAAAGCCAGTATCCTTATGAGCAAGGAAAAAGAACCAGAAGTTGGTCTAATTTTTGCTTTGCTCATTTTCAGGAGTAGATCTATGCAACGTGTTTAACTAACTCTTTAGTTAATGGTGCCATAACTTCAAAAGTTAGTGAGTCACACTCTGGCCAGTGTGGCTCAGTTGGTTGAGCATCTCTCCCATGCACCAAAAGGTAGCTGGTTCAATTCTGGGTCAGGGCACACACCCAGGTTGCAGGCTTGATCCCCAGTAGGGGTCGTGAAGCAGGCATCTGATTGATGTTTCTCTCTCTCTCTCTCTCTTTTCCTTCCTTTGTCTCTAAAATCAATAAAAACATATATTTAAAGAAGTTAGCGAGTCACTCCCTTTCTCCTAGAGATGCCCTGCTTACTCCTCCCTCACCTCACTGGGATCCCCAGGGACCTACAGCAAGTTATCTTCTTATGAGTTCCATCCTCTGCCTGCTATAGAAACCAAAACACAACAGTAAATACTATTAAATGCCATACTTATTGCCTTAAGTCGGTTCCTAATGAGATGTATCCTCACTTTTAAAAGTGCATTAATTTTATTTTGTTTTACATTGCAGGGCTAGACATTAAACATTACTTTGACTTCTCGATTCCTGTTACATATGTATTGTTATGGTTTAAATAGAAATGCTTTAAAAATATGAATAAGTCATGATCTTCAAAGGAAAGTTCCTAGAGGCCAAGGGGTGATGGAGATGAGGCAGAAAGTAGCTTGTAGCTGAGGGAGAAAAGACATGGCAATCCACACTAAACACTGGCAATAGAGGCCATAAAAGTTAACTAGAAAGTTAACCCTGGTTTCAGATGAAGCATGAATGGAGAACAGAGAAAGTCTGGAATCAGGGAGGCAGTGGGGAAGCCATTGTACACTAGGAGATGGTGTAGCCTGCGAGGTCAGTGCTTGCATCCATGGACCACTGCCTACTTGTTGGCCTTAGTTTTAGACTCTCCATAAATCACCCCATCACCAGAGCAATCCAGTAAAACAATATTATTGTCCATATTGCACAAGTGAGGACACTGGGGGCCTGGGAGATGAAGAAAGGGTCAAGCTGATTTGCAGTAAGTGGCAGAGATGGTTGTCAGGCTTAGCTCTCTTCCTTGTGCCTCAGAAGTAAGGGGGTAAAAATGTATTTTAGTGGCAGAATCATTATATAGACAACTGAATAGGTAGAATGGAGAAAACAGATGAGTTGAAGATAATTCTGATGTTTCTAACATGGACAATTTGGCAAATGATGACACTGATGAGATGAAAAGAAACAACAAAAAAGTCAAAATAGGTAGATGGGGAAGGTAACTGATTCTACTGGGGACAAACTGAGCTTGAGATGCCTGCAGGCAGGTCTTCCATGTAGAGTAGGCAGCTGAACTACTTACTGCATGGATGAGATCAGCCAGGAGGAGTGCTGAGGCGGGGGGGGGGGGGGGGGAATGAGAAACAAACCAAGACCAGAACCCCAGGGCAAATAAAAAATTGAGGAGGCAAAGGAAGATGCTCCAGTGAAAGAGAGGTCTGAATACATCATTGAAGGGCTAAAACTTAGCTGAAGGGGAAAAAAATATGCTTATCAACTTTTGAGCTACCTTGGTGTATATGGGCTCATGAATTTTTTGTTTGGATGCTAAATGAAAAAGCAGGGCAGTACAAATGAGAAGCAGGAAAGTTAAGAAAGTTTCAGGAATCAGTCAAGAACTGTGGCAATAACTCTAGAAGGCAGCCTAGTCTGAAAAGGAAGTAGACTACTTCCACACCTGCATCCTCACAGCCAGCGTGCAGAACAGGAAGGCAACAATGCAGAACAAGCTCATATGCTTCCCAAATTCTGGCTGGGTCCAACAGTTCAAGAAGGCAGCAACAAAGGTCTTTTGTTTGTTTGTTTGTTTGTTTGTTTGTTTGTTTAAATATATTTTTACTGATTTCAGATGGGAAGGAGAGAGAGAGAGATTGAAACATCAATGATGAGAGAGAATCATTGATTGGCTGCCTCCTGCATGCCCCACACTGGGGATCAAGCCTGCAACTCGGGCACGTGCCCCAACAGGGAATGGAACTGTGACCTCCTGGTTCATAGGTTGATGCTCAACCACTGAGCAACACCGGTTGGGCCAGCAAAGGTAATTTTTTGAAGGTGTCTGAGAATTTTTCCAGATAAGGATTCTAAAAGTTATCAGGAACTATAAATTCTAGACTTGGATAACATCTCCTGGGTCAACTGTTTTAAACTTTTTAATGAAGTATCATATACTTAGAGAAAAGTATCCAGAAGTATATTCACAGAGAGAACATACCCACCCAGATCAATACAACCATGAGTCTGTTTTTCATTCCATAATCCAAGCATGGCTTGATGCATATCCTATCTAATAATAGACAAATATGCAAATTGACCATACCTCTGACACACCCACAAGCCATGCCCATAAGCCACACCCACCATCCAATCAGAGCGAGTATGCAAATTAACCCAAACCAAGATGGCTACAGCCACAGAGAGCAAGGTTTCCTAGGTAACAGAGGAAGCCAAGCTTTCCGACTGCCCTTGCCAGGCCTAAGCCTCCACTCAAGCTACAAAGTTTCAATTATAGAAGGTAAACAAATTCAAACAAATGGCGGCAGAATGGAGCTTGAGAGAGCAGGCCAGGGTTGCCACTGGCAACAGGGGAAGTAAAGCTTTCCACACACCCTGGCCGGGCCCACCCGCTTAAGGCAACAAAGTTTCAATTATAACCCCAACACAAATGGTTGCTAGCCTCAGAGGGAGCCCCAGGCTTGGCTCTGCTCCAGGCTACAAAGTTTCAATTGTAGAAGGAAAATAAATTCCAGATACCAGGGCCTCCGCTTGCGTTGCCAGGGGGTGTGGCCCGCCTGCAAACCACCACAGGCCCCTCTCTCAGGCCACCCCACACCCCAAGGGAACCCCACCCTGATCTGGGACACCCTTCAGGGCAAACCAGCTGGCCCCCACCCCTATACCAGGCCTCTATCCTATCTAATAAAAGAGTACTATGCAGATTGATCATCACTGCAACACACAATATAGCTGCCCCCATGTGGTCAAAGATCCTGCCCCCATGTGGACACAAGATGGCCACCACAAGATGGCCAGCAGGAGAGGGCAGTTGGGAGGCACCTGGCCTGCAAGGGAAGGCAGTTGAGAAGGACCAGGCCTGCAAGGGAGGGCAGTTGGAGGTGATCAACCCTGCAGGAGAGGGCAGTTAGGGGTAACCAGGCTGGCAGAGGAGGGAAGTTGGGGGCAAACAGGCTGGCAGCAGTGTGGTTAGGGGGTGATCAGGCTGGCAGGCAGAAGCAGTTAGGGGCAATCAGGAAGGCAGGCAGGCAAGCAGTTGGGAGCCAGCAGTCCTGGATTGTGAGAGGGATGTCCGACTGCCCGTTTAGGTGGTCGGACACTAAACGGGCAGTCGGACATCCCTTGAAGGGTCCCAGATTGGAGAGGGTACAGGCTGGGCTGAGGGACAACCCCCCTCCATGCACGAATTTCGTGCACCGGGCCTCTAGTTCTCTATATATAAAAGCCTAAGCGACCGAAAAACCAAATGATCAGTCTACTGGTCGCTATGACGTGCACTGACCACCAAGGGGCAGATGCTCAATGCAGGAGCTGCCCCCTGGTGGTTAGTGTGTTCCCACAGTCAACCTCCTATGGTCCCTCCCCTCAGCCAGCCAGCCCTGATTTGGACTGAGCCAGACAGTTCCGATGGGCCCCGATTGCTGGCCAGGCCGAGGGACCCCATCTGTGCACAAATTTGTGCACTGGGCCTCTAGTAAATATATAAGAACTAGAATGCTTGTGAGTAAAAACTGCCTGAGAGACAAAGAGACAGTTGAACAATACTTTCTCTGGAACCCACCTACTTTTTGCCATCTATGCTATCCTGATTCAGGCTCTCAGAGTTCCCAAGGAGTCTGTGTAGTTTCACCAGCTCTGATCCATGCTACATATTTGCATGAGTTATGTCTGTAATATGTTCATAGTTGCCTCCTGCTTAGAACTCATTAGAGCTTTCCCCCTGCCCTGAAGATGAAGTCCAAGCCACATAATTTGGTTCATAAGACCTACTCACATCACGGGTTTTCTCACCTGGCACATTATGCTTTTTCTCCATAAACGTATTTCGAGTCCTCACCTACCTGATTACTCTTGCCTCTGTGCATTTGTTCATGTTTCTTACTCATGAAAAATTCTCCTGGTGTTCGCCCCTCTTTCCCTCACCAGATTTATTTCTGCATATCCTTCAGGATTCAGCTGAAACATCAAGTGCTGAGCACAAAAATATGTGCTCAAAAATGCTTGCTGGCTGAATACATGGATAATTTGAGGACATCACCTCAGAAGCAAGGAAATACAAAAACGTCAAAATATGGGCCCAGTTTCAAAAAATGTGATGAAACAAATCAACAGCTTCTCCTCCTCCTCCTTCTTCTTCTTTTTTCCTTTTAGGGACAATGTTAGTTATCTAAAGTTGAATTCAAAAGAAGGACTAGTCATGGCCCCTTCCCTTAGGAAACAATGATCATATTAGAAATACAGAATTTATCCATATGAAACAAAGAATAATACAGTGTTTACTACTGCAGTGGTTAATGAGCCGTAAGAGTTCCAATGAAGGAGAGGTAAGAGTTGGCTGGAGTCACCTAAGAGTCTTTCATGGAGGAGTAAGATTTGAGGCAATCTTGAAGAGTATGATTCCATTTGGGGAGGCCATGGAGGGTAAGTGTGGGGACACCCCAAGCAGGGGAGACTGGACTGAAGATAATTTATTTGGGAGACAGTGAAAAGAAAGTATATATAAAGTAGCACAAGTATTGACAAATGTCAATAAAAGAAATTAGGAAGACTGAGGCCAGACTGTGAATCTTGTAAACTGAGCAAAGGAATCTGGATTCAATATAATAAGCAATAGAAATTCAGTATAATTTCTGGATCAGTAAATGAGAATCGTCTCCAAATATGCCAATGAGAAAGTTAGAAACAGCTCTGGCAGCTGGTAGCTGATGGATAGGACATAATGTTTTCAACACATAA
This sequence comes from Cnephaeus nilssonii, assembly GCF_951640355.1. Taxonomy (NCBI): domain Eukaryota; kingdom Metazoa; phylum Chordata; class Mammalia; order Chiroptera; family Vespertilionidae; genus Cnephaeus; species Cnephaeus nilssonii. Next base: position 35,364,205 of record NC_137072.1, on the reverse strand, counting down.
ACAACTCTTACAGAACATAGAAATAATCGGATTTTGAGACCGCTGTAGAACAAGAGAAAGACAAAGACATTGCAACTACAAAAATAATGAAATATCTCCAACTGCTTATTTCCTAATGATGTCCAGCTCTGCTTTAATCTCTCTAATCTCTAGATAAAACTGCCAAGATGCCTGGATTAGTCAGCTAGGGCTGCAATACCAAATAGTGTGGACGGGGTGGCTTAACAGAAATTTATTTCCTCACGGTTCTGAGGCTGGAAGCCCAAGATCAAGATGTCAGCAGGTTTGGTTTCTCATGAGGACTCTCTCCTTGACTTGCAGACAGTCACCTTCTCTCTGTGTCCCTACACAGCCTTTCCTCTGTGCACATACATCCCTGGTGTGTCTTCCTCTTCTTATAAGAACCCAGTCTTATTACCCTTATGACCTTATTAACATTAATTACCTCCTTAAAGGCCCTATCTTCAAGTACAGTTATATTATGAGATACTGGGGGTTAGAACTTTAATAACTTAATGAATTTTGTGAGATGGAAGAGACACAATTCAGTCCATAACAATACTCTATGCTTCCTAAAAACACACAATTGAGAACTAACTCCCACTTCCTTAAAACTTCCTTAACATGTGCACAAGCCCTACATCTACACTAAGCCCCTTCCCACTTCCTTGTTCTAAGATGCCCCATCATGCCCTTGGTGTGCATGCTCCTTTGCTGGGGCAAGTTAAACATGACATTGACTTGTGGTGTGTTCCTGGTGGCTTTGGCTGTTGGGCTTCCACCCGAGGACCTTCCATATTCCTGAGCCTTACCTGTCCCATGCCTTTGCCTGCCTGAATTGCCATTTCTCCTTCCTGGTTACCTGCTGCTCATCCTTAAATATTCACTTCAGTTCATATACCACCTTCCCTTAAAGCATTTCCTGATCTATTCTTCCTCATACTGAAATTAGATTTCTCTTGTGATGGCTCTGTAATGTGTAAACTTGGCTAGGCTAAGCCACATTTCCCAGAATTCACTTTATTTCTTTATTTTTTAAATCCTCACCTGAGGATATGTTTTTACTGATTTTACAGAGAGAGGAAAGGAGAGGTGTGGGGCGCCGCTACAGTGTTTGGACAGGTCCAAGCCTCGGACTGATGAGAGGGCACAGTCCTCTCATAGCCACGTACAAGTCCCAGCTTGGAGGGCAGAGCCCTCCCAGCACAATTATAGCCAACAGCTATAGTTGTAAGCTTGAACCTATGGTCCGAACACGTGGCCCCATGTGCCTAAGTGATATAGGCTGCAAGTAAACAAAGCTTGATCAGGTGCATGTAATTGAGTAGGATGGAAACCACCAGAATGTTGTAAACATCTTGACCACACCCTTACTTTGCCTCGTGGCATCTGCTATAAAATAAAGACACGGCTTGTGGGCGTTGGTGCTGTCTCTCAGGGAGCAGTGTCCCACCGAGACCCAGCTTTCATTCTCTTGTCTGTCTTTTCTAAGCCTTTCAGCCACCCCCACTCAGAGTCACTGAACCTGGCTGAGCTGGCGTGGCACATAAGGTGCCCTGGGGCTGAGTATGCCATGGCCTTGCCGGCTCGCCACAGAGAGGGAGAAAGAGAGAGAGATAAATCAATCATCTGTAACCCACCTCCCCTACACACCCCAACCGAGGATCAAACCTGCAACCTGAGTATGCGCCCTGACTGGGAATCTAACCTACCACCTTTCAGTGTATGGGACAACACCCCAACCAACAGAGCCACTCCCACCAGGGCTTTCTTTTTTTTTTTTTTAATGTTTCTGGCGAGAGTACGCCACAAGGAAGATTCTTGGGAGGTAAAGAACAGAAGGGAAGCAATTGCCATTGTTGCTGATGTGCTGGGCCTGCAACTCCTCTACCCTTCCCTGATCCTTCCTGAGTGTCTCTGATTTCCGGACCATGTTGTGTGTGTTAACCCCTATCACCAAGGTCCTCAAGGCAGAGGCAACAAGAACTGACATATGTTTCAGTCCATCTTTGAGGGATTCCAGCTCATGTTTCTGAATTCTAGCCTGCCCTTGACCTCCCCCCACTTGACTTACATTTTCTTTTCTTGATTGTTTGGCCTGTGGACATCAACTTCCAGCATCAGATGCAGAGGAAAAACCTTTACAGAGGCTTCCTAATCTACTGCCATCACTGTGTGAAGTCAAATCCCTATAACAACTGCCTATCTATCTAACTTATCTGTCTATCTATCTATCTATCTATCTATCTATCTATCTATCTATCTATCATCTATCATCTATCTATCATCTATCTTCTTTCCATCACCTACCTACCTACCTACCTACCTACCTATCTATCTATCTATCTACCTACCTACCTACCTACCTACCTATCTACCATCCATCCACCACCCATCATTCATCTATCTATTCTACTGCCCCTGCTTCTCTGGTTGACCCTGACTAATATACTCCTCCTCTTAGACATGTCTCTGTACTTTTTCCAAATCTTAAGTATAATTCTCTTGTACCATTTATCATACTTTATTATCATAATTTGTGTGGTAGACTAGATTATCTTGCCAATTCTTCATGCACTGCCTCTATCATCTGACCTTGTAGTGCACTAGCATTGGTAAAATATATTTCTTTTTTTTTTCCATTTTTTAATTAAGGTATTATATGTATACATATCTTACCATTGCCCCCCCCACCCCACTCCCATACATGCCTTCACCCCCCAGTGTTTTACGTCCATTGGTTATGCTTATATGCATGCATACAAGTCCTTCGGTTGATCTCTTATCTCCCCCACCTCTCCCTAACCTTCCCGCTGTAATTTGACAGTCTGTTTGATGCTTTACTGCTTCTGTATCTATCTTTTTGTTCACCAGCTTATAATGTTCTTTATTATCCACAAATGAGTGAGATCATGTGGTATTTTTCTTTCATTGACTGGCTTATTTCACTTAGCACAGTGGTCGGCAAACTCATTAGTCAACAGAGCCAAATATCAACAGTACAATGATTGAAATTTCTTTTGAGAGCCAAATTTTTTAAACTTAAACTTCTTCTAATGCCACTTCTTCAAAATAGACTTGCCCAGGCCATGGTATTTTGTGGAAGAGCCACACTTAAGGGGCCAAAGAGCCGCATGTGGCTTGCGAGTCGCAGTTTGCCGACCACTGACTTAGCATAATGCTCTCCAGTTCCATCCAGGTTGCTGCAAATGGTAAGAATTCCTTCTTTTTTATGGCAGCATAGTATTTCATTGTGTAGATGCACAATAGTTTTCTGATCCAGTTATCTGCTGACGGGCACCTAGGCTGTTTCCAAATCTTAGCTATTGTAAATTGTGCTGCTATGAACATAGGGATGCATATATCCTTTCTGATTGGTGCTTCTAGTTTCTTAGGATATATTCCTAGGAGTGGGATTACTGGGTCAAATGGGAGTTCCGTTTTTAGTTTTTTGAGGAAACTCCATACTGTTCTCCACAGTGGCCGCACCAGTCTGCATTCCCACCAGCAGTGCACGAGGGTTCCTTTTTCTCCGCATCCTCGCCAACACTCGTCGTTTGTTGATTTGTTGATGATAGCCATTCTGACAGGTGTGAGATGGTACCGCATTGTCGTTTTTATTTGCATCTCTCAGATAATTAGTGACTTTGAGCATGTTTTCTTGTGTCTCATGGCCTTCCTTCTGTCTTCTTTTGAAAATATTCTATTTAGGTCCGTTGCCCATTTTTTATTGGATCGTTTATCTTCCTTTTATTAAGTTGTATAAGCTGTCTGTAGATGTTGGAGATTAAATCTTTATCAGTGATAACATTTGCAAATATGTTCTCCCATACAGTGGGCTTTCTTGTTGTTTAGTTGATTGTTTCTTTTGCTGTGAAAAAGCTTTTTATTTTGATGTAGTCCCATTTGTTTATTTTCTTTTTCGCTTCCATTGCCCTAGGAGCAGTATCAGTGAAGAAGTTCTTTCGGCATATGTCTGAGATTTTGCTGCCTGTGGATTCCTCTAGTATTTTTATGGTTTCCTGTCTTATGTTTAAGTCCTGTATCCATTTTGAGTTTATTTTTGTGTATGGTGTAAGTTGGTGATCTAGTTTCTTTTTTTTTTTTTTTGCATGTATCTGTCCAATTTTCCCAACACCATTTGTTGAAGAGAGAAATATATTTCTGTACTCCATTGACATTAGGTTTGACAATGTGACTTGCTTCAGCTGTTGAAAAGTTAGCAGGCATGCCCTGGCTGGTTTGGCTCAGTCGATAGAGCAATGGCCTCCGGACGGAAGGGTCCCAGGTTTGATTCTGGTCAAGGGCACATACCCAGTTTGCTACCTCAATCCCTGGTGAGGGCCATTCAGAAGGCAGTTGATCAGTGATGTTTCTATCTCTCTCTCCCTTTCCCTTCCTCTCTGAAATCAATAAAAATATATATATTTTTAAAAATTAGCAGGCATTATATTAAATGTGCTTGTGTGGTTTAGTTTGGGTTTTTACACTATGTGACCTGCCATGAGAAAGGCATGCCCCAGGGAATCTTCACTTTCCACCAGGGCCTCAGAACAAACACATACAGAAAAGATCTGAGCCAACGCACCCTCCAGAGCCAAGCACAGCTGATTCAGCCTGAAAGAGAGCCTCCCAACGTAATCTTTCAAACCACAACTGACCCACAGACTCACAAGTGTAAGAATAAGTGTTGTTGCAAAACATTGTACTGTTGAATAAAATAGTATGCAGCCTTATCACAGCAACTGACTAGTAAATTACTTTTCTTTACTGTACCCCATTTCCAGTGTTGGCTCCTTGAGACCAGGGACCACAGTGACGATTTCCATTTCTCCAATGCCTACTAAGATGCCTGATACATACATAGTATGTGTTCAATAAATGTTTGTTGCAGCCCTGGCCAGTGTGGTTCAGTTGATTGACTCCCTGTCAGGACACATGCCTGGGTTGCAGGTTCAATTCCTGGTGGGGGAGTACAAGAGACAGCCGATCAATGTTTCTCTCTCTCCCCCTCTTCTTTCCTCTCTCTATAAAAAAAATCAACAACAAAAAAAAATCTATAAAAAACTAGAGGCCCATTGTACGAAGATTCATGCAATAGGCCTTCCTTCTCCTGGCTGCCGGCACCAGTTTTCCTCTGGCACCCGGGACCCGGGCCACAGCGGAGCCAAGCCTTCAGCCTTCAGGCTTGGATCTGGCCATAGCGGAGCCAAGCCTTCAGCCTTTAGGCTTGGATCCAGCCACAGTGGAGCCAAGCCTTCAACCTTCAGCGGAGCCAAGCCTTCAGCCTTCAGTGGAGCCAAGACTTCAGCCTTCAGGCTTGGCTCCGGCCTCAGTGGAGCCTTGAGTCTTCAGTCTTCGGTCTTCGCTCGGGCAGAGCCTTCATTCTTCGCTCTGTGCCTGCATATGTAAATTAACTCACCATTTTGTTGGGTTAATTTGCATCTCACTCCTGAATGGTTGGTGGGCGTCAAAGAGGTACGGCCAATTTGCATATTTCTCTTTTATTAGTGTAGATAGATGTTTGTTGCATACTAGAATAAACAAATGACCAGATGATCAAAGAACCACATGGAGGGAGGCATCGCACAAAGAGGTGTTAGGAAGAAGAAACTGACAGAGGTACATAGGGTGGGAATGAGGGGAGCAAGTCTAGAAGCAAGTATAAGCAGAATGTGGTCCATGTACAATCATACAATAGAATATCTGCCCTTTATTTTCTGATGATCAAATGTTCAAAAGGCCACAGAGGTTCCATGTGACTCTAGTAATCTTCAAAGAGTATTTTTTCCTACTCTGAACTTGCATGAGTTTTGGGGGGCAGCTGGCATTAAAAGCTGCAGTGCCTGTCTGTAGCCATGTATAATGTTAGGGAAAATGACAAAAGTTGATAAACCTGAACCTCCTTCAGAAAATATTAAGAAAACAAAATTCCTGGGAAGTACTAGTAATTCCTATTCTTTCTTCAGGTGATCATGTCTCTGTAATCATCTGATCTGATGTGGTCAGTTTATAGCCTCCTTGACCCACTGATCGTTTTCATTTTTTGTTGTTGAAAGGTTGGTGTGACACTGTATCTGAAGCTCCCAGCCTGGTCACCAAAGATATATGCATCCTGGGCAAATACACTTGGGAGATGAAAGCAGTTCTCCTCAGCAGCAGTCCTCCCAGCTGAGACCCTTGTCACATTCCCGTGGAGCTTGTGTCATGGACCTGCCATGAGAATTGCTCCTCACAAAAAATAGCTTGAAGGATGTCAAATTCATTAGTGTTTGCAGTTGAACTTTTCAAACTTTTGTCTTACACTGAGCAAACAACACAAGTGTATACATGCACATCCAATACCACAGGCACACACCTTCCACTGCGTTTTGGAGAATAAAAAGATAGTTTGCATATTGTTTGGTGCCAATCATAACATGAGATTAAAGGTGCTGTTTTATGCATTTGAAAGTTACACCCTCCAAATTCATGCTTTCTCTGCCTAAGCTCTGAACTTCAAAAGGAATATTTCATAAGAAAACACACGCGCACACGCACCTCAGAAAGATTCTGTAAGCACCTGTTCATTCCAATTTCTATAAATGAGAAGAGAATTTCCCAGGAATCTGTAAATGAAGGCTCAATGGCTGAACATCTGCAAAGCCCTTAGGGTTGAACAAAGCCACTGGGAACATAAACCACCCCAAATGATACCCAAACCATGTTGACATACGTAGAAAAGTGTGCCAGTTGGGGTATTTGTGAGCAATGTACTGAATCCTATTTCCAGGCTGTTTCAGGCTGAAACAAAACTTGTCTTCTAACAATTATTTATCCAAATATTTCTGGAAAATAATTGCCTTGTTTTTAGCCTATATTTAGCATCTTGCTACAAATAAAACTTATCAATATACTATACTGAATTCTCACTGAGCACATAATATTATACTATTAAACCTTTACTATTAAAATGTTCCTAAATTAGATGCCATTAACTCAAATTTAGTGAAAATATGAACACAGCTTGTGATCCTTTTTAAAATAACATTTTTTAAAAAATTGATTTCAGAGAGGAAGGGATAGGGAGAGAGAAATAGAAACATCAATGATGAGAGAGAATCATTGATTGGCTGCCTCCTGCAAGCTCCCTACTGGGGATAGAGCCCGCAACCCAGGCATGTGCCCTTGACCAGAATGGAATCCGGGACCCTTGAGTCCGCAGTCCGAAACTCTATCCATTGAGCAAAATCAGCTAGCGTGTGTTTTTACTGATTATAAAAACAATTCATATTCACAATTTTGCTAGGAAATGTAGATAAGTAAAAAGAAAAATGATTATTACCTAAATCCAACTGGAAAAAAATTATTCAACTATTGATATATTTCCCTTAGGTAATTTTCAATTAATAAATTTCAGCTGTTTATATAAAATTGGGGTTGTATTGATCATATAGTTTTTAGACCCTTATTAAAAACATCATGAGCTATTTTTCTCCCATAAGTAATTATTTTTGAAAAAATGTTTTCCAAGGATTACATGTTATTTCATTTAATTGATGTGCTAAAATTTATTTAACTACTTCCCTAAGATTATATATTAACAGTGTTTCTAAATTTTCATTTTTATATAACATTGAGATGAAAATTCTTTAAATATATTTTTTCAATTACTGTTTACACGCCTTATTATTTTGTATTAGTTTCAGGTCCACAGCACAGTGGTACATAAACTGACCGTTCATAAAAACAACAACAAATGACAGTAAACATTGGGGAAAATATTTATCTTCATTAGGAAGAAATGCAAATAAAATAGTGGGGTAACATATTTCATTCTTTACATTTTCTTCTGAGAGAAGAAAATAATGTGAACTAAGTCTTAACATATATTACTAAACGCTTTGCAGAAGACTGGCAAAGGCTGACACTCTCCCACAGGATAAGAAGGCGTGACTTGCTATGCTTTCAAACATATTGACTTCAACTTAATTTTATATTTGCAACTGTAAGGAATGAAACCTGTTATCTCAAATTTTATTTGCATTTCTTTCTAATGAAGATAAATATTTCCCTCAATGTTTACTGTCATTTGCCTGTCTTCCTTTATGAATGGTCAGTTTATGTGCCTTAGACAATTACTAGTGATTTTTAAATTCAGTTGTAGATGTTCTATATATTTCTTATTTTAATCCTTACAAAAGGATTTATACATTTTTTTTCATGATGATCACTTACTTTTAATTTAAAACTATTTTTCTGGTACTGAGTTTTAAAATTTCTATGTAACTAAATATTTCAATAATTTCCCCTATAATTTTCTTTTTTACATGAAAGAAAGGTCTTGCCTACCTTGTAACTAGATTAACCTTTACCTTTGTATTTTGTTGCTTCTCATTGTTACTATTTCATTCATCTAAAATTATTTTGGAGAGAAAGCTTGAACCTGAGATTTCCCTCTTTCACAAGTAGGCAGTATTGTTTATTAGGTGATCCATTCCTTTCCTGTGGTTTTAGTGTATGAATTTATGTTGAGGCATTAGACTCAGTGCTACTGAATCTCTTGTCATTTGTTATGTTGGTACCTCACTGTTTTAAGTAGAAAAACTTGGTAGCTGTGTTTTATAACATCTAGTATGGCAAGTTACCCTAATTATTACTCTCCCCTTGCAAAAGGAAATTCAACTTGAAGTTTCAAATAACCTTGTCCATTCAAAAAAAAAAATTCTAAATGTTTTAGTGACTGGTATTTGAATTGAACCCTTGGATTTATTTGGGACATTTTTATATCTTTATAGTACTTCTCTTTTTATTTTTTACACACACCTTAAATTTACTGAAATCTTAATTTCTTTATCTTTCTAGGAGGACTTCACGTTTTCTTCAAATAGTTTCCACATCTGTTACTACTGATTTAAAGGAAAGTTATTGATCTAAAACATTTCAAAGTCTATTTTATTGATTTTTGGAGAGAGAGAAAGGGAGAAGGAGAGAGAGAAACATTAATGTAAGAGCAGAACAGCTGCCTGGGGCACACCCCCTACCAGGGATTGAGCTCACAACCTGGGCATGTGCCCTGACCAGGAATGGAACGGGTGACCTTTTAGTGCAAGGGACGCTCCAAGCAACTGAACCACACTGGCCAGGCCTAACCTAAAACATTTTTATTACACACTCCTTACATTCTTAGAGAGTTTTAGTTGATTATTTTGTTGCTGTTTTTCATGTTTATATCATATCATGTGCAATGATCAATTTTTTATCTTTGTGTTTCCTCTGAACATAGGTATTATTGCAGTTCCATATCTTATTGCTACAACCAGAACTTTCAGACAAAATTGAATGAATGATGATAATTTGCACCCTTGCTTATCTCTCATCCACTGGTTGGTTTAAGATAGCTATCTTTTATTACGTGTTGAAAGTTCCTTTGTAGTCCTGGTTTTCTAAGAGGTTTCCCCCCTCTTAGGCATAAGGGTTGAATTTTATCTTTTGAGGTCATTTTTTTTCTTATTGACCTTGTAAGGTGATGGATGCATTATAGGAACACATTTTCCAAAACTAAAATATTATCTTATTATTGGTATACACCATAAATAGTTATAGAGAATGCTTATTATTTTTTAGTAAAATGTTAAAAAGTAAATTATGTAACTTGAAATGTTAAAAGTTTAGGAAACACAGTTGATATAGCTCTGACATATTTGCTTTCATTTAACACACTTAATTCAGCTAAGTACTATATGCTTCCCTTAGTTTATTATAATATTTATAAAATAGTTTATATTTGGGAATTGCTCCAGTTTTAGGAAAGACTGTTTTGAATTAGTGAGGTTTCAGTGCTCTATCAGAGATGGGGAAATAGGAATCTCTGAAGACCAGTTATAATGTTTTCACTACTTACACACCAGATATTTTAAAGTGCTCAGCCATTCTGCTGCCTGATGTTTGCAGTCAAATATCTATACAACTTGCCAATCTTCATTAATACATTGAAGCATGTTTCAGTAGTAGAACCAAACTGAGATGGCGAGATTTAAAAATTAAAGATCACCTCTGCCAAGAAGTCTGTCCATGGCTGACCTTCAGAAAATCTCTCAGTGACTTTTGGCTTCTTCCCATGAAATAAACAATTTATCCACCTCTAAAGCATTCTGTTAACATTTTCATCAGTTACCCCATGGCACCTTCCTACTACTGCTGAGAGTCCTTAGGGCCTTCTCTGAGTGCAGTGTCCCCCCTTTTACTAGTATATGTTCATATTACCAGTTTTATATGGCCATATGTGACCATGCGGTCTCGCTGCTCACACTTACTTCACACATTCCTCCCAGCGAGTCTGGCTTCACTGCAGTGAGGTAGACATGGAGGTCTGTTGAATTACCCATTACACTTTGTGGTTTAAACTCCTTAAATTCATTAATTCAATTTAATTTTTAAAAAATCACTGAGTCCAGCTGGTGGTTCAGGTGGTTGGAGTGTTGGCTTATATGCCAAAAAGTTTGAGGGTTTGATTCTAGGTCTCAGGACATACACCTAGGACATATGGGAGGCAGCCAATTGATGTTGTTCTCTCACATTGATGTTTCTCTCTCTCTCTTCCTCTTTCTCTAAAATCAATAAAAACATCCTCACATGAGAATTAAAAAAATAAATAAAGTCACTGAGTAGCTGTTGTATGCATGGAACTACACTACAGTATAAAATACTTAATCTGATTACACAAAGACTCCTTTCTAGCTAAATCAAAATTTTAATTTATTCTAATTGGGTATCAATATGTAACTAATTTCAACATTTTAAAAACTACTTTAAAATAATCCATTATCCTTTTCACCTTTAATGTGAAGCATTTATTTCACATTAAAACTCATAAAAATATATACATTAAATAATAGCCGGAAGATATAATAAAGCAGATACATCTTTATAAAAGTAGTCAACCTCACATAAAACTTGACTATGTCCATATTATAAAGTATTTCTTAGGTATTAGAGGGAATAAGCTCTATTGGTACTTTGACCTATCTCAGTGTAGCAAATTATATGGAAATTAATCTTTTTAATTTTTTGTTTTTATAGTTTGAAATATAAATTCTGTGTTATTTAAGGTTTACACTAACTGAATAGTTCCATTGTTGTTGCATGGCATAAGGAAATACAGAAAAGTGCAAATTAATCAGTTATCTATTAAATATTTAGAATTCCACCCGAGGAAGAAAACTATATGAATGATTAGAATTCCCTCTCAATTGGAGGTATACTTCTGTATTTTGATCTCAACATGGGCACTATTTTAACAATAATTTATAGATGCTGCATCCACAATCCTAGAACAAAGAAAAAGAGTCCAAATTTAACAAACAAATATAGTCTGCAAGCTTCTTTTATGGTTCCACAGGATAAGGGCAATGCCCATTGGCTGCTCAGGAATGGACCATCCCTCATCAGTGTGGCCATTGTCATGGTAACATTGAGATGTAGCCTCCTTAGTACACATTCATTGGTCTTTAAAGAGAGGAAGGAAAAGGAGAAGGAAAGAGAAAACGAGGAATCTGGGCTTTCAAAGAGTAAAGCTCTAACTATTTTAAGTATCATGACAATGGTAAAGAGGAAGGCTTAAAGGTGGCTGCTGGTTATTCCCAATCTCACCAAGGACACTGTTTCTAGCATGAACCAAACTCCCACACACAGCATCAAAAGCCTTACAAAAGGAAACTTGCAAAAGATGAATACCAAGCACATATACGAAGACAATGTGCTCTTTGTGATCAATTAAAATGCAAGAATAGTCTGGAGTGAGGTGTCTTACAAAGGGGCTCTTTCTTCTCAGCACTTCTTAAAAAGGCAGACCTATCAAACTTATGATAATGCGTTGCCATGCTGATTTAATTGTCAATTTTAAATTACTTAAGTGTACTTTAATGATCTATATAAAGCCTTATTTTTTTTTACCTCTAATAGCTATTAATGGTTGTTAAAGAGAATGAAACCACTTCACAGAATTGTAATATGGGGGTCTATTAAGAATAAGTTTCAAAATGATAAAATATTATCATAAAAGTGTGAACCCCTATACATTTCAATATTCCTGAGTAGGTCGATCATCATTCCATTGAAAGAACATTTCCTTCAAATAGCATACAATTACAGCTTAAACACCTTCATGTATAATATGTATAAAATAAAGTTTATCTAATTCCCAGTCAAAGTGCTTCTTCAGAAGTTGGAAAAGAAGTATGGGCAACATATTACATTTCCTCCCAAAGTTTTAGAAGATTTGAAATAACAGATATATTTCCAAAAAGAAGTGTAATTCACATTCATATGCTAAAGTGATATTTTAAATATACTAGAGGGTCTAACTAATGAAATGAAATGTGGGGTGAATACCTTTAAGAAAGAATAGTGGTTTTGTCAGCAAATGATTATTTCCTAGTGTAGGTCTATGAGTCTGACTTTCCTGAACAGAGTTTTTTAAAGGAGGCACAGCTGTCCAGCTCTAAGGACTAGTGAGCACACAGAACTAGAAGCATCCCCTCTAGGACACCAACTAAACAAGGAGCTATTATAAACCTAAAATTAAATATAACTAGTCAGAATAAAACTGCATCAGGCCTATGTCCACATAACCTAAAGTAATTTAGGCATTTTACAATGATCTGTTTATCTCGTAGCTGTAGTCAGTTAAATAAGCCAGATAGTCAAAGCAAAATAGCTAGTTTAGAGTCTTACTTATTCTATTTGGCCATTTGCACTCATTCTCTTGGACAGGTATCTAATCTTTAATTTTATATTTTATGATTGAATGTGAAATACACTAGAAAGAACAGGGTTTCAGAGTAAGTTTGAGTTTGGTGTCAATTTCTGACTCACTGACCCTCTGAGTTTCCTTGAGCAAGTTTCTTCTCTGAACCCATCTCCTCATCTGTAAATTGGGGATAATGCATACCTTACATAAATGTTGCAAAGATAGAATAATGGAACAGATGTCAAGAACCTGTCACATAACAGATACTTCATAAGTGCTATTGTTCCTTTGCATATCTCTCCAATCCTGAGGCCTTAAAAACATCTGCAAACTCACATAGATGAGTTTTCCATTCTTTTTGTTGTTGTTGTTAATCTTCTCCCAAGGATATTTTCCCCATTGATTTTTTTTCTTTTTTACAGAGTGTGGGAGGGAGGGTGGGGTGGTGGGGGGGAGGGAGAGGGGGGAGGGAGGGGGAGAGAGAGAGAGAGAGAGAGAGAGGGAGAGAGAGAGAGAGAAATATTGATGTGAGAGAGACATATCAATTGGTTGCCTCCCAAAAGCTGGGGAATGAGCCTGCAACCCAGGTACGTGCCCTTGACTGGAATCAAACCCATGACCCTTCAGTCTACACACAGGTCGACACTCTAACCACTTAGCGATGCTGGCCAGGGCAAGTTTTCCATTCTTAATGTAATAGCTCAGTAATTGAAGTTAGAGATACATGCAAATTGAAATGCTGGTCTTAAGTCCTTGAGCACAAGAATAAACATCTACATTAACAAAATTTGTATCTACGTAGCCCCTACCACAACACAGGGCACTCGGTAAACACTGTAAATTGAATTGGTAGGTCCATTAGAAGAACCATACTATGTATGTATTTACTCTTTGGTTGTTAAGGCGAATTTCATTTTTTAAGAGTCCCCAATCAAGTTAACCAAGTAAATATTAGGTTAGGAAGGATGTATCAATTTAGGCTCAGGTTACCTACTGAATACCATCTCCCAGACACCCTTAGTTTATTGTACTATGATGTGTACATATACTGCATGTGGTATTTAAGTAAAAATGTTTAAAATACATTGTTCAAATGTATCACTAATTTTATTTAAGAGTTCCATCTTGTACAAGCCCATGTATCTGAAGTTACTTTCTGAAAAAACTGGGACAAATAATTTTAAAAAGGGCTTAAATCATGGAAGGTGGATGGGTGGCAGGGGAGGGATCAACCAAAGAACTTGTATGCATATATGCATAACCCATGGACACAGATAGTAGGGTGGTGAAGGCCTGGGGTGGGAGGTGGGGGTGGGCTATAAGGGGTCAATGGGAGAAAGAGGGGACACATGTAATACTTTCAACAATCTATAATAATAAAAGTGAAATATGCAAATTGACCAAACAGCTGAACAGTGGAATGACCATCTGGATGATCTTCCGGATGACCTTCTGGATGAATCTGGGGCTGTGAGGGCTGGGGCAGCTGCGAGGGCTGAGGCAGCAGCTGGGGCTGTGAAGGCTTACTCCTGCATGAATTTCGTGCATCAGGCCTCTAGTAAAGATTTAAAATAAATTAGTACCTCAGCTAACCTGTTGAATTAAGAGGTAGCCCTGAAGTCAGTGAAGGGTTAATAACCCCATTAATACAGCAAACTGCTGGGGTAAAGGACTTCTTCAGCATAGAATCCTGACAACACACTTTTTGACAATTAAATGAATAAATCTAGAAGTACAGTATTCCCCTAAAATTTTAGGCATGAAAAAAGGGAGGAAAGCTCTAGCACACCATAGGAAATGAAATAAACTTCAAAACCAAAATCATTTTAAAAATTGAAGATTTGAGGTAGTTGTGAACAAGAATGAAAAACTGGCAAGTGCTTGATAAATTAATTAGCTTTAAAATAGCTGTGGGAAAATGTAACACTCAAGTTGCCTGAATGAATATGCCTCAGGTGAAAAAATGAATCTAGTCTGGAGACAGAACTAACTTCTTCCCTTCAGATCAAAGCTGAAAGTACAGGGTAATAAGCTGTTATATATTCTTTCTCAATATCCTCTGATCTGATGAGGAGCTTTTTCCGGGACCTCATTCCTGTTTACTCTGGTCACATCTTATTCTTGGGCCTTGAGCCTGGCAGGGTTGGGTTCCATTCAGGGACCCACAGTTGCTTGATTAACCTCAACTGTGGCCCCAAGATAGCCAGGTTCAGAAATTTCTGTAGCAGCTAATGATTCCTTTCCCAAGTTACCTTGAAACTGATTTTCTTTTGTCAGTTTAGAAATATAACATGAGGGGCATGCATGTGTGTGTGTGTGTGTGTGTGTGTGTGTGTGTGTGTGTGTAGAGGGAGTGGTTCTAGGTCATTATAAGACCTCTTACACCTCCACCTGTAATTTCTATGTGACTTCACGTGCCAAAGAATTTTGATTGCCAGGGTGACAGAAAGTAGAGGTGATGGTCCACAAAGCAGTTGGAAGCAGAGGCTTAGGAAAAGTAATTTACTAGTCAGTTGCTGTGATAAGGCTGCATACTATTTTATTCAACAGTACAATGTTTGCAACAACCAAACCAGGGATTGAGGTAGCAAACTGGGTATGTGCCCTTGACCAGAATCAATCCTGGGACCCTTCCGTCCGGAGGCCATTGCTCTACTGACTGACCAGTTTGAATCCTGAGTAACCGTGTGGCTTCTCAAAGTCTCAGTTTTCTCATTACTAAGATGAGAATAATATAACTTTACCTGCCTAATAGAGTAGAGAGGATTAATGAGGAAATGTATAAAAAGAGTGTGGACAATGCCTGGCCCATAAAGTACACAAAAATGTTAACTATTTTTATTTCTATAATATGTCAGTGGGAAAGGATTAGTGTAGAATATAATAAAATTAGCAAAGTCCTAGAAAGGGGAGTAGCTATGGCCAGCATTGTTCAAAATACCTACTTTTTATAAGAATTTCACCAGACCATTGTATATATATATGGTTATTTATAAAACAGACATAGAAACTCGGTATTTTAAAAATATAGATGCCACCCTGTGAAGCACTTATTAATTTGTGCAAATTACTGTAGATGCAGATTCTCCAACCTTGAATGTATTAGACTATATGCACCCTACTTCTTCCAGCTACGACTTTTCAGTGCTCTCAAAATGCAGCTTCAGTAGGGTATTGCTGAGTGTGTGGTAAAAGCCAATGAATGTTTTGACAGGTGGGTATAGTCTAGAGAGCTCATTCCCCACACAACCTCTCAACAAGTCACACCGTTCCAACATCCACGCTGCCTAAAGAAAAAAGACCTTTGATTACAGGTATTCTATAGAAGTGCATATAATAAAGTAAAAGAAGGGAATGAAATAAGTGGGAAACATTCCTTCATGTGACAATATTTTTTGGGCATCTAATATATACCAGCTCTGGAAATTCAGTTAATATGAATATGTCACAAGATCCTGGGAGCCCTGATGTGCCACCAACCCAGAGCCCCCATGAGCTAGATTAGGATTCTGATATATACCAATTAATATGTGATCTCATGATGGGTAATGGATTAGAAGTGGAATGAGGAGAAAAGGGGAATAAATGATGAGAGGAGTAAGGGTGGGTTAAGGGACATTTTATATATGCTGATAAAGGAAGGCCTCTCTGAAGGAGTGACATTACAGCAGATACTTGACTGACAAGTGTGTTGGGGTGTGTGTGTGGGGGGGAGGGCGTGGGCTGGTGGGGGAAGAGCACAGGAGCCATGGGAATAGCATTCCAGTCACAGGGAAGAGCAAGTACAGACTCCTGAGGAGGGAACAAGCTGGTGATTTCTGAGAACCAGCCAGATGGCCAGCACAGCTGAGCAGAGGCAGCTATGTAGAGTGTGGGAAGTAAGAGACTGGGCCACAGAGAATGCAGACTTTGTAGGACACAGTAAAAATAGAGATATACCTGAGTCTAACATCCAAGAAAGACTTTGAATATAATAATCCTTGTAAAAATGATGGGTCCCATCTTGGGAGGGAAGAGGAAAAAAAACCACCCAGCTTCTTTTAAATAAACAATGACATCTGTAAAAATAAAACTCTATAATATGGAAAGAGAAACTAATGTGCAGCAAAATAGGGCATCAGCATTGGAAAAGGTAGAAAATGAAATTCAACCAAGGCTTGATATAGTCCCTCATGCCTACTTTTGCTTTTGTTGCCTGTGCTTTTGATGTCATATTCATGAAATCACTGCCAAGACCAATGTCATGAAGCTTTTCTCCAATGCTTTCTTCTAGGACTTTCACCACTTCAGGTCCTATGTTTACTAGTAAGTCTTTAATCCATTTAAATTGACTTTTGTGTGTGCTATAAGATAAAAAAAGGTCCCAAAATTTCTGCACAGCCAAGAAAACAACCAATAGAGTGAAAAAGTAACCTATGGAATGGGAGAAAAATATTTTATAACCATGTATCTGATAAGAAGTTAATTTCCAATAAATATATAAAAGGAACTCCTACTGCTCAATAGCAAAACAAACAAACAAAAGAAACCCCACAGAAAACCTAATAGCTGGAGTAAAAATGGATTAATGACTTGGATAGTCATTTCTCCAAAGGAAACATAGAAATGGTCAATGGGTACATGACAAGATACTCAACATCAGTAATCATCAGGGAAATGCAAATCAAAACCACAATGCGATATCACCTCCCACCTGTTAGTATGGCTATTATATAAAAAACCAAAAGACAACAAGCAATGGGAAGAACGTGGAGAAACTATGTAAACCTTGTTCACTATTGGTGGGAATGCCAAAAGGCACAGCTGCTATGAAAAACAGTATGGAGGATCCTAAAAAATTAAAAATAGAATTATCATATTATCAATCCAGCAATCTCACTTCTGGGTTTATAGATCAAAAAGAATTGAGCCCTAGCTGGTTTGGCTCGGTGGACAGAGCATCAGCCTGCGGACTGAAGGGTCCCAGGTTTGATTCCAGTCAAGGGCACATATCTCAGTTGTAGCCTCTTCCCTGGCCTGGGTCCTGGTTGGGGCTCGTGCAGAAGGCAACCAATTGATATGTTTCTATTACATTGATATTTCTCTCTGTCTTTCCCTCTCTATTCCACTCTCTCTAAAAATCAATAGAAAAATGTCCTTGGGTGAGGATTAAAAAAAATTGAAATCGGGATATCAAAAAGATATTAGCATTTCCATGTTCACTATTCATAATAGTCAAGACATGGAAACAACATAAATGTCCATTAATGGATTAATGGATAAAGAGAATATATCTACACACACACACACACACACACACACACACACACACACACACACACAGGAATATTATTCAGCCTTAAAAAATAATTCTACAATATGCGACAACATGAATCAACAACTTTGAGGAAATAAGCCAGTCACAAAAGGACAAATTCTGCATGATTCTACTTATATGAGGTATCTAAAATAGTCAAATCATAGAGGGAAAGAGTAGAATGTGGTTGCCAGGCCCTGGGGGGGAAGAGGAAATGGCGAGTTGCTAAGCAGTGGGTATAAAATTTCAGTTATGCAAGATGAATACCTTCTAGTGATCGGCTGTTTGACACTGTGTCTGTAGTTAACCGTGCTCTGTTGTACACTTGAAAATCTAAGTGCAATCTTTGATTGCTCCTCTGATGTTATTGTTCTTTGGCATTTGAAGCTATTACAATTTCTCTTTCTCTCTCCTTGTATTCTTTTTTTCCCCATCTGTTTTTATCAACTTATTAGAAAAAAAGTCAGATATCTTTTAGTTTGCTTATGGGGCCTAGTGTGCTGGCTTGCTGAGTGCTTACTTAACACTGCCTTATTTATCACCTTCTGCTTTGCCTGGGCAAGTGCTGTCAACATTTTCTCTGAATGTTTCTTAAAACAACCATGCTAACAAAAAATAATCTATTTTTATCAAAAAGGGACAGAAACATAGTTACTAAGATCTTTGCAATCATAGAGTTTTCCTCTCAGTATATTAACAATACTCCATTATCCCCCATTTCAGAAGTTTCAATAGATATGTTCTGATGTTCTGCTTGCTCTTACTAGCATCATAAAGCTTGATTTGCTTTTTTTTTTAGCTGAAGCACTTTGCAAATTGTAAAATTATAATCCAATGTGGTTTTCATTATAATTGTTATTACCATAAGGATTATTTAAGCAACTCCCATGACTCTCCCCTATCATGCCTTCTTGGGTTGACAATCTGAAGTGTGCCAGTCAGATCTTATCTGGAGGGTTGGAAGGCACATGCATAGAGCCAAGAGAACAGAGATGATACCCTCACTTGTGAAAGATGTGGGAGTGCAGGAGGGACTCAAGCACTCTCCATCTCCATCTCCCTGGCTCGCAGGCTACTATGTTTCAATCACCTTTCTCCTGGAAAATGGTGACCAAACTGGAGCCAGAGAGTAAACAGAAGAACTTCAAGGACAGAAAACTGGTGAAAGTTGAAGCTGGAGTCTAGGTTTCAGGATTTTGGAAATAAGAAGGCTGGAATCCTGGAAATGGGTCATGAGGAAAACCATGAACTTGATTCAGGCAAGGAGCCAAAACTGTCTAGTGTTTGATTTCTCAAAAGACATCAAATATGCTTATATAAGGCTCTCCTTGCTCATGAATGTTTGTGTTAATTTTTCTCTTATGCATCAGTAATACTGATGCTATTGGACAGCAGCTTTTAAAATGGTCCCTTTCTATTTTTATAATTCTTTTTCTTCTCTCTTCATATTCAGTTTCCAGGCTTAGGGTAATAGCCTCCATTATAATTGGAAGTGTTGCGTCTTGCCGTTTTTTCCTGCCCCCTTCTTCCTAGGCAATTGCTAGATATGGCTCTGGTATTCCATTCATAAGCTACTATAATATTCCAAATTGTTTTTATTGCATTCTTGGCATGTGTAATACAACTTTTCAGTTCCAATTCAGACAATTATTCTGGACACTGATTCACTTGTAGTTGCCAGTCGCCCATCACCTTTGTGTCTTGAAAATATACAAAGCACCTCAGAGGCCTAAGGGCTATACAGAATGCTTTAGTCCTTGCCTCCCTAATTAGCCACCAGTCGATGTCATCAATAAAAACATAAATACAATAAAAACATCTTGAGGTAGCTTTTTAAAAAGAAGCAAATCAAATTTGATTAATGTTTGAATGCTTTCCCCCAACATTTGCATTATCAAGCTACAAGTAGGTTATGAAATCGTTAAACTATGCCAGATGGATTTTGCTAAGTACTGGATATTTGTTTCCTAAATAACTGAATATGATATAAAACTGGGTCTCCAGAAGTCTAGAAATGTTTTGAGAGTAGCGTTCTGCTTTTTTAAGACTTTCAAATCTTATAAGTATGGTGATTGCATAGGAACATTTTTGTAAATCTATTATCAACTTCAAAATATCACCTAAAGTTAACCACCTTTCTCTGAAGAAGAAAAAAAAGAACGTATACCTTCTTTAGCATATTCACTTCAGAGTAATAGCAAAATAGTAGCTAACATTTATTGAGCATTTCCTATACCAGGACACTGGTTTTAACTCTTTGTAGGTAAGACATTTATTGCTCACAGCAATTGTAGGGGATGGG
Source organism: Cnephaeus nilssonii (assembly GCF_951640355.1). NCBI lineage: Eukaryota > Metazoa > Chordata > Mammalia > Chiroptera > Vespertilionidae > Cnephaeus > Cnephaeus nilssonii. The sequence continues at coordinate 35,343,877 of NC_137072.1, read as the reverse complement.
GACTGTCAAGATCTCCATTTTACAGAGGCAGAATCTGAGCCCTGAGGATTTAGACCTTGTGTTCAAGGCCATATACCTGTGAAGCAACGGAGGCAGAATTTGAGTCTAATCCATTTCAGGGCATACAACATTGAACTGCCAAGTATGCAATGATATACCTGAATAAGCCCAGGGAAGTCAATGTACAAAATCCTTCCATTTTCCTCTAAGAAAAATTGCCAAGTTTTTCCCCATAATTTCAGAATGGGATGACATTCAGAAAAAATACATTCTTTCCATTTCTGTGCTTCAGAATATCTAAATCAACTCTCTCCTAATCTTTAAAATTTGTACATTTCGCACCAGGAAAGACAGTCAGAGAAGGGAACATTTTATTCCCAAGTGACATTCTGGGTTTAAATATCCTTTGCAACAGTTTTGTTTTGAAAGATCTCTGTGGTTGCATGTGAACCAGGCAGATGTCAATGATAAGTCTACCATGCACAATATTCACCAGAGACTAAAAATATTCCTCGTTGATACAGCCTTTGGAAATATCACACAAACACCATTGGACCTGCTGCATCACTAAGTGTCTGTGTAAATGCATCTGAAACAACAGATGTTCTGGGCTTTTGCTGCTGTTCCCTTTGAATAATAAAATGACTTGTGGGGAGCTAAAGTTCTCAATTTTTCACAACAGTTTCAGAAGAATGGGTGAGTTTGCATCCTCACTTAAACTTCTGAAGGGAACTTTAGACCTTGTGTAGATCCTGGGATCCACCTGTGGCTACAGGCGGGTTTCTGCAGGTGTCTGCCTGTGGGAAGCTGTCAAGAGTTGGTCCAAATCAGGGCAATGCTCCTGACAGAAGGAAATTAACCAGAGGAACTTTTTAGTGTCTTTCCAGGACACAGATCTGTAGGTGGAATCTGCACTCAAAAATAACTCAGTGACGGGGACAGCAGCAAAGACTATGGCTGAGCGGGTAGGAAGAACAGTTACCTGGAAAACGCCCAGTAAATGATGAGAACTGACACATACATGACGGGGCCCAGGGAGAGAAGCAGGGTTGCAAATGAGCAGCATTTTTAGTTCCCTTGGGGGAAGAGAGGGGGAATTTCTAGAAGCCGGATTGTAAAAGGCGAGAGAAAATAACATTCAATAATTACAATGTTAGTCACAACGCTGATGATCAATACCTTATGTCTACAAGCACTCTGCAATTTCCAAAGTCTCATTAGCTTCATTGTGTCATTGGACCAATTAGGAACCCTGGATTGGAAAGTAGGTGTTGAACTCAGAAAAGGGAATGGGAGAAAAAGGGGAGAAAATTAAAGGTGATTTCAAGTTCCCCTTCCTGAAACTAAAGGCATGGAAAAGGGGAAGGGTAATATAGCTTAACATAAAAAGAAACACCAAACCTGACATAAGACATATTCATTTCATGGAGATAAATGCAGACACAGACTCTGTGTGCAATATTATTTTCTAACATGCTTGAAAGAAGCATTAGATTGTACTCTGAAGATCCACATTGTAGACATGTCTCAGTAAGTGACCAAATGTGTAACTGTGGCCATGTCATTTGCCATATGTAAGCCCATGTGTCATTTAGGAGGTATGAAAAAATGTTAGCTTCATATGATAATCAAATTCCCTTTAATCAATCACCTACACGTGTTTTTCAGTATAACAAATTCAAGCCTAAGATCTCCATGAGTTAGATGTTGTTCCCATTCTACAAGGAAGGCAAATTGAAATTGAGTGGTCAGTCTGTGGACCTGACCTTAGAAATTAGATCTTTAAACTTCTGATCCCTGGATCTTTTCACTGGGGAAAACAAATCACTTAAATAATGTCTCCAAAGCCACACAGCTAGAAAGGAGTTGAGAAACAGCATTGTCTATACATTTTTACCATCCGTGAAAACTAAAACTTGCTGGCTTTCTTCTTCACCCTCAATCCACTGTTATTTACAAGTGACTTTTACTCATTTTCAGATAAATATCTAGTGTTCTGTCAATATGAGAAGATAAACTTTTGAGTTGGAACACCTCAAAATCACCATACATTTTGCCTTTATGGTAAAAATAGAAGCTTGACTCTACAGCATAAACTGAAAATTAACTTCCGTCTTGGTTCATCAGAATTTCATTAGACAAAACCCAGTGTTTCTTGAAAATGGTATTTGCAGTTTAGCTACCATAGTTGAGAGGTGGGACTAGAGAAATATCACTACAGCAAGCATTCTTCTCTTTTCATGGACATTAACTTTCTATATATAATCACATAGCCAGAGGGCATGGCTTAGTGCACTAAGCTTCAGGGTTGCTATGCCTAGGCTGTTTAAAACCTCAAGTTCAAATCCCAGCAGAGTCTGTATGACTCTTCATCTCCTTGAGTTTGATCAATTACATTTCATAGATTTTTATTATGTGCAAGACTCAAATAAGGCTTTAAAACCCAAATCCGGTTTATCTTATGGAGACTCTAAATACCTTGTACGTTTTCTTTATGTAAGTATTGAATTTCAGGCTTACTGTCTCTAACACCTTCCCAGCACGTAGAGAGGAAATTATGAGAAAACTTTTAAATACAATGAGAATATTTTGATGGAATTGTGAGCTATATTACTTACATGTGCGATCTGCCAGTTCTGGTGAAGGAAGGGATATAGAAAAGATCCAGTCCAGGAAGTGAATCCAACATAAGTGATAAAAGCACTAAGTATTGAGTGACCACCAAGTGCTTGGCATGTAAAGGGAATTATCTCATTCAATCCTCTCTGCTCCCCAGTTTACAGAGAATTCTAAATGCCCTGTCCAAGGTCACATGAGCTGAAGTGGGAGGGCTGGGATATAAACACCAGTGTGTCTGACCCCAAGTCGATGAGTTTCCATTTGTCTACAAAGTCCTACAATCACTGTACATCTGATGAGAAAATAAAAATGAAGTGTGGGGAAGGCACCAAAAATGGAGTTGTAAAGCGAAAGCCCAAATCAGCATGGCAGTGGAACCCAGGGACTTAAGAAGAAAGTTTGGGTCAAGCTGTCATCATTTTATATCAAGCCTGTCTTTAAGGAACTGGTGGCTTATCTTCCCACTCCCACCAGGCTTTATCCACATGGTGAGTAGGCAGGCTTATAAGGATGGTCTCCAGAATAGCCGGGCGTGGGTGGGTGCCAGGCTACAATACCCTTTTAAAATGTCATGGGCTAAATTCTTACACTTAGTGGAATGCACACTCTACTGAGATGGCATGTCAGGGTGAGCTGGGTCCCTTGGAGCCATCCCGTCTGGAAGCACGCTCTGTTTTCTTCTGCTTTGTCTAATTATCTCCTTAGGTTTCTGAATTCTTTGCCATTAAAGAAACTCTTCATTTTCTGTTCCCATATTCCCATGGATCACATGATCACCCTGTAGTGACAATCTGGCAGTGTTGACTGAATTGGGAATAAAGCCACAGGAGAAATTAACTGTGCCCCTCCACCCCACGTTTTCTGATGAGGGTGACTCTGAGAGTGCCATTAACTGATACTATATAATCAGGAACAGAAACAGGTAAAAAATGAGGAGTGGGAGTGAGAATAGACATATCAATTGAGACATGTTGAGTGTGAATTGCCTGAGGAGCTTCCAGGTGGAGCTGTATGGTTAGAAAACTGGATATGTGAGTCTGAAGACATAGTTTGGGAATTATCAATATTTAGGAGATAATTAAAACCATAGGTAATGAATGAGCTCACCCAAGAAGAAAATATATAGAAAGAAGAGTACTAGATCAAAGTAGAATGCTGGGAAGTACCAATAACAAGAGGAGCATTAGGAGGACAACCAGAGGGATCAGAGAACCAGGAGAGAAGAGAAATGAAGGAATCAAGTTTGAAGAGCAACATTTCCCAAAGGATATTCTTAGTTTTATAATGAGTTTTACAAATTAAAGTAAAATTGGCTTGCTAATTTGTATTGCAAATCTTTAAAGGGGATTATTGTATGCAGAGCTTTCTAAAATTATTTGACAACAGAACTCTTCGATTTACATAAAACCTATTCCTGTCCCTCAAAACTTATGTTCCTTGGACCATACTTTGGGAAAACCTAGCATGAGTTACCCTAAACCAGAAATTGTCTGTGATATTGGTACCACAGAAAGATCCACGCTATGAGCACTCATAAAGGACTGTATTTTGACAATTAGCATGTCACTGATTGCCTCTAGCAGAGCACTATTAGTGGAGCAGTAAGGACAGAGGAAAGGTGGCAAAGGACTGACTAGTAAATAAGAAGTGAGGATGTGAAAACAGTGCATGTTGATTTTTCTTTCAAGAGATGATTTTGAAAGATACACAGGATAGGAATTAGAGAGGATGTAGCATCAGTAGGATATTCAGGAAGAGAGAGCTTTGTGCAAACCTATAGCCTGAAAAGACAAAAATCAGAGAGAAAGAAAAGCCAAAAATATGAGGGGTGAGAGAGTAGGGTAGAAGGGAGAAGTGCTGGAGCAAGGTCCTGAAGATATGGGAAGGAATCCCACGTTAACATGGAATATGAGGAGTGTTCACATGAAAATAAAGTACAGATCTATGAGAATACAGAGGAGGAGGAGCTCAGAATTGATTGGGGGGGCGGGGGCGGGGGAGGGGGTTGTTAAGGTTCCTTGCAAGAGGTAGCCTTTGACTTGGGCTGGGAAGGAGCCAAGGAGCAGAGAAGAAAGTTAAGCAGGAAATGAAAGCCACTGCAAAGGGACAGGAACCAGAAGAAAAGGTATGAAACACTAAAGAAGAGTGTGTCTAAGGAAGGGCATTTGGGACTGGAATCCGAGCACTTTTCAGTTTTAGCCAATTCTCTTCTCATTGCATGTAGTTGGTTCCATGGAATGGGATGTCTAATTGACTACAGGATCCTTAATACCAACACACCTCATCCATGGGTTCATTTGTAATTTGGGGCTCTGTTTTATTATCTAACTAGTAGCCCTGTGCACGAATCTGTGTGCCAGTAGCTTGCCAGTAGCTCACTGCCGCCCTCCAGTAGCTCTCTGCCCACTGCCCCGCCCTCCTGTAGCTCCCCCCCCAGCCCCCCTCCCACCCTACCCCCCCATAGCTTGCTGCCCTGCCCCTCCTGTAGCTCTCAGCTGCCTGCTTGTAGCTTGCTGCCCCACCCTCCTGCTGATCCATGATCTGGTTGTTACTTGGTTGGTCGTTATGCTTCACGGCATAATGACCATTTGCATATTACATCTTTATTATATAGGATTCCCGACATCTAAAGTTTCACAACCCAAATTTTCTAGTACAAAGAAAAAAGAAACACACAGTTAAATTTTAGTGAATTGAAGAGTATAAGTACACAAGCCAAGCCAAAACAAACCAAAATCTTATGAGTACATGTTGTTCATTTTGCTAATCTTGAACTGAGTCAAGCAACTTATGCAAAACCAGAATCTTGAACAGGAAGAGTGGAATAGATCTGAACAAGATGGTGTTTTTCACTTTGTTGAAATCACATCCTTTTCTAGACAAGAAAATGAGAGTTGTTCTGAGTGATTACTGTTTACCACTTAAAGATATGAATTAATCAGTATTTTGGGGGATAGTTTTAAAGACAATTTTTAAAGTGGTTTTCTTGCCTGTGCAATTCAAAGCAACAATCCACAAGCTACTTACTGTTTTTGGAGAAAGTGTCAATGTTGGGGTTTGGACATATTCAAAAGACATTTCTGCAAAACATTTTGTTCTAAGTGAACTACATAAACAGAAGCTCCTCAGCTGTTTTCCTCTATAAAATTACACTTCAATTATTTAGCTAAAGTCATATTAAAAATAATAACAGAAATGGAAATTATTCTACTTTAAAGATGTAGTTTTAATCAGGTTTAATCAGAAAGCTGCCGCACTCAGCTGCTTGATGACCCCTCCTTGTACAGCCAGGAAAAGTTGGTCCCCATCCCAAACAAGTGTTTAAACAATTGTTAGGTGGCCAAACATCATCAGACAACTTCCTATTGAAAACAGGATCATTAAATGTACATTTCTTTAATTGCCACAGATAATTAAGCATCTTCTATGTGGGAAAAGCTTATGTGAAGCTTATAAATCTCAAGTAACTATGCATTAGTTCAGAGGTATTAACTGTATTACGTAAGTATTCTGTGACAAAGAGGTATAGAGACCATTTCTTGCTTTAAAATTAAAAAAAAAAATTCTCACCCAAGGATATGTTTTTATTGATTTTCAGGAGATGGAGATGGGGGGGGGGGAGGGAGAGAGAGAGAGAGAGAGAGAGAGAGACTTCGATGTGAGAGAGAAATATCAATTGTTTGCCTCCCTGTACATGCCCTGACCAAAGATCAAACCCACAACCTGGGAATCAAACGCTGGACCCTTTGGTGCACAGGACAATGTGCCAACCAGCTGAGGCACAGTGGCCAGGACCATTCCTTCCTTTTTATACAACAGCTGCATAAATGAGTATGTGTGTGCCTCTGAGTGAGAGAGTATGCTTGCCTTCACCAGAGGTGGAGAGACCAGGGAAGAGAGTGCTCATTATTATGTAAATTAAGGGGATATTCTGGTTGATCTACAGGCAATTAATGGCTCTATTTAATGGCTAAATCTCCATTTCACTGAGAAAATGAACCTCCTGCAATACTGGAAGCGCATCCTAGTTCCAGTTCTTCCAGACACCTCACTGCTTCCTAGACCCATTGGCACTCACTCCCAGCTTTTGGGGTATGACAAGTCCCACATGTTGAAACCGTCCCTGGATATTTTTGTCATAATAATTATCATTATCTTAGCTGTTCTCCATCTCAGATAAACTAAAGTCTTTGTTAATCTCATTTGTGTATTAGTAGAGCTGGTTAATGTACTTTCATTCTGAACAAGAAAAAAAAAAGGTATTTTATTCTGAGTCATTATCTCACCATTAATTTTTAACTCCAGTCTTTAAAAGTGTATGTATTATTCTCTTCCTGCCCCCAAATAATACTAAACATTAAGCAACTGTCCCACTCTGATGGTTGAATGTCTTTTTTCACTTTTTCAGCAAAATTCATTGATATGCTGTCATTTTTGTTCCACATTATTTTAAGTTTAAAAGAACAGAATGAGGGGGAAAAAACAGAATAGGATGAAGTGTGATACAATTAGAATACAATGCACATGCATCATCACGGGGACCTTCCCGTTAGTTAAGCTTTTCAAAAATTATCTCAAAGGAATCCTACTCCCCCTGCATCTTCACCTCTTACAAACAGCATAAAATATACACTACCCATTGGGTTTTGGAAATCATAACTCCTCATTTCTCCATTTCAACATCAGAAGAGACAGAAAGAAAATTATTTACATAATTTAAAATCCAGCAGGATATATGTATATTTCACTTTGGGAACATCGCTAGGTGGCAGCTGGTATTCTAAACATCATTATGCATTCCACCCAGTGGAACGGAACACAGATTATTTATAAAATGAAAAATTAGGTGCTCCATATTTAAAGGCCAAGATTTTTTTCTGGGTCAAAAGAGTGAAAATTTTAGCAATCAAAAAAAAAAATGCACTGCCGATTCTTGATTATTAAGCAGCAATTATTAAGTTGGTGCTTTTGCCAGCCCTCCCTACTCCCATGCTAACCCCCTCCCTCTTATTTCAAACTCTGCATTTTCTTGCCCTTTCATTAATCACTGAGAGAAAATGGAGGCCATGGCAGTTCATTTTGCTCTTCTTAACCAGCACTTAATACCAGTCTAGAGATATTAAGATTGGCTTTCACTAAAATTTTCACAATGGTGGATTGTAATGATCTACACTCTCTACTTTCTAAGTACTAAAGATAATGAAACATATTTTTTTCCCTTTAATAATCAGTAACATGCCACTCCCATTGCAAAGCACAACTTCTACATTTACCCAAGACACTTTGGCTATTGGTCTGTGTGAAGGACACACACCTCACAGAACTCCCACTATAGGAGGCAGAAGGACAAGGGCCCCAGCAGCTGTACTCTGAAATCCATCAGCACTTTTGCTCCTGGTCATGTGTTCCACTGGCTGCTCCAGCCATTGATAGCACAGAAGGGATATATGAAGGCAGGCCCATTCCTGGGGGACACACATGGCTCTGGTGGTCAAGTTTGCTCAAGGACTTGAGGAACCTTCCTCAGACTGCACTTGGGTTTCGGATGCTTCCCTCCAACCTTCTCTTCCTTCAGGGTCTGGCATTGCAGTCTGGCCATACGCTCAGCCTTTTCTGGCTTCTTCCCCATTTTCTCACAGTGGTATTCCCCCTAATAAAATCCCTACATGTTTATTTCCCTCTTGGTGCTTACTTCTCAAAGTACCCAGACTCATAAAGTCTATAATTCTATGTGAAATCAGGTACAGGAAAGTATGAATTAGTAATCCATGAAATCCATTCAGGCATCGAGAAAGAATGAGAGAGAGAGAGAGAGAGAGAGAGAGAGAGAGAGAGAGAGAGAGAGAGTTTTCTCAGAAATTTCCTGGCTCACAAATGGCCAATTTGGAATAGCTATTCTGGTACACCCTAAATAATGTGAATAAGGTGTCTGATTTGACAACAGTGATTCCTTTCTTCTACTCTTTACCCTTATCCTAAAATGATAGAGAACTGGTATTTCCTGGAATTCAGTTTAAGTTCGAGGAGGTTCATGCAATGACAGGACTACAGGACCGATGCTAACTCATTGATACACAGCAGCTATCCTGGTCACCTGGTCCTGTCACATTCCTTAATACTCTAATCCCACACATTCTGCTCCTTCTCAATGTAGAGCACCTGCTCAAATCCAGGTGATTGTGGTTTCCCCTATAATATAGGTGAACGGGTATCCCCAAAACCTCTTTATCTGCTCTAAGTCCTTTTTTTATTTCTTTTTTTTTTTAATTTCTTTATTGATTAAAGTATTCTAAGTCCTTTTGTAAATCTGAATAAGAAAAGTAAAAGGGAAGGATTGTCTTGTAGGAAGCCTATGGAGAAGGTAAGAGAGGGATCAAAGGTATAGTTGTGCTGAAATATCTAAGTAGGCCTATTACTTGACCTTCGGAAGCAAATATAGGGATTATTAAAAAGATGAGAGGTGTCCTCAGTGGTTTATGAACTCTTCAACCCCTCTGTGGTACTCTCATTGACCCAGCCATGGAAGAAAGGCACCATCAGTCTCTTCATCACCGTCTGGGTGACAAAAAGGGAAGGACAAAAGGAAACCAGGAGTTTGTGGCACTGAAGTGGAGATATCTCCATAATGCTGCATAGTGGGCATCACCTGATGTGGCAAAGAAAACTCAGACTTAGTGTTTCCAAATGGAACTCCCATCTCCTTCCTTCCTGGTCTTCTATCCAGTACCCTATTTAGTTCCTGGTGATATAAACCTGTAAAACCTACAGTTTCCCCTTGGAAATCCAGGATCAGGAACCATGGTACTATTTTCCTTGGGTAAATTGAATCAGAGAGACATCTGTTACAATTGCTTATCAAAATTATTCTATGGCAAAACACATTTTGAGTTTCAGACAACAGACCCCCCAAAAACCTGTGCAATATGATCTATTCATAAGTTGGGTAATAGCTAATGATGTGGGATACATCCTCATTTAGAAAATTATCATTAATCAGTTGGAATCATTCATTCAGAGCCTGATATATCTGAAGCCCAGCTTAATTTCTTTTAGGTCTTTTAACTTGTGGATTCAGCAGTAAATTCCTAACTTTTAACTTTCCGGTTTAACTGCATTTGTTTTTATGAATAATGTTGCTGTGCGCTCTTCAATCCCAATTAAAAATTGGCACAAATCTTAAATATCATCAAGTAAAATTTGAAGACCTTAAAAATGAATCTAATGCAATGATTCTCAAATTGTGGTCTTAGGACCAGTAGCATCAGCATCACCTGGGAACCATTAGAATGCAAATTATCTGCCCCACTCCATTCTTCCTAAATCAGAATCTTTGAGGGTGGGGCCCAGAACTGTGCTTCAACAAGCCCTCTGATCCATGCTCAAGTTTGGGAACCACTGCTCTCTTGTATCTACTATCTTTAGGCCAGAAATTGGATCAATTATGGTTCATTTAAAGCTGTTCTATTTGCCATAATCCCTATGGAGAGTACAAAAATAGCTCCAAGAATGAGTCTTGTCTTTTAAGAGTTTTCCATCAAGTTGGGGAACTCACAAACATGAAATTAACAGAAAACTGATATACAATAAATAGTTAAAATTGTGGAAATCAAATAGTAAGACAGGACATTCAAGAGAAAGCCTTATGCCGAAACCGGTTTGGCTCAGTGGATAGAGCGTCGGTCTGCGGACTGAAAGGTCCCAGGTTCGATTCCGGTCAAGGGCATATACATTGGTTGTGGGCACATTCCCAGTAGGGGGTGTGCAGGAGGCAGCTGGTCGATGTTTCTCTCTCATCGATGTTTCTAGCTCTCTATCCCTCTCCCTTCCTCTCTGTAAAAAATCAATTAAAAAAAAAAGAGAGAGAGAGAGCCTCATATTCATTGAATTATATCTGTTTGGGTATGATTCAACATTTGCATTACAAATCCTATATAATGAAGAGGTAATATACAAATTGACTGTCATGCCCTTACACAAGATGGCCGCCCCCATGTGGTCACAAGATGGCCAGTAGGGGAGGGCAGTTAGGGGCAACCAGGCCTGCAGGGGAGGGCAGTTAGGGGTGACCAGGCCTGCAGGGGAGGGCAGTTGGGGGGAACCAGGCCTGCAGGGAAGGGCAGTTAGGGGTGACCAGACCAGCAGGGGAGGGCAGTTGGGGGCGACAAGGCCAGCAGGGGAAGGCAGTTGGGGGTGACCGGGCTGGCAGGGGAGGGAAGTTGGGGACAATTGGGCCAGCAGGGGAGCAGTTAGGTGTCAATCAGGCTGGCAGGCAGAAGCGGTTAGGGGCTATCAGGTAGGCAGGCAGGTGAGCAGTTGGGAGCCAGCAGTCCTGGATTGTGAGAGGGATGTCCGACTGCCGGTTTAGGCTCACAGGGATCGGGCCTAAACCGGCAGTCGGACATCCCTCAAGGGGTCCCAGATTGGAGAGAGTGCAGGCTGGGCTGAGGGACACCCCCTTCCCCCCAGTGCATGAGTTTCGTGCACCGGGCCTCTAGTATATAATTAATATTGATCATGTTGCAGGATAAATTAGGGGGTCCAATTTCCCCAACACTAGTGGAGTTCTTGGGGTACTGATTAAATAAGCATTTTCAGAAGCCCCCACAGGAGAAATGTGGTAAAAGACTTTATTTTCATGGAGTTACATCCTTAGTTTGCCAAGTCCCATGCCCCTTAACCCAGTCCTGAAAGAGGGGCATCTGGAGTTCTAGTAGAGCCAAAAGCAAGGTCAGCGTCCAGAGTTTCCATTCCACATTGCAGCTGGGTCTAATTCAGCATCAGTTAATTAAAGTCCATTAGTCCACTGTGTGGAGTCCTCAAGGCGATGGGGCACGTGGGTACAGGGGAGCCAGGAACCCGAGGCTCCAGAGAGAGTGAGAGCACTTCTTTGTTCAGAAGTTTAAATAGTCACATTTTCATCCTTGCAGTGGCCATCCCTATTCTGGCCACTGGCTTGCTCCCAGGTGTGACTGACAGAGAAATACCTTCCCACATCATTCAGACCTCGTGGGCATGCGTCTAAACTGCCTTTGTCTAGTCCCTTCCCCTATCAATCAGTGGGGAATAGACATGGAGAATGTTAAATTAGCAAAACTGTGTAAATGACATGCTTATATTTTCTAGTCTTCTGTTTACTTCTTTCCTGTTCATAACATCTAGATTATTAAAACAGTATCAATGGGAAGGCAAGATGTTCTTATAGTAAATGATAAATAAGAGGTTATGCCATTTTTCTTGGACCCCAAGAATTGGGTTGAGGTAAATTTAATTGTGTTTCTGAATGTGCTTTGTTTTTAACATCAAAGACAATGACTCCACAGCCTTTTTCAGGAAACCTGGCCAGTATTATACCACTGTGAGAGCTAAGAGAGTTTTTTCATGCCTAACTAAAATCTTTTCTTTCCCTCTCCCCCCTCTTTTTTTTTTTTTTTTTTTGTTAATTCTCACTGGACACATTTTTGGGGGACACATTGCCTTTCCAAAGAGAGAGAGAGAGACAGAGAGAAACATCAATGTGCAGGGAACAATCCTGCAGCCCAGGTATGTGCCCTTGACCTGGAACTAAACCGAGACCCTTCCATGCATGAGTCAACTCTCTGACCACAGATTAACACCAGCCAGGGCTAAGCTAAAATCTTTTCTTATTGACCAGGAAAAAGCTCTTCATAGCTAATTCATAATTGACACTGTGAGATAGTGGGCTGTGAAAGCATTTTGTGAGGTTTAAAACATTGTATGAAAGAAAGTTAGAGATGTTATTATTATCATTGTTTGGTCTTTCTGCATGAGAGGCATAATGATTTTGTTGACCAGGAAAGACAATAGGAGAAGGGGAGGTTCACCTTCAGTTTATAATTTTAAAAAATCTATTTTCTTATTTCTTCTGTAGATTTGTCTGGAAAATGTCCAACAGACAAATCAAAAGCCCCAGGCTTTTTTGCTCTCAAGATGATATTTTTTTTAAGTTGCTGCAATGACATAAAATCAACCCCCTTTGAAAAGTGAAGGGCCTCACATACAATTCTATAAGCCTAATCCTAAAAAAGGAATAATGTGCTCACTTTGGGAGGTCATTAATTCTTTTAAGTTACAAAAGTATCATTAACTGAATTACCATTTCCAAGGTAGTAAATGACATCTTAAAGCTCTGAATGTGTTAAATCACCTTCAAAAAGTGGTCAGTTTATCCCTTAATCACTGATAACATCAGTCCAAATAGCTTCAATTTCTTTAGCACTAGGTTCTGATAAACATAAAGCACTTTTATAGACATTATAAAATTCACCATTAACACTGGATTTAGGATGGGGACGAGGGAGCCCAAATAAAATATTTTAGAATTTCCGTAGCAAGTTAAAGAAACACCTTTACTTTCAAAAATTTTAATTATAAATTTGTGCATTAATTGAAAAGAATATTACCCAAATGTTGCTATTTCTTTTCTACTGGCCATGCATTATGATGCTAATGAAGACATCTAGTCTAGTATCTCCTTGATTTTAATTTATGCTTTCAGGCTGAATGGGAGCATATGGCATTAGAATTTAGATTTTAGTCTCTATTAGAATTTAGATTTTGGTATAGAAGAGAATCTTCCTGAATTTTTGGAGACAACTGTGAATGTGGTAGGAACTCAATACCTTGTTCATGAGGAGTGTCTAGGGGGTAGGTGAGCATATTGGAATAGGAAAAACTGAAAATTAATTGTTGCATTAAATTGGGATCAACATGATCAGGGTAACAGCTTCAGAAAGCTAAACCCCTCTCTTCACCTTAGATGGGCACCTTTATCTACTTTATCTATGTATATGACATTCACTCTGACTTCAATTCAGCACTCTTCCCCAAATTCATAAATTAAGTCTGAGCTCATAAACTACTTTATCATTTTCCAATAAACCAATGATTAAAAACTTCCCAAGAGTAATAATTCTCCCTCTCTCTCTCTCTCTCTCTCTCTCTCTCTCTCTCTCTCTCTCACACACACACACACACACACACACACACACGGTGTCCCCAAAAACATGTATACACACTTTAACAGCTGATAACTGAATTAATGCTTCTTTCTTTTCAGCCAGGCTAAGCTTTGAACAAAGGAAATTCATCCTAAAATGCTACTGGAAGTTTGAAAATGCAGTTGAAGTACAAACAATGCCTTTATAATTATTCAAAGTGTGTATACATTTTTTTTGAGGGTACACAGATTTAACTGATTTGAAATAATGTGTGAAGACAGACTAAGCATTGAACAAAGAATATTCATCCACTAGACCTTTTTATGGGGATAGATAAAAGATAAAGTTTACAGTACAAAATTGGCAATGGTTGATGAATTGAGGGCGAACAAATATCAAACGAAGTTATTCTTGATGTTTGCAATTCCATTGCTCTGTGTCATCAGAAGTGCCTGGACCAGGATGGTCATCAGTTTGAAAACAGGCATTGCAAAAAAACCCATATTCATTTCTGTAGATTCTTTTAAATTTTGAAAATGAACTGTGTGTTAGTAAACACTGACTTTATAATCATTCAAAGTGTGTATACATTTTTTGGGACACCTTATATACATGATACAAAGAACCTATAAATAGATGTCCACACATAGAGGAACTATGTAGAGATTTCACACTGTCTGGGAAAAGCTAGCCAGTGTGTGCTCCCCTCCAATTCTTTTTTTAAAAAATTAACTATTGCTATTATTATTTTTAATCCTCATCTGAGGACATGTTTTTACTACTGATTTTAGAGAGAGAGAAAGAGAGAGGGAAAGAGAAAAACATTTATATGAGAGTGAAAGATCAGTTGGCCTCCCACACATGTGCCCCAACCAGTAATCAAACCTACAACCTGTGTATGTGCCCTGACTGGGAATCAAATCTGCAACATTTTGGTATATGGGACAACACTCTAACCAACGGAGCCACACTAGCCAGGGCTCCCTTCCAATTCTTCACATAAGTTTCTCGTTTTCAGCTTCATGGATTGCTTGTGACACTTCTGACAAATTTCAAGGAAAAGCTCTAACCCTTGATGGTGACAAATGTTAAAGGCCCCATTAAGCAAACAGGGCTAAAGATGACAACCTTAAGTGTGGAACTGAAGAAAATTCTCCGTGTAGAACAGAATTTACTTATAGAGAGGGTTAATCCATTTGAATTACCAAGACATTTCACATTTGATGAGGACATGACACTTGAAACACAGGGTTCATACACCCACACAATAGGGCAGAACCTACTCCAGCATTAGCCAAGGGTTTGGCTCACTTTTGGAGGCCTCCTATCCTCTCTCCTCTTCCCTCCATTTTCTCACTCTAGTTGTTGCAAAAGAGATTTCTTGTTACACTCTATTTTCTCTGTTACTTCAAGCAGAAAGCCTCTTAAGGCAATATTATGGTGTTATCCTATAACAAGTGGTGGCTCCAAGTGCGCTTCAGAGAGAGCTCTGGGATTGGGGACATGCAGGGCTATGGGGTTGATAACCACACCCCGTTTTGTTTCATCTGAAATCTCTACCATGTCATACCATGAGGCTTGTGGGTTAAAAACAGGAGTGAAGAAAGAACCTTATCTACTTTTTTATTAGATTTTGTATTTTATTCATACTTGAATTGGAAAAAAGATCAGGCGGGGGGGAGAGGAAAAAGTATACTCAGGAAGACATTAAAGATAAACTTCAAAAGCCCCAATTAAATAATGTGTAAAAAATTTCAAATATCTTTAAAGATATTTAGTTAATTATATGTAGATTCTTAAAAACTAAACTAAATCTTCAGTATTACTAGCATCACTGTTAAATAAGTCAAATGAAAAAATTTACCTGGATGGAAATGTCTGGCTTTAATATGGTACCATTTCACAATATATTTTTTGTGTTGTTTTTTTCTCTTCAAGAAGTCAATATTTCAAACTATAAATACACAGTGTAATCTTCTGTCAATAAAATGAGGTCAGCTTTCCTCTGGGTCTCCTTTAAAACTGGAGATCATTATCTCCCTACTCCAAATCTCCTCACCTACTTAAATAACTTACTTTTTTTTTTTTTTGGAAAAAGAACTGGAGCCTCTCAATTCCAAGTTAACTCTTTGGCCTTCCTCAGGCCTAAAACAATTACTTGCAAGAGGATCATATTGGGATTCAAAGTCCATTGAGCATCTGGGGGCTATGCTATAGAAACAGAGATTGAGCAATGAAAGAGAGTCCCATCCTTGCTATGTGCTCTTAAATTCCATTAGCCAAAGAGAATGCTATACATTGAGAAATTTAGAAGCAAGGAGTCATCTGGCTGGGAGCACAATAGTTAAAATACCTCCCTCTAAAATACGCCTAGTGTACTTAAATCAGAAAGCTAATGCCCAATTAAAAAGAAAAAGGAGTCAGATTCTAACTCATACTTATTAGGTTCCCTATAACAAATGAGAATGACCTAACTTTGCCTTGAGCAGTATAACCAGCCATATATAGCAAGATGTCTGCTACCCTGCTCTGTTAAGAAGTGAGACGTTAGGTCAAATCAAACATTCTGTTTAATAAGGTACTACCAAAAGTGTTAGGTATGCATTACCAATTTGCAAGATATGGAATGCAATGAAACACACTCAAGACTAAGACAATGCTAAACATATTTAAATCTTTTCCTGATGAAGAAATTTTTTGACGTTTTCTTGCCTTCTTGTCACCATTATGATCCTCAGTTTTCACTATGTCCAGTGAAGTATGGTTATATCAATTAATAGAGGTTTCTATTTGACAGGATATTCTAACAACTGCTTTAACAGTATATTGTTTCTGCTGTGTGGGATATTGACAAAACAGGAATACCAATTAGTTGGGTTTTCTTCTTTTATTTTACAGTGCATTGGTTCAGTGCCTCAAAGAGTACTGGCTTCAAGTGGTTTGCGTGATATAAAGATTTGAGAAAAGAAGACTCAGCCATTAAAGATGGGTAGGAATGAAGTGAGAAGTAGAGTTGCTTCCCATTCTTCCATCATTGTTCCTGCAGCACACGTAACAGAAAGCCTTCCAGTTGCAAACATCTTCTGCTTTTAGACCTCCAGCATCCCCTGGGAGGAGTGTGCGCATGCTGAAAGGTTGTCTAAGAAGCTTACTATCTGGCTACAAAATCCAAGATGCAGTGGTTGGAGAGTTTTGAAGCTGGTAGCAGGAATCCTGACAGCTTCATGTGTATGTAGGTAACCACTGTGTTGGAATAAAAGCGTGTTGATGATAATCCTCTTTCAGTTTGGGTCACACAAGGTGACAGCTACTGGTGCTAATTGAAAAGGAAAACGATAATTCGATTCTGTAACAGTTTGCACCTACCTCATGCTTTTTCATCCAGAAGGCTGAAAAACATTTTTTTACAAAGGAAAATAATCTAAGGTAACTCCCTCTGGGGTATGGGGTCATCCTCTGTCTCTGAAAAGGCCAGACAATAATGATGCGATGACAACACCTTCTGCAGATGGATCAGAAATATCCAAGGAGGAAAGAAGTAATATTTAATCTTAGGAAGACGGTAGAACTGCACTGAACAGCACAGGCTGGGAATTTAAGAACACCACTGGAATCCCAGCGTGGTTCTCCACGTTGGACAAATCATCCAGTTGGAGCCTTATCAGTCTCCCTTGTAAAATGCATATAACAATTTTTAAAATATTTGTTTTCTTCTGAGCAGAACTCAAAGTATTTCAAAAGTTTAGTAAATATTTATGAAAGATGACCACAGTCTCCTATCTCCCATTAAAAGGGAAATGCCATCGAGGAACTAGGGGGCCATAATAACATGGATGGCCTTGATGAGTGATATGCAGAAAGCCATCGTTCTGAAGTGCCACAAAAGGGGTTTGTCTTGGTCCATTTGGGCTTCTATAACAAAGTCACCACCGATAGGGTGTTTCAAACCACAGACATTTATTTCTCAGAGTTCTGGAGGCTAGAAGTCTGCGATCAGGCTGCCAGCAGGGTTGGGTCCTTAGTGAGGGCCTTCTCCTTGGCTTGCAGATGGCTGTCTTTGTACTGTGTCCTCACATGGCTAAGAGAGATCATCTCCCACTTGTCTTTTCTTATAAGAACACTAATCCTGTTCAAGGGGGGCTCTATCCTCATCACCTTCCAAAAGGCCCCACTTCCCAATACCACCATATTGGGGATTAGGACTTCAACAGGTGAATTTTGGGGGGATGTAAACATTCAGTCCATGGCATATTAACCAGGATCTGAGAGTACTTGGGACTAGAAAAATGTATTGGCCCAGTTTTTGACATGCCATGGAAGCACAATATCTACTAGTACATGCACTGTAGTGATATTGCGGCCCTAGTCTTTGTTTTCTAGCATATTTGAAAGACAAAGCAATGAGGTGACACTTCGAGTGGAGGGCAGGGCAGTTTAGAATCAGAGGCCCTCTGTTGTAGGTTTGCCAGGACGCTCCATGTTCCACGTGCTTGCTCCGGAGAACCTCAGGCTGGGGAGCAAAATATCCCGGGCAGATGGCTGGGCTTCTCACTTCCATTTCCCTGGCTCCACTGTTTGTTCTGTGTTCCCCTTTTAAAATGTGGTTCTTTCTAGAAGCAGATGGACTGGTACACAGAGTACCTCTGAGGAGAGGTCCCTGAGATTTCAGCTGCAAAGCCTGGGAAAAGCAGTAATTGGGAAGAAGCCAGGCACAGATTTCAGTGAAACATCTCCCTCATGCTTGAACGAGCTTCTCTTTCTTGTTGAAACGTGCTCAATTCCCTATAAACACCCCACTCTCTAGACAGATGGACAAAGAGACAGATACATGCTTATTTTTGTCTAAACATTTCTTTGATGAAGTACAGCTTTCAGCCAGCCTCAACGAGTTACTCCTAAAGAATCATTCACATTTAATCTGTCTACTTCATCCCAGCCGGCTGAACACTTCATAAACATTCCTGAAGTCCCCACACTCCTCTGAAACACATAATGAGCACAGTGACACTAACAATACTTCACAAAATAACTTTCTTCTGAACCATCTGAAGTGATTCTAGTGTTTAGTCTCATCATATCTCCATGCCATGGTGCAAAGTAAATGAAGTAGAAAACTGTGATCCCGATATGATCTTCCAATTAGGAAGTTGAAGAAAACTGAGTTTGTGTGGAAAGGGTTTCTGTCCCACAGCTACTAACTCTTTTGAAGAGTTGTATTGCATATAGATAAAAGCTGCACAACTTGATCAATTACCTGTCGTTTTACTATGAGGTGAGAGAGTAGAAGTCATTATTTAGAGTAGTCTCCTGGTAAGAGGTAAGGGAGGATAGAGTTTGTATACATTTTTGGAATATTGATTATTTTAAGCTGGCTATTAAAAATATTTTTATTGATTTCAGAGAAGAATAAAGAGGGAGAGGGAGAGAGAGAGAGAGAGAGTGAGAAACATCAATGATGAGAGAGAATCACTGATAGGCTGCCTCCTGCACAGCCCCCACCGGGGATTAAGCTCACAATCCGGGTATGTGTCCCCCAACTGGAATCAAACCCAGGACCCTTCAGTCCGCAGGCTGATGCTCTATCCACTGAGCCAAATCAGCCAGGACTAAGCTGGCTATTTTTAAGAAATAAGACTCAGAAAGACCTTTCCCCTTATTTGTGTAAAGGAATTCAGGTAAAAAACAAACAAACACCTGCTTACAGGAGGGGAGCTATCACCTTCCTATAATATGAACTAAGAGGGGCAGACAGGAGAAACCTGCCAAGTCTGTTTAGTAGAGTGCCCTCTGTGTCCCATTGTTTCTGGGTGACCTGGTAAAATTTGTCTACCAAATGTTTGCTTCTTCTCATCTGCCTGTGAATTGCCTACTGTCCCTTTGAAGTCTTAACCACTATCCCCCTTTCTTCTTAGCTCAAGAAGGCATATAAGCCTCAATTGCCTGATTTATGTACATATGTAATAAATTTGGTTATTTTTCCAGTTTGTTTCATGCCACTCTGATTATTAGACTAGCAAAAAGAAGAGTAGAAGGCAAATTAGTTTTCCTCCTTCACAGAGGTCACTCACTGATCTTGACCTGTGACCTGTCTTATTCCTTTCTAGGGAGAGAGGGATAGAGAAAATGGGAGGAGAGAGAGAGAGAGAGAGAGAGAGAGAGAGAGAGAGAGAGAGAGAGAGAGAGAGAGAGAGAGAGAGAGAGAGAGAGAACAGGCACTATTCAACAATCCACTAGGCCTGAATGGTTGCTTAAAGCACAACCTGGTTAATCTCAAGGGGTTTCTCAGGCCTTAGCTCACATTGCTTCACAGGTGAATCAATTCCTCCTTTCACATTCAAACAAAAGGCATTCTGGGATCATCCTTCAGAGAGTGAATAGCTCCCTGAGGACACATACACACAAAAAGAATGCTAATTCTATCACAGCCCTAAGGTAGCATTACTAGTAATAAACTTCTTTCAATAAATTAACCAGTATCTTAGGTCATAGCTAAATATATAAACCAGTTTGTGTGAATTAGTGGGAAAGCTGGTTAAGTGATAAAGAGACTAATTATCATCCACGGAAAAAGTCAAGAACTCCAGAGTGCTGAAGCAAAGAGATAATTTGAAGAAGATGGTTGCTTTTAAATACTGGGAAAGTGCCCTGTGGAAGATTCCAGACTTAATCCTGAGTGCTCAGAGTATGGAGCTGGGGCTAATCACTGAGTCTGTGTCATTAGGAGAGGATCTAAAATGTAAGGGGCATCTATCCAATACACAAAATGCTTTGGTAGGTGCTTGACAAGTGGCAGACCACTGAACTGCCTGCCTCATAGCCCTGCCCTGTAGATAGTATTTAATACCATGGCAGAGAAGTTTAACAGCCGCAGAGAAGTTAAGACAAGTGCTTCAGGTCACTCTGCTTAGAAGAGGCAGAAATAGGATTCGTTCCAAGTGTGGACTATTTCCAAGATTGGGCCCATTTAACAGCCACCACCCAGGGGAAAATTACTGCCACAAAGGGAGAGAAATATGCAAGTACATATGGCGCCCAGAACATGGTGCACTTGTGACAGCAAAGCATTTTCTCTAAAAAGAATCTTAAACCCCTAAGATTTTAAGTACGGACCTCTCTCGAAGAAGTAGAGTGGAAAGACCTAAGCTTCCACTTCTCTTTCTTTCAATTCTTATTAAGAGCAGTTTTGTGGCAGCCATAAAGTAAAATAACACAGTATCGACATTTGGTAAGCTCCCCATCAAACACAGAAAAAAAGGAAGAAGGATGTTGCTATAAAAATGTCTGTAAACTGATCCATCCACGGAAGACAACTTTAAACGCTAGGGCAAATAGATTCTCGGTTGCCCTTTCTTGCCCATTTCTTTCTAACAAGTGTAATCTTTCCTAACGTGGGGCAGAACAATTCCAAATGATGACTTGATTTGCAGTGATGGACCTGGGCGGAAGCAGGGGGTTGTGTTAAGTGTTTAACTATTGTCACCCTTTGCCTCTCTGAGCCTGGTTTCCTTAGGAGGAACAGGAAGAAATCCCTGGAGTCCCTTTTACCTCAGCCCACTTGAACACCAGAATGTCCATACAACAATATCCCAATGTCTTATCTTATGCAATTACTGTATAGGAGCACAGCATGTGCTTAAGCATATAGTATAATGGATAACAGCCTGGGAACTGACTATTTGGCCTTAAGTCTCAGCCTCCATCCCATTACTAGCTGTGTGACCAGGGCTAAATATTTAATCTCTCTCTCTCTCTTAAATATATGTATTTAATTATATATATATATATATATATATATATATATATATATATATATATATATAATTTTTTTTTATTGGCTTCAGAGAGGAAGAGAGAGGGAGTAAGAGATAGAAACATCAATGATGAGAGAGAATCATTGATTGGCTGCCTCCTACATGCCCCCTACCAGGGATTGAACTCACAACCCAGGCATATGCCCTGACCAGGAATCGAACTTGTGACCTCCTGGTTCATAGGTTTATGCTCAACCACTGAGCAACACCAGCTGGGTTAATCTCTCTAAGGGTGAGTTACTGCATCTACGACAGTAGCTACTTCACATGGTTGTCTGACGAATAAATGATTGAATGTGACCGTGTGCTATTATTACTATTCCTGAATGGCAGTGGTTCTGAACCTCCATGTATCAGGCTCATCCAAGGAACATGAAAAAGCCCATTATAAAGGCTCTATTCTGGTCCCATCAATATATTTGGGAGAGGGCCTAGGAAGCTGCAATGTCCACCAGCCAGAGGTGAAAACTCCAGTTCCTCAGTGCACAAGGGCCCCTGGAAACAGGCAAGGCATACTTGCTCTGTATGATTGAGTGAGAGGCACACACACTTTAGACTCAGACAGACTTAGGTTCAAACACAGGCTTCGCGATTGCTTAGCCATGTGGCCTTGAGCAACTCACTTGCCTTCTCTGAGTCTCAGTTTTCTTATCTCTAAAATGGAGATCATACCATCTTTCTGAAAGCGTTGTGAAGCTTAAAGATCGATCTATGAAAACTCTAGCAGCCAATCAACAAATGATGCTATGTTTTATTGATTTTTTTACAGAGAGGAAGGGAGAAGGGTAAAGAGTTAGAAACATTGATTAGCTGCCTCCTACACAGCTCCTACTGGGGATGTGCCCGCAACCAAGGTACATGCCCTTGACGGGAATCAAACCTGGGACCTTTCAGTCCACAGGCTGATGCTCTTTCCACTGAGCCAAACAGGTTAGGGCTCTATTTACCTTTTTAAAACAACAAATACCTGTATGGTATTTTCCCCATTTTGAACAAAACATATTTAATTTATGTACTCTTCACTACATATTGCCTTTGGTGTTTTTTTTTTACTTAACAATGTATCTTGGGGATGTTTTTCCAAATCCACACATAAAGATCCTCATTTTTATTCTACAGAAACATACTATTGCACTGAATTGATGTCTTATGATTTAACCAGTCCCCATTGAGGGGCACTTAGGTTGTTTTCTTGCATTTTCTTTTACAAACAATGCAGGAATGGATAACTTTTAAATAAATCTTTTCACACAAATATTTCTGTGAGTTATATTCCTAGAAGTGGAATTACTGGATCAGAGGGTTTATACATTCGTTATTTTGTTAGAAATTGCCAAATCGCTCTCCACAGATTTTGTACCAATTTATATTCAGATCAGCAATGAGAGAGCCTGTTTCTCATGCCCCTATCAACACAATCTCTTGTCAAACTTTCTGATCTTTGCCAATCTGATAATCAAAAGTGCTATTTCCATGTAGTTTAATTTGCATTCACCTTATTATGTGAACAATTGTGCATGTTTTCATATGTTTTGGAACAATCTGACTACCCTTTCCTGGGAAATGATTATTCACATCCCTTGCCTCCTGCTTCTCTATTGGTTTGTTAGTCTTTGTCACTTTGATTTATAGCAGCTCTTTATATATTTGAGATAGCAGGCTTTGGTCTGTCATATGAATTGCAAATATATTTTTTTTTAGCTTGTCATTTATTTCTGACTTTGCTTATTGCTATTTTGTTCTGTATTTATTAGTTTGCAGAATTTTCTTTTTTGGAGTTGAATTTTTCTCATATTTCTTAAATGGATTTGGGTTTTGAATCAAGGTTTTAAAAAAGCTTTTCACTCTGATGTTACCCCAGAATTCTTCATGGCTTCTTCTGAAAAATGTATTGTTTTATATTTTGCATTTAAGTCTTTGATCCATTGGAAATGGCGGAAGGTATGGATCAAACTGTTTTCTTAATTGGCTGAATTCTATTTCATATATTTATAGAAGAACAATTTATAAGGAGTTATATGTAGGGTAGGAAAAAGACATCCTTGAAGATTTCAAGTAAAGAGAAAATGAACAATTATTCTTGTTATGTAACTTCAACTGCTAAATGTCTTTCCATTTTCGTAGTGTGAAAGCACACTCAATATTCTTCTCCCTCTTTTCAACAGTTGTCACTCATTTACTAAAAATATTAATCTTCACTGTGAATTGAATTAAAAATTACAGATGGTAACAGTGAGTGAAAATTTCTGAAGATGATATGGGTGATGGGGCATTATTTCCTCTTCTCTCGATTAATTCCTTTTTTTGTGGGCATCCTATCTCCTTTATCTCCAATGCTTTAAATGCCTCAGTGCAATAACAATATCATCATAAAAGCTAATTAGTAAAGATTTTGTGTCTTGTTAATGATGTACAATTGATTATGGCTGGAGGACAGAATGAGACTAACCATTCATCCGTGATGAGCATTGCATTCTATCTTCCGACAATATGTAGATGATGGCATTTTTATTACTGTTTTTCTATTATGTAGACATCTGAAACAACTCACCAATCTGTTTTTTTTCTCTAGCACCATCTTTTACCACCACCAAACCTGGGCCCTGGAAAAGTGTACAGATTATTCTAGATGCATGATTATTGGAAGAATGAGGAAAATTATTACCTGTGGACCAAATGGAGAACAACAATCAGGGCATCACTTCTCCATTCTATCTTTGCTTAAAATTTAAAACTATACTTTTCTCCCATTAAACCATAGGCCATAATTACATTTTACAAATAAATGCCTGATTAAAAATAACTTTAAAGTAGCCACTTAAATAACTGTAATCCTTTTTTCCAGCCCATCTCACACTCATTACTTCTTTATAAATAAATAGATGTAGCTAGACAGCGATTAATGTTAAAATATTTATGTAGAGAAAGGAACAATAAACAGACTCTGGGACTCCCCAGTGAAGATCAATTCCCAGGGGATTCTGCCCGCTACCTTTCCAATTCCTGTCTTTCTTCTTCCCTCTCTGTCTTCCTTCTCTAATAGTTGCCTTCTTCACCTCAAGAGGCTCCAAATTTGAAGTCACGTGCAACTGTAGCTCCTTTATTTGGGGTCTGGCCCACCACCTCATTTTTCAAAGGGATGGGAGTTTGGCTCTTTTCTGAGTTGGTCTGGATTGCACAGCTGTGATGAGAAAAGTATATAATAGGTGCAAAACTCTGACGGGTAAGGATTAAGAGTTTGTTATGACATGGCTCTTTCCTCGGAATGTTCAGCCCAGACAGTAATTCGGACGCAGTACTCCTTGTTGCTGTTTCCTGATGTGGGAAAATGTCCACAGATATTCTCCTTGGACTCCCACAGAACAGCTCTGAGGCCTTGGCTCCCATACCTGAGGGCAGCCACACCCCTGGAAAACTGCTCTGGTTTGGTGCTGTCCTGACTCTATTTGCCCTCCACTCTGATGGTGGAGCCTGGGCCAGTAAGAAAACCCCAGAAACTCGAAGTGTGAAGGATGAAGGGGAATCTGGCATTTTGGAGATTGGACCCAGACATCTCTGCACACAGCATGCCTTTTCTAAGTGTTTGCTTGGCCATGGCTTCATTACAGCTGGGCTGCTGGGCCAAAAGGGAACAGATGCAGGGTTGGGTGTGGGGGGTGGGAAGAGAGAACAGAAGACAATCTCTTATTTTCTCTCTTCTCTCTCTAGGCCACTAGAGTGTGATTTCAATGGAAAAGCACAAGCTGCCTTCTTTCATCTGTGCGCAAGGGTAAAAGGGTGGGCTTTACGGGGGAGAGACCAGCTCAACTGGAAAGACTGAACAGAAGGCATGGAATTGGAGGGCTGTGGTTTCAACCTTCACAACTCGAGTCCTCGTAGGAGCACAACAGCATGCAGCTGCGCTCACCACCCAGTCACCCTGCTCCTCAGCGGGTGGCTGTTTACTGAGCAGAAACTCATCTTACAATTAGGGCCTACCTATTGGGAACTATTCAGCTCACTGAAAGTGAGCTACCAATAGACTTGAAGAATTTCTTCTGGTGGTTTTGGTAACTGGCTTTTATTTTTTAATATATTTTTATTTATTTCAGAGAGGAAGGGAGGGAGGGAGGGAGGGAGGGAGGGAGGGAGGGAGGGAGAGAGAGAGAGAGAGAGAGAGAGACATCAATGATGAGAGAGAATCATTGATTGATTGGCTGCCTCTTGCATGCTTCCCACTGGGGATCGAGCCCGCAACCCAGGCATGTGCCCTAGACCGGAATCGAACCTGGGACCCTTTAGTCCACAGGTCAACCCTCTAGCCACTGAGCCAAACTGGCTAGGGCGGTAACAGGATTTTAGAAGCACCCTAGGTCTAGCTAAATAGCAGATCAGGAATACAGAAGGTCAGCAATGGGACATGAGCTATTTTTACAAGTTACCATAATACTATTGTGAGATAATAACTGCTGCTATATACTCATAACACAAAGCTAAAATCTGACTATTCTCAAACTTGACTTATGAGGAGCTGTTCTCAGAAATTCTACTTTGTTCAGAACAGGCCTACACAGTAGAACGCCATGTGTGACCTCTCTTCATAATAAGCCTTCTTGTTATGAAGGTAGGTATTTAAATATGTGCTGATAGCTGATGCTGTTCTGTCTTATATACTTTAACTGAACTTTTATGTTTTGTACTTCTGCCCTGAGGCAATTTAATTACATAAGTTGCAATTTTATATACAAAAATGATAAATACGTAAATGGTATCCAATTTCCAAAAGAGGATGGCATTAGTGGGAAAGCATAGAAACAGTCTCTCTTTATATCTCCCTTGAGAGATCCTTGCAATTCTGCCATACTTTCCTGGAAAAGGCTGTCCCTGGTGGCCTACTAGTATTAAAGAAATCATCCATGCTCCCCACTCCCAAACAAACTGAGCAGAATATTACAAACCACATGCATCTCCCCCTGAGGCTGCTACTGTTTACGAGAACATCACATGGTTCTGCCCTTAGTCCAGATTCCCATCTGAAATCTCTACAGGTTGAATGAAACCTCTTGCCCCAGTGACTCGGATCCACTGCTTGCTGATACCATGGACAGAAACAGATGATCCCACTGTCACCTGCAATATGTTGCCTCTGTGTTCCCTCAGTAATGTCCTCTGAGGCTCTAGCAATTCAAAGATACAGAGTAGTACTCTGTTACCGTTCAGATCAAGCTCCTTACCCAGCTCAATCTTCCACTCTGTTCAAGAACACAAAATGAAGGCAGAGGCACATGGAGCCTGGAAACAATTAAGCTAGACAAGGATGTCCACCCCTGGTCCTTCCCCAAACCCCTGCTGCAGATGGGGATAAACTCAGGAGTGACGAGGCGGCTCCCTGCACCGTCAAGGTCATCAGAGAAGCCCTTCTTACAACCCAGGGACAGAAAAAGTAGAAATGCTACTTCAGCATAAAAATGTCCAAGTTCTGCCAACCTGGAGAATGTGAGTCTCTTATGTAGGCAAGAGAAGTGCTTTCAGCCAGAAGTTGAGCCTCATGGTGTGAACAGAGTGAATTTCCAGGTGGGGTTAAAACAAGTAGAACAGCTGTCCGCACCCTTGAGTGAGATGCCTCCTGCCATCCTCTGTCCACTCCATCCTGTCCTCCACTTTACATCCAGTGTCCCCTCTCTCTTGTCCACAGTGGTGAAACAAGGTTTGGGAGAGCTCCCAAGAGTCACAGTTCATGCGGAACTGAGAGGTTGTTCCAGAAAATGTAGGAGCTTTGGGAATGGGGCAGAGACTAAAGAAGAGAGAAAGAATATGGAAAGGAGATGAATTTGGAGAAGGCTGGATGAGGCAGGTTCAGAGAAGGAGGAACACCTGTATGGGGCACCCTCACATTCTGGGAGGGGAACCTCCTCATGCTGTCTTAAGTCTGTGTTGGTTGCTGTGACAAAATGCCACAGGTACTTGTTGGGTGGCTTATAAGCAACAGGAATTTATTTCTCACAGTTCTGGAGACAGGGATATCCAAGTTCAAGGTGCCAGCATGGTCATGGTCTCTTAAAGTCCCTCTTCCTGGTTCTTAGATGACACCTTTACACTGTCCTCACATTATGAAAGAGGTGGAGGGCCCCTCTGGAGCCTCTTTTATAAGGGCACTAATCTCATTCATGCAGGCTCCACACTCATGACCTGACCACCTCCCAAAGGCCCCACCCACTAGTATCATCACCTTTGGGGATTAGGATTTCAACACACAAATTTGGGGTTGGGACACAAACATTCAGGCCTTAGCACATGTCAAGTATTTTTCACCCCAAATTTCATTCTCCTCCCTTTGAAGACTGTCCCTCCTGCCCCTCTGATTCTCTGTGAATAAGTACTGGTTTTTACCTACTGTATGCATGTTCGTTTGGAGAAACTGAACAGTAGTCTAAGCAGTAGTTGAAATACATAAAGGAGTTGCTCCCCCTGTGGTCACCTCCTATTTTAGAGAAGTATAGACGCAACTGAGAACATCTGCAGGAAGCCAGAGCCAGCAAGTGCCTGGGACAGAAGGAGTTTCAACAGGGGTCTAATCACAATAAGGACCATGGGGAATTTGAAAGGGTCCATGATTAAGAAGGTAAAATGTGACAGCCTTGTGAAAGGTAGTTTGCTTATCTTACAGAGGGATAAGACCAGGTATAAAGGGAAGGGGACATGCTCAGAGGTTCAGACCATTGGCCACAAAGTATATGGAGCCAATGGAGAGAATTAGCCCCTAATCTCCAACTGAAGGATGGCTGACTTAGTCTTGGCCTCTGAACATCCTTTAGACCCTCTGAATTTTTCTGAAAACAGCTAACTCAGTCAAAGGAAGAAAAGGTTGAAGCCCATAAACATAAAAAGGTTGATAAAACAGCAGGATATAAAGTTTTATGGCCAAGACAGAAGGTGCCATCACAAGACAGTGTAAGGGTCTGGCTGCAGCCCCAAAGTTTAGGGATCACCTGACTCTTTCCTTCAAGGGAACAGAGGTCTAGGCCTAATTTACAGAGCATCCTTCTGAGGCTATTCCGTTTTCTCCTTCTACTTTGGATAGGACATTTAATGGCAAGATGTAAATGCAATCTCTTCCTGGTGGTAGAGAAACTGAAAGCAGCATGAGCTCTGCTGGGGGGCAACGGCTGTTTCAGGCCTGCACAAGAATATGTCATTGTAGGACTATGGGCAAACAAGTTGGAGCCAGGCTGTGCTCTGGAAGTGGTTCCCATAAGTCTTTCCATGTGTGTTAACTTGCCCACTTTCTTGTGTTTTTTGATAACATGCAGAGGCTCACTCCCAGTTAGAACTGAGAGAAGTGGGCACCATAGTGGTAGCAGGCCAGAATCTTGGATCTAACTAAGCCCAGTCCCTTCTGATTGTTAGCCTAGTGTGATCAAGTCAGTGATCAGCATCAGGCTTACTTCCACTGCATATCCCATGTGCCTTCTTTAGCTAGAGCCAGATGGAGGCTGGAAGCAAAGAGAACTGCCTTCCAGCTTGCCCCTACTGGTGAGGCCTAGAGCAGTGGTGGTGAGACTGTGTTTCAAGCTTAGCGCAGAGCCAGGGTCTTCTGCATTATGTTGAGAGATGGGCAGAGAGGCATGAAGAGAAGAGACTAGCACTCTGCACGTGGAATTTTTCCAGTTAGAGAGGATGCCTCAATGGATCCCATGGCCTGTGCTGCCTTTCAGCCTCTTGTGGAGAAGATAGTTGGGAAAATGAACTATTTGGAGGTGCCTGTGTTCTCTAACAAAATATTAGATTTAGAGGGACTTTCAGGGAGCATGAGGAATGCACCTTAATCAGGTACTGGATTGTCCCACAGGGGGATGTTTGAAACTACCTTTAGATATGTGTCAATTTTGTGGCACTTCAGTGAATGATGGAGAACACAGTACATACAAAGGGAATCACAGATCCAGAATCTACTTCTGCCCTATACTCAGGCCCATCCTACCAACCCTGGGAAACAATTTGTTGTATGAGGGCTGAGAGGGTATTGTCAAAGATGATTGCTAACCAGCTCAGTGACATCACCTATGGCATGAGGCAGGCCCATGAATGAACAAATGAATGAGAAGGTTCACAGTGGTTCTGGGAAGCACTGGGAACTGAGACATGGCATTGGGGAAGCTAGCGGACCCAATGATCAAAGTATCAGAACGGACTTACGCCAAAGGGTCTTTTGTATTACACAGAGAACCATGTTTTGAGAAGTGGGAAGCAGTTGAATGTCTGGAGGACCCTCAGAGAAGGAATTGTATTGCAATGGCTAGTTAGAATCTAATAGCAAAACCCTTACCCAGACCAACTGATTTTGTCAACTTATGAGTTCTATTTTTCCTAAAGCCAACGTCAAGCAAACCAGACACAATATTTGTTGATTATTAATTCAACAAATATTTATTGAGTACTTAGTATATGCCAAGTCCCATTATAGGCCATGGCAATATGGCTGAGAGATAAAAATTTGTGCCTTAGTGGTGCTAACATTCTAGTGGGACGAGATAGACCAATGAATAAAATTAAGCTCATAAGTATTTAGTGTGCCCGGTGGTGGTAAATGCTATGGAATAATATATGCTACCTCTTCTAGAGAACTTTTGTGTGTCAGATAGTGCTCTAAGCAGTTTATATATGTGAATCTATCCTGTTCTCCCTAAATATTATTATTATATCCCCATTTTATGGATGAGAATACTGAGGCCTTGTGAGATAGATGTCACCAACCCAAGATCATGCATCTGGGAAACAGAAGAGCCAAGATTCCCCCCTGTGCAGTATAGGGCAGCGTCTATGCTCTAAGTCAGGGGTCCTCAAACTTTTTAAGCAGAGGGCCAGTTCACTGTCCCTCAGACCGTTGGAGGGCCAGACTATAGTTTTAAAAAAACTATGAACAAATTCCTATGCACACTGCACGTATCTTATTTTGAAGTAAAAAAACAAAACGGCAAAAACACCCACATGTGGCCCATGGGCCGTAGTTTGAGGACGCCTGCTCTAAGTCATTGCAAGAGGAAGTGGGGAGTGGAGGAGGATAAAGAAATACTTGGGTAGGTCAGGGTGCCAGTGTGATTTTAAATAGGGGCTTCATGGAAAATCCCACAAAGAGGTGAAGATGGGAGATAGGAGTCTATTTGAGCAAAGATCATTCAATTGTAAAAGCCCCAAGGCAGGAGGGAGAGAGAAGCAAGGAGGACAGAGGGGCTGGCCAAGCTGGAGTAGGGTGACCAAAGGGAGACCAGCAGGTGATGAGGCAAAGCTTCCTGGCTGGACTTCAGAGGGCTCCGAAATGCTCAGAAGTGCTGTGGCTTTTAGTCTGGTGAGTCTGAGGGGAGGAGTGACTTGGTCTAAATTTTTAAAAACATCATTATTCTTGTTGCTGTGTTGGGAAGAGACTAAGGAATACAGGGCAAAGGCAAAGCTAAACCAGTTAGAGGATTGTTGAACTCCAATAACCCAATAACTGCCACTATGGTCCCAGACAGTGGGGATGGGCAGGCCTGACCTCCCACCTAGAGTCATTCTGAAGTCAGTGTGAACATGTGCCCTGAGCTGAGCAGCTCTGCAGACCTACTGGGGAGGATAAGGGTAGATTCTGGTCACCACTGAGGAAATGGGAGTTTCTGTTCTCGGCTGCCTTGTGCTCACAAAATATTAATGACTGCTATTTTTCTTAGCAGTCATTAATGGGAAGACTGACTTGTATACAATTCATTCCCACATAACCTCACCTCACTTATTTTCCCCCAGGATTGTGATTCATTCTCTCAACTGTTACTTCCATGGAGATGAGATGACTGTGGGCTCCATAACTCTGGCCCATAGCTCTCTAACTTCCAAGAGTGCAAGTTACGATTTCCTATTTCCCATCCACCAAACTCATCCACTTCTCTCTCTTCCTTTTTGCCACTCTATATCTTAACCACCAGTTACCCTGGTTCAGACTTTTAGTCTGAACTAACTCAATCTCCCTTGGATTTTTGTCTGAACTAACTTTTAGTCTGAACTAACTCAATCTCCCTTGGATTTTTGCTCTCAACCAAATAATTTTAATTCCTATAAATTATGCCTCAGAGACTTCTTCTCATTCCCACAGCCACCCTCTTCCTTGCAGTTTCCCTTCCTCAGGACAACTCTGATAGCCCCCTAACTGGTCACAATCCCAAGACTTGCCTCTCCAGACTCCTCTGAGCTTCACATGCCAGAGCAAGCTGTGATCCTGGCTTCAAAATCTTCAACTGTTCCTGTTGCCTGGTACATCAGACACAAGGGCCCCGGTTTGTAGTCACTACACCCTACAATGTGTCAAAACCTTGCCCCAGTTTCATTATTCCCTTGTATAACCTGTACATATCTAACTCTCCGACAGAGGATGTGTAAACTTCTGACTACATTCTGAGCCTTCCTGTCTCATGTTCTGCATCCCAGCCATCCTCTCTTAGCTCTCTCCAGTTCTCTCTGTATGAAGCTTTCTTAGTGCTCCAAACTGGAAGCATTTTCTGTCTCTTCTAACACACCACACTTGTCTTACTCAGTTGTGATATAGATGTCTATCTCTGTCCTATCTCAGGCCTGACACATGAAATTCATGCACAGATCAGGTCCCTAGGCCTGGCCTGCGATCAGAGCTGATCTTCCCTGGCTGCCAGCAGCAGGCCCTGCCCCCCACCAATGCTGGTCGCCCTCTGTGTGTGGGACGACCGGCAGGGTGATCAGGGCCCTGCTAGCTAGCACCTGCCTTGGCCTGGTGCCACCCACATTCGCTGCCACCCACCTCTGGTTCCCCATTCCCCATTGGGTGATGGGAGCCTGCTGGCCAGGGGGGAGGGACCGAGAGGTTGGCGGGCAGGTGCCTATCAGGTGATTGGGGTCTTCGGGCTGGAGGCAGCTCCTGCATTGAGTGTCTGCCCCCTGGTGGTCAGTGCATGTGATAGTGACCTGTCATCATGCTATCTGGTCGATTTGCATATTATGCTTTTATATATATAGATGACCTTGAAAGCATAAAGTTAAAGGTATCCTTAAATCTTTCTAAAAGGGAGGACTCCAGTTGCTAGGGACTCATTTATTCATTAATTTCTTTATTCCACAACTATTGAAAGTCAGACATTGTTCTAGGCACTGAGGCCACAAAGATATTAAGATACAGTTACTTCTTCAATATGCTTGAAATAATTTACACAACATGAAATAATTTACAAATTACAGTAGTGATAATCCAACCATACTCAGTTAACAATTATGTTTTGTGCTACCTTCTACTCCCACCCTCATAAATCAAGGTAATTACTCGGCAATCTGGCTAGGCCTTGTAAGGCGAAAGAGCTGTTCATGTATTGTGTCAAATGATGAACAGGGAGGGGTAGGAAAAGGGTAAATTATCCTGCTTCCATCTGTGCCCACTCAGCTTTAAATCTCCAGGAAAAATATGCTCAGGATGGCCAAAGAGAGATCCTCCCAACTGTGCATATAAAAGTAGAAAGGGAGCTGGCTATAGTAAGTGTGTGAGCACATATGAAACTTTAGATTGATCTTTTATGTTTGAGAGAGCATGGGCAATCCTAATGGATTTAAAAGGTTAGTCCACCTCCTCTGACTGTACACAAAGCAAGCAGAGCAGGGCTCTGAAGGTCTCAATGTGACATGTGCTGCACATTTTAAAGACGCCCCATGAAAGGAAAACACCATGGTCTGTTCTAGCTAAAGTGCAATTCTGGTATCTTACTGACCCCTAATGCAACAATATCTAACATGCCGAGATTTTAAATTGTGTTTTTACCAGGAGAGAGACTCAAAGAGAGGACAGGTGAATAGTTTAAATGACCCTTAAAACTGAAAATGAACAAAATATGTCCAGTGCAGCCAGTGTGTTGTAGGGGTTGGGAACATGGCCTCCGGAGCGAGTCTGCCTGGGCTGAAACCCAACTCACTGGCTGTGTGACCTTGGACATGTCACTGCAAATGAAGACAATGACAGTATTTACTTTAAAAGTGTTCTTGTTAGTGTTAAATTAGTTAATATTTATAAAATGATTAGAACAGTGCCTGGCAATAATTAGCACCATATAAGAGTTTATTAAAATAGAAAATAAGTTATTAGACTTCATCCTTTTCTTTTTCCTTTTTAAACTTCATCTTTAAAAAAAATAATAAGAAGAAAAATAGGGCACACAGTCCATCAGTGGCCTCGCCTAGTGTGGGAGCCCTTCATGACCTCATCATTATCTGGAGGCAACACCCACTTTCCAGCCAACATGATTTGTCAGAAGAGGGGCAACTTTTGTCATATACAGTAAATTTTTATACTTGCTACTCTACTAAATGGAAGAAAAACATCCAAAGAGGAAGAAAATATGTCCCAAATGATAATTGAATAAATCTGAATAAATGAAAGCTCTGTAGGAATGTAAGCCTCTGGATAGAGAGACACAAATGCTACGCCGTTAACGAGTATCACATGCAGTCCTATGGGCAGAGGGATCCCCCCAGTTGGCCCTCTTTATGCCTTGTTTCCTCCTTTATGTGCAATTTCATCTTTCTGGGGCCTATATAAATCTCTCTCTGCCTGTATTATCTTCCCATTATGAGCGAGCAGCCATAATGACAGCCACCTGTTTTAATGGCAGAGCCAGGATGTCATCATTTTCAGCAGAGTGTTGTTAATCTAAGTAACCTTTCCCTCCAGGAATGCTACCCCCACCCTCATGAAGTTATAAGCCTTTTCCAGAGCACCTGTTCCCCCTCTAGTTTTAAAAGGTAAATTCCTCCCAAAGGGGCCCCCCTGCTCATAACCCAATTCCCCGCTATGCGATCTGTATAAATCTTAGCACTTTTGGTCGCTATGGTTTTCTCAATCAAACCAGCAGGGAGAAAGGGGGGAAGATGGAAACATATTGTTCCAGAATGCACATTAACATACTGTAATAGCCCCATCAGAAATTTGTCAACATAGTGATCTGCCACCTTCCTGGGCTTCTATTCTGGAACAGCTGCTGACGCTGCTGACAGTCCCTTGCTGCCACTAACTCCTGGACATTAGCTATGCAGCATCCACAGTGACGGCCATGAACACCATTAGCCACTAGGATGCACACAGAGGTTCACAAAGATCGCACCACCTCCAATGTCACTGGAACGACATTTCCAGGCTTACTGACACCACTGGGTCAGCGAGGCACAGATTTCACCACCATGGAAGCTGTTCTGGTGAGCCCAGCTATGCCCAGTACACATGGCTCTCAATTTGCCCAACGTCCTCCAGGCTACACAGGCCTCAGGTCTGAAGCTGGCCCCTCCTCTTGCCAGCCAAAAGACCCCAGGCAGATCTTGTCACTTCTCTGACAAAAGGCTCTGGTGAGGACAGGTGACATATGCCAGAGTCTGCCAGGATGCAGTTTTGCAGCACCTGTAACCTGCTTTCCTCCGTTCCCTGAACACCTAAGTCCTGAGTATTTCCAAAGAGCAGAACAAGCCCTACCTCCTCCATGAAGCCTTCCCTGACTTGCCAGCTCTAACTGCTCTCTTCCTGGCCACTATAGGACAGAGTTCCCCTCTTCCTCTCTTCTTGTCTGTGCTCCTACATGCACGTGACCCTATATCCTACTGCTAAAGTGCAGGTGGCAAGGTAGGAGGGAGGAGATATGCTGTCAACTATCCCCATCTGCTACCCACCACCCGTTCTTCCTGCCCCAGTGTCAGGCTCATTAGCAGCATCCCCTGCTGCTGGGCAGTCTCCCTACTTTCCAGTCTCCTTTTGCTCTGAATGTCTTGGAGAACTATTGACACCACCAGTCCCATAGATTTATCCTGAATTCACACGCACCTTTGCTTCCTTCCATCCTGTTTAAATGGAAGCGTTCCTTCTCCTCTCTTGGACTAATCTTCTACCTCTGCTCTGTGTCCCACACCTTCTTACCTTCTTGGGGCTGCCCCCCTTTTCCTGCCCTCTCTACTGATTCCTTATATGCATTTATTTTTTATTTTTATTTTTTGCTGGAGGAATTATTTTTATTCACAATCTCCTCTCCATCTATTCAAGTCCTTTTAATACTCCCCTGCAGGATGTCACCTACATTTAGATATTTTTTACTTTAATGATTAAGATATTACATATGTGTCCTTATCCCCCCATTGCCCTCCACCCCCCACTTATGCCCTCACCCTCCTGGTGTCTGTGTCCATTGATTAGGCTTATATGCATGCATACAAGTCCTTTGATTGATCTCTCCCCCTTACTCTCATCCTCCCCTACCTTCCCTCTGAGGTTTGACAGTCTGATCGATGCTTCCCTGTCTCTGGATCTGTTTTTGTTCATCAGTTTATGTTGTTCATTATGTTACACAAATGAGTGAGATCATGTGATATTTATCTTTCACTGACTGGCTTATTTCACTTAGCATAATGCTCTCCAGCTCCATCCATGCTGTTGCAAATGGTAGGAGTTCCTTCCTTTTTACAGCAGCATAGTATTCCATTGTGTAGACGTACCGCAGTTTTCTGATCCACTCATCTGCTGATTGGCACTTAGGCTGTTTCTAAATCTTAGCTATTGTAAATTGTGCTGCTATGAACATAGGGGTGCATATATCCTTTCTGACTGGTGTTTCTAGTTTCTTGGGATATATTCCTAGGAGTGGGATTACTGGGTCAAATGGGAGTTCCATTTTCAGTTTTTTGAGGAAACTCCATACTGTTCTCCACAGTGGCTGCACCAGTCTGTATTCCCACCAGCAGTGCACGAGGGTTCCTTTTTCTCCGCATCCTCTCCAGCACTTGTCATTTGTTGATGATAGCCATTCTGACAGGTGTGAGATGGTACTGCATTGTCGTTTTGTATGCATTTAAACATGTGTACGTTTATTCTGTCTTTAAGGAACATCCCACCTCAAAGTCACCAGCCACCACTGTCTCTCTCTTGTCCCCTTTGAAGCTGAGCTTCTTAAATGAATCATCTAGACTTGCTCACTTCCAACTCATGTCCGAGTCCACTCCAATCTGGCTATCTTCTACCACCCCAGTTTGGCTTACTTACTACTCATGTCTTAAGTCCACTCCAATCTGGCTACCTTCTTACTTCTCAGGTCAATACTTCTCCTGGATACACCTCTTCACTGCTTCTCAGTGATTGTAATTACTGAGCTGCCGAAGTGGTCAAAGGTATCAAATGCTACCAAGAGACTAAGCAATATATGTACTGACATGTCTACACATGGGATTAGATTTAGCTACACCTTGGTCACTGGCAACCTTTGTAAAATTTTATTGGTGGGGAAAAGGGCATATCTCTCATTCGTCAAATCAACTACATACACCCCATAAGGCAAAGTGACTGAAGAGGCTCCAAGTCACACACCTAGATAAATCCAGTACTAGAACAGGAACCCTGACCTACCAGTTCAACATGTGCCCAAGACATGCTGACAGCTGTTCCATAGTGAGTATAGACTGAGCTTCCCTTCTCCTTTGTGGGAAGAGCACTTCCCTTAAGCCTATCCACAGAGGGTCAAGTTACAGAGTCCATTCAGGAGCCATCTTGGATAGGGAAGAGAACTAGTTCATTGAGAAGAGTGTTTTGCCCAAGGCTCCAGAGTCCTTCCAGAGTATCCCACACTTCCTAAATCTAGTCCTATGTCAGTCACCTACTTGTTCCCCATCATAATTCACTCAGTCTACTAAGAAGTGCACACTTCAGCTTCTGCTCCTGAGATCTTATCTAGGTTCCAGATCCGAATGTCATTCTCCTTTCAAAGCCTAACCAACTCTTCCTTCAGCCCCAGGTGAGAGCACTGCCCCGCACAGGTAGATATTTGATAGTGATACCTGTCTCTTCACCATAAGAGCAGACTTATGGGGCCTGCCCTGAGCCTACCATGGGCTGCAACTCCAGTTCCTTCCTAGCCACAGTGGGACAATTTTCAATTATTGAAGAAATAATTACCACATTGTTTGTGATTCTATGGTTTTTCTTCTTTACCCTCAAGGCATTAATCCACATCACCACAAATAACTGAGAGTTTGTCTTAGAACACAGCATTTAACTGCAGCAAAAATAACTCTCCATCAGGTTGCAATTTGAAACCATACCTGTATAAGCAGCCTATGTAATGACCCCCAATGATCCCACACCTCCTACTCTTGTCCTTGTATTAGCCTTTCTGAGTATGGGTTGGACCTTGTGGCTCATTTAGGACAAAGAGAACACAGTAATAGGACATTAGGTTTAAAAAAGACTGTGACTGCCATCTTACTCGTTTGCCACAATGAAAGGCAGCTTCCTTGTGGAGAAGCCCACATGGCAAGGAAGTAGGGGACGCCCTGGTCCACAGAAAACCAGGAACTGAGGCCCTCAGTCTAATCGTCGGTAGAAACTAAATCCTTCCAACAATCATATGTATGAGCTGGAAAGTGGATCTTTCCCCAGTTGAGTTTTCATATGAGATTGCAGTCCCAGCCTAATCCTTGATTGTAGCTTTGTGAAAGACCTGGGAGAATAAGCCCTCAGCAAGCCATACCCAGATTCCTGAACCAGAGAAACTGAGATAACAAATGTTTGTTGTTTTAAGTTACTAAGTTTTGGGGTAATTTGTTACATAAAAACAGGGTCAAGAATAGAGAAAAATATATCCAAGACAATTTTTCTTTTTTAGTCCTAAATCAAAATGAAAAAAAAAAAAAAAGAAATACACGGCTGAAATTCAAACATGATGAGAAATATGGTGTTTGTGAGGGTCATTTGACTTTTGATTTCCAAGGTTAACAATTAAGAGGAAAATAACACTCATGTTCTTCTATTCCCACCTTCCCAACAGAATAAATGGAGAAGATAATTCATTGCCACTAGCTTGGTGTCACTTGCTTCTTTTATGTAGCTGTTTTGGGCAGATGGAAAGTGAGTTTAGCATCCAAGTGCAATGTTAGCCTTAATGAATCCCCCAAATCCCTTTTTTTCTGGGGTAAATTTACTTTATAACCACCACTATCACCAACGAAAAATTAAATCAGTAAATCAGTATGAGGAAATTGTCAGGAGGAGCTAGGAGTCCTGCTAAAGAAAGCAAGTGTTTATGGATGAATTCCCACTCACTCTGTGACTGGTCTGCCACCCAGTGCCCGGGCCACGGGAGGCCGAGGGAGAGAGACAGCATTAAGCTCCTGGGACATGAAAACACTTCAGTATTTTGGGTCCAGGTTGGCCCTGTAGCATATTTCTCTACTCTTTCAGGAAAAAAGAAAGTAATCACTGCCAAGCTCTTTCTGCTCATATTTCTGGCAAGGAATACATATTTCTAACTAATTAACGCTTTGATAGTGTCAAACTCTGTAAACTTGATGCTGCTTTGTCAGGCCCCCTTCCTCCTCTGGCGTGATTTCTGTAGAATATCACTCAGGCCACAGAAAAGGGAACAAAAGACCACCCTGACTGTAAGTTATGAAGTTAACACAGTTGATGGCTGACAGAAAGCCAATGCTGGCTTTTCCAATTCTATTGGAATTTTGCATTTTTTTCTGCCTTTCTCTCTCCTACCCTTCTTTCCTTCATTCACCAAATAAATACTAACTAAGCATCTGCTAGGTACCAGGCACTATACCAGTTGCTGGGAATATAATGTAATCACACTGATAAAATAGATGCTATCAATGCCCTGCTTTTATGCCCTGAGTTTGCCCTGAAGGTCAACTGAAAATCCTTCCCTAAAAGTCTCTGAGTTCTTTCCTCTTTCAGCCTTTTAGAGAGGGCTTTCTCTAGCCCTCGGAGTGACTGGCCTGAGCATGAGGAAGACAGACTGCCCGAGAACGAACACACCTGGAGCAATGTCAACCACTGAAGGATAAGGCATTATCAAAACTATTGTCCCTCAGAGGAGCAGGTCCCAGTGGGCTCCAGTCCCTGTTGCCAGGCAGTAACCTACTCATGAACATATGTTTCCTAGCTGCCCTTCCTTCCTACCTCACTTCCTCACTCCCTCATGTCCTTGGACTCCAATCCTTGTCTCAGAGTCTGCTTTTGGGGAAACTCCTTGAATTTACAAACTCATTGGGGAGATATAGAAAAGTAACTCCAAATTGTCACAAAACTCCAATTTTTTTCCAACTAAGAAAATAGAAGAATGTGAAGATTTAAATCCAGAATCATCTAAACCTAAGTTGCCTGGCCTGTTTGCAATGACATTTTAATATACCCCTAAGAGTCACAAACATCCATAAAGCATCAATTCAAGGGAAATTTGAAAAATGTAGAAAACACAGGCATATTTTCTGAAAGAATTATGATGCAATGTCTTAAATATCATGCACAAGCATTTTTCATTCTCTAAATGTAAAGATAATCCTTTGTTATTTGGGTCTTTGAATTGGCTGTACTGTTCAGCTTTTTGTTAAACCTAAATAATATTTCCTATTCTGCAAAACAATATAATAACCTGAATCAAATGAATTCTACTTGGTAAAGTTTACTTAAACGCTATTTTTCATCAATATCACATGCCTATTAGAAAACAAAGAACAGCTGGCTTTTCACTAAAGTGATTATTTTTCATTACTGAATTCTTAATATTCAATGTTACCTGTCTCTCTTCCTATCTCTCGAGTCATCCCAAATTAGATTGCTGTAACAAGACACCCAAGTTTACTTTAGTAGAGGGGATAGGATGAGATAAATGGAAATACAGGTGAAAGAAGAGAAGTAAAATTGCTTCTATAACACTTTTCAGTTTCATACAGAATAAATAAAACAAAGATAATTTTAACATCTGTCTAGTCCATAAATGTCAGTTTCCACAAATCAGCTATATAGCCTGTGAATTGACTATAGTTTTGAAGCTGATTCCTGAATATGCATATATATGTATAATATATGTGCATTAATATATACTTATATAATATATTTTAATATATTATATAAGTATATATTGTCATACTACCTAGACATATACTGTCTGTCTACAGTCACAAATACAGAATGAGAACTGTCATACTACCTAGACATATACTGTCTGTCTACAGTCACAAATACAGAATGAGAACACCTGGAAACTAAATTACTTGACATAAATAAGACTTCATATATGTAAAATAAAGCTTCCTAATAGTCAAACTGTGGTCTCTGCTTCAATGATAGCTACTCATCATAAAATCAGAATTGAGAGTCAAACCTTGATTGATACTGTATTCTAAACTTGTACCAACTCAATAACATAATATTGCCTTTATATAGTTCTTTTCAATCCACAGATGTCTACAGCAGGTTTACAGTAACTCAGAGTTTGAAAAGAAATTACTCCTGCAGTGGCAGTTTCCAAAATGCTTTGTAGCATCTTCTGAAAAAGTAAATAATAACAATCCAACCAGAGATGTAAGGTAGAATAATATAAAGAAAAAATAGTATAAATAAAAGCATCATATTCCTAAAGGTATGGATGTAGAACTTGGAAAGCGACTGTTATATCTTTTGAACAAGATGTGACTGGTGGTTTCCCAGTCCTTTTCTTGCTCATAGGGTGGCACAGAGACCAGAATTCTCAGATCTCCCATGGGAGCTGCTAGAAATGGAGAATTTCGGGTCACACCCCAGACCAACTGAATCAGAACATGCATTTTAATAAAATTCTCTGGCCACTTACATGCAATTAAGATTTGAGAAACACTATTGTACATCATCATATAACATGAACACTTGTTTCATCACTTGGCTTTCA
Source organism: Cnephaeus nilssonii (assembly GCF_951640355.1). NCBI lineage: Eukaryota > Metazoa > Chordata > Mammalia > Chiroptera > Vespertilionidae > Cnephaeus > Cnephaeus nilssonii. Next base: position 35,302,789 of record NC_137072.1, on the reverse strand, counting down.
TTTAGCAAGAACAAAGCTCTGCTGTGAATACTCAAAATGAAGTTTTTGTCCCTGGGGGCAGGTGTGGAAGGAGGACAGAAGTTACCAAAGAAGTGGGGGCGGGGGAGGGGGTGGGGAGGTGCAGACAACCAAAAAGTAGCTAAAAGGGTTTCTGGTTCTATGGCCTCAAAATAGGCCCTGAAATAATAACTGGACTCCACCTACACCAAGCAAATTCAGCTTGTCCAGCAAGAGCAAACTGTGTAGTTTGAGGACTTGCTTTTGAGTCTGTCATGCTCAGTCTAGTCATCTGTAAAACATGATGATACAAGGTAAGTTCCATCTAGCTCTAAAGTTCAACATACAAAAAAGAAATCCGGGTGTATGTTGGGGGGGAGAACACTCACATACGGATATTTGCACAATTCTCATGAAGATTACATTGTGTTCTTGGACAACTTTTATGTTAAACTGTAATTATTACTCCTCTGAGAGGAACCATTTCCTTCTTTCTTTCTTTCTTTCTTTCTTTCTTTCTTTCTTTCTTTCTTTCTTTCTTTCTTTCTTTCTTTCTTTCTTTCTTTGGAAAAGCATTTACTTATTTAAAAATTATATATTACATTACATTTTTTATTGAGTGAGCATAACCATTTTTTTACCTTTGTTCCTTCTAACGGTCTTAGTGCTTCTTTCTACTTTACAAATATCAGTTACAATGTACATGTATATCAGAGAAGGGAGAGATTCCCATGAGAGAGTAAGAGGAAGAGAGGAGTGAAGCGTATGAGAAATCTTTGCAGAGTTGCTGGTTGTGAGATTTCAAGACAACCACCTTGACTTCATCTAGTTCTCCAGGCCTTAGTTCCATTAATAGGGTCTCATTTTCTAATTCTAAAGTAGTATTGTCCCTTATTCTAGCTAGAAACAGGAGTATAACCTTTTCACCCTCATAAGCATCCCTGTATGATTGTCAACAAAATTTAAAATATAGATGGCTCAACACCCCTAAGCTAATATGCTATACAAGCTACCAGGTACTGCTTCATGACCTATTTTTCCTTAACCATTACACAGAAAATTGTTCCAAAGCATCCCCAAAGTAATCTCTGCTCTTTCATTTATAATATTTAAGCAATACTGGAACTAGCTTACAAACTGAAGAGGTAATATGTTGAATTCAACTTGGGTTTCAATTACCCTGGTATTAAAAGGAGACTCTTGCATCATGGAAGTTGAACTTGGATAGGACTTTCTCAACTGAACACTGTCAGCTGCCAGAGCTTCGGGCAAAAACCCAGAAGACATGAAACTTCAGACATGATGGATTAGCCGAGAAGCACCAGGCCAAGATGAGAAAGGCCAAATGAGAGCAGGCAGCAAACACAATTCTGTTGCCAGCAGAACTCTGCTAACAGAGTCATGTACAAATTTTCATTGTGAAAGTCAGGCACAAGATGGCAATTGAGGAGGGCATTTAAAGGGGAAGTAAGTCACCCCAGAGAACTCCTTTTTTATTCTCCTGAGAAATTGCCAGAATGAACTAGAAGCCATTTGTGTATTGCATTCATTATTGCTTCAACATTATTTGTCCTAAAGAATTCCCTTCCAAATTTGCATCTTGCCTAATTTGGCAAAGGATACCACCATGAAAGACAACTTCAAAACCCATTTAGGTGGACAAAATGTCTTCAACAAAACTTCCATGCAAACAATTTCCAAGATGCTTTATTCCCAGATTCTCAAACCTTCAGTTCCATGTCCACAGGTGCCCCTTACCTCCACCAGAAATATTCATCTAGATATCTGGCCTTTGCCTCTAACTCAATATAAAACAACCCTCTTTCTAGGCCCATATTTCCCAGTAAGCTCTTCCGCCAGACCTCCATGATTTGTGGTGGGATTATTATGACACTAGAGGCCCAGTGCATGAATTCATGCATCAGGGAGGTCCCTCGACCTAGCCTGTGGGATCGGGCTGAAACCGGCTCTCCGACATCCCCTGAGGGGTACTGGGTTGTGAGAGGGCCAGAGAGGGATGTGGGAGGTTGGCCAGCTGGGGAGGGACTGTGGGAGGGCTCCAGGGTATGTACAGCCTATCTTACTCAGTCCTGATTGGCCCAGACCCCAGCAGCAAGATAATGTACCCATCAGAGCATCTGCCCCCTGGTGGTCAGTGCATGTCATAGCAACTAGTCGACTGGTTGACTGCCCCTTGGTGGTCAGTGCACATCATAGCGAGCAGTTGAGTGGCCTTAGCATATCATTAGCATATTATTCTTTGATTGGTTGAACAGACCACTGGACAACCGGACACTTATCATTTAGGCTTTTATTATATAGGATTTCCAAACTGGAACATGACCAGCATTTGGACTGGCTTTCTCCTTCATCACCTAAGTTTTATTGATTTGTTTTTCCCCACAATTTTCTGTAATCAACCGGTGCTTTTTTCTTTCTACAGTGACCAGTTTACTTCATGTATTCATTATCCTCATTTGGACTATTTAGAAAAATCCTTATCTCCCAGTTACTCATTAATTCATTTGGCCAATATTTGAGCATCTACTCTGTGCTTTAGGCTCTGTTCTAGGTGTTTAGGATAAAAAAGTTAGCAAAATGGGCTTGGTCCTAGTCCTCAGGGAGTTTCTGGGCTGGTGGAGCTCTTCCCATTGCAATGCATTCTGCAGGACACCATCTGACTAACCTTGCCAACACACTTTAAATAATATATTCAATGCCTCCAATGGCCTCCTGGAAAGAAAACAAAGCAAAACAACAGCAAAGCTTTTCTATCATTTTAAAGCTTACAAGCTGGCTTCTATAGACTTCACTAATTTCATATTTCATTATTCTCTCAACAAACCATCTGGTTGAAACCAGCTGGCTGAATCTCCACTTCAGGACACTCCGTAGTCCTTGCTCTTTGCTTTGTTAGTGCTATTTCTTTTCCCAGAAGATCTACACCCTCCATCGTGATGTTTTTCATCGTGATATTGTCATACAAAATATGTTCTCCCTCTCTCTCTCTCTTTTTCTCTCTCTCTCTCCTGTGAATTTAAGTATTTAGGAAATTTATATGGTATTTAATGTACTCAATAAAAATGTTTTCACCTTTATCATGTGACAGATTCTGTGCTTGCACTGAGATTCAAGGAATAACATACTTTCTCTTACTATAAATCAGATCTCTACTTTTAGAATCTTTGGTTCTTAAATACAGGGATCATTGTACATTGTATCTTCCATATATTTCCTTGTTAATACAGGTTCTCAAAGATGCAACTAGTAATAATGACATTGTTAATATCCACAGATTCATTTTGAGGTTTCATTATTTATTATGTCCATATACATCTTCATTATTCATTAAATATTTAAATTAGTTGTGAGCCAGTCGTAGAAACCTACTTCAATAAAAGTATAATTTGGGAATGATTTCCTTTTACTTCGGAAGAAGAGCTCTATAATGAATTGTACGCCCTTAGGTAACATGCTTACAGATACCAGCCTGAGAGCCACAGGTCTGATTCTGGTGAGAGAGGGTCTCAATGCTGTATTATGTTAGTAAAGAGAATTTCCACTTATTCACTGGATAACAATGCTCCCAATCTGGATTGCTCTTTATAATCCTTTATATAGCTTAGCAATACTCCTTAAAGTTAAATCTAGTAGGTTAGGGATGAATAGGGATGAACCCATACAAGTAGAGGGCTAAGGATGAATAGTCAGGCTAAATGGTGAATTTATTTTCTCTGTTGGCTGTGCCACTGCTTCAGTTTGGTTTTATAAAGTGCTATGTGAGCTTAATATTGCTTATTTGAAAAATGAAAACAACATAGGATGCTTGAGTGGTTTGGGCCCAAAAGGAAATCTGTATATGTGCCAGAAAGAGGGAAAAGGGAAATACATAATAGAAACATTTACAAGACCTAATCTGAAAAGAAAGGTTTACAAGGTATAAAATTAAGTATGCATAAATGAGAATGAATGTTATTAATTTATATGCTCTTGGTAGCTTGACAATTCCAAACACCAATGGAGGCAAATGCAGAAAGCAAACCAACCCTGACCAGGAAGAGGAGCTCTCCCACCTGGTGCTGTCAAAGCTCAGTGGACAGCAACATCGGAAATCCTTCGAGGAGGCCAGAGAAGCTTTCATATAACGAAGTGGTATTAAGTAAACATAAAATAGCTGTATGTAACACAGAATTTTATCTTGGCAGGGCCCCTTTAAATACAAAAGAAAATGAATGACAGGAAGTTATATGATCCAAAATTATTACCCAAGAGGTTGTAGTAATGGCTGTTAGAATGCCTAAGCCATGAATTCTCCTTTATTCTGCCATTGGTTCTGCTTTCTGCAAGTTGTGTGGGCGCGCTCATGCAAGTGTATGTGTGTGTGTTCCCTTGCATCCTCTCAAGAGGTGCAACTTTTACATAGCAAACAAGAAATTCTAATTCTAAAATTATATCTTCCACAAAAACCATCTTTTATTCCCTTGCTCTAGAAACTCTGAAGATATGAATACTTCCACAAACAATGACTAAAACTCCAATTCTATATAGTAACAAATTCAGGATATGGCACGTTTTATCTTAAAGGAGTCTAACTGCTATACAAATGCTCTCACGCAAAAATAATGAAATTCTCAAACTGTGATAAGTGTGTTTAGAGTCTTTATTTTGATCATGTATTTCAGGTAGCACTTGTGGATAATATAGCATAGCTTTGGATTACTGAGCAGATGAGAAAAATCTAAAAGAAAAAAAATTAGGGCAGGCCTTTATTAAATTTTAAAGTATGCCTTTGCTATACTCTTATAAAGAGCCAAACAGGGTATCAAAATCTCTAGAGATCACCAGTATAATTTCTTTATCATGTTCCATTTAAAATTTAATTATGCAGTCTACAACAAGAAGAATCTGAGCGTTTTAAATAGGTCATGCAGTGAGTAACTTAATATTCTAAAGTTTTCCTTGTAAAGATCGTTCCTTTGATAGTCTGTTATACATCCAAACACTATATTACAAAACAAGTATAATTTAATTCAGTCAATATAGACTCATATACATCAATAAAGAATGAAATGTTTTGATTTAGGTAATTTGGAGAATTAATGAAAATCATGTTCCTGATAGAACTGGCTATGATAGATGGGGAATATTTGCATACATACTTTCTTTGGTAATCGTCATTTTCATGTATTATAGCAAGGTTAAGGGAATTTTATATTTAATGTTTGTTTATTTTTGTTTTAAATAAAAAATCATTCATAGCAAAGCAAAAATGTAGCCACTGAATAATTAATATCTGAATTAGAGGTTCATATAGCCTATGGCCTGATACTCCTTCCATTGCCCATCTCAAATTTCAATTAATATACAACTCGAATTTCTTATACTAAAATAACAAAGTAAGCACTGTTTTGAATACTTTACATGTATCATCTCATTTTATACACAGAACTTTTGGTCCTGTATTACTCCTAATTTTATAGATAAAGAAAACAAGGCACAGAGAGGTTAAAAACTTACCAAGGTCACAGAACTAGTTAAGTGGCCAAACTGGGATGTGAACATGCTGGAATTATGCTCCAGGGCACATGTGTGGAACCACTTCACTAGGCTGTTTCTTATAATGCAATCAGGTGTCTTATCTTGGACATAGACACTACCCAAGTGTTAATACAAATAAGTAGCATAAAGCTATCTTTGAATGAACCACTATAATAGCTACCTTGTATTAATTTGCTTGTTGTTTGCCAGGCTCTGAGCTAAATATTTTATATAGATTATCTTCTCATTGTGACACTATAAGATGGGTACCACAATTTTTCCAAATTCACAAATGAAACGTGGAGACAGAGATATTAACTAACTGGCTCATGGTCACATGACTAAGAAATGGCAGACATAAGATTCAAGTGTGTCAGAGCCCACAGCCCAATGCCTTAACCTCAATAACAATATACACTCAACAACAAAGGATCCAAAGAGCTTGATAACAAATTTAGGTTAATTGCTTTCAGCCAATAAGATGAGTTTTTCTGGGTGCCAAGAATATAAAGCAGTGAGTAGAGTGGGAAGGGTGATAGAAGGCAGAAATCATATATCTGGTCTACCACTGGCTCTTTGGGAGAAAGTTTCTTCAAAGCTCCCTCTCTCCTTCCCTGTTATAGAATGAATGTTTTTGTGTGAACCTCCCCCCACAAAATTCATTTGTTGAAGTCCTAACCCCCAATGCCTTTGGGGGAGATTAGGTTTAGATGAGGCTGTAAGAGGAGGTCTTCATGATGGGATTAGAGCCCTTATAAGAAGAGAGTTTGATTGATGACTACTGCATTGCAACAGAGGAAATGAGGAACCAGTTGGAGGGCATTTTAATAGTTACAGTGGGACTTTATGATGGCTTAGAGAGAGATGGGGAAAGTGGACAAATTAGAGATAAATTTTGGAGGTTGAGCCAAAGTCTTTGCTGATGGATAGTCTGCTAAGTGTGAGAAAAAGAAAGGCAATATAAATAACTCCAGGTTTCTCATTTGAGCAGTTGGGTGCATGGTGGTAATGTGGGCATGGGTAGGATACAAAAGTTCTCTTTTGGTCACATCAAGTTTAGGATATTATATCTAAGTATTGATGGTAAATTGACAGCTGGGTATTCAGATTTGAGGCTCAAGGAAGAAGTTGGGGCTAGAGATATAAAAATGGAAACTATCCATATAAGATGACCTTTAAACCCATGGAACTAGATGAAATCTCTCTCCACAACCTCTCTACAACTAAAGAGAAGTGGGCAAGGGAAACCTGGTTGCCTTGCCATTTAGAATCAAATAGAAGAGGAAGAATAGGCAGAAAGACTGAGAAAGGACAGCCACTGAGAGAGGAAGGAAATGGGAGAGTTTGGTGTCTCAGAAATTAAAGAGGCATTTCATGGAGAAGGAAGAAGTTCCTATCTTGAATGAGAAACCAAACAAGAGAACAGATAAATGGCCTTTGACTTTACCTAGATGGAGGCTGCTACTGCCCTTTACCAGGCTTGTTTAGTAAAATCAAAGGGTCAGAAGTCTGGCTAGAATAGGCTGAGAAGAAAAAGAAACAAGAGAACTGTGGCAGATACCATTCCTCAAGTATGTACAAGCCATTTCCCCCTACCCAGATTCCTACCTTCCTCCTTGATGGCAGAATATACATCTCATTATAAAGGCTGCAAATACCAGAAGTCCAATTTTCATTCTCTAAGAGTTTAGACATGGGCAAGAAATTCTTCCCTAAACTAGCGACACTTGAGAAGAGATGCCTTTCTTCACTAGATGTGGTCAGGTCTCCATGTGATAGCTGGAGCTGCTGCAACAATATTGTGAACTTGAAGCACACCATGCCCAACATGCTGAGGATGGCGGAGAAGAAAAATGTGCCAGGATGTCACAGGATGCTGAATTAACATTGGGCCCTCTCCAACCTCTTGAACTACAGCTACAAACTCAATTTGCATTTTCCAGCTTAATATAGCTAGAGTGCCTTTAGATAGATTCAACCTGAGAAAAATAATAAAGAAGAATATATATATGGCAAGGTTCAAGCAGGAAAGAATTCAGTCACTGACCAGGAGTGAAGGATGCATTCTATAAGGTTAGGAGGTGGGGGTCTAGGCAGGGTGGAAGAGAGAACACATCTTACCAACTGTGACTGTGGCCTCAGAGTTAGTATGCAATATGATAGTTGGGTGCTGGAAGCAGAAATTGAATAGTGTAAGGTGTAAAGGTTTGGAAACCAATCACTTAGATCAGAGGGCTTGTATTTTATTGTTAGCCAAGTGGTAAATCTGAAGAGAGAGGGGCTCTGAGGATTGTAAGGCCCTAGGGTACCATGAAGTTCTATATGAAGAACTTCAAGCCTTTTTCTTTCCCCAAATCTATTCTATAGATTTGCCCAGATTACTATTCTTAAGGGACAGCTTAGAACATTCCCTGGATGAATAGTATCAAAGAGAATAATAGCTCCTCACACTGGTTAAACCCTTCACATCATCCAATCATCCCCTAAGCTCTTCTTCCTGCTTCTGCACTCCATCCAACAAGATGGTACTACTTCCTGTTACATACACACATTCCCTGCACAAGACCCCTAGGCATCAATGATGACATTTTCTCTGTGCACAGCCCCCTTCTCTGCCACATATTTAAACCTGACCCATCTGCTCAGGCCTGCTCAGAAGGTTGATTCACAATGCTGTCCTCCAATCAGAAGTGTCCCACTTTGTTGCTGAAATCCCTTAGTGCATTTAGTTTACTTACATGTCTTTCTACTTAGGGCATTAAGCACTTTCCACCTAGCACTATGATTGTCTGTATCTGTGACACTAGATCAAACTATTTAGGGGAAGGGCTGATGTTTTGTTTGTTTTCTACCACAGAGCCTACAAGCATTCTCAGCATATAGCTAGTGCTCCATGTCCCTTTGTTGAATTAATGAATAAATGATAAATTCTGTAAATATTGAACCAGAGGGAATTGTTCTTTCTTAGGGATTATAAAGGAGTCAGGAAATGTTCATCTGATCTAGATTATGTAGTAAAAGATTGGCTTGGAACTAACAATTTTTTTTAAAGATTCCACATACAAGTTATACCATGTAGTACTTGTCTTTCTCTGTCTGGCTTATTTCACTTAGCATAATGCCCTCAAGGTCCATTCATGTTGTTACAATGGCAGAATTCCCTCTTTCTCAAAGCTAGTACTCCATCCTATCTAATAAAAGAGTAATATGCAAATTGACCATACCTCCTCTACACCCACAATCCATGCCCACCAGCCAATCAGGAGCAAGTATGCAAATTAATCCAAGTGAGATGGCTGTGGCCACCGAGCAAGCAGGAGGCTTAGGTTTTCCCGGCAATGGAGGAAGCCAAGCTTCCCACATACCCTGGCTGGCTCAGGTCTGCACTCAGGGCTACAAAGTTTCAATTAAAGAAGATAAATAAATCCCAACAAAAATGGCAGCAGCCACAGAGCTGGAGAGAGCAGGAGGCTTGAGTTGCCCCCGACAATGAAGGAAGCCAAGCTTCCGCAGCCCTGGCCTTCCTTGGCCTCTGCTCAAGGCTACAAAGTTTTAATTATAGAAGATAAATAAATCCCAACAAAAATGGCTGTGGCCATGGAGCGAGCAGGAGGCTTGGATCCACTCAAGGCTACAAAGTTTCAACTATAGGAAATAAATAAATCACAGATACCAGGGCCTCCGCTCGGGTCGCTGGGGGGCATGGCCGGCCTGCAAACCACCACAGGCCCCTCGCCCAGGCCGCCCCATGCCCCAAGGGAACCCCCACCCTGATCCAGGACACACTTCAGGGCAAACCAGCTGGCCCCCACCCGTGCACCAGGCCTCTATCCTATCTAATAAAAAACTAATATGCAAATTAACCATCACTCCAACACACAAGATGGCTGCCCCCATGTGGACACAAGATGGACACCACAAGATGGCCAGCAGGGGAGGGCAGTTGGGAGGGACCAGGTCTGCAAAGGAGAGCAGTTGTGGGCAATCAGGCTAGCAGGGGGGGGCAGTTGGGAGGGACCAGGCCTACAAGGGAGGGCAGTTGGGGGCAATAAAGCCTGCAGGGGAGGGCAGTTAGGGGTGACCAGGCCGGCAGAGGAGGGAAGTTGGGGGTGACCGGGCCTGCAGGGGAAGGCAGTTAGGGGCAAACAGGCTGGCAGGGGAGCAGTTAAGCATCAATCAGGCTGGCAGGGGAGTGGTTAGAGGGTGATCAGGCTGGCAGGAAGAAGTGGTTAGGGGCAATCAGGAAGGCAGGCAGGTGAGCAGTTGGGAGCCAGCAGTCCTAGATTGTGAGAGGGATGTCCGACTGCCCGTTTAGGCCCGATCCTACTAGGATCGGGCCTAAACGGGCAGTCGGACATCCCTCGAGGGGTCCCAGATTGGAGAGGGTGCAGGCTGGGCTAAGGGACACACACCCCATGCACAAATTTCGTGCACCGGGCCTCTAGTTGAATATATATTTGCCACATCTTTTTTATCCATTTATCTGCTGACAGACAGGTTTTTTCCATATTTTGCCTATTGTGAATAATGCTGCCATGAACATGGGAGGGCATATATCTCTTCCATAACCTGTTTTCATTTTCTTTGGGTATATATCCAGAAGCTGGATCCCATAGTACTTCTAGTTTTAATTTTTGAAAAACTTCCATATGGTTTCTCATAGTGGCTGCACCAGTTCATTCCTATCTACAGTGCACAACAGTTCCCTTTTCTCCACATCCTTGCCAACATTTGTTATCTCTTGTCTTTTATATGATAGCCATTCTAACAGGTGTGAGATGACATTTCATGTGGTTTTGCTTTGCATTTCCCTGATGATTTGTGATGTTAAACATCTTTTAATGTACCTGTTGGCCATCTGGGATGTCTTCTTTGGAAGAATATCTATTCAGCTCCTCTGCCCACTTTTTAATCAGATTGTTTGCTCTTTTTGCTATGGAGCTCTATAACTTCCTCATATATTTTGGATATTAATCCTTTATTAGATATATGATTTGCAAATATTTCTCCCATTCATTAGGCTCCCTTTTAATTTTGTTGATGGTTGTCTTTGCTGAGCAGCAGCTTTTTAGCTTGATGTAGTCCCACTTGCTTATTTTTGCTTTTGTTGCCTTTGGTTACCAACATTTTTATCTTCTAATTTCTAAAGGTCTTTCAGAAGTCATCACTTCATATTGAGGAAATGATAAATATGAGATTATGTTAGCTACTAAAGGCCTCCACAGGAGACTGAATATCTAACTTAAAACCCCTCGAGAGCCATAAGTGGTGAGTTGAGCTAGCACAACTTACTTTGATTCTCCTCCTTTTCCTGTTGCTGATACCTGACTAGCCAAACCCATGACTGAGAAATGTGGTTAATCAGAAACTTCATTCTTGCCCTTCCACTACATGGAATCTGTTCAGTTCAAATTTTGGATAACAAAGTTCAATGATTTAAGACAAAAACTGCATATGTGAAACAGCAATGTAATGAATGACTTTTGTCTCTGATAGCCACACAAAGCAAGCAGTTCATATCTTTTTGGTAGATATGAATATGAATATGTCTCAAACAGTAATCCTATGGTGAATAGTGGTAGTCTAGGAATTGGGAGTTCTGTTTCTTATACTGAGTACTTATGTTCCCTAACTCCCTCAAAGAAGGCATAGAAAAAGAGATCATGTTATTAGATTAAAATACAAGGAAAAAATTCTAAGTTTTTCCTTCATAAATTTACTTTTTGGCCTCTGCCTCCACTGTTTTATGCTAAAATTTAGTAAAAGACGCATCTGATTTATACACTTAATTATTTTAAGCTTCATTTACCGATACTTCATGTTCTTCAAAAATTACCCTGACTTCTCAGTGGTGTACTTTAAGAATCAGCTTGTGGATCTCTGCTGTAATACTTAAGCTACTTCTATTAAGGTGTATTAAGCCACTTTATTTTCCATACTGTTTAGTTTAGGTTGAGAAACAGTGGACTATATTAACAAGGAATTAAAATGCTCTCTCTTTTTCAAAAACAGCCACTAATATTGCAGATCACATTAAAACCTCTGTTAGTATAAACCTTGTTTATACCTTTACTCTGCTATCCAAAATAAAGTTGTATCTCTGTATAGGCACCATATACATTAAACACCAAACTCATAATAACTAATTTAATGCCTGAATTTCTTTTGAACAATTGGGATATTATCATCATTTAATTAAAACACATCTACCTAAACTAAACTCTTCACCATTAAAAAGCTTCTTGAAAGACATGCTTGTAATGGGGAATAAACAACAATTGTTCTGATTGATAAATTGTTCTTTGCCACAGCAAAACAGAAGTGAGAAATTACATGTAAGATCGAAAATGATAATTTTCCTAGTTCAAGAAATGTAACCATACATCCCATTTCCACAACACTTCCCAATAAAGAGGACAGCATGAGTACTATCTGCAGCCAGTTTAAATATTTGTTTTAATCATGACAAGATCATTGGTTTTAATATATATAAGTACAATGCTTAGTGCATGTTGCTCATATAATCTAATTTTCCTGGTGACATATTATGACTATGCTTTAATTTCAGCAATGGCAAGAACTCAGAAACACTTTAGGTTATCATTAGTAATGGAAAACAAACCTGCTGCCTGCTCATACACCTTGTGCACATAGCTCATTCAACTTCAAAGATGTTTAACTACCGGACATGATCCACTCAATTTGGACACTTTCACAGAATATTATCAACCAGTGCCAGCTACTTTAAATTAAGGCTACGTAAAGCAATTAAAGTTGAAATACTCCACCCTTGTGCAATATTTGTAAATGGCCTTTGGAAAATTTCGAGACAGTCTAAGCCATGAGAACCAAACCACAAAACTGCTATAAAACGCCATTGTCTTCCTTCCCAGCCTCCTATCACTAGTTAGCAGTTGCCTGAATTGCAATTTTCTGTTTTTCTTAGATGTCACAGCATAAGCATATTTTATGACTAAAAGGATAAAAACCCCAGTGTCATGTTCCACTAATCATTAACTATAAAATAACAAACCGAATAACTACAGGTGCCTTGCTCTTAACAGCACCAAGGTTTTCCAGGGCTCACTTGCACTTTCCCAGTGACAGGCTGAAGAAATTGGAAGAAAAAAGGCTGAAAGCTAAATAACTGATTGCATTCCACAAGAGTGTACAAACAAACAAATGTTACCAAAAAATATTCCAAATGCCAAGAGAAGTATTCATCATTAAATAATTGCATTATTTTATGTTAATGTAAGGAAAGGTTATAATTGTGAATGAATATGTCCTAAAGTGCCTGTGGAGAAAGTAAAAAGAATACCTGAGGTTCCATTAGAAGCCAATTGAGAAATAACTGACATATTTGTCACACCCTTATTGCTATGCCATTACCACGACTGAGAGTTGCAGCTTGAATGGGATTGTTGTCATGTTTATTTTCAACATGATCCAACATTAGAATAACAAAAATTCATGAAAAAAAATAAGTAGGCTCATTACTAAAATATCTCCCACCAAACTTAGGAAGAGAGAGAACGCTCCCTGGAGTAATAAAACAGCTACAAAAGAAGATAATTTGCAGTGAATATAGGAAATGCCACTTGGTATTCACAATAATAAGCATTGCTACTTAATAGAATTCAGGGTGCACACCAGATTTTTCAGACATCTGAGTAATTTTTATCTGCATGTTACAGCACTGTGTGGGTCTCATCTGAGGGTCGTCCGCTGCTTAGTCATTCTAGAGAAGTTTGAAAGTCATTCTTTGTTCCCTTATTTGGGGATTAACTTCTTCACCACAAGCATGGGCAAATACACAACTCTCTCTCTCTCCCTGAAAATGATGGGATGCTGAAGCCTTCAGAGTGGACCTTCTCCATAGGGAAAGCACAATGACAAACAAACACAGGGGATACATACACCAGAGCACACATCTGCTTTAACCCTCTAACCAGCACACAGTTGAAATGTTTCTTTGGGACGTTATCCAAAGAATTAAGACATGGAGTAATTTAAATATTTGGATCACAGTAAACAGTTTTTTGGCAATATTAATCATGATCCTATAAGCAAAGATTTTCTTTACATAAAAAAGCAACCAAATGTGCTTATCTCCTGTAACAGATGGTGACGATATGTACTGTTCCTATTCCCTGTTCATTATCATAGTCTGTTCACACTTCTTTTTCTTATTCTTAGGATTCTCTTGTTTTTCCATTTCTAATAGTTCCCAATACCCTATGCCCTATTCATTTGTTCACAAATGGTTACTGAACATCTTTAAAGCTAAGGCATGATGCTAGGTGCTATATGCAATGCTCAGCAAAATATCTCTTAAAATATTGCCACTCCCTTCCTTTTCTTTTTGTCCTCTAATAAATAGTGGTAATCATTTTTGATGGAGAGCTCTCCATAATTTGCATCCAGTTAATCATATCTTATTTCATAAAGAAAAATATAAAAAATATATAAAATAGACTGATCAATTTATATATTGATTTCTTTCCCTGCTGAGATAATATTACTAAGTGTTTAATTCAATGATGATAAGAAATACAAATGTATCTATATTATCATCAAAACTATGATGTAAATGCTTTAGAGGAAGCTTAGGATTATTTTATAAATCTACTAATGGCCTGGTGTATGAAATTCGTGAATGGAGAAGGGGTTCCCTCAGCTCAGCTTGCACCCTCTCCAATCGGGGACCCCTTGGGGGATGTCTGACTGCAGTTGGACATCCCTCTTGCAATCTGGGACCACTGGCTCCTAACCACTCACCTGCCTGTCTGCCTGATCGTCCCTAACTGCCTCTGCCTGCCAGACTGATTTCCCCTGACCCCTCTGCCTGCTGCCTGCCTGATCACCCCTAACCTCTCTGCCTGCCTGCCTGATCACCCCAACTGCCCTCCCCTGCCAGCCTGATCTCTCCCCCAACTGCCCTCCCCTGCCAGCCAATTTGGTTCTGATTGGTTGGTTTCTATGCAAGTCAACATCAAAAGCTCCGCCTTTTAGGCAGCCATTGGCTCCTCACAGTTCACCCAGATTTGGTTCTGATTGGTTGGTTTCTATGCCAGTCAGCGTCTCCGGGCCTATCTCCAGGGCTGATCAGAGAGGTAAGGCTATCAGCAGCCCTGCAGAGGCCTGGAGAGAAACAGAGGTGCAGCTGCTGGTGAAGCCCGGAGAGAAAAAGAGAGGCAAGGGCTGATCAACAGCTGCCATGGAGGCTGTGGATCAGACCCTGCCTCTCTCTCAGGGCCTCTCTCTGGGCCTGATCTGCAGCCTCCTCGTCAGTCAGTGCTGGGTCACTGCGCCCGCACTGGTGGCAGTCAGTGCTGGGTCTCCATGGCAACCCAGCACTGACTGCAGGATTGACTTCTGGTGTTCGTTCGAGCCTTCGGTCGGTTGTTATGGACCCTCCCTGGGTTTTTATATATTAGGATAAATCCTTGAACACAATAACAATAATGGATATACTGAAGGAAAAAACCTAATTCCATGAATATAATAAAGGAAAAAGCATGTTGATGATTTCTGTGAAGAATATAGCTCATCTATGCATCCCCAGGTATAGGATCTATTCTAAAGGAATGAGGAGTTCTCTAAGTCATATGTGGACATCACCCTCATCACTTCTTGGTTATATCACTTCTATGTGACTCATACACAGTTTTTGGCATTTACATAGTGAAATAGGAGGTCTTAAATCTGATGTGAGGGAGATAAAATGAAGAAGTCCTCTCTAAGAGCACACAGCACTTCTTTCTGGGAATATCAGAGATCATGCACAGAATAAGCATAGCACATCTACTCACCTTGGTAGGCTTCCAGCTAACTCTGTGGTTGTCTCTCTAGAGGGGAAAAAGAAGATATGTATGAAGAGCTTATTTTGTTAAATTCTAAAAACGTGTTTAATAAAACCGTAATATAATGTTCCAAGGCATAACAGTATCATATATGTGCAAAAGATACTGTATCATATATGTGCAAAAGATACTGTATATGCAGCTATTATGAAATTCAATATTGATTAATCACATTTCTGATTAACTCCCATAAATGTTTTAATAGTTATTTTCAAAGGAAATTTTACACACATTGAAAATATCTGCCTCTGCTTCCTGGTGGTAGAACTTAATTCAGTTTAAAATAATAAAATTTAAAAATGCACAACATATAGAAGGAAACAGGAGGGGAAAATCCTAAACTACCTTTTTAGATATTTTTCAGTTAAACAAATCATCTGTCTTCTCTTTCCAAGAATCATTTAGGAACATGTTCTTTTAAGGTTGTGTCTTTGTGTTGATGCTGTCACCTGAGGTTTATGAAAGAATACATACAGCACAAAATCCAATTCTTTTAGTAGCAAATTACTGCTTTTCACATCTTTGTTACAATGTCTTACCAGCTGGAATTATTGAAGGCAGATGCTATGATAATTCAAATGGCACAAAAGACAAGCCACTAGACCAGACACAAATTTAAAAACTGAATTTTTCCTAATTGCAATATCTTGTCCTTCTATCAGAGATGTGCTCTTGAGAGCAATGTCAAGTTATGATGAGGAGAGCTTGATGTTGAGATATTTTAAAAGTGGAGGTGGGCTCAACTTTAGATGGAGGGATTAAAAGTGTGATTCTAAGGGCTTCTGGATTGAACTTGGAGGCTGCTGTGCTTGGAGAGAGCATGGAAGCTCCATATACCTTGTCCTAGGCATCTCTTCCATTTGGCTGTTTCTGAGTTCGGTCTTTCATAATAAACCAGTAATCTGGTGTGAATCATGTGACACAGTGACAGACGGTGATTTTCTGCTTTGGTGGGGCGTAGATGTGTATGATTAAGGGATGCTTTTAGTCAAGAGACCTCTAGGCAAAACAGGAAGATAAAACTCAGATTTCAATGGGAAGAATATAACTTTGGCTACTCTCCAGACACTTCTTTGCAAGCAATAGAGTCTAGCATTTTTGTTTAACTTTTTCAATGAGATTTCTATTAAAAAGGTACAATCATCTGATGGTGTTACTCCATTTTCATATTCCATGGATATCTAGATCTTGATTTGGAAGTTTTTGACAACATGTTCAGTGTATGACTTATTATCAACATTATCAATGAAGGTCATCCTGGTGTCTTTCCTGAACACCCTTCCCAACTGCCCAAATCCATGAATAGCTATTCTAATTGTCCATTCCACCAGATGTCCTCAAAATTAACAGACAGAAAAGGGAAATAAATGGCTAATGAGTTACCACCACTTTTTTGTCCCCTCTCCAGTGGTGGGCTGTTGCCAGCTTCTAGTTCCTGCTCCAGCCCCAACATGGACTGAGAATTTTCTCTGAAAGCAGGAGTTCAACACATGTCCTTTTGATTCAATATCATGTTTACCTCTTACATACTGTTTTGTGTGTGTGCGTGTGTGTGTGTGTGTGTGTGTGTGTGTGTGTGTGTGTGTGTGTTGATAGAAAGAGAGTTATATCCTACGGTGCTTGAAAACATAATAAAAGTACAACTGAAATTGAGTTGTAGTTTTGATACTTTTAAGTTGTCTTTGAATAGAGGGTGCTACTCTGAACATGATGCAAAGTATAGAAGAAATCAAAGAAAGAGCTACCATCTTTGTCTGAGGACAGTATTTAAGAGGTACACCTAGACATTATTAAGGAGATATAGGGAGGGAAGGAGAGCTGGAAAGAGGAGTAAATTGGAAAGGAGAATAAAGAGAAGAAAAGAGGAGAGATAGGCTGTATATCCCATGGAGTTTAGGCCTTCTGGAAATATTAAGATCCAAAATAAAGTTGACATTTACTCTTCTTATAAAAAACCTTCTTAGAAAAAAAACAACAATGAAAGGTCTTCTAAAAGTCATTTCTTGTGGACAATAAAATGTGGAAGGAGCAATTCTCTATATCATCTTTATAGTCATACAGAGTCCCAGGGTTTAGAAAGGGAATTTGCTGTCATCTAGGAATTAAGGCTTTAGCACTAGGCAGCTAAGAGTGGAGATTTCCTTCACTTTCCATGGACAGCTTTCTTTAAATATTATTGGCAATTAAATGTTGATATTCCTTTTCAATAGCCGATATGATTTTGAATTATATAGTAATCCATTTTTTGTAAAAATTTGGAAAATATAGGAAAAAACCAAATTAAAAATAACCTATAATTATATGATAGAAAGAATTTCAGTTTATTAGAGTTCAGTATTTATTTATATGTGCTTATGTCTATATGCATTTTTATATAAGTGGAATCATACTGTGCACAATTTTGAATTCTTTCTTCCTGTAACAAAAAAATAAAAATGATATTTGATGGTTGTATTGTCAAAAAAAGTATAATTCTTAGAAACAATAGTATAGCCACTTCTTTGGGTCCTTTGATCCCTTTAAAAGTCTCATTAAAAATATAAACACATTACCTAGAAAAAAATAACAATATACACATTGATACACACACAAAATGTGGTGTACAAATGTAGATGGTTTATGAACATCCCCAAGCAAATATGCCATCCATGGGTCAGGAATATCAGCTTTAAACTCACATTATCTTTACTCATCTTGTCAATTCAAATAAAAGACCTCCTTCATGAACTGTCTGGGGCCCTCCTGGCTTCTAGAACTTTCTCCTACTTATTGTTTGTGATAGCACCTGGGTATTGTAGGGATGTTCTAGTTCCTGTAGAGCCATCCTGCCTTAAATAAATAAGTGATTCTAAGTTCAGCTCCTATAGAAATGTTCTTTCCTAAATAATCATACAATATTAAACCTTCAGCTTTTATTGATATAGAAACTGGCTTTTGAGAGAAAGTATTCATTCATTCAGCAAAAACCACAGTTGAAAGCTTTGTTCACTGCAATGCTGAATGTTTTACCTGCATTCATCTCTTCTAAGAATCCAGTGCCTGCTTAAGGCTAGAATTGTGGACACCTCAGCTAAGGAGACACCCCTCCTTTTCATCTGCCTTTATGACATTTATCACAACCGAACTATCTTTTAAATTTCATTATTTCTCATTTTGTCACTTGAGACCAACATCCATACTAATAAAAGGGTAATATGCTAATTAGACTGGGAGACCTTCCAGGAGACCTTCCGGACAAAGCCATGGTGGCAGGGCCAAGGCAGAGGCAGTTAGGGGCGATCAGGCCAGGAGGGGAAGAAGTTGGGGGTGATCAGGCCAGCAGGGGGGGCCAGTTGGGGGCAAGCAGGCTGGCGGGGGGGGGCAGTTGGGGGCAAGAAGGCCAGCAGTGGGGGACAGTTGGGGGGGATCAGGCCAGCGGGGGGGGGGGGGGGCAGTTGAAAGCAAGCAAGCCAGTGGGGGGGGCAGTTGGGGGCGATCAGGCTGGCAGGGGGGGCGGTTGGGTGCGAGCAGGTTGGCAGGGAGGGGCAGTTGGGGGTGAGAAGGCCGGCAGGCAGAGTGGTTAGGGGTGATCGGGCAGGCAGGCAGGTGAGCGGTTAGGAGCCAGCGGTCCTGATTGCAAGAGGGATGTATGACTGCCGGCTTAAACTGGCAGTTGGACATCCCCCGAGGGGTCCCAGATTGGAGAGGGTGCAGGCCAGGCTGAGGGACACCCTCCCGCCCCCTGTGCACAAATTTCATGCACCAGGCCACTAGTATGTGAATACTCAATAAATCTGTGTTTAATTTGTAAGGAATGAATTCATGAACTTTTCTGACCTTCTGTTGCCTTTGAGTGCTAGATCTACGTTTAGAACTTGATCATAGTAACAGCAGCAACCTAGGGTTGAGGTACAATTACCTTTCCTTCTTTCTAATCTTTTATCTCTTTATTTTTGCTTTCCAGATTATCCATATTTTAATATTATGAGTCCCCTTGGTATCTTTTTAAACTATTTTGGATATACGTTATCATAAGCCCACTTACATCATTTCTCAACCTCGTACTAGTACTAGACTGACATTTTGGGCCAGATATTCCTTTGTTGTGAGGGGCTGTTCTGTTCATTATAGGGTGTTTAGCATCATCCTTGGGCTCTACCCACTAGATGCTAGTAGTATCTACTCCCTTCCTTTTCCATTTGTGACAATCAAAATGTCTCTATACATTGTCACATGTCTCCTAGGGTCAAAACTACTCTCAATGGAGAACCACAGCAATAGAGCAATACAATTTAGGATCCATAATTGACTTCTGTTTCAAAGCCTTACTGGATTAACCAACACTCTTCATGCCCATGGAAAAACATAGTGACAGCCCTCTCAAGAATCCGGTCTCACTGTGGCTCCTGCCACCTATGTTTGCATGTTCACAAGGAGTATGTTGTGTTTGTTCCCCAATCCACTTATGTTAGTGGTACTCATGCTAATTTTTAAATCTAATTAAACATGATGTAAAAATGATAAACTATTAATTTGAAAAACTTTGTTTCTTTGAAAACTAAGTTGGACTCTTTGAAAAGATTCTTAAATCAGTTTAAGAAAAAACTGATGCTGAATTAGGTCTAGAGGCAAGACATCTATAAATACTGGAAAGAAAGAAAAGATTTTGACCACTGTCTTTTTGGTTTTTGTTCCTCTTCACAAATAAGCTAGAAATTCCTAGATAATGAATTGTGGGTGTGATTTATGCACAAAAGACAGTGCCTAACTTCATTCAGTAGATCCACACATGTAAAGTAATGGTGCTGGCCTGATCTTTATAGCAAAAAAGTTATGCTGTCACATAGTAAGTACTAGCAGAGGAAAATTCTTTCATACAACCATGTACTCAAAAAGTTACATTAGAGCCTGGTTGGTGTGGCTCAGTGGTTCAAGAGCATTGACCCTTGAATCAATAGGTCACAGGTTTGATTCTGGGTCAGGGCACATGCCCAGGTTTTGGGCTCGATCCCTAGTACAGAGGTCGAGCAGGAGACAGCTAATCAATGATATTCCTCTCTCATCGATGTTCCTATATCTCTATCCCTCTTCCTTCCTGTCTCTCTAAAAATCAATACAAACATGTTTTTAAAAAAGTTAAATTATACTTATAGACATTACTTCATAGGAAAAGTAAGTATTGGTTAGCATAAGTGAATGGATGAACACAGTTTAAGTGATAATATGTTACCTAAAAATGTGGTGATTCCATTGGAGCATGTAGCTCCATGCTTTAAAAAAATTACAAAGAAAGCAGCTAGGATTCACCAACCAACAGGTACTATCGAGATCAGCAAAACATTAAAGCTTTCAAAATGATGAATCATTCACTTTTACCTGTTTACTCCTGCTAACAAATCTGAATTATTCACATTTTCATAAATTTATATCTTTCGTAGAAAAAAAAATCCCTGAGGAAAGTAAATTTAGCAGAATGTGCTATGTTTCACCTAGACAAAGCTCCTTTATAACCCAACTGAGAGAACATACAGAAGGTGCCATACAGAAAATTGTAGGACAGTGAAACGACTCTGTGTGATAATGTAATGGTAGATACATGGCATTATACATTTGACCAAACACACAGACTGAACAACACCAAGAGGGAACCCTAATGTCAACTGTGGACTCTGGATAAAAATGTTGTGTCAACATAGGATCATCAATTCTAACACGGGTTCAACTCTGATGGGGGATGTTGATAGTGGGGGAGGCGGTCCACATGTGATGACAGGGGGTATGTGGGAAATCTCTCTTCCTTCCCTTCAATTTTGCTGTGAACCTTAAAATGCTCTAAAAAATAAAGTATATAAAAAAGAAGGTTCCATAAGACCATGCTTTTTTCAATGAATTTTTATAGGCTGCAATGTGCACTATTACCATTGGTTTCTAACCATAAATGATCTTTATCACTAATACTTATTTTTCCAACATACTCACTGAGCCCTCTGAATATGTTCAGCACACACCATGCTTGGTGCTTTGAAGTGAACCAAGATGAATCAGATCCTGACCCTCTTTCCAAGTGTTTATACTCCAATAAAGGATATTATACAAGGTATTAAGTGGTGAATACTTTTTATTTTCCCACAACTGAAAGCTTCCCTAAGCCAAAGACCACATCTTATTTAAATATTTAAATACTCAGTGGCTAGCAGACACCAGGCATTCAGTAAATATAAGTGAACCATGAAACATTTTCTACTTGAAGGTAATTCCAATAGAACCATGAAACATTTTCTACTTGAAGGTAATTCCAATCTCTTAAATTCATTTTTTTTAAAAAAGTGCCTGCTGTTGTTATAGCAGTATTCGAGTTTAATTGCACTAATTTCCTTTCCTTAGTTATCATTGCCAAGATAATCTGATTTCAAGAGGAGAGCAGAATGCTAACAATTGAGTGAAAACAATGATGAAAAAAATGACAAGGCGAAATTATATGTTCTGAGAAACAGAGTTGTCCTAGGGGCTAAGAAGCAGACCAAAATGATGGAGGGTGTGCGCTTCTGATAGGTTGCGTATCCTTGGGCAATTCCTTCTGCCTCTCAGATCTCCAAGTCCCAGACTATAATAATAATGCTACCCTTTGATCTAGAGTGGTTGGATCAACCATCAATGGGAACAAAGAGGAAAGTTCTCTGCATATTTGAAGTTGTGCTATAAATTTAATTTTATCAAAGTTAAAAAAACAGTAGAGACAAATGTCTTTCTAAAAGCAGACAAGTGTCCCATGCGTATTACACAGTTTTTGTAGGTTATTTAGAGCTCCTTAAAGAACTTTAATTTTAAACGTGTAGACTGTTTGCCGGTGCAGTGATGCCAGTTTTGATCAGCTGTCTGAAATAGTTTTCTTCCTCCACTGCTCCTTTCCTTGCCATTCCTGAACTATTCAAACAGTTCTTTTTTTAGGAAGTGTTGAAGCAAGGGCACACCATCTATTTCTGTGCAGCTTGCCAGTTTCCAAAATTAGCTGACAAGTATAAAACAGAGGACATGAGCCCCCATGCTAATTGTGTGTCAGCCTGAGAAATATTTTTAAGACCTGGAATGTTTCTCTCCATTGGTACCTTCCAGTCTTCCAAAAGTACAAAGACTTTTAAAAAGTGTTAAGATATGTTGCTTTTTTTTTTTTTTTTGCCTGTCCTGCAAATGATTTAACATTCTGGTTGTAGAGGACTGAACTTTTCTTTAACTTTGTTAAGGGTCAAATATTACAATCAAGCAGATTTTTTTTTCTTTCCTTTGTTTTCTTTTTTTGGTCACCAGGCTTGGGGGAAATTGTGGACTTTTAAAGTTGGATATATTGCCAAATAATACAAAGGCAAGAAGCCTAGCTTAAAGGCATCGTTACAAATCCATATATTAATTTAGGACAGATTACTTCTTATACGGTGAACCTTAGCCCTGGGAAATCCCAAACACCTCCGAGACTGAAGTTCTTTCTTACATAAGGAAAGCCCCAGACACTGCTCCTTCCTCTTGCTCCCACTTTCTCTCCCCCATTTATGAGTCCCTATGTTCTCTTTATTGTGGCTGTTCTTTATTTCTTCCCACTTTTATCCTTCCTCAATTTTCACTCATATGATTACACTATTAGTGTGTGTGTGTGTGTATGTGTGTGTGTACCTGTGTGTATGTCTGTATATAGATACAAGCAATTCCATGGTGGCCTGTACACACACACACACACACACACACACACACACACACACATACACACACAGTTGTTGGGTACTTAATACCAGCCATTTACATGTGTTCACTCACTTAATTCTTATAAAAGCCTCATGGAATTGTCACTATGATTAAAACACAATAGAGATGAGAAAAACACAAACAAAAATGTTAAATTGCTTCCCAAAGCCACACAGCTAGGGACAGATGGAGCCAGGTTTGAACTCCGGCATTTGGGCCCCAGAGCCCTTGCTTTTGCTAACTATTCTACACTGATACTGAGTACATGCAAGATATAATAAATGTGTTACACATTCATTCCTTTGTCTGGGTTCTGTGCTAGAGCAGTGAAAAACAGCAAAAAGCCATGGTCCTGCTAATAGGAACTTTACAATCTGAAAGGGGGAGATAGATGCTACCTTCCACAGTATATGTTAGAAAGAAGAATAATGCAAGGTGGGGTTAGAATGGAAGAGTGGGAGTTATCGGAGGCTATTATTTTCTATAGGGTGGTCAGAAAGGGCTCTCTGATGAGACTGAGTGAACACGTGACTGCATGAAACACCTGAACTCCTCCCACCTTAAACCTCATGCTGGTTCTTTCCTTTGCGCTATTTCACTTCACTCTTCTCTTCAGCAAATACTCACCCAATACCCACTGCATGGAGCAGACAGAACTAGGTGTTGCTGTGGCTTAAAAAATGATAGGCCTGGATCTGTACATTCAAAACACTGACAAACTAAAAGGGGACCCTCAGATAAACTCCCCCAATCTCTTAGAAAACGGTAGGTTTAGACAGAGATACTTCATATCACTACAGAGGCTGGCCAGCCTCTCAAATCCACTCCTGTGTGAAAATGAATGAGCTACCAGCCAGGGACATTCACAGACGTGATCCTTACTGCAGACCAACTTCATAAGAGGGACCCCTCCAGGTTCCCTCTGCCTACCCTGTGTTCACAGGGATTAACCCTTCCACATCCCTTAGCTAAAAAATTAAGTCTACAAGGTGATGTTTATCTTTAAACCCTGTTTGGTATTGAGTTCAGGCTGAGGGTCACCACTGTGGGGAGATGGGACTTTTGTCTGCCAAGTCCCTCAGGAAACAGAAATGTACTGCGCATGTGGAGGGGGGGCGGGTGCAGTTAGACTAGTGACCTACACAAGGCAGCAGGGTTGCCTTGGATTTGGGGTGTCAGGAGACTTGCTGCATTAATATTAATTTCACCGAATCACTGATGTATCCAGCAGTGATTAGTCCTTTCAGAGTCCTTGCTAAGCTTTTACTTGACTTAAGACTTCTTTAGATTATTTTAGTATTCCTTATATAAAACAACCACTATTATGCGCCTGTGTTCTTGTGCTCAACTGCCTTGAAAATACAATTGCCAAAGGTTTCTCTTAATTCTGCAAAACAGCCCACTGGCCCTACTGTCACCTCCGAAGATGACCACTGTTCAAATAGCACTGTTGTCCCATCATTTCCAGGTGGTTTGTTTTCTTTCAAAAATGTCATCTTGACACTTAGCTCAGAAATGCACCTGAAGAGGAGACGCTGCTGGTGGCATTAGGAAGAGAGGAGCATGTCTCCATGAACATTTGAGTTTACCTATTAGTCACCACACTCATGTTCTGTGAACCTACCACGGTTAAATGATGTGATCCAGGAAGGACCTGAGTTTGGCCATTAGGAACAATCCCTGCTCATTAAAACTCACATATTTAGACTTTAGCAATGGCGAACTAGCCCTGAGGGACAGTTGCAGACCCTAGAAATGGCACCTTATATCCTATTGACCAACTTGTGCCCTCAGAGACAGAAAAGCAAAGGCAAAATTAACCAAAAAACAGATGATGTACATGTAAGGCTGCGTGTGTGTTTTTTAAAAGCATTGTTAACAAAACATCTCCCCCCAAAATAAAAATAAAAAGATGTATTTTCTTCAAATACTATGTTTCTGCATGGGGAGGGGTACCAGGTTACTAAAAGACCTCTGCATTTAATAAGGCTTCATTATTGTGCTGGAAGCTGTCTTGCAATTCATAAGTGGGCTTCTTAATGGAACATATTCCAAACATCATTAATCAAATTAAAATTTTTCTTGGATAAATCAGTTTAAAAGGAGGCCCATTTTGCTATAAAGAGTAATTTTTCTCTATTAGCTCCCAGAGACATAATATCACTAATAAGTTCTTTTAATGAGAGAAAATCATCCCCATTCCAGATAATTTCTGGATCAAAGAGGGATTTGCAAATACCAGCCTGCAATGTAATGTTTGACTAATGGCCTAATCCATCAACTGAGAAGTATTGGTATTGAATTCACTAACGTTCATTATTAGCATTTATTTATTCATTAGCCCAATGAATATTTCTATAGCTCCTACTATGTGCCAGTTTCCATGTGCAGGGAACAAATAAACATAGATTCCTCTCTCAGGAGGTTGGGCATCTGGTGGGGAAGCCATCAAGCAAAGGCTTACACAAGTGAATGTCTAATATGAGGTATCAGGATGAGATTTTATCCACCCCATCCAGAATCAATTCCCTAGCGTAGAAGCTTTTATCCAGACACTTCAATAATGTAATAATACCAAATTCGTGACTGATAAAACATAGTTTAGCAAGAGGAAGGATGTTTTTTTCTTATAGAATCTAAAATGCAAAAACTGTCCAGTTTGAAGTAGATGTGAGAATTTCCAGGACTTTCTGCACTTTTCCAGGATGGGGTGTGGCCTGGGGGAGGACAGTAGTGGGCCAGGACACATGGAGGACTGAGGGAGAAAAAGGTGGCTTCCGACAGCCATACCATATGTGATGAGGTGACAATGAAAGAAATGGAGATGGGTTATCCCAGCTCCAGGACTCCTTCTCTGTTTGAGATTAGCTGAGTCTGATTCCTTCCTCCCTGTTCACAGAAGCAACCTGCAGACCCTGTAGGGCTTTGAGGAACACAAGCTGGAACTTCCGACTCTTGTTTATTTTTACCTGATACCCAAAGTAAGGAACATACATGCTTCTATTTGGGGAGTAGTGTAGCCATAACCTATGACAAAAGGACATCCCCTCAGAGGGCTTCCCTCTATGTGGTCCCAACTTCCAACCTGTAGCCAGGAATGGGATTCAGACCAAAGCACTGAGCACCCCCCTTCCCGTTTTTAAATTAAGAAATGCACCAGAAATTATGTCAAAGCTGACTGGCCATGGGGTTGAAAGCTCATAGCAGTCATCCATGGAAACTGAACAGTAATAAAGATTGTTCTGATGTGATATGGGGGAATATTATTTTTTTGGTTCATTATTTTTCACTTTTCAGAAAAGTGGCTATAAACACATCACAAAATGCCTCTTTCTCCTGAAGTTGAAGAGGCTGCTTCTTTTTTACAATAGTGTGTTCACTGTTTTTATTTTTTATTTTAAACCTACCCTTCTCAGTTCTCAGTAAAGTACAAGATGGGTACTATCACCTCATTTCACAGAAGAGTTAAGTGGGATTCCATGAGATTCAAGAATTTTTATTGATTTCAGAGAGGAAGGGAGAGGGAGAGAAACATCAATGATGAGAGAGAATCACTGATCCGCTGCCTCCTGCATGCCCCCCACAGGGGATTGAGCCTGCAACCCGGGCATGTGCCCTGACCGGGAATTGAACAGTGACCTCCTGGTTCATAGGTTGACGCTCAACCACTGAGCAACACTGGCTGGTCAAGAGTTTTTGGTAAAACACCGGGGACTCAGGCACAGCCTTTCTCACCATAAAGATAGGCAGGAACATCAGAGGTATGGGCCAAAACACAGCACTCAGTTTGAGTTCTTAGCACAGGGGAGTCAAATGAAAAAAACCTCTCCCATTCACAGAAGCCATCACCCTACTTAAATTTACCCATTTGAAATGCCATGACTCTGAGAGCTATCCACAGAGGGGGTAGTTAATGCCATTTTAGATCCTTCATATTTTCCAGGTCACTTCTTGGACCCTGCTGGGTAAATTAAATATGATATTCATCACTACCTCTGAAAATTCAAATCTGCGTATTCAACCATAGTGGGTCATATCAATATTGCTCATTTAACAATTGCCAATATGTCATTTTTGTGTCAATGGGAATTTTGAACCAACCCCAGATGAAATCTCCAACCTTTCACACATTCATAGATGACAATTATATCTCTACAATCACTAAAAAAATAAAAAATCAAACCAACAGAAATGAAATCAACAGTAAAAGAGCTAAATTATAGATAACAGAATATTCAGAAAACTACACCTCATCTCATGAAAGTGGGTGCACTGCCTGTATGCCAGGATTTCTTGAGCCATTGGCGATGTTCAGCATATTGCAATTGAGTGCAATTACGTTAGCTATAATTAAGAACAATTACAGCTTTTATTTCTCTACTTGTTCTTTAAAAGCACATTTGTAATAAAACTTTTTTTAAAGGTGAAGAATATAATTATACATCCTTATAACGTCTCCAATAATTAGTTTGACTAAAGTTTCTTCAGGAACAATTTTCGTTTTAACTGTCAGATCTGCCATTTATAGTCAATGGAACACACTTAAAAAAAATTTCATCATTAACCTTTTTCACCCCATGTAGCTGTATATGAATTATTGGTACAAATTGATGGTTTCAGTATTTAAATCTCTAGGCCTGCTGCAAGCTATAAAAATTTTTCCCTTTTAGTTGTATATGCGTGTGTATGTACATACATGTGTGTGGTATCTTTTAATAAAAAAATAAATTCTGTATTTGTAGAGCATGTTTTCTTGCCCAAGATTTTAGGCAAAGAAGCCTGCTTGTGTTAGAAAGGTGTGTTCTCTCGTTCTATAATAGAGAACACTACCTCTTTGTTTACTTACTACATATTTATGCAGGGCCCAAACTATCAGTACAAAACTAAGAAGTCCCTGGATTGTGACAAATCTGTCTCTCCTTTAGTAAGTGCACAGTTAGTATTAGACTTTTAGGATCAGTGAAATGCTACCTTCTCATAATCTAGACTCTGACTCACTGCCACTTCATCACTGTGTCCCCTGGTAGACTGTAAAGGACCTGAAAGCAGGAATGACTTCTTGTCCATCTCCACCACCAGCACCCAGAACAGAAAGTGGCTGTTGTAAAATGCTCAATAAATTGAATATGTTGAATTAGTGTAGAGGTGTTTTTTTTTTTTTGTTTTTTTTTGCAGATCTTTCTCACTTATGTTGGGAATAATTGAAAATTAATCACCTAGTTGACTTTGAAGATAAAAGAAAACTGGGTAATACAAGTCTGGAAATTAAGGATATTTTCACCACTTATCTGGTTGAATCAGCTGTCCTGGGAAATTAATTGTTATACAAAGGCTGTGCACCTGGAAATGGAGTGGGGGGTTGGAACAGATCATCCCCTAAAGTCCTTTACAACCTTGAGATTATTGAATAGCTTAACACACTTAGACCAAATCTTAAAAGCAATAAGCATAAGCCTAAACGTACAAGTGTAGTTGTTTGGGGGTGGATAAGTGCAATCCCATCCATTAGTATTAAAGATGCTAATACACTGAGAAATTGTTCATGTGAAAAAACCATCAGTATTCAAAATACTGAAATAGACTTGGATGTGATTTATATTATAAAAATTTATCATTTATCCCATAACACCCGTCAATTACTAACTACTTCCTATATTTAATCACTTTGCTTAGTACTTTACAGAAATTCTCTTTTATTCTCCACAACTGTTAGTTATAATGATGCCTATTTTTCAGATAAGGAAACTAAGACTTAGAGAAATTACGTATATTTGAATCCAGGCCTGCCCAACTTTAAAATGAATGCTTAAAACAAGAAAACAAAATAGCACATGGCTAATCATGTTCAAAAGACTCAAAAATAGGATGATGATCTGTGTGGATCTCTATAGCACTCTAACAGCCACAATAAGAGGAACAAGAAAACAAATGTCACTCCCCAAGTTTACTTATAGATCTGTAAGCGTTTCTCTTAGTGGTTCTCAGACATAGATACTTTCTATAAAAAAAAGGTCTGTATGTAGTGGTGGTACTGAGAGCAGAAACGGGGGTCAAATGGCATGTCTCAGGCTCAAGTCTAGGGTTCAGGGTTATTTTAATCTACTTCTGGTATCCATCCTTACCCAAATGTACAAGAAGGGATGGCATGGCCATTCATCACAGCACAGTGTGTAACTGAACAATCTCAATGCCCACAAGTAAAGAAATAGGTAAATAAACTGGGCCATATCCACTGTGCAATATCTATGGGGCAGTTAGGAAGAATGAGGTGGCTGTCTGTGGATAGACATTCCCAGGCATGGATAGAACGGATAGAATTCTCAGGCCTGTTGAATGATAAAAAGAATGAGTTCTAGAATAATACGTTGGGTTTTACGCGGTTGATGTTTAAAACAATCGCAGAACAAGGTGTTCCAAGGGTTCATCTGAGTAAGAAATGTCTAGAAACCGGCCTGGAAGGAAATTCAGCAGGTGGGTAAGTAGAGCCTCTGAGGAAAGGCGGGTGGCGGGCATAGAAAGTTTCAGTCTTACATGTACGGTAAAAATTTTTTAAAGGGCCGCCCAGCCAACCTGAGGGCCCAGAGGGTGGAGTGTCACTTCCAGGCAGCAGCAGAGCCCCCAGCACTCCGGGGACGAAGTGCCAGGGCTCGCTATGGTGCACCAGTTGACTGCATTCTCTCTGAAGGGCGGCAAGAGCTGTGCAGCCACCCTCTGTCCGGTTTCTGGGAGTGGGGGGTGCAGGGCCTCCGCAGGCTTGGGCCCAAGATGGCACTGCGGCAGCAGGTGCTTTGTGTGCAACCTGCCTCCCACTGGTGACAGTCACCTATGGGGTTGGGGAGGACACACTCACTTCCCGCGCAGCCCAGCCAGGTCCAGCCACAGCCCAAGCCAGTTGCTCATTATGCTGGGGCGTGCAGAGGCCTGCTGATCAGCACCGCTGGCAAGGTCACAGTGAGCAGGTCCCTCCCAACAGCTGTGCAGTGGCCTCCTGTCCGCTAGGGGCGCTATGGAACTCCCCAGAGCCCCCTCTGCAGGGGGGCCAGCTCTACTCCCAGGTCGATCTCCACCAGGAGCTGCCAGCCGGGAGTTTGGGGGAGATATAGGCTGGAGACGTATGACCAGCGAGGCCCATTAGAAAAAAATGCAGCTTATTAAAAAAAAAAAATCATTTTGCTTAGCCAGGCTGGTTTAAGAGTATGTAGGTATTATTTGTAATGGATAAACTTCAAGAGACAACCAGTATTATCATCTATGACAGTTCATTTCTGCCTCTGATATAATATTTTTTAAAATCTGCTTTTATGTCTTTTTATTTTAACTCCCTACAACTGTATGGACACCACTTGTTAAAAAAATAACAGCATCTCTCCTCCTCCTCCCTGCCCCCACCAAAAAAAAGATGTAGATAGTTTATAGTTCCCTGTGAAAATCCATTAAAAAATGTATTGAATCAATTTTAGGTGCCCTCAAGAAGCTTTCGTATTTAAAGGAGCCCTTTGGGAACTGTTTTGGTAATGAATGTTATCAATCTCTTATTTGTTTTATAAATTTGTATTTTCATAAATTGGGTTTGCTTATTGGAAATCTATTCTCTACAGTCAGGATTCAGCAGAGAGTAAGGTAGTATTTATACTAATCCTATCTAATAAAAGAGCAATATGCAAATTAACCATCACTCAACTATACCCACAGGCCACGCCCACCAGCCAATCACAGCGAGTATGCAAATTAACCCCAACCAAGATGGCTTCTGCCACTGAGCAAGCAGGAGGGAGGCTTGGATTTCTCTGGCAATGGAGGAAGCCAAGCTTTCCACACACCCTGGCGGGCTCAGGCCTCCACTCAAGGGTACAAAGTTTCAATTATAGAAGATAAATAAATTCCAACAGAAATGGTGGCAGCCATGGAGCTACAGAGAGCAGGAGACTAGGGTTGCCCCTGGCAATGGTGGAAGCCAAGTTTCTGCAGCCCTGGCCGGCCCAGGCCTCCGATTAAGGCTACAAAGTTTCAATTATAGAAGATAAAGAAATTCCAACAGAAATGGTGGCAGCCACAGAGCAAGCAGGAGGCTTGGCTCTGCTCCAGGCTACAAAGTTTCAATTATAGAATAATTGAATAAACCCCAGATACCAGGGTCTCCACTTGGGTCACCGGGGGGCGTGGCCAGCCTGCAAACCACCACAGGCCCCTCACCCAGGCTGCCCCATGCCCCAAGGGAACTCCCACCCTGATCTGGGACACCCTTCAGGGCAAACCAGTTGGCCCCCATCCATGCACCAGGCCTCTATCCTATCTAATAAAAGAGCAATATGCAGATTGACCATCACTCCAACAAACAAGATGGCTGCCCCCATGTGGTCAAAGATCCTGCCCCTATGTGGACACAAGATGGCCACCACAAGATGGCCAGCACGGAAGGGCAGTTGGGAGGGACCAGGCCTGCAAGGGAGGGCAGTTGGGGGCGATCAAGCCTGCAGGGGAGGGCAGTTAGGGGTGACCAGTCCGGCAGAGGAGGGAAGTTGCGGGTGACCGGGCCTGCAGGGAAGGGCAGTTGCGGGGGACCCAGGCCTGCAGGGGAGAGCAGTTGGGGAGACCTGGCCATCAGGGGAGGGCAGTTAAGGGTGACCAGGACTGCAGGGGAGGGCAGTTAGGGGCAATCAGGCTGGCAGGGGAGCAGTTAGGCATTAATCAGGCTAGTAGGAGAGTGGTTAGGGTGTGATCAGGCTGGTAGGCAGAAGCGGTAAGGGGCAATCAGGAAGGCAGGCAGGCGAGCAGTTGGGAGCCAGCAGTTCTGGATTGTGAGAGAGATGTCCGACTGCCCATTTAGGCCCGATCCATCAGGCCTAAACGGGCAGTCAGACATCCCTCGAGGGGTCCCAGATTGGAGAGGGTGCAGGCTGGGCTAGGGACACTCCCACCCGTGCACGAATTTCGTGCACCGGGCCTCTAGTAAAATAATAAATCCTAGATGTCAATCGTGGCCTGGGTTCTAGATGTAGTCATTCACTTTTTCATCTAACAATCTGGAATAGATAAAACCCTGATGATCCACACATATCACAGAAAAGTTGTAAAAAGTAAATCTGAATGGAACCATCTGAGCAAACATTCCAGTGGAACCTGTCAGTTTGCTTATATGAATAGTCAGATTAGGAAATGATGGCAGGGAGCTTCAAGGAAATTCTCCCTTTCCTCTTACCAACCTAGTCTCCAAAACTGCTTCTCTAAGATCTGAAATTTCCTTCCCTCCTCCTCCCCCCTTCTTCTCTTCCTTCAGGAAGAGTTCTGATCTGCCCTCTTAATGTATAATTGACATGTAATAACCTGCATATAATTATAGTATGTGATTTGGTCAGATTCAACATATGTAAACACTCATGAAACTATTGCCACAATCAAGTTAATGAATGTGCCCATCAACCCCCAAAGTTCCTTTTTGCTCCAACTGTAATCTCTTCCAGCCTGCCTCATCCCCCAAGTAATCCTGATCTGCTTTCTCTCACTCTACACTAGTTTGCATTTCCTAGAATTTGATATAAATAGAACCATACATTACTTCTCTTGGTCTGGCTTCTTTTACTTAGCATAATAATTTTGAGATTCATACATGTTGAGCCTGTATCAATAATAGTACATTCTGTTTTACTGATGAGTAGCATTCCATTGTACAAATATGCCACAGTTTGTTTATCCATTCTCTTCTTGATAGACATGTGGGTTATTTTAATTATTACAAATAAAACTGCTATAAACATTCATGTACATATCTTTGTATGAACATTGTATGATTTCCTTCCTCTTGGGTAAACATCTAGGAGTGGAATGGCTGCATCATATGGAAGGTATATTTTAACATGTTAAGAAACTGCCAAACTGTTTTTTAGTGACTATAACACTTCACATTCTACCATCAGTGTATGGGAATATAAGACTGACAGTTCCAGTACTTCCCCTCTCACCATAATTTGGTATGATCAGTACTTTAAATTTTAGCCATTCTAATAGGTTATAGTGATAGTTCATTATAGATTTTATCTGGATTTTCCTAATCCTACCTAATAAAATGGTAATATGTAAATTACCATCACTGCGCTACGCCCACGATTGGGCCAGAGGGAGGCGCAGGCGACGGGACTCGGGGTGGCCGGGGTAGCCGATTGGGCCGGCAGGACGCTGAGCTCACGTCGCCAGTGGTGGCGCGAGCTCAGCGTCTGCGCCATGGCTGTGCTGCGGAAGAGAAGGGGCCTCTGGGGCAGTGAGCTCACGACCCGCCACGGACCATCAAAGCGGGGGAGCTGGGTGCCTGTCTGCTCCAGCACCAGGCCTTTCAGAAGACTCCGCCGAGCTGGAGGCTTCTGAAAGGCCTGGTGCACCAGCAGACAGGCACCCAGCTCCCCCGCGATCGAAAGCGAAAGCGTGTAGGGGACCCTATACGTGCATGATTCAATAATGCACTGGGCCTCTAGTCTACATATAAAAGCCTAAGCGACCATTACGACTGAATGACCGGAATGACCGGAATGACCAGAACGACTGGTGGCTATGATGCGCACTGACCACCAGGGGGCAGACACTCAATGCTGGAGCTGCCCCCTGGTGGTCAGTGCACTCCCATAGCCAACTTCCTGTGGCTGGCCAACTTCTCCTGTCCCTCCCAGCAGCCGGCCAGCCCTGATTGGCCCCAATGGAGGGGGCCGATGGCCAACCTCCCGCAGCCCCTTCCATCCCGATTGGCTTGGCCTCGATGGGACCCGATCACTGGCCAGGCCGAGGGACCCCACCTGTGCATGAATTCATGCACCGGGCCTCTAGTAACTAATAATGTTGAGAATCTTTTTATGTGTTTATTTGACATCTGTATATCTTCTTTGGAGAAGTTAGTTACCTGTTCAAATCATTTTCCCAATTTTTTTAAAAATTGGTTTGTTTGCTTTCTTATTGTTAAGTGTCCAGTGTCTTTTCTCAAATTATAATTTACAGCAATTTTCCCCTAGTCTGAGTTTTCTTTCCATTCTCTTAATGTTTCTCTCAAAAAGATTATTTTTAACTTACCAGCTTTTGGATCATTCTTTTTAGAATTATATCTAAAAAATCTTTGTCTACCCAAGTCACAAAGATTTTCTCCAAAATTTTTTCTTAGAGGTGCTATAGTTTTAAGTTTTATATTTAAGTCCTGTGATAATTTTGAATTAATTATTTTATGTAGTACAAGGATCAAAGTTTATTTCCTTTTTACTTGTGGATGTCTAATTGGTCCAGCACCATATATTGAAAAACCTATCATTTTCCACTGAATTGCCTTTGCACCTTTGTTGAAAATCAGTTGTCTATGTATGTACAGATCTCTTTCTGGGCTCTCTTTTCTGTTCTCTTCATCTATTTGTCTATCTTTGTGTCAATTTCATACTGTTTTGGTTACTGAAGTTTGATAATAAGCCTTGAAATTGTGTAGTGTTAGCCTTTTAACTTTGTTCTTTTTTTTAAAAAAAAGTTATTTTGGTTATTTTAGGCCTTTTCAATTCCACATGAATTTCAGCCAATTTTTCTACCAAAATATTCTGCTGGGATTTGGTTGGCTTTGCATTAAATTTATAGATTTATTCAGAGAGAATTGTCACCATAACAATATTGAGTCTTCTGATCCATGAATCGATGTTCTCTCCATTTATTTAGATCTTCTCTAATTTCTCTCCTCAATTTTTGTGGCTTTCAGTGCATAGATATTTATCACTCTTGTTGGACTTATTCCCAAATATTTAAATTTTTGGTGGTATCATAAATGGGCTGGTTCACAGAAATACAATTTACTTTCACATGTGAATCTTATATCCTGCCAAATTATAAGCTTATTTATTAGTTTTAGTAGCTTCTTTGTAGATTCTATAGACAATCATGTTGCTTTTGAAAAGACAATGTCAGTTCTTCCTTTTCCATATACATATCCTTTATATTGCCTTTTCATAGTATAGTTTTCTTTTCTTCTTTTTTTTCTAAAGTATATTTTTATGATTTCAGGGAGGAAGAGAGAGGGAGGGAGGGAAGGAGAAAGAGAGAGAGAGAGAGAGAGAGAGAGAGAGAGAGAGAGAGAGAGAGAGATATCAATGATGAAGGAGAATCACCAAGTGGCTGCCTCCTTCATGCCCACACTGGGGATCGAGCCCGCAACCTGGGCATGTGCCCTGACTGGGAATCAAAGCATGACCTCCTAGTCCATAGGTCAGTGCTTAACTACTGAGCCAAGCTGGCTAGACCATAGTAGAGTTTTCTTGATTGCACTGGCTAGAATCTCCAATATAATGTGAAATAGAAAGGGAGAGGCAGACATCATTGTTTTGATACTGATCTTAGATGAAAATCATTGTCTTTCACTATTAAGTCTGATAATAATGGTCATTTTTTTCATAAGAGATTGAGGAAGTTTCTGTCTATTTCTAGTTTGCTGAGAGTTTTTTTTTCTTTCAGGAATAAATGTTGAATTTTGTCAAATACTTTTCTGTACCTATTAGATGATCATATACTTTTTTTTTTAGTTTGCTAATACAGTGAATTACATCAAATTACTTTTTAAAATGTTTTTATTTCTTTTAATCTTCACCTGTGCATATTCTTTTTTCCCATTGCTTTTCAGAGAGTGGAAGGGAGGGTGGGGGGAGAGGGAGACAGAGGAGAGAGAGAAACATTGATGTGAGACACAGTGATTGGTTGTCTTCTCCACTTGCCCTGACCTGCAACACAGTCCTTGACCTGAAATAGAACCTGTGACTCTTGGGTGCACAAGCCAACACTCTAACCACTGAGCACACCAGCCAGGGCTACATTAAATTATTTTAAAATTTGCAAGCCTTGCTTAAAATCCAGTTTGTCATCATGAATTTTCCTCTTTATATATTGTTGGATTCAATATGCTAAAATATTGTTTAGCATTTTTGCATCTATGTTTAAGTGGATATTGATCTTGGTTTTCTTATAGTCTTTGTCTGATTTTGGTACTAGGGTGATGCTGGTCTCATAGACTAAATTGGAGAGTATTCCCTCCTTTCTAATGTTCTGGAAGAATTGTATTGAATTGTATTGGTTCTTCCTTAAATATCAGATTTTTACCAGTAAAACCTTCTGAGTCTGGAGTTTTCTTTGTGAGAAAGTTTTTAACTACAAATTCAATTCTTATTATATACGGGGCTATTCAGGTTATTTATTTCTTCTTGAGTTTGAGTAATCTGTCTTTCAAGGACTTAGTCTATTTCATCTAAGTCAGCAGTTGGCCTACAGCCTGCAAACTTGTTTTTTACATTTTTAAAAATTGAAAAATAAATGTGTGACATACACCATATGTGGCCTTCAAAGACTAAAATTTTTTACTGTCTGGCCTTTTTCAGTAAACATTTGCTGGTCCCTAAATCTAAATGTTCAATATATTGACTTAAAGTTATTAACAATGTCCCTTATTTTTCTGTTAAGTATCTATAGAAACTTAATTATGTCAGATCTTTCATTTTTATCATTATTAAATTATTTTCCCCTTAATTTGTCTAACTAGAGGCTCAGCAATTTTATTGATCTCAACAAACCAGCATTTTGCCTCAATGATTTTCTCTGTTGTCTTTCTGTTATCTCTTTTACTCTCATCTTTATTTTTTCATTTCTTCTACTTATTTTGTGCTTACTTAGCTTTTTTAAAAATAGTTTCTTAGTCTGGAAAGTCATTGATTGAAGACTTTTTTTTTTTGTTTCTAACATAGGCATTTAATGCTAAAAAGTTCCCTATAATACTGTTTTAGTGGCATCCCACAAATTTTGATATGCTGTGTTTTTGTTTTTACTCAGTTTAAAATTTTTTCTAATTTTCCTTTTGATTTATTTGACACCTGGATTATTTAGAAGTATGTTGCTTTCATTTCAAATATTTGGAGATTTTCCGTTATTTCTAATTCAATTCTATTTTGTTAAGTGTGTATTTTTTATCACTTGAATACTTTAAAACTCATTGAAAGCTATTTTATGGCCCAGAGAATGGTCTGTTTTGCTAAATGTTCCAGATACACTTAAAAAGAATATGAATTTTGTTGTTTGGTGTAATGGTCTATAAATATCAATTAGGTCAAGTTGGTTCAAGTGTTGTTCACTTCTCTTCTACTGTCACTGATTTCATGTCTATTCTATCCATTTTGAGAGAGGATTGTTGAAATCTCTAAGTAGTATGGACCTATTTCCCCTATTGATTTTTAATTCATGTATTTTGAATATCTGTTATTAGATGTATAAAAGTTAAGGATTGGCATGTCTTCTTGATCAATTATGAACTGACCCCTTTATCATAACCAAATGACCTTCTTTATCTCTGGTAGTATTCATACTAGTGATAGAGCCATTCCAACTTTCCTTTGATTAATGTTATCATGATATATTTGTTTTTTAGGTGTGATGTAACAAAATACTAGAAAATGTGTGGCTTAAAACAACAGAAATGTATTCTCTCACAATTCTGAAGGCTAGAAGCCCAAAATCAAGATGTCAGCAGGGCCATGATCTCTCTGAAGACTCTAGGGGAGAATTCTTCCTTTTAACTTCCTAGTTTCTTGTAGTTGCCAACAATCCTTGGTATACCTTGGCTTGCATCATCCTCTCTAATAAAATGGTAATATGCAAATTAACCATCACTCCACTACATAAGCCACGCCCACCAGCCAAGCCACACCCACCAGCCAATCAGGGCGAGTATGCAAATTAACCCCAATCCAAGATGGCTACAGCCACAGAGAGCAAGGTTTCCCAGTTAACAGAGTAAGCCAAGCTTTCCATAGCCGTTGCAGGCCTAAGCCTCCACTCAAGCTACAAAGTTTCAATTATAGAAGGTAAACAAATTCAAACAAATGGCGGCAGAATGGAGCTTGAGAGAGCAGGCCAGGGTTGCCGGCAGCAACAGGGGAAGCAAAGCTTTCTGCACACCCTGGCTGGGCCCACCCGCTTAAGGCTACAAAGTTTCAATTGTAGAAGGTGAATTAACTGCCACAGAAATGGCTGCCGCCCCAAGGGAGCAGCAGGCTTGGCTCTGCTCCAGGCTACAAAGTTTCAATTGTAGAAGGAAAATAAATTCCAGATACCAGGGCCTCCCCTTGGGTTGCCAGGGGGCGTGGCCGGCCTGCAAACCACCACAGGCCTCTCGCTCAGGCCGCCCCACACCCCAAGGGAACCCCACCCTGATCTGGGACACCCTTCAGGGCAAACCAGCTGGCCCCCACCCGTGCACCAGGCCTCTATCCTATCTAATGAAAGAGTAATATACAGATTGATCATCACTGCAACACATAATATAGCTGCCCCCATGTGGTCAAAGATCCTGCCCCCATGTGGACACAAGATGGCCACTACAAGATGGCCAGCAGGGGAGGGCAGTTGGGAGGCACCCGGCCTGCAAGGGAGGGCAGTTGAGAGGGACCAGGCTTGCAAGGGAGGGCAGTTGGAGGTGATCAACCCTGCAGGAGAGGGCAGTTAGGGGTGACCAGGCCGGCAGAGGAGGGCAGTTGGAGGTGATCAACCCTGTAGGAGAGGGCAGTTAGGGGTGACCAGGCTGGCAGAGGAGGGAAGATGGGGGCAAACAGTCTGGCAGGGGAGCAGTTAAGCATCAACCAGGCTGGCAGCGGAGTGGTTAGGGGGTGATCAGGCTGGCAGGCAGAAGCAGTTAGGGGCAATCAGGAAGGCAGGCAGGCAAGCAGTTGGGAGCCAGCAGTCCTGGATTGTGAGAGGGATGTCCGACTGCCCGTTTAGGCCCACTGGGATTGGGCCGAAACGGGCAGTCGGACATCCCTCCAGGAGTCCCAGATTGGAGAGGGTACAGGCTGGGCTGAGGGACAACCCCCCGCCGTGCACGAATTTCGTGCACCAGGCTTCTAGTTCTAGTATATGCCTCTATTGTCACATGTCCATCTTTCCTATGTGTTGCCTTTCTTCTTCATCTTCTTCTTCTTTTTTTAATCCTCAACTGAGGATGTTTTCATTGATTTTTATAGAGAGAGGAAGGAAGGTTGGGGGGGGGAAGAGAGAGAGAGAGAGAGAGAGAAACATTGATCAGTTGCCTCTTGTACATGCCTTAACTGGAAATTGAACCCAAAATCTAGGTATGTGCCTAACCGGGAATCTAACCCACACCATTTTGGTCATCTTGATGTGAATTTGACAATTTGGTGTACAGGACGATGCTCCAACCAACTGAGCTACCTGGCAAGAGTGCCTCTCTTCTTTTTATAAGGACACAAGTCATATTGGATTTAGGGCCCACACTAATCCAGTGTGATTTTATCTTAACTAGTTATATCTTCAAATATCCTATTTCCAAATAAGGTCACATTCAGAGGTTATTGGTAGACATGATTTTGCGGGGACACTCTTCAACGCAGTATAGTCTGCCCTCTGGACCCCCAAATTTATATTTATATCACTTGCAAAATATATTCACCTCATTTCAACACCCCAAAAGTCTTAAACCATTCCAGCATTAACTTTAAATCTAAAATCTCATCTAAATATCATCACCTCAAAAAAGTTCTAAATATAATCATATGAATACTGTAAATTGGGTATGGGTGAGATTCTGGGTATGATCCATTCTGGGGAGATTCCTGTCCATGTGTGAACCTGTGATACTAGAAAATAAATTATCTGCTTTCAAAGTACAATGATGGAGAGGTGTAAGGTAGTCATTCTCATTCCAAAAACAAAAAAAACCAAAAAAAAAAACAAAAAAAAAAGAGAAAGAGAGAAAATAAATGAAGGAATAACAGAGGCCACTAGTCTAGATAAGTTTGCAATCCATTAGGGCAAGTTCCATTAGGCTTTAGGGCCTAAGAATAATTCTCTGAGGCTTGATCCACCTTCTGGGCCCATGAAGGCTGAGCCAGCTCCTGCCTTTGGGCTGTCAGAGATCCCATGATCCCGCCTCTGAGCCCATGGAGGCTCACTGGCCTCTCCTCTGGGTCTGCTGCTCTGCGCTTTGCATAGGCAGCTGCATCCTCATAGTTATTCTTCCATTTTCTGGAAGAATAGAGCATGTTTGTAGTGGAGTAGTTCTATCAGCCCGTTTCCTGCTTGTGGGATCGGGGAAGTCTGTCAGTCTTCCTCCATTTCATCCTGTCACCTCATTTGTTTGCCATTCCTTGAGGATCATTGTCTTGTGCCTTGCAAGCTGTTTCTCTTTTTCAAAAATGTATTTAATTTTTTACTATTTTTATGAAATATACTTTGTCCTTTTAAAAATTGTTTCATCATCAGACAGAAAGGTAAATCCAGTCTGTGTTACTCTAACTTGGTCAGAAGCAGAAATCCTCCTACAAACTTGTCTTTAATTGGAAAATAAGCTTTGAATTTCACAATTACAGTTCAAATTAAAATGTGTAGCATGGGTAACATTGTCAAATTCACACAAGATGACTAATATTTCTTTCTTAGGAAAATAGCTTTATAGGGAAAGTCCATGAAGGATGTTAGGAGGAGGCACAATAATGGTCAAGAGTCCAACCACCTGGAGTCACATCTTGGTTCTGTCTCAGCCGTGTTACCTTGGGCAAGTAATCTCCCCTTTCCACCTCAGTGTCCTCATCCATAAAATGTTGGTAAATCTGGAGTATTGTGAGGATTCAATGTGATATCATATGTTAATAAACTCAGCACAGTGCTAGGCAGGTAGCAACCATCATTCAATTCTCAATAAATCTTAGCCATTATGATTACTTCTGTGGTATTGCCTAGAGAATACAGGTGTGAGAAATGTAGGAGAAATTCTTTAAAAATACAACTTTGGGTTTCTCAATGGACAGATATTTTCTAGCTTCTAAAGGGAGAACATGAAATCATGTTAGATTTCCAGTGGGTTGGTCATCAGAGTGGATTCAGCAGGGATAAGACAGGGGATTCACCACAGGGTAGCAGAATAAATGTGGGAATTGACTTAGTACCATTTAACAACATTGTGCCTGACAGCTTGTCCATATTTAATACAGATATGTTTTCAGGCAGCTAATTTTATATATCAAAGCAGATTACTCTTTTTAGTTAATCACCCCTTTCCTAAGTTCAGACAAGCCTTTATAACCAAATGCCTATCAACTAGACTTCTAGTATGACTGAAAGGTGATATAAACCGGTAACTGTGAAGTCCCTACACTAGAGGAATTTTCACATTATCTTTTAAACTGCCCCGTGTATCTGTGGCTTTGATAAAGAGGATCCACTTTAGAACAATACCAGCAAAATCAAGTTACTCTTAGACTCTCACTATGTATTCAGGCACTTACAATATCAAAGCTTAGCCATTTTAGACATTACATTAAAACCATCATGTTGGTGCTATTGACCTGGTCAGATGATTCATCTCAGGAAACCCAGTAACATGCTACCGACTCATACTCAGACCCCACTTTTATTCTATTTGGCTCTTTATAATCCATTTTAATGCTCACATTTATGCTCTTTTTTTGAGCTGCAAGTTTTGGCCTCCCACCCAAAAAGTTAGTGAAGCTTCCAAGTTTACCTTCAATTGTTTTTGGTCCCAAATGAAAAATCTGTCATTTGGACTTTCTTTGCCCTGTGAGAATCAGGTTAAAAACATATTTTGTTGAAATTATCTTTGGTTCTGATTCATATTCATTATAGTTACTAAAGTCATTCTGGTCCAAGAGCTCTGATTCTAGAAACATGAAGGGCACTCAGTGCTTACATTCCTAGCCTTGGTTTGCTCTGGGAACCCTGTGGAGTAGACCAAGGACACAGTTTTATTTAGGTTCTGCAGCTATGGACAAGAATGTAGTGGTACCCAAATAAATCTTGCATTCTGGTGGCTCCCATCCTCATGGCAGTTGATACGGCAACCGCTGGGACCACAGAGAACTGCAGGATGCCTCAGAAGTCATGACACTTCTATCATCTTAGGGCTCAACTAATGAAGTTCATTCTACATGTGTAATTGCTTCCAAGATGCTCAATATCTTGCTGTGTGGCCTTGAGCAAGTAATTTACCCTCTCTTGAATCTCTGTGTGAAATACCCATATCTGGGAAATAAGAATTTGACTGACTTTTGTCATTGGGACTTAGGCTGGATTAATTTGTTACTGTATTTAAAGGGCAGTTAATTCTAATCCTTGCTTCAAGGCACAATGTTAGAATCTTCTGTTCTCCTGCTACCCAGGATGCCCCAAAGGAGTCAGTGTGTGAAAGGAAATAATCAAGATGAAACAGTCATAAGAAAATAAGGACCAGGAAAAATGACACCCACATTTTACTTTTTGGCCCTTGCTCTGTTCTTTCAAGACTAGTCCCTCCACTGGGATGGAGAGGATCTGGAGCGCAGTCACTCTGAACATCTGTGTGGGCTTAAAATCAGGCCAAGGAGGTGGGATAGAAATGTGGGGGACATGAGAGAACGTGCACAGGAACCTGGCTTTCAGGCTTCATGGCGATGAAGAGACATTGGACAAGTGACTGGACATATGTGGTCTCTGGGGAACAGCCTGCTCTAACAGTCTCTGATTTTGACCTTAGAATACCTGAGAAGCTGTTTGGATTTTTAGCAAACCCAGGCTATTTACTTATTTTCTTACTAATTGTGTCCTTACTCTCAAAAGAGTAGTTCAAGGAAAACAACAACAACAAAAAAGTGTAGATTATTAAGAGTGTCTATTATATAGGCTCTAATAAAATAAAGGTTTTACTGTATATCATTGCTTCTACTCCTTGATAAGTGCCCATGTCTTAGAATAATACAAAACCTTTAAGAAAATGCATTTTTAAGAATAAGCCTTGCAAACAATACCACTGTGAGGGAAGATTCACCAGGAGACCTTGTATCTTCTTGCGCTCATTGTACATTGTGTCATGTGGCCCTCCCAGTGATCCCAAAGGATTGAAGGCCCAATAATAACAACACTTTACAAATGAAACAATAGGCTTAGAGTGACTAAGAGTCTCTTCCAAGACCACAGAGGTAATAACTGACAGAACTGAGATGTGAAGCCAGAGGTTATTTGACCTTAAAACGTGTAGCTGTGTAAATCCACCCATCCAGCTCATCTAGCTAATAAACACTGAAGCAGCATGGAGTAGTGGATAAAGTGAGGCCTGAAGTTGGATCTGGGTTGAAGTCCCAGCTCTGTCTCTTCAAAAGCTGTCCACATTATATTGATAACATGAGCTACTGTTCATTTGAAAAATGGGGAGTATGATACATACCTCTCTGGGTTGTTAGGATTAAATTCCATGAGCTTATGTATGTAAGTACCTGGGGCTGCATCTGGCACATAGAAGAAATTTAGTAAAAGTTGCCTGTTGTTGTTGTTGTTGTTATTATTATTATTATTACTAGAGGCCCGATGCACGAAATTGTGCAAGAGTAGGCCTTCCTTCCCCCGGCTGTCGGCACTGGCTTCCCTTTGGCACGTGGAACTCGGGTTTCCTTCCGACCACCAGCAGG
The DNA here is from genome assembly GCF_951640355.1 of Cnephaeus nilssonii. Taxonomy (NCBI): domain Eukaryota; kingdom Metazoa; phylum Chordata; class Mammalia; order Chiroptera; family Vespertilionidae; genus Cnephaeus; species Cnephaeus nilssonii. The sequence goes on along the minus strand of NC_137072.1, from coordinate 35,259,216 downwards.
CACCGGGGCCCCGGACTTCCCTCGCAGCCCCAGCCTCATCCAAAAGATCGTCCGAAGGATGTCTGGTCTAATTAGCATATTATGCTTTTATTATTATAGATTTCTAGAGGCCTGGTGCATGAAATTCGTGCATGGGGGGGTCTCCCTCAGCCTGGCCTGCACCCTCTCCAATCCGGGACCCCTAGGGGGATGTCTGACTGCCCCTAACCACTCTGCCTGCCTGCCTGACCACCCCTAAACACCTCTGCCTCCTGCCTGATTGTCCCTAACCACTCCTGCCTCCCAGCCTGATCCCCCTAACTGCTCTCCCCTGCTGGCCTGATTGCCCTTAACTGCCTCTGCCTTGGCCCTGCCACCATGGCTTTGTCTGGAAGGACATCCGGAAGGTTGTCCGGAAGACGTCTGGTCTAATTAGCATATTACCCTTTTATTAGTATAGATTGATGATGATGATGAAAGAAAAAGCTTTTAGATTTTGTCTCAGGTTTCAATTTCCAACACTAACAGCTATTTCCAAATCTCTTTGAGAGGAAGGAATAGCAATTATTTCATGGAGTTTGGCTATCAGGGTCAGGTAAGTCCTGTTTGCTCCCCACCCAAATGGCCTGCCTGCTTTGGTTAAGGACTTCTATCAGAGATGGTTACCACCACAATTAATTCCCAGTTGCTCTCACTAATGTACAGGAAAAGCACTATGAATAATCCTAAACAGGCCATCCAAAAATTATTTACATTAACGTATGTATGTCTAATCTTCTGGAAATATTTTTTAAACAAAAGAGAAAAATCACTCTGAATCTCAAGCTTCCCCACAGTGCTCTTTTCTGTCATCACTTTCTTCTCCCTTTTCTGTGGTGGCAATGAAAGGTGCCATCTTGCACAATGTTGTGCAGAGCAACCAAAAACAGCTCTCCTCTCTCAGTAAATATCCCGCCTTCCAAGAAAGAGAGGTACTTAGGCTTCAAAGGTGTTTTCTTTCAACAAATGGGCAAGTAGTACACAAAATCACATTTGTGTTAATCAGATTAGTTGGAAAAATCAGTACAATTATAAAGCTACATGTTCAAGGACTGGTTGTAAATATGAACAGTTGAATGCTTTTATATTATGCTTACAGAGCACTTTTAATATTATGTTCACAAAACACTTTTTCCAAGACATCCTATGGATCTCAGCCAGTCTTGTATATTGCTCTAGCACAATGCAGCTGGTGAGTGGCAGAGGGGACGTGCAGTTCTATGTCCTCAAACTCCAAATCTGTGGTCCTTCCTCCATACCTCATCCCCATGATGTGGATAATTCTCCCTGAGTATTCCAGATCTAGATTTAAAGCTATGTGGGAATACCACCGATTTCCAGAATTCTGGACAATAGTTGATTGAATACTATTTAATCTTTAATATTACTTTCATTTTGAAACCAGATAGAAAAAAGTCATGAAAATCAATCACATTTATATTTCATTTGGGATTTGGGGAAAAAAATGAAACAAAGCAAAAACAAACTTCCTTCTTATCACTTGGACCTCATTCTTTACATCTCAGGAACTTGTGTTCTTCTGATTTTAGGAGGATTAAGTTTAATGTTGATCAGCATTTGTGTAGGACTCTCCTTGCTGTAACTTCCCCAAATTTATCATGCATAGAAAAGACTCTACATTCTCTAAGTGCTATTGAAGATTCCAGCTGGGCTATTTACTTTTGTTATAATCAGGACCAGGTTTGAAATCCTGGTACTTTGGAAGACTCTGTGTTATACTCTTCTGCTGCAAATCCAGAGGGAGGGTGCTTATGCTTTCTTGGCCAGCAGGTATGTGGTTGGAGGTAGCAGAGATGAGTTCTTGATCTCAGGGCTCAAGCTCAGGTTAGACCTGGATATCTGCCCATTACTTATAGTAGGAAGCAAAGGTCAGATTGACATGAGCCCGAAACCAAGGGAGGTCTTTAAAAATAAAATTTATTATCTGGATCTTTCATGTTTCTGTTGATAAAAAATTCTCCAGTTTTGACAGAATGTGTGCAAAACCTCTAATTTCGATGAAGAAACCACTCTCAATAATACATGCTTGCTTTGGGGATGGCAAAAGAAACGTAAAGTATTACCAACAGTGATAAGCATCAGCTTATTTATCACTGTTTTGTATTATGCTTCCTAGAAAGGAAAATCCCTGGGGCTTGATCAGGATAGTACAGTATATGATTTCTTTGAAACTTCATTACATGTAGATTAACCCCAGCAAAATGCCTCCATCACATGGAATTACTGGGAAGAGGTGAAAACAACAAGAAAGCAAATCCATGGATTTCAGAGTGAAAATCCCCTAGGCTTAGTTTCTTCTCTGTTGGATCTGCCCACATGAACATTTTATATTAGAGGATTTTTAGTTCTACAACCTTTTCCTGCTTTCTTCATCAGGGAAGATTTTATAATAACAGTTTTACATTCTTTGACTAGATAAGAAATGTAAGGAGGGTGATGGGCTATCCCATTGAGGGTCTGGTGTCTCTTCTCTGGGCACAAATTCATTCTGTCATTGAATAAGCACTCACCAGGAGTCTATGGTTTGCTTGGGCACGGCAGAAATACAAAGGTGAAGTTACGGGGGCAGGGGGTGTCAAGGCCCAGGAAGCTCACAATCTATGGGGGTAGGGAGGTGGGGAACAGATCATCTATAATAATAAAAATGTAGTATGCTAATTAGACTGGACGTCCTTCCAGACAACCTTCCGGATGAAGCCAGGGCTGCGAGGGAAGGCCGGGTCCCAGGTGCTAGAGGGAAGCCTGTGTGGGCAGCTGGGGGAAGGAAGGCCTACTCTTGCACGATTTCGTGCATCGGGCCTCTAGTATTGTAGATAAACAACAATGAATTTATAAAAATAAATATGTACAATGCACTAATGGACTTCAGAAAAGGGATATTCACTAGTTTTAATCAACTCTTTGTTCTGGGTCTTAAAATATAAATAGATGGTCCAAGGGAATGGTTCTAGCAAAGGCACGGAGGCGTGAAAAAGTTCAAGTGTGGGGCATGCAGGCTTTCTAGTGTGGCTTCCGTCATGGGTTCATGGAACATAGATGAGAGCTGCTACAGAAGGCCTTTCAAATACAAGGCCCTGCTCTCCATGTGTTATAAACCTCAGAACTCATTTATATAACTGGTCCTAATAATTACATGCTGCTCTATAACCAAATGATTTTTAGCTGTGCTTGAAGTTATGGTTCGAGGTGGAAACTGCTCCTCCAATCCACCACCCCCCCCCCCCCCCGCCCTCAACAGACTTCAATTCACTGGAAAGCCTTCTCTGTGCCCCATAATACCCGGTGTGCATAATTAAATTTCCTTCAGAATGTTCCCAGTAAACAAGTCATGCCTTGAAGAAATTTTCTTTATGCTTACATAAATCCGAGGTGATATTTTCCTAACACTTAAACCTCTTATCATTTAGAAATTTAGTAACCTAAATAATTTTCCATTTCATCCTTAAATCTTATGCACATATACAACTTGACATGCTAACCAGAGCCCCCCATACACAGCTGGAGCATCACGAGTTGAAACAGAACAACTGCATCTGTCTTTGCTCCCAGGACTTTCCTAGACGATTTTTAACTTTTCAACTTTGTGTTCTACCAGAAGCTTTGACATATTAATAATAGCTAAGAAAAAAATTAAAAGGACACCTAGAAAAACCTTTTCAGTGTGTATATAATACTCAGGAAATGGTTCTAAAAAAACCAATGTACCAGCAGCCAAATAGTCTAATGTCTATTGCGTTCATATGGGTTTCATACTTAGAAGTACTTTTTAGCTTCCCTGTACAGAAGCTTAGCAAAATCAATGGAACAAGAGGCCTTGTCGATTCAACTGAGTGTTGCAAACTACCACCATGTCATAATATGCACTGAAATGCCTGCCCAAACTGCTTATATAACACAGCTCTTATCATCTGCGATTTATCAGCAGCCACATTTTTCTTCGTAGGCTGGAGCCCAGTGCAGTCAATGGTGAGAGAGTCCTATTAATCACAGTTGAACTTCGTGTGCTATCTGTGATACCCTGTAAAAAGGAGGGTGATAAAAAAGATGCATAGTGACACTGACTGTCAGAAATGCTTTCGGGATGATGTGCTCTTATCAGATGCCTTTGCCAGTTGGATTGGCATTCAACATTCCACAAGTGGAGTTTAGAAAAAATAATATCGCTACAAATCCTGGAAGGAATAGCTCCAGGATTCTGCCAGTCCCCAGTTATTTTAGACCTGGCGACAGGAGCTTAAGGCTTAGGAGAGGCTGCAGAGGCATCCATTCTAAACTGTAAATTCAGGAAGCTCTGACAGCCAGACAAAAATCTGTGTCCTGCCACCACCCACAAATCCCACCCTGTCTAGAAATGCAATTCTTGTGACAGCTTCTTGGTTGGCATGCCACAAGCGGATTGTAAATAACGGCAACGTGTTCCTCCTTTACTTTTTTAATGCACGGCAATGTTCGATGCTTGTCTGGTTGTCAGACTATTCTTTGATTACCTCTTTGCAACAGTCTTTTCTGTCAAGAAGTGTAAGTATCAGGAGGGCAGCCCCTCTGTCAGCACTTTGCCAGAATTCTGGATTTTGAGGTGTTCAGTAAGTGTTCTAACACAATGATGCTCAAACTTGTTTATAGAAGCCTCCTATAAGGAATTCTAAAGTTGGGTGGCATCGGAATCCTAATATCTTTGTCTTGAAGGGGCAGCCGAAGGGGAGTTGGCCAAGTGACTTCTGTGGGTACTATTGAAACAGTCCCTGGTCCTCAGGAGGGGCTCAATAGGGTCCACAGAAAGGGGGTGAAGGGAGGAAGAAAGAAAGGAAAGAAGGAAAGAGAGGAAGGAAGGAAGGAAAGAAGAAGAAAGGAAGGGGAAATGACCCTGGATAGAACATTGATTTGCAAATATAAAAGACCATCTGCCCAACTCATTACAATACCTGGGAAGACTGAGTTCTTTCCGAAATCATGAGATGTGGCAGGCAGGATAATGGCCCTCCAAAAATATCCATGCCCTCATCCTTGGAGCCTGTGACTTTGTTACTTTACATGGCAAAGGAGACATCAAGATGTGATTAAGTTAAGGATACTGAGAAGGGACTTTATCCTGGATTATCCAAGTAAGCTCAACATTATCACGAGGGTCCTTACAAGGGAAAGAAGGGGGCAGGAGATTCAGTCAGAGAAAAAGTGAGGTTGGACAGAAAAGGAGATTTGAAGATGCTCCTCCGCTAGCTTTGAAGATGGAGGAAGGGCCATGAGCCAAGGAATGCAAAAGGCCCCTAGAAGCTGAAAAGGGAAAGGAAACTGATTCTCAACTACACAAATTTGTCAACACAATAACATTTCTGTCTTCTGCTTGTTTCCTGTCAATCCGAAGCCTAGATTCTAGATTCAGACTGGAACTGTACTTCTGACATTTCTTATGTAATTTTAAAGAACAACAACTTACTATTGGTAACTTTGTTTTGCTTCATTTGGTGGTACTCCTAGAAAACATTTTTCTTTAATATATGCCTTAGTGTAAAGCAAATACTTACATATCACCTGTAAAGATCTATTATTTAATGTTAAAAATCACTTACCATGTGCCAGATCCTGTCCCACGAGCAGAGAATGCAACAGTAAGCAACCTTTAGGTACATGCATATACATCGATAATCACTTGACACAACAAAGACCAAGGGACCAAAAGTAGCATGCAGTGTTACCGTGTATAAGTAAAGATAGGACTTCATCTGTATCCTAATTTATTTAGATTTTCTCAATTTTAGGAAAACATTATGAGTAAAGAGTTGTGGTAATTTAAGTACAAAAGCATGTTCTAGAAGTGGCAAGGAGTCAAGAAATGATTAGAACACTGCTCGCACACACACGTGTATGTGTTTGTGTGTGTGTGTGTGTGTGTGTTGAGAGTGTGGAATAAGGGTAGGATAAGTTCTGTTCATAGCCTTAAATATCACACTAAAGAAGGTATTATTTGAACATAATAAAATTTAAAAATAGGGAATTCTGAGAGCGCACTGCCATTCAGATTTGTGTGAACTGAGACCTTGACCTTCGACGTTTAAAAAAACACTGCAGCATTAGCAATGGACAATGGTTAAGTTAGCAACTGGGGTGAGAAACATCACTCCTCACCATCTAAATGGCCAAACTTCACTGCCAGCAGCAGGCATGCACTGGCGCTGCTTTCCCATCAGCCCCTGGGAAACACAGCTCCCGCTCTCAGCAAATTCCCACTTAGTTGTAGTTCTTTTTCATGGAGTCACTGTTACAGACCTGTGAAACCAGAAAAGGGTCCCGGAGATGACTGCTTATTTTTCAGCCTTGCCTGTATTTTCACTGTTTGTTTTAAAAATATAATGGGGGAAAAAGAGAGAGGTAAAGTCTGTGGGGTTCCTTGCTAATTCCTAAATCACATTCCCAAACAGCCATGACAAGAAGAAGAGGAGCGGCACGAGAGGAAGCAAGAGAAAAAAGAAGGTGAGGGGAAGGAGGAGGAGGAGGGAAATCATGATGAGAGAGCCCTAGCCCATGTCATCTCTTTCATACTGGCAGCAGCAGGGACTGTATTAAGTTAAGCCATATGAAATAGTCATCTTTGCAGGTAAAAATGGTCAAATATCAGCAATTTGATCTGGTTTAACCTATCCTTCTCCTACCCTCCTTCCTTCCCACCAAGACAAGACCCCCTTGGACACCTCTGGGCTCAGTGTCATCTCAACTACAGCGACAGGGCACGTGGCAGCACCGAACAGGCCACCTTCCCATCACATGTCACAGTAGCCTCCCCTCTCACCCCCATCCCAAGACTCCTGTGAATGACCCAACAGGAGGAGCACACAGTTCATTGCAGATGCGCCTAAAAATGCTCTTCTAAGCAGCAGCCCCTATGACGACTGATGGTAACAGGTCGGAAAGAACAAAGAATGCCAGCTCATATGCAGAACACACATCTAAAACAGGGTCCTCTTGGGCCATCTCAACATCGCCACCGAATAAAACATTTTCTCTTCTTTATAAAGCAGAAAAGGAAATTTGGGAAAATGAAAAATGTTGTACTTCTCAAATTTTATTTATTAATGTCCAATTTCTATGAGGAATTTTGAAACTAGAAAGAAATACAATGAAACTCTGTTAACATCCAGCCTCATGTATTGCTTGGCAGTTTGTTATTTTTAATATACATTTGCTCCTCTTGTCGGTATTTAAATTTGCAAAGCTTTCTGAAGGTAAGTGCCATAGGTATGCATGCTGTCCATGAAAGAGTGAATGTATCTGTTACTCTTTAGCAAAATGAGTGTATTGGTGGGTATCTTAAGATGGCCTGTTAAAATATAAAAATGAAAGAAAGCTACTTTTTACTCCCAGTACCATGTTATCTTAATTAAAAAGTGTGGAACTAGCATTTCAAAAAACAGGGAGAATGACAATAAGCCCTTTTGCCATTCTCCAATATCCAGAGTTCATAAACTAGAGGTAAAATGAGCTTCACCATATAGTCACAAGATCATATATCAGAACCTACTTAGCCTGAGATTATATTGAAGGGCAGGAGAATGGTCCAAAGTTTAGTGTTGTACCTAGAATGTGATGACTTTAATTTAATATTTTAAAATTTGGAATAATAAAATGATGAGAGAATAATAAGGGTAGAATAATAAAATACACTTTATTTATATATTAAAGGCCCAATTCACAAGAAAGCCTTCAGAGAGAAAATTCACATGGGGGCATCCTTGTCATTAAGAATTATATTTTTCTCTTTTAGTATATTACAGAGTCTTTCTCATCAATTGAAGGAATTGCTTCCTAGAGCAATAAAACCCAATGGAATCATTCAATTTGTTCATGTTAGCAGTGGGATTTTGTAATAATGAATTGAATATCATGAGAAAGAGAGGGCACATTTTCATAGCTATGAATGAAAATTAAAGTAATATAAACTACCTTCCCTGCTCAGGCAAGTAATGTAGTGACAACGGAACACTTCCCCTTTGTGGTCAAGTAATGAGAGTGGAGGCAAAGTTAAGAAGACAAACTGAGGGAAACTACACTTCCACTACCCTATTCAATGGGAGTTTAAGCAATATAAGGGTCACCCACAGATTCTGTGCTTTCTATCTTCTCTCCCCCTTCTCCTCATTGAGTGTTCTTTCCTTTTCTTACTCATGGCTTTATTTTATGAGACAAGACTGAAAGTGTGAGAATGATGATGGTGATCTGCTAGCTGTGCCAGGTTCACTTTTTGCCTGTTTCTTCTGCAAGTCCTTCGAAGCACATGAAAAGATGCAAAAGTGCAGCAGCCCTAGCAAAGAAAGCTATCAATTTAAAATATCACTAATCTTTAGGGTAAATTATTCAAAACTGCCAAAGAGGTAGACCATATTGAAGAAGAAATAATATCTAGTCATGCCTAGACTTAGGAAACTCAATGAAGTAGGATCATATTGGATAAATGACTGTTAGGCAGCAAAAATGAAGTGTGGCATATACCCAACAACTGGCTATCAAGCTTCAGATCTGGAAAAGGGATTCTAGCAGCACCAGGTAGACTCTGGACGATAAATCTGTCAGCAGACAAACACTGGGTATAGGCACATCTTTCTTTGAGAATCAGTATGCAAAAACAAAATAAATACTTAATGTGGGGGGTCTATGAAAAAAAGCGCTAGCATAAAAAAAAGGAATCCATAGTCCTACAGATGTAAAGCATTACACAGCGTGGCACTCATACTATAGGTTCATGGTTAAAAGTGGGGAGTTGGATGCCAAATTTTTGGTCTCAAATTCTAGCTTTTTCTTCTAGTAGTTATTTAGCTATTTGGATTCAGATTTCTCATCTATGAAATGGAGAGCATAATAGCACCACGTGGTATGAAGATTAAATGAATTAACACACATAATGCTCTTCACAAAGAAAGTATCCATTGCTTGCTGTCGTCATCATCATCATCATCATTATGTGAAACTATACACCGTGGAACTAAAGGAAGCATGTATTTCATAAAATAAGAGATTAAAATATTAAAGGAGAGAGATGGAGTGTGAAAAGGCAACTGAGAGAGAATAAAGGCATGCACAAAAATATACACACATACAAGAGTAAATGAAAATGTGTACATAAGGCAATGAACAAACAGAATTGACTGAGTAGGAAAGCACACTGATGCTGAGAAAAAAAAATACAGATAATTTATAGGAAAGCAACAACTAAGTAAAAAATATCAAATAAAAAAACCCGATAATCCTATAAATAATAATTCCATATATCCAAGAAACAGAAAGAAAAAATAGATATGTAATGCCATAGCTTTCTGATGCTAAGATAATTTCCCCTCTTCCACATAGACTTTTTAATAGTTCTTAAAGCAGAGGTTATCTTCTTATGCATAATATATACATATATATATATACATATATCCTATCTAATAAAAGTAATATGCAAATTGACTGTCACTCCAACACACAAGATGGCTGCCCCCATGTGGTCAAAGATGGCTACCCCCATGTGGACACAAGATGGCTGCCACAAGGTGGTCAGCAGGGGAGGGCAGTTGGGAGGGACAAGGCCTGCAAGGGAGGGCAGTTGGGGGTGATCAAGCCTGCAGGGGAGGGCAGTTAGGGGCAATCAGGCTGGCAGGGGAGCAGTTAGGCATCAATCAGACTGGCAGGGGAGTGGTTAGGGGATGATCAGGCTGGCAGGCAGAAGCAGTTAGGGGCAATCAGGAAGGCAGGCAGGCGAGCAGTTGGGAGCCAGCAGTCCTAGATTGTGAGAGGGATGTCCGACTGCCCATTTAAACGGGCAGTCGGACATCCCTTGAGGGGTCCCAGATTGGAGAGGGTGCAGGCTGGGCTGAGGGACACACCCCCTGTGCATGAATTTCGTGAACTGGGCCTCTAGTATATATATATATATATATATATATATATATATATATATATATATACACACACACACACACACACACAAAAGTATATATGTATCACATATTATGTGTGTATATACACATAATTCAATTATATATGTTTGAATCAATGATGTATGTATATTATATTTTGTGGCATCTTAAAATGGACCAAAAAATTAAGTTAACACTTTTTTGAACTAAGAAAAATGAGTCAACAGAAAAAGATTCATTTGTGTTCCAGAAAAGAATATTGAGGGTAAAGGGACATATACTGAAATTTTTAAAATGTCGAGACTAGGGCTAGCTGGTTTGGTCATTGCATAGAGCTTTGGCCTGTGGACTGAAGGTTCCCAGGTTTGATTCTGATGAAGGGCACATGCCCAGGTTGCAGGCTTGATCTACAATATGGGGCATACAGGAGGCAGCCAATCAATGATATTCATTATTGATGTTTCTATCTCTCCCTCTTTTTTTCTGAAATCAATAAAAAAATTTAAAAAAATAGAATGTTAAGACTTATGCATTATATTGTAATAAAAAATCAGATTGAAAATTTAGCTAACTCTTAACATTTTATTTCCTTAAAAAACAGAACTAAAATATATATGAAAATATTTTAATTATATTTAATGTGGATGATGAATTTACTTTTGTCTAATTTTACTCATCTTTGGACAGTGGTTTGAAATATTTGCTATTTTAATAAAAGAAAGCCTCTTTTGCTCAGACTTCTCTTTCTCAAATGCAAATTCCAGGAAAAAATAAAGTAGAACTTTTTTTCTGAAGGAAATAAGTGGTTACTTATGAATTGTGTACATAGCCAGATGGCTTTCAGATTTTAAAGTAATAGTAAGTCATCTTGGATATGCAAGGCCTCTGAAAATATATCATCCATGTACCAGTTCTAAAAATTTATTCAAATCTATTCTAGTTATAAGTGAGATGAATCTAAGACAAGAAATTCAGCATGGGAAAGTCAAGATATGAATAGGCTGTGGTGAGCAATTAAACAAGTTAAACCCACTAAATACACTGAAATAATAGTGACAAAGTTGCAAAATTAAATATGAATGTTAAAAATAAATTTTGAGCCTTGGCTGGTGTGGCTTACTTGGTTGGGCATTGTCCTGTGCACTGAAAGATTGCCAGTTTGATTCCTGGCCAGGGCACATGACTGGGTTGTGGGCTTGATGCCTGATACAAGGTTTGCAGGAGGCAGCCAATTGATGTTTTGCTCTCACATCAATGCTTCTCTTTGTCCCTTCCTTTTTTTACCTCCCTTTGTAAAAATAAATTTAAAAAGAAAAAATTTTTAAAGAAAAAAATATATATTTATTGTAACTATTAACAATTTTAAAATAAATGTTATAAATGAGTAATTATCAGGGTCTGGAATTCTATATCCTATAAAGATTAGCCAGAAGTTGAGTGAGAAAAAGTAAAAGCAGTATAAATTTCTCATTATACATGGGAAGAAATGAAAATAATAGTTCCTGAATCAGGCCATTATCCTATCTAATAAAGAGGGAATATGCTAATTGATCCTCCCACCATCGCAAAGATGGCAGCACCCACATCCAATAAGGTGGGAATATGCTAATTGACTACCACCCCCTCAAAGATGGTGGCACCCATAGCCAATAAGCAGGGAATATGCTAATTTACTGTCCCACCCTCAAAGATGGCAGAACCCACAGCCACAAGATGGCAGTTCCCAGTTCCCTCAGCCCTGCTGGGGCGGTAGGCTCCACACACCTGCTTCTGTAGTCCCCCAGTCCTCTCAGCCCCCAGCCGCTCAGGGCCGCCCACGGCTCAGGTAACCAGGGCTGGCCAAAGCTTGCGCTGCCGGCAGTGGCAGCAGCAGAGGTATGATGGGGGCGTTGCCTTCCCCTGATCGCTGGGTCACCTCCTGCCCCTGAGGGCTCCTGGACTGTGAGAGGTGGCAGGCCGGGCTGAGAGACCCCCCTCCAGTGCATGAATTTTCAAGCACCGGGCCTCTAGTAGTAAATAAAGCTTTTCTACCTTCCATTAATGTACCTTCCTTATCACTGAAAAAAAATAAAAGCAAAAAAGCAGAAAATTATGAAAGAATAAGGCACATAAACATGGAATATAGAAAATAACAGAATAGAAGTTTGTTCAAACATTTTGCTTAAGACAGAAAAAAGCAATGTTTGAGCAAAATTTTAGATCCCCTTTAAAAATGAAGACTCTGCAAATCGTTAAAAAAAATATCCAACAACAAACTGCTTTGAAGGGAAACAAAAGGACAGATAAATGTCTAAAAGAAAAAAAAGAAAAGAAAAGAAAGATGAGCTAATATATATCAGGCAACCACAAATAAAAAAAGTAGAGGTGAAAATAATAATTCAAGCCAAATCTGAACTCAGGAAAAAAAAACATTAAATAAGAAATAGCCTAATTTTCATTATTAAAAGTTAAAATCCTCAAAAAAATTTTCAAACACACAGATGACAATTCAGGTAGCATTTCAATAAGTGAAAAACTTAGAAACAAGATAAATGGATAAAAACAAAATTCTGTGAAAATTACATCTCTCTCAGTTTTTGTCAGGTGAAGAATAAAAAAAAAGGCAAGGAGATATGATTTAAATATCATAAAATAGATAGAATTGAATAAGTACACCTACCCAACTTTATATTATATAAAGCAAACATTACAGAATTGTAGCAAAAACCTTAATCTAATAAATACATTATCAAAAAATTTAAAAATTCATTTAAAAAAAGAAAATTTAAATGTCATAGATTCTGCCTATAATGCAATAATACCAGAAAGTGATGAAAATTTAAGCAAACATACCAAATCAGTTGGAAATCTAAAACAAAACAAAGCAAAATGTCTCCACTAAATAATTCTTAGATTAAATATAAAATATTTACAAACTATTAGAGAATAAAAGTGTTAAAAAGAACATATAAAAATTTGCAAATGGGGTAGATTTATTAAATAATGAATGAAAATAAATTAAGCATTACATCTATGAGGATAACAAAAAGATGAGAAAACAAAGATATAAAAGATTAAAAATTATAGAAAGAAAAAAAAATTAATTCGGAAATCAATGAATGAACTGATTATTTGGGGAAGAAAAGCAAATCAAGAAAGGCACAAAGGCAACAAAAGAAAAAATAAACAAACGGGACTACATCAAACTAAAGCTTCTGCACAGTAATGAAAACCATTAATAGCCACATGCTAAAGAATGGAACTGGACCCCATCTGACACCAAACACAAAAAACAATCAAAGTAATTAAAAACTTAAGTTTAAGACTACGAACTGTAAACCCCCTAGAAGGAAACAGGTGGTAAGCTCTTCGGCACTGGGATTGGCAATAATTTTTTAATTTGACACTAAGAGCAAAGGCAACAGGCAAAATGAACAAATGGGGGTGTCATTAAATTTAAAAGCTTCCACACAGCAAGGGAAACAAAACGAAACATAATCTACAAAATAGGAGAAAATATTTGCAAACCACTTATTCGATAAGGATTTACTATCCAAAATATATGAGAAACACATACAATTTGATGGCAAAATAAATACATAAATAAATAAAAACAATAAAAAATGAGCAGAGGACCTAAATAGATATGGTTTAAAAAAGAAGAGATACACATGACCAAAAGGTATATACAAAAGTGCTCAACATTACTAATCATCAGGAAAATGCTAACCAAAACCACAATGAGATATCGCTCATGCCTGTTGAAATTTTTATTATCAAAAGATGAGATAATATGCTGGCATGGATGTAGAGAAAAGGTGTGCTGTTGGTAGGAATGTAAACTGGTATAGCCGCTATGAAAAACAGTATGGAGGTTCCTCAAAAAATTAAAAATGAAACTATCATATGATCCGGCAATCCCACTTCTGGGTATATATTCAAAGGAAACAAAGTCATTATCTTGAAAATATATCTATACTGTCACATTTATAGCAGCCTTGTTCACAATATCCAAGGTATGGAAACACCTTAAGTGTTTGCTGATGGATATATAGATAAAGGAAATGTAATATATACACACACAAAGGTATATTATTTAGCATTTAAAAAAAGGAAATAGGTGAGGTGATGGCTGTATTAAATAATTCAATGTGGGGAATCCTTTCACAATATATACGTATAACAAATCACCACATTGTACACTTTAAATATCTTGCAATTATATTTGTTAATTTTACATCAGTGGAGCTGAAAAAAGAATGAAACCAAGAAAGAAGGAGGAAAAATGTCCTTCTTAGGCTCCAATATCAGTTTTACTGGTGAGGTTTTTCTTTCTTCCTTAAACGCTCTGCCTTTTAACAAAACCAAACGTTTAAGAACCGATGGAATCGAATGAAGAAAATAAGCAAACAAAATAGAAACAGACTCGCAGACATAGAGAACAGAATGACAGTTTTCAGAGAGGAGAGGGATGGGTTGGGTGAAAAAGACGAAAGGGTTAAGCAAAAGCAAAACAAAAAAACAACACAACAAACCACACAAATTCATAAACACAGATAATAGTATGGTGATTACCAGAGGAAAGGAGGGTGGGGGGAGGTGGAAGAGGGAAAAGGGGGGATAAATGGTCATGGAAGGAGACTTGACTTTGGGTAGTGAACACACAATACATTATACAGATGATGTATTATAGAATTCTACACTTGAAACTATATGAATGTATTAACCAACATTTTGCTCCAATAAATTCAATACAAATTTTTAAAAAATAAACAGTTATTTAAAAAAGAACCAATCAGTTTCTACAATATAATTTGTTCCAAAAATAGAAAAATGAAACATATAACCAGTTTATTTGGTAAAGTTACTATACTCTACTATCAAAATCTGAAAGAGAAGGAAGGAAATTAAAGACATTTTCCTTATGAGGATAGATGTAAAAAACATTTTAAGTAAAGTCACAGGAAATCACATTTAATATAGAATAAAGGAATCATAACTCAAGAAATTCATATGGTTTGCCATCAAGAGGTAAGGATGTTTATATTTGGTAATCTATTATTCATAGATTCCATAATCAGGTATAAAAAAAAACTTTAGGTAAAAGGGGATCAAAAGTAATCTTCCTTAACATGCTATAAAAAAAATCTGTCTATAGATCTTAAACCAAAAATCATCACCCAATTTAATTACAAACATCAGAAGTACTGTGCTTAAACCAGTATTGTGCAAGAATCCTCTGTGGGTCCTGAACAACACAGCCCTCTCAGGCCCCAAAGACATGCTGCTTTGTCCACATTTCTTCACTGGCAGACACCCTTTGTTTGGACAGGAGGTGTTATTCAGATCTGCGTCTGTGGGGTAGAAGCAAAGGTCATTCCCTCCTCTTCCAAGGCATCTGTTCCCTCACAGCCCTCACGGAGACCTATTTCTACTTCTGGCTTCAGCCCGGTTGCAGCTCCTCTGAAGAGTGGTTATGTCAGGGATGTGTAATCTTATAGGTCTTCCTTTATTTTTCCCCAGTCTGCTCTTCATGCTTCAGAAACGGGGCCCTCCTGTGCAGGTGCAGGTTAGAATCACAGTTTTGTAAAAGGATGTGGATAAGGAGATGTGCTCCTCTGAATCCTCCTTTATTTGAACATCCTAAGAAATGAGACTTAACAATTTCTAGAGCACATCTATTACCCCAATTGTCTCTTTGTTCTGACTGTTCAGGCCTAAAATGCAAATGCACCTACCTTTCCACCTACTTGTAAGATAAGACAGGAGAAACCACAACGTGTGTCTCATTACCAGTAGGCACGGAAGAAAATAACTCTTCCCGAACCAAACTCCCATCTTTATCCTCCCTGGTATGCCCAGCCCCTGACAGTCTCCATGGAATTTACAAGAGACAAATCCTTCTTCAATGAACAGGGACCTGCCTTTCCTTGTGCTACTGCTGGACTCATGACCATGTTCTTTTATGTAGCTATTCACAGACTCAAGATATACGGTCCTTGAAGATAGGAACCTTATCTCACCCTTCCTGACTCCCATTGGATTGAGCACATTTTCTTCTACTTAGCAGGCTGAATAAATATTTGCCAAATGGATTTAAAAATGAAAATTGAACTGCTTGAGTTTATTCTGTGTCAGATTTCTCAGGAGGTTAGATGTCAGGTTTTCTAATTACGAAGATGGTCATCTCTGTGGCTAGACAAGAGAGTCCACAAAATGTGGGGTTGGCGGGGTGGCAGGTGGGAGGGGGCAGAACAACTGTTTGAAAACATTCAGCCTGGTGAAGAGAAGGCTTAGGAAAAAATGATTACAGATATTGAAGGACAGTTGGAGAAAAGCAGCATTTATTTGCATGTAGAAGGCAGAATGGGACATGCACCTACCTTTCCACCTACTTGTAAGATAAGACAGGAGAAAGCTGGGGATTTCGTTTGATTGGAAGGAATTCAGATCAGGCAAAAGGAGAGATTCCTGAACTCAGTATCAATTGATTTAAACAGTTTTCCCATAGACCTTTTTCCTAGAGAGCTTTAAAAAACAGAATTGCCATCTATCCATTTAGGATGGTTTCAATGCTGGGCTTCCTGGGAAAGTATTGGTAAATTCAATACCATATTTTATGGACAATGCTGAGAACCTATGATAAGAACAATGTCAAGAAGGAGATTTGCAACAATTCAGCTCTATCCATTTAATTCCCCTTTTTAAGTGGATAGGCCAAAGTGAAGTTCCAGTTAAGTTTGAGTCTGGGTTTAACCAGGTGGCATTAGAAAACATTAGCCAGCGTGTAGCACGGCTTCTTCTGTAGAAATGAAAAGTGTTGAGGGGAGGGTGCTAGGGGAGAGAGAGGAGCTGCCAGCATTATTTTTCTGTCCTTGGAGTTGGATTTGCCAGCCTCTTTTCAAAATGTTCAGCTGTGTGAGAAAAGTGGCACAGTGTTTACCTTCCATTATGAGGAAGAACATCACCGTGCAGGCTTAGAATTAACTGTTTTCATTTGATTACCTAACGGATATCTACCTGTGGGTACAATTTCCCCAGTTATTCCCCTGGATATAGAGAATCAAGTAATTAATAGCCCCTGGTGCATCCTTGCAAAAACAAAGCGGATGTGGGATAGCCCTGGGAGTTAGGCATGTGAAAAGCAAAGGATAAAAATCTTTGTTTATTTTTCCAGACAATGTGTTTGAGGGACTCAGCGGCAAAGCGGTTGTAGCTCTTCATTTCCCCTGACCCTGATCTTCACCTACAGTTTGAAAGAGACAAGGTGATGCTGGGACAAAGCTGCTTTCATCTGTGTGTTTGTAGAAAAAGAAATCATGCTTTCTGTCATAAACAATTATGTGATTTCAATTCTAATTGGAAACAGACACTTTCTCCTCCACAAGTGGTTATGTCTTCTTACTCAGAAAACTCTCCACTCACCCACGGTAAGGAAAGTCTGGTCAGCACACACCACCATCCTTAGAGAACTCCACCAAAATTGAGTACATCTGTACAACTGCAGAAGGTGCTTTTAGGGCAAGATGCTGGTCTAGGAAGGCCCATTTGGACATTTGCCTGCAAGATCTTCATGTACCATCGACTCAAAGAGGGAACAGAAGCCTGAATCTCAGAGTTGTGAAGGTGAGCAGACAGTACTGTAGCACAGAAGAGGTTAGACTCGAGGTTTCATTAAAGGGAACCAGTACACACACAGGAAGTGTTTGCTCCGTGTCTTCCTTTCCCTTCATTGGGTGGGCAAAAGTAGGTTTATAGTTGTGAGTACGTGAAACACACAGTTTATTCTTGTTTTATTATTTACTAATTATTGTATTATTTAATTGTATTAAATTATAAACCCACTTTTTTCCACCCCATATGTTAAGTGTTTGTTTGTTTTTTTATGGCCCTTTGCTCCAACAGAGATTAAAATGAGCCTCCACAAAAGCCATAGGAAAGAAGTATAAAAATGATTCTTAACCTCACCTATGCTCAGCTGACACCTGGAAAGCACAATTGTGTATTAATTATAACACTTTGGAATGGCTCCGGTAAATATAACACCATATGCAAAGCTTTCAGATCTCCACAAATGCCACCAGTACTTATGATCCCTGTGGGTAGGTTTTCTCTCGCTGTGTTCAAGTTTGAAACGAATATAAATGCACCATTAAATCTGCCCTAGAACTACAGAGAGCGGCTGTCACATAGTTAAGTGAAAAAGGCAGCATTTTATGTGTGATAGAGCCATCATCTTGTAAAGAGCAAATTGGTAGAGAGAGGCAGGTGGGAGAAATGTATGGAGAGTGGCCTCAACAGGATAGGCAGATGGAAGCCTGAGTTCTTTTATAAATTCCTTTAAAATGACACATTTTATTGAGCTTTTAGAAAAAAGATGCAGATTATTTCTGAGGCTTAGAAATAAGACGCTATCCCCAACCTCCCACTCCAACACACACATCAGAACCACTAAGATCACCACCACCATTGTTAGTAAGAAGGGAGAAGAGGAGAAGCAGGAGTAAAAGTCATCTTTCACTACAGTAAACAAAGCGAGTTTTGCTTGTCACAGTGAATGATGAATGACCACCTATCACTTTGCCAAGGAGAGAGAAACCAAAGATTGTGTATCAATTTTTATAATTTTAAGGCTGAAAGGTAATAACTGCAGAAATGGAGCAGATTTTATAAAAATCCCCTCTGAAAATGTGATTACACATAAAAATCCATAAAAATGTACAAAGTGATAGATGAACCAAAACTAAACAAACGCAGTTTTTTATCCTTTTGGAACTGAGCAGAAATAGCATATGTAGAAAGAATGATTTTATTTTGTATTTTTAAAAGAAATATTTGGAACTTAATTGAATTATACTTCTGGTGGGAATTGAAATTTTCAGATGGAATATCAGGTTTTATTTTAAATTGAATTCTATATTGAAGAAATGAAGAACGAACCATCAGTGAAACATTAGCAATAAAGTTGACACATTTCAATAAACAACTAAAAAAGCTGAGCAAACTGTAAGCTCGCACACTTTCTTCCCACATTATCCTAAACCTGCGAGGGTCTATATTAACTATTCTTGATCATTCTGATCAGGAAATCATCTTTGATCTATTCTAATTAAATTCAGTTTATATCTGATATTTATTTCTTGAGATTTTTAAAGCAAACCAAAATTAAACCCTTTTTTGTGGCATCCCTCATAAATCTACCTTGTCCCTCACACCTTTAATTTCATATTATTAATGAATTTAGAGCATTTATTCAGATTCATGTCCCATTTTGCTTACTCCTTAGAAGTTATGAAGTTAATTCCAAATCCTAAACACCACATTATAGCAATATATATTATTTTTTTATTCATTCTAAGTTATTTTGTTCACATCGAGCCTTCAGGGATTTCATAATGCCCCCTCCAGGTAGATTTTATATTTAATTGACACTAATCTATACTAATAAAAGTGTAATATGCTAATTAGACCGATGTCCTTCTGGACGTCCTTCATTCCAGACAAAGCCACAGTGGGCGGGGGCTGCGGAGGGCAGGGGCAGGGGCCAGGGCCAAAGCCCTTGCACAAATTTCATGCAACGGACCTCTAGTTCTATCTAATCCTATCTAATAAAAGAGTAATATGCAAATTGACTGTCACTCCAACACACAAAGATGGCTTCCCCCATGTGGTCAAAGATGGCTGCCCCCATGTAGACACAAGATGGCCGCCACAAGATGGCCAGCAGGGGAGGAAAGTTGGCAGGGACCAGGCCTGCAAGAGAGGGCAGTTAGGGATGACCAGGCCAGCAGAGGAGGGAAGTTGGGGGTGACCAGGCCTGCAGGGAAGGGCAGTTGGAGGGGACCCAGGCCTGCAGGGGAGGGCAGTTAGGGGCAATCAGGCTGGCAGGGGAGCAGTTAGGCATTGATCAGGCTGGCAGGCAGAAGCAGTTAGGGGCAATCAGGAAGGCAGGCAGGCAAGCAGTTGGGAGCCAGCAGTCCTGGATTGTGAGAGGGATGTCTGACTGCCTGTTTAGGCCTGATCCCAGTAGGACATCCCTCAAGGGGTCCCAGATTGGAGAGGGTGCTGGCTGGGCTGAGGGACACATGCCCCCGTGCACGAATTTCGTGCACCAGGCCTCTAGTGTATAATAAAATGGGTCTAAATATTTTGCACTTAGAAATTATACCAATAGTTTGTGTTTTTCTAATCATTATGGTTGATGGAATAAAATTCCTTTTACTCCTTCAACCCTTGAAAAGCCTGTGTTAGAAGTCTTTAGTCAATATTCAACTCATGGTTAACAACTAGTAAGGACACCATTGTATAGTACAGGGAAGGTATTTTCTTTCCTCTGCAATATGGTAAAGTGTATTTTAAATACAATGGTATCGTTTTGAACATGCCATATCAATGAACTGTTTAATCAACTTAGTTTAGGGAATGTACAGAGGCTGGGTTAACATCATGCCAACCAAACCTGTATTTTGAATGGCCATAAGGAAAAACATTGTACCACCAGGTACAATGCTCTAGAACACTGTTTCCTCTACACCCTCAGAAAGAAGGCCAGACTAAGGAGTGAGAGTGTGAAAGTCAACAATTAGGAAAGGAGAACTGGACAGAGACAACAGGTGGGGAAAATGAGTGTCACAATAAGGTAGAGGTGGAGAGATGAATAATCCTTTGGTTTATTTCTAATTTCTTTAACATATGATGGATCTAAAACCTTGGTTAAAAAACCTACTCATGTTGTATAAACTTCCGCCCCTCAGCTGGCCCCATTTCTTATTAGAGACCTGATGCAAACAGACATTATGCTATGAGCATGGAGATACCTGTTATAAACACTCTGAACTGCAATTCATCTTTTTAAACACCTTGGCCAGCATCCAGCTTCAGACTCATACAACACCTCGGAATACAAGATGTTGTCACTGAAGAAAAACCCTGTTTGCTTATCAAAGCAAGGCAACCAATTAAGAGTTTTATTACTAATACCGTCACCCCAAGGGCTATAACATTAGATTTATTTATTTATTTTAAGTTCAACCTACTAAATTCCATGCTAACACACAACAATGTACAGCTCGTATTACAAATGAATAACTTAATTAAAAAACATTGATTTTGCTCATTGACTGCTGCAAATTTTATTAAATATTAATGATAACATTTTGTATTTTTTATACTAGTCATGAAAGTTTTATGTGCTCTCTCCCCTACAGCAGGCTTAGATTTTATGACAAAATCTTAGGCAGCTCAAAGTACAAACATAAATATTGCATTGGCCAGCTTGGTACAATATATGTGTATACATACAGCAATGTGTATGGATGTGTGAACATTTCCCCAAATGCACACTGAATTAGGAGAGCTGACTCAATTCAAGGGGGAGAGAAATTTAAATGGTTTAAGTTTGTGTTTTATTTTAGCTACCCAAAAGGGTCACCCAGAAATTCTTGGAATAAACTCCTTGTACGGGGGAACTCAGAGTCCTTCCCAAGTGCATTCTCCCCCAGATTCTGTATGTGTAATACGAAGCACAGATATCATTCCATAAACAACATAATTTTCCATGTTACAAGTCCTCTCTGGCAAGAGGTTTCACCAAAAGGACAAAATTCTCCCCTTTCCTCATGCCACGTGCCCAGAAAGCCAAAAAGCCCTCGAGCCTATGGAATAGCTTTTAAAATGTTGGTAGAATTATTTTTTGTTGTTGTACTGGTTGTTTCTGTGAGTTTATTTTACATGTTTATAATAGAGTCAACATAGCCTTAGACTTGTATCAGTGTAGATGGACGAGAAGTACCTCTTATCTCATTCCTCTAAGGTCTTAATGGGAACCATAAATGTTTGCAGTCAGCTGACAGCTGAGCTGTGTGGCGTGAATCAGATGACATTATTTGGAATGATTTTCCATGATTTGGAAAAATGGACTAAAAGTTTTGTAAAGCGGTCAGCAGAACATCACTACTTTGAACTTCTGCAGTGACTTCCTTTACTTGCTATCTCAAAGTCATTTTGAAATAATTGAGAAGTTAATTTGCTGAAGTCACTTCCTCAAATCACCTCAGAGGTCAGAGGGACAGGTCCCAGTTACATAGTCTTTCCAAAACTTAACAAGCTTCCTTAAGAATACAGTCATAGCAACCCAGCCTTGCAAACAAAAGCTTGATATTATTAAGTACTTGTCAAAAAGGCTCCAGTCATACTCTACATAGTTTGCAAATGCCCTCAGAGTGAACACTGAGGGAGGGAGGAAGAGTAAAAGGCATACTTTCCAAAAGGAAATACTTCACATGAAAACCATTAAGCAGTTTCTAAAGTGAGGAATTTGAAGGCAGGTCAGAGATCTTTAAAATATATGCTTCCTTAAAATGCAAAATATTTTCATAAAACATCGATAGAAGGTTAATGTGTAGAAATCAACTCATTCAATTTTGTACTTAATAGTGACCCAAGTATGTTTGGGTGTTTTAGTTGTGTATCCGTTATTCTTTGTCCCTGACCCCCAGTTAATCTGACCCCCATCCCATTGTCACCAGTCAACCACATTAGAATATGTGCATACATTTTTTTCTGTGAACAAAATGCCACGCAGTTCTATCAGTCTTATTTCCCTTTCTGTTGTAGAATAAAGTTTCTTTCCTTTACAGTGAGCACTCAGGAAAAACAAAACAAAACAAAACAAAACAAAACAAAACAAAACAAAGCAAAGCAAAATAACCCCCAACCATTCTTGCAATGAAGCCCAGTGCTAGACCTGAGGGCATGAGCTCTGTAGGTTTGACACATTTTGAAAGAAACTGTCCCCAACTGAGCTTGACTGTGAAACGGATCTATATATCCACCTTTAGTCCTCCCAGGGAATAAATTAAATCTGCATCTTGACTGTGTTGCCTGGAAGAGGTTTTTAAATTATTTATGGTGCAATAGCAGGGAGTTGCTCTCCTCTGCAAGCTGGGGGTGGGGTGAAGTGCATTCTGCCTCCTGTCTACTCTGGGCCAGTGCTTTCCGAAGTCCAGTAATGTCTAGAGAAAAACAACGAGGCTGGAGGCAACCAAGATGCATTGAGAAAAAAGAGGCAGTAAATCACTTTTCACTCTGTGGAGACTGTTTTCAGGCAGGCAGGCTGCACTTTGCTCTGGTTCTGCCTGGGATGCAGCAGATGTATGCTGATGCCTGGCTGGGCAGGTGATGGGTTAAGATGATGTGGATCTAAGGTTGAAGTTTTAAAAATGGAAATAAAAGGAAACAAAGATTTGTAGGAGGGATTTTACTAATTTGGGAACTTCTGCTTCTGAGCTGTGGCATATATATATATATATATATATATATATATATATATATATATATGTATATATTGAGTTATCAGTTGTAAAGTGCATATACATTTTTTAGGGGATATATCTATATATACATATATCCCTAAAAAATGTATACGCACTTTACAACTGATAACTCAATTGATATTTCTTTATTTTCAGATATAAACCATTGGAATTAATAATTAGTCAAAGTGTGTGTACATTTTTTGGGACACCCTGTATATATATCCTCTCTAATAAAATGGTAATATGCAAATTAACCATCACTCCGCTACATAAGCCATGCCCACCAGCCAAGCCACACCTACCAGCCAATCGGGGTGAGTATGCAAATTAACCCCCATCCAAGATGGCTACAGCCACAGAGAGCAAGGTTTCCCAGGTAACAGAGGAAGCCAAGCTTTCCATAGCCGTTGCAGGCCTAAGCCTCCACTCAAGCTACAAAGTTTCAATTACAGAAGGTAAACAAATTCAAACAAATGGCGGCAGAATGGAACTTGAGAGAGCAGGCCAGGGTTGCCGGCGGCAACAGAGGAAGCAAAGCTTTCCGCACACCCTGGCCGGGCTCACCCGCTTAAGGCTACAAAGTTTCAACTGTAGAAGGTGAATTAACTGCCACAGAAATGGCTACCGCCCCAGGCTACAAAGTTTCAATTGTAGAAGGAAAATAAATTCCAGATACCAGGGCCTCCCCTTGGGTTGCCAGGGGGCGTGGCTGGCCTGCAAACCACCACAGGCCCCTCGCTCAGGCCGCCCCACACCCCAAGGGAACCCCCACCCTTATCTGTGACACCCTTCAGGGCAAACCAGCTGGCCCCCACCTGTGCACCAGGCCTCTATCCTATCTAATAAAAGAGTAATATACAGATTGATCATCACTGCAACACACAATATAGCTGCCCCCATGTGGTCAAAGATCCTGCCCCCATGTGGACACAAGATGGCCAGCAGGAGAGGGCAGTTGGGAGGCACCCGGCCTGCAAGGGAGGGCAATTGTGAGGGACCAGGCCTGCAAGGGAGGGCAGTTGAGAGGGACCAGGCTTGCAAGGGAGGGCAGTTGGAGGTGATCAACCCTGCAGGAGAGGGCAGTTAGGGGTGACCAGGCTGGCAGAGGAGGGAAGTTGGGGGCAAACAGGCTGGCAGGGGAGCAGTTAAGCATCAACCAGGCTGGCAGCGGAGTGGTTAGGGAGTGATCAGGCTGGCAGGCAGAAGCGGTTAGGGGCAATCAGGAAGGCAGGCAGGCAAGCAGTTGGGAGCCAGCAGTCCTGGATTGTGAGAGGGATGTCCGACTGCCCGTTTAGGCCCGATCCCACCAGGATCAGGCCTAAACGGGCAGTCGGACATCCCTCCAGGAGTCCCAGATTGGAGAGGGTACAGGCTGGGCTGAGGGACAACCCCCCGCCGTGCACAAATTTCGTGCACCGGGCTTCTAGTATATATATATATATATATATATATATATATATATATATATATTTGTATATACACACACACACAAACATATACATACATATATGTACACACATGCACATATACACTGAGTGGCCAGATTATTATGATCTCTGAATGCATAATAATCTGGCCACTCAGTATATATATATTAGAGGCCCGGTGCATGAATTCATGCATGGGTGGGGTCTGGCCAGCCTGTCCAGGAAGAGAGGACATGGGTGGTTGGCCGGCCTGCCTGCTGGTCGAACTCCTGGTCGAGGGGACAATTTGCATATTAACTTTTTATTATATAGGACAGTGGTCGGCAAACTCATTAGCCTTTTGCACTCGGATGTCGAGTGTGACTCGGCACGGTTAGCATTAGAATAAAGGAATCAAGAAAAAAGCAAGCGAGTGCAAAGGGTTAATCAACAGAGTCAAATATCAACAGTACAATGATTGAAATTTCTTTTGAGAGCCGAAAACCGACTTCTGCACATGGGCCACGAAGTTTCAATCGCACTATACGTGCGCGCACACACATGGTATTTTGTGGAAGAGCCACACTCAAGCGGCCAAAGAGCCGCATGTGGCTCGCGAGCGGTGATTTGCTGACCACTGATATAGGATATACACTGAGTGGCCAGATTATTATGCGTTCAGAGATCATAATAATCTGGCCACTCAGTGTATATACGCACATATATACATGTAGGTTGAAACAGCTTTACATTGAGAATCAGAAGATCTGAATGGTTCACACAGGGTTGGTTCATGCATGAATTCCTTACAGCTTCTCAGTGACTTACTGGTGTTCTATAAACCACTGAAGCAGAGCCACATGGAGTTGCTTTAGTCACACCCCAGCAGAGCTCCTAGCCTACAACCAACATCAATTGCCAGCCATGGAAGGTACCATCTGGGATATCAAGTTCATTCAAGACCTCTGATGATTTTAGCCCCAGCCAAGATATGACTTCACTTGCATGAGAGAGCCCAGTAAGCAATGCCCAGGTGACCTCAGTCAGCCCACAGAAACACAAGAGATAATAAATGATTTTAAAGCCACTAACATTTGGAGTGGTATACTAACCAGAAACAGATAACTGGAACCAGTACCAAAACACAGATAGAAGAATTTGGATTTGACAAGAAGAAGGCAGAAAAGAGACAAGAACAAGTGAGATTATGGATACATTTATAGATTGAATGATTGAGAAATGAGAAGACAGAATTTGGAGCAATATTGTTTGGTAAGAAAGAGAAAAAGATGGGGTAGTGGGTTTTAAAAGGGGATTAATACTTATAGTATCACATATGTGCAACTGGAGACAGAACCCAGCAAAAGTTCACTGACATATTTGAAGGCCATGGTGATACTGTAAGTTATAAATTGCAAGAAAACCATCTGCCTTGGGTTGGGATTTTCCCTACCTGTGCTCAGCTATTCCAGTTAGGGAAAGAGAAATCATATGAGTGGACTGATCTTGATTGCAATTTTAAAGAGTAGGTGGGGAGGGAAGAGAGCATGAGATAGCTGTGGGTTCTGGTAGGTATTAGTTGAAGCAATGGACCATGTATTTTAGCCTGTGTAGGGAAAGAAAATGGAACCAGAAGAGACTTGATAATAGAAGTGAAAGAAAAGGAGGTGTAGAAATTAGAGGTCAAAAGATGAGCTATATGAGAGAAAGGACTGAGAAAGTCTCTAGGGAGATATAGAAATAGAATATTATTGAATTCTTTCTTATGTTTGGATATTTATAATCTTACTAAGAATTAAGTGTTTTACCTATATAATATTTAAAGACTAATAAATTAAAACGCCAAACCAGTTATTTCCATTTGTGAGTAATTTTTAAACATCCCTGGGTGGGAAGGTAATTCACAATGGAGGGTTAAACTGAAGATCTATTTGTTCAGTGGTGTGCTGGAGCTGGCTCCTATCCACTTGTGAGAGCTAATTGTGAACATCTCTCTTTTTATCTGTGATCAGTGACATCACCTTGATAGCTTGAAATTGGCCATGGTGGTACAGTCACAGCACAGAAATCTGCAGACACTGCACATCAGGGCTTTTGTTGCCCAGAGAGTGGGTTGTTAAACATTTTTCCGCACACCACTTCTCATTCCCGCTCTATGCTCAGTTTACCTCAAGAAAGAGAATTTAATTTTGTTACATATTTTATTATCATATGCCTTATTCTGCAGAGGACATGAGTAAAACATCATTTCACCACACTTTTATTAGCTGCATGAAGCATAACTGTTGGATTCAACATAAATGATTTATTACATATGAAGATAGACTTTGCCCTCTTTCCTATGCCAGAACATTGCAAGACCAAAGGAAAAAGGAAACAAAACAAGCTGAAGTAAGCAGTTTACTCCATTTAAGATGGAGGTTCTGTGGCAACTATGGAATTGAAAAAAAGGATGAACTGTGAGAAGATTATTTTAAGAGGGGAAAACTGGCTCTCTTAGGTCTCTTCTCAGTGAGCTGTGGTGAAGAGGAATTAAATGCCCACCCATGCTCCCCCATGCTCCTTTGAAAGTCACAGGACCTGAAATTCACCCCCAAATGTCCATATTCTTTCCTTCTTTAGTTTGCAAACACTATCATATTAGCACTGAAAAGAATGCTAAATCAATCAATCACTCAAAAAAAGTATTAACCTCCCTACTTGCCCAGTAGTGTAGCTAGTATATTATAGTCTAAGGCCAGACAGGCCCATCCTCCCACTTCATCTTTTTGCTATTTTTTTTTTTCAATTCAGTTTTCAAATACTTCCTGCATTGTTCTTGCTCCCTCGTTTTGCTTTAGGATAGTAACACAAATTAATGAGTTATCACAATCAAAGAAAATGTTACTAGGAATATGAATGAAAACATAATCCTCAGAGAATTTCAACCTAGTAGGTTTGAAATAAGACACAAAAATTTTATCTGCATAGGCAAGGCAAACTTGCGGATTTTGAACTGTTACTTAGTACACTAAACTATATTAATATTTTTCCCTTCATGCGCTAAAAACTTACTGAGAATGACTTAGATGTGAATATAATGGGTAATAAAACTCTTTGAGTCATCTCAGAATTGTTATATAGATTTGGAAGGTTTCATTAAAATTAGAAGCCTTTTATCTTGTTCTGTTTCTATTAAGTGGAAACACATAAATGTGTTTTTTTATATTTTGGGGAGAATTAAAAGAGATGAATATGTAATAACTTGGTGTTGGGAAGCAGGATGATATTTTTGAGGCAGAACAAAAGCATGAACAAAACTTCCACACCACTTGAACTCTGTTTTGTGACATTCTTCATCAGGTGGCTTAGGTGATAATCCCATTAAACATTAGCAGGTGTTACGTTGGTCACAGAAGCCTTCCTTCCATATTTTCTTTTGAATACAGTAGGAAACAGACCTTATTTCCTACTGAGAACAGATGAAAGTGAGGCACATGGTAAATTCTGTTTAATGGTTGCTCTGTTTAGTGAATGAAAATTACCTAATAGGGAAAAATAATTTTCTAATTCTTTCCTTCCAAGGGCACTTATTAAAATGGAATTGTTAAATGAATATGCAATGATACAGCAAATTAAGCTTCCTTATATCAAAACAACATCACACTATGATATTTTGAAAATACCCCAGGTTCTTTTATTTTATATAAGGGGAACCTACCATATTGTGGATATATATTTTTTCATTACTTTTAGATGATAGAATTTGGGGACAAATATGGGGCTTTAAAATTTCAACAAGCTTCTCCTGAGGAACAAATGGCACATGAAGTCCTGTGGACATAAAGATTAAATCTAGTCTGTTATGGAAGGAATGCTTATTTTCTCCCTAAGTCCATACATGTAAATTCTAACCCCCTATGTGGTGGTATTTTAAGATGGGCCTTTGGGAGGTCATTAAGGTTAGATGAGGCCCTGAGGGTGAGGCCCTCAAGGTGGGATTCGTGTCTCTTATCAAAAGGGAGAAGACAGAGCTTACTCACTCTCTTTCTTTCTCTTGAGAACACAGTGAGAAGGCAGCCATCCGCAAGCCAGGAAGAAAGCTCTCACTAGGAACTGAATCTGAAGGCACCTTAGTTCTAGACTTCAAAGCATCCAGGACTATGAGAAATAAACATCTGTTGTTTAAGCCACTCAGGCTGTGGTATTTAGATATGGTAGCTTGTGCTAATTGATACTTAGTCTCTGCCCTCAAATAGCTTAGTCTAGACTCTAGAGGGGAAAGAAGTACACACATGATTTCAATAAATACTGTGGCAGAAGTGTGTGTGACTAGACATAAACTAGTTCTTCTCTGATATCTAATAGGCAACTGGGTGAAGAAATTGTGCCCAGATGTTAAAGTGATTTGTCCAGAGTAAAAAAAGTGGTTGTTGGCAGAGCCAGAATAATAGACAAGAGAGTGTGTGTGTATTGTACGCGCGCGCGTGTGTGTGTGTGTGTGTGTGTGTGTGTGCATTTATATAAATAAACACTTCTTTTCCAATCAGCAAGTTTTTATTGAGTCCTTATTGTGTGCTAACTACTATAATAAATGTTTACATGAATATCTCCCTTTATCCTCACAAGCGCCCTGGCTCCATTTGACAGATTAGAAAATGGAGGTTGAGAGAGATTTACAAATTTGCCCAAAGTCACATAGCTATGAAAATCAGAGCTGGGCTTTAAACCCAGATACCTGAAATATCACTGTTTTTGGAAGGTATTGTCTTTCAAATTGATAGAGAACTACTGCCCAACACCTGGGGTGCATTCTCTTTCAGCCTCTTGTCTTCACTTTCCTGTTAAGTCAGCTTAAATTCCATGGTCCTGCACCAGCACCATTCTCCTTGTCTTTCCCTCTTCCCTTCTCCTCTACATGACCAAAGGGAAAATTTCCTATGTACAGAAGCCCTTGCTTAGGAGGTATCAAAATGGAGTGCTGTGCTTTATTACAACTGGTTCTAACAGCTGAAGCTAACAAATTTTGAGTGACCTAGAACAGCAGACTTTACTGGACCTTCTTGAAATCTCTTTCCTGATGAATCTATATATATATATAAAAAGCTAATATGCAAATTGTCTCCTTGGGAGTTCGACGGGGAGACCGGGAGTTGGACTGCTTGCTATGATGTGTGCTGACCACCAGGGGTGGCGTGGAACATGGCGGGCATCCGTGACATGGTGCTAGCAGTGGGTGGCAGTGGAGGTGCTGCTGGCCCTGATGGGCCCCAATGAGAGCAGGACCGCAGCAGGATGGCGGAGCAGGTAAGCGGGTGGTTCCAGGACAAGGCAGGGTGCCAGGCGGGGCTACAGGGCTGTGAGGCTGGGGGTGCAAACTGGGTTGCCAGGGTGAGACGGGGCTAGACACACCCAGAAGCCCTCCTTTGGTCCCTTCCTGGCAGGCCAATCTCCTGCATTCCCTCCCACTCGAATTGTACCTCTGCAGCTGAAAGAAGCTGGTGTCATCACCAGAATATGTCTGAAGACCAACTATTGGCACAATGTACCTCTGCGGCCAAAAGAAAGCATCATCGTTGACAGAATATGTCTGAAAAACTGTCATTGACAGATACTACCAATGCTGGTAGGAATTGCCTTCACAGAGAAAATTAAGTAAATGAGGATGCAATTATCAAACATAATTGTGGTGGAATGATGGTTAGATGTCAATTTTGCCTATTACTAAATTTTTCCACTGAAAAACCATCTGATGGAAAATTTACTTGATCTTGAAGCAAACGGTAAAGTTTGTCTAAATGATATAAATTTTCCAGAATACCTGGCATATTTAAAAAAATTAATAATAAACGAAGATTCTGACAGTAAAAATTTTATGGAAAATATTCATTCCATAAATTGTTCTTTTGCTTTTGCTTCAATGGGTGCAAATCTTGCATCACCATCAGGATACGGGCCATACTGTTTTAGAATACACGGTCAAGTTTATCACCATACTGAAACTTTACATCCTTCAGATGGTGTTACTTCGAAGTTTGCTCAACTCTACATTTTAGACATGGCCGAAGCAACGAGTCAAATATTAGCAATGCCAGAAAACCAAGGTTGCTCAGAAAGACTCATGATCAACATCAACAACCTCATGTATGAAATAAATGAATAAATAAAATCATACAAGATGCTACATGAGGTAGAAAAGGAAGCCCAATCTGAAGCAGCAGCAAAAGGTATTGCTCCCACGGAAGTAACAATGGTGATTAAATATAATCGTAATAGTGATTTGGGTAGATATACTTATCCCCATTTCACCGAAGTTGCTGTCATATTCAGAAATGAAGATGGAGAACCTCCTTTTAAAAGGAGCCTGCTGATTCATTGTAAACCAGATTCCAATAATCTGAATGCCACTAAAATGAAACAATTCATATCTTGTTTCTTACATTAGATGCAATGATGTATCCTATTCTTTTTCGGCATGGCGAAAAAGGCTGGGGAGTGGATATTGCATTAAGACTCAGAGATGACAGTGTAATCAACAATAATACCAGACAAAATGTAAGGACATGAGTCACACAAATGCAGTATTATGGATTTAATCTCTCTGTCTGGGACATGGTCAATCCTATTTTAAATGCAGGTAAATTAACTCAACAGTATATTGTCCATTCAAATTAAAAAATGGAAGCCAATAAGATCAATTTCATTAAAGCAAACCAATCTAAGTTAAGAGTTGAAAAATATAGTGGTTTGATGGATTATCTCACATCTAGATCTGAAAATCACAATGTGCTGATTGATAAAATGATAATACTTCCATCGTCTTTTGAGGGTAGTTCCAGAAATATGCAGCAGTGACATCATGGTGCTATGGCAATGGTAATGAAGTATGGCAAGCCTAATTTATTCATAACCATGACATGCAACCCAAAATGGGAAGATATTACAAATAATTTACAATGCTTGAAAAAAGTTGAAAACAGACCTGACTTGGTACCCAGGGTTTTTAATATTAAGCTGAATGCTCTTTTAAATGATATATGTAAACTTGATTTATTTGGCAAAGTTACAGTGAAAATTAATGTCATCAAATTTCAGAAATGTGGACTGCTTCACAGTCACATATTATTAATAGACTAGAGGCCCAGTACATGAAATTCATGCATGGTGGGGGTCCCTCAGCCCGGCCCACAACGAGGTCAGCGTCCCGTGCCCTGGCCTCTGGCCAGAGACCCTCCCTCCGCGCAGCCAGGGCATAGGACACTGGGCTAGTCGCCGGGGGTGACCACGAGCCCAGCGTCCTGCACCCCGGTCTCTGGCCAGAGGCCCCTCCCTCCCTGTGGCTGGGGTGCAGGACGCTGGGCCCCCGGCCCCTCCCTCTGCACCTGGCCTCTGGCCAGAGACCCCTCCCTCTGCGCAGCCATGGTGCAGGGTGCTGGGCTCACTTTGCCAGGGCAATGCTGCCAGTGTTCCCCTGGCCAATGCCACTATGGGCGCCGCCATCTTTGTTGTGGAGTGATGGTTAATTTGCATATTACTCTCTCATTAGGTAGGATAGTGAATCCAAATTACAAACGGAACATGACATTGACCGTATACTTAAGGCAGAAATTCCGAAGGAAGACCAATGTCCTCGATTTTTTCAAATTGTAAAATCAAATATGGTACATGGACCATGTACAATACAAAATCAAATGTTAAATATTAAAATATTTCTTCTAATTATTTTTCTTTCAATGTGCACAAATCCGTGCACCAGGCCACTAGTAAGTAATAAAACTTTTAAAATTAAGCATGTACAGACCTATGGATTCATTCCATTCTCTCTAGAGTGCTATTTTTAATTGACATAATCACTATGAATGGCCCCACTCCCAATATTTAAAGACTACTGACATTTTCTTCCAACTAACTACTCACAGTATTTCTTCACTGGTATATGTTTTCTTGCCTGAAAAGTTAATATAATTGGCTTTGCATCTTGTTTAAGTCCTGGTGTTATTTGTTTTGTTCTTTGACAATGGAAAATGCCACCTATAGAAAAGTTTCATCTCTCTCTTTATTTGGGTTCATCTGAATAGCTGAAAAATAGTGAAGAAAAGTAACACTAACTCACATATTATTCTCATTATCATATGTATACACACCACCCCCTGTGGGTGGTTTCAGTAGAAGGTTCTACTGAAATTATTGTGGTTGTTCATGAAGAGACTCACTGGTCATCCTAAGGCCCCTTGCTTTTACCTGGAAAATTGTGACACTGGCTTAGGCTTGAAAAGAATAATTTTGTTGCCCAGGGTAAAAAAGCATAGAGCATAGTTAGGAAGTGATGGCAAGAAAACAGGCAAAAGGTAAAGGGGAACTTTTGATCTAAAAATTCACGTGGGGTTTTATTTTCAAGTTTTCCTTATGACAAATTTTTTGCATCTAAAATAAAAGAGAAGTATCATATTGTCTCTATAAATTACTATGGATTTCAACTTAACTTTGCTCTAATTCTCAGTCCTATCTACACTAATAAAAGAGAAAGATGCAAATTGACCGTACCACCCAAGACCACAGCGTGTGCGGCTTGTCCCTCTCCTGTGCCAGGCTGCAGGGACGGGCACAGCTGCTGGTGCCCAGGACCGTGGGGCAGGTGGCTTGTCCCTCTCCAGGGCCGCAGCCTGGCTGGTCCCCATTACTCTCTCATGAGCTCATTTGTGCCTGGCTGGTCCCCATTCCTCTCTCACCAGTGTTGAGTGTCTGAGTATGGCATGATGGTGTGAGGGCGTGACAACCATTTGCATATAAGCTCTTTATTATATAGGATTCCTCTCATTGAAAGGTAGGGTCCATGCCCTCCTCTTGAATCTGGGCTGACTTTAATGACTCCTTGTAACCAATAGAGTACTATGGAAGTGATGCTAAGTGAATTCTGAGTCTGGGTCATAAAAAGCCAAGGAGCTTCTGCCTAGTTCTCTTAAGATGCTTGTTTTAGTGGGTGGCAGGTAGGGGGGGTACATAAGAAGTTTGAAGCTGTCACACTGGAAAGTCCACATATAGGCATTCTGATTGATAGCCTAGGTGAGTTCCAGTTGACCAATATCAACAGATGAGTGAGCCAAATTGTTTTTTTTCACCCCAGTTGAGCCTTCAGATCATGTTTCAGCTCAGCAAATATGAGAGACCGTCAGTGAAAACTACATAGCCAAGTCCTTCTTGAATTCCTGACCTATAAAATTGTGAGCAAAATAAAATAATTGTTTTAAGATGCTAAGCTTGGTGATAATTTGTTCACAACTAGTAACCATAACACAGATTATTAGAGCCACTGCATGCTTAAATGTCCTCTATTCATTGTCATCTGGTCTAACTTATAGCCTTAAGAACTATATATGAATGTTCCCAAAGAAGTATACACTCAGGGATAAAAATTATGTGCTAATATGAAGCTTTATTTTCATTAAAATGTCCCAAGAAACTTGACTGTAAGCATTTTGGAGAGCTGGACACAATGAGAATAAAAATAATAATAGGTTCACTCTGCCAACTACTTTCATTAGACCTATTGTATTTTAAAGATTATTTCTAATTAAGAATGGTTAGGGAGTCAAGAGCCTTTGCCTACCTTTGAGCATACTAATTTTCTCTGTCTTAGTTTCACAAAATATGTAATTTTTATTTGCCTTGCACATGTCTCCTAGGAGAATCAGAATTTTTAAGAGATAAAGCTTGAACACTTTTCACTTTAGAAGAAAGTACTTTTATAATTTCTAAAGGAGGAAGTTCTGATTCTTAAAGATATTAGGACTATACCGGTAAGGAGGGGGATTGGGAAAGCACAGAGTTATTGATTGGTGGTTGAAGTGGCTAGAGGCTAACTCTTCTGACGGACTGACCTACAGCACCTTTAAAAGCTGAAACCTATTCCAGGGACCATTAGCTTTCACAACACAATGCAGATATATTTTTTGTTTATAAAAATGTACCAAGTCTCATCATAATTTTTATCAAGTGAATTAAAATTGACATTTACCATAGAAACCAAAAGAATAAAATTTACTTTTTTCCTCTTATACTTTTGATAACATTTCATTCCTTTTTTTTTTTTTTTTTTTGAATCATACAATTGCCATTAGGAGACTACCATCAAAGAGAGCATTTCTTTGAACTGTTTAGGACAGACATTCTGAAAGTGTGGCCAGAGGTTGCCGGTGGGTCTCAGACACCCTTTTAGGATGTTTTTAAAGTCAAACTATTTTCATAGTGATATCAACATTTGATTTGCTGTTTTTCAGATCATTCGGTCATGAACACACTGATTTCTAGAGGCTGCATGGTGTGTGATATTGCAATAGAGCGAATGCAGAACTATACGTGATGACCCAGTTGTCTTATTATATAAAATATAAAAAAAGGTTTCCAAAACAGTAAAATAATGTCACTTTAAACACAATTTTTAAAAAAATATAATTATTTTATACAAGTATCAAGAAATAATACTTTTCTTAAAAAATTAATATGTAATGTAATTATTATATTGAATGAATTAAAAAACATTTTAAATTTTCTGTTTTAATTTATAAGGTATATATTGACAGACATAACAAATACTCTTTGGGATCCTCAAAAAATTTTTAAAGTAAAAAAGGACTGAGATTAAAAACATCTGAGAACTGCTTGGTCAGAAATTTATTTTAGGGAATAACATTATTTTACTGACAATAACTAGTAACATTTATACTTCTATGTAAACCAAAATGATAAACTTCTAAATGTGTGTATGCTACAGATCTCAACAATTCTAGTAAGAATGAGAAACATTATTATGTAACATATGGCCTAACTGATCAACAGAGATAGGCCATACATACAGTTCTTTGGAATTCTCTGAATCAAGGACTCTGGCTAGAATAAAAAGGTGTGTGTGTGTGTGTGTGTGTGTGTGTGTGTGTGTGTGTGTGTGTGATTATTTGCTAGGATGGCAGATAAACTAGAAAAAAAATGTTCTGTATGAAATACTATCAATTGGAGAATTAGGTCCTCTTCTCTCTAAATTTCTCTCCCTTTCACTTTTCAGTCCAGGTAAGAGTCATACTATGTCGGCTAGTCATAATTTCCATGTTTTCTTAGCAAAGGAGGAAAACGAAAAATGGTGAGATCTTTCTGTTCCAAAGGATTGTTAATACTTCACAGAACTGTGAAACCCCACTGCCTCCGCGGACACTCTGGGGCAGCCAGCGTGGGCACAGAGACCAAGCCACCTTGAAGAACAGGACTGATTGCATCTAGGATCCTAGACTCACCACCACACAATCTGGTCTCAGGTGTAAGCTGGGACCCTACAACCACTTGGGACAGAGACCTGCAGACCCACAGACACCAAGACTCCAGACATCCCAGCTGCAGATTACTGTGAGTCACAGAGCCCATCCCCCACCCCACTGGCCCGCTGCTGAGGCATAGGACCTGCCAGACCCACGCTGCATAAGCAGGTTTCCTGCCGATACAGGGCAGCTGTGTGACTTAACTTTGATTCTGGGAAGGAAGACACAGGGAGTCTGTTACCCGTGGCACAGGAGTGGGCCTCCCGCTGACACAGGGTGACTGTGTCACCCACTCCCCCAAGCAGAACGGGACCCTGATTCTCCATGTGAGAGGCAGCACTGAGCACAGTGACTTGACTCTTGGCATACACACATGGGGACTCTGTTTCTCATCTTGTGCACATGGGATCCCTGATTCTCAGTGCATGCACACTAAGCACCTGTGACTCCAATGCTTAGTGCACATGCACACAGGGACCCTGATTCATGGTGTGAGGCTGCACCAAGCAACAATGACTCCGATACTCAATTCTTGGTGTGTGTACACAGAATCTCTGACTCTTGGCATGCGATAGGGGACTCTGATTTTTGGCGTACGCCTGAGGGGACGTTTTTTAGTGCAGCGCATGCAGGGTCCCTGATTATAGGTGCACACACAAGGCCACACTGAGTGCTGGTGACTCTGATTCTTGGGGTGCGTGGCTCCCACTGACCCACAGCAACCACACCTCTCAGTGTCAGAGCGCTTTAGTGACACTCGGGTTGCACGACGCTCCCACTGCACATGGCCAGAGCCCCCACAACTCGGCATTTGGATCTTCTGGTGATAG
Source organism: Cnephaeus nilssonii (assembly GCF_951640355.1). Classification (NCBI taxonomy): domain Eukaryota; kingdom Metazoa; phylum Chordata; class Mammalia; order Chiroptera; family Vespertilionidae; genus Cnephaeus; species Cnephaeus nilssonii. The sequence goes on along the minus strand of NC_137072.1, from coordinate 35,222,474 downwards.
TTAGAATGGGGAGACAACATAAAAATCCCCAGAGGAAAGAAAAAGAAGCATCGCCAAGAAAGGAAATAAGTGAAACTAAGACATGCAATATGACAGAAAAAGAATTCAGAGTAATGGTCATACAGTTCATAAACCAGATGGATGAGAATATTAACAACCTATGCAAAAATCAGGAAGAAATCAAAAGTGATATAGCTATAATCAAAAACACTATGGAAAGTTTTAACAGTAGACTAGAAGAAGTGGAGAACTGAATTAGTGAGTTAGAAGATAAGGTAGAGAAACAAGCCCCATCTGAACACCAACTGGAGAAAAAAATTAAAAAGCAGGAGGAGAGACTAAGGGAGCTTTGGGACAACATAAAATGAAACAACATATGTATATTAGGGGTGCCAGAAGGACAAGAAGAGCAGCAGCAAGGATTAGAGAATCTATTTGAAGAAATTATGACAGAAAACTTCATGATATGGGGAAGAAAAAAGTTGCACAAGTACAGAGAGTCCCAAGCAAGATGAATCCCAAAAGACCCACACCAAGACATGTCATAATTATAATGGGGAATGTTAATGACAAAAAGAGAATCTTAAAGGCTGCAAGAGAGAGACAGAGAGTTACCTACAAAGGATCACCCATCAGATTATCAAATGATTTCTCAACAGAAAAACACCAAGCTAGAAGGGAATGGAATGAAGTATACAAAGTGATGGAAAGCAAAGGGCTGAATTCAAGAATACTCTATCCTGCAAGACTATCAATCAAAATTAGAGGGGAAACCAGGAGCTCTGCAGACAAAAAAAAATGCTAAGGGAGTTTATCACTACCAAGCCAGCAATGCAAGAAATGCTAAAGGGAATGCTGTAAAAAGAAGAAATAGAAAGGGAAGAAGGAACACAGGCATAAAGCACAGAAATGGCTAAAAACAAGTACCTATCAATAGTAATATTAAATGTAAATGGATTAAATGCTCCAATCAAAAGACATTGAGTGACTGAATGGGTAAGAAAACATGGCCCATATGTATGCTGTCTACAGGAGACCTACCTAAGAACAAGGGACTCACATAGACTGAAAGTGAAGGGATGGAAAAATATCTATCAGGCAAATGGAAATGAAAAAAAAATCTGGGGTAGCAATACTTATATCTGATCAAATAGACCTTAAAGTGAAGACCATAACAAGAGACAAGGAAGGCCACTTCATAATTCTAAAGGGATCAATACAACAAGAGGATATAACTCTGGTAAGCATATGCACCCAATGCAGGAGCACCCAAATACATTAAAACACACACACACACACACACACACACACACACACATAAAACACACACACAAAAACAAAAAAACTTCTGGAAGATATCAAGGGAGAGATTGACAGCAATATGATCATAGTAGGAGACTTTAATATCCCACTGACATCACTGGATAAATCATCTAGACGAAAAATTAGCAAAGAAACAGCAATACTAAATGACTCACTAGATTAGATGGACTTAATCAACATCTTTAGAACATTCCACCCCAAAACTACAGAATATACATTCTTCTCAAGTGCACATGGGACATTTTCAAAGATAGACCACATATTGGGACACAGGCTAAGTCTCTCCAAATTCAGGAAGATTGAAATCATATCAAGCATTTTCATAGATCACAATGGCATAACATTAGAAATCAACTACAATAAAAACAATCACAAAAATTCAAACACTTGGAGGCTGAATATCATACTATTAAACAATGAGTGGGTTACCAAAGAGATCAAAGAAGAAATAAAAAAACATTCTGGAAACAAATGACAATGAAAACACAACAATCCAAAATCTTTGCGACACAGTGAAAGCAGTCCTGAGAGGGAAGTTCATAAAATTACTGGCCTATCTCAAAAAAAACAAGAAAAACTGGTAATAAACCATCTAAATCTGCAACTTGAAGAATGAGAAAGAGAGCAACAAGAAAAGCCCAGTGTGAGCAGAAGAAAGGAAATAATAAAGATCAGAGAGGAAATAAATGACATAGAGATAAAACACACACACACACACACACAACAACAACAACAACAACAACAACAACAACAATACAAAAGATCAATGAAATCAAGAGCTGGTTCTTTGAAAGGATAAACAAAATTGATGAACCTCTAGCCAGGCTCACCAAGAAGCAAAGAGGACCCAAATAAACAAAATCAGAAGTGAAAGAAGCAAAATAGCAACAGACCCCACAGAAATATGAAGAATCGTAGAAGAATACTATGAGCAACTCTATTCCAACAAACTGGTTAACCTAGAAGAAATGGACATTTTCCTAGAGAAATACAACCTTCCAAAACTCAATCAGGAGGAATAAAAAATTCTGAATAGGCTAATATCTATGGAGGACATTGAAGCAGTAATCAAAAAACATTCAACAAACAAAAGCCCTGGACCAGATGGCTTTACAGCAGAGTTTTATCAAACATTCAAAAAAATTCTTCCTCAGACTATTCCAAAAAATTCAAGAGGAATGAACACTTCCAAGCTCTTTCTACGAAGCCAGAATTACCCTAATCCCAAAACCAGAAAAAAACAATACAAAGAAAGACAATTACAGGCCAATATCCCTCATGAACATAGATGCCAAAATTCTCAACAAAATTCTAGCAAATCGAATCCAGCATTACATTAGAAAGATCATACACCATGACCAAGTTGAATTTATTCAGGGGATGCAAGGATGGTACAATATCTGTAAATCAATATACATGATACACCACATAAACAAACTGAGAGATAAAAACAATGTAATCATATCTATTGATGCAGAAAAAGCATTTGACAAAATCCAACACCCTTACTTGATAAAAACTCTCAGCAAGGTGGGAATAGAAGATTCATACCTCAACATAATAAAAGCCATATTTGACAAACCCACAGCCAACATCATACTCAATGGGCAAAAACGAAAACCATTTCCCCTAAGAACAGGAAAGAGACAGGGATGCCCACTCTCACCACTCTTGTTCGACATAGTACTGGAAGTACTATCCATTGAGATCAGACAAGAATAAGAAATAAAAGGCATCAAAATTGGAAAAGAAGAAGTAAAACTGTCCTTATTTGCAGATGACAGGATATAGACTCAACATCATTAAAATGTTCATACTACCCAAAGCAATCTATAAATTCAATGCAATCCCCATTAAAATACCAATGGCATACTTTAAAGTCCTAGAACAAACTCTCCAAAAATTCACCTGGAATAAAAAATAGACCCCCAATAGCTGCAGCAATCTTGAGAAAGAAGAACAATGTTGGAGGAATCACAATACCAGAAATCAAGCTATACTACAAAGCCACTGTTCTCAAAACTGCCTGGTTCTGGCACAAGAATAGACATATAGACCAGTGGAACAGAACAGAGAACCCAGAAATCGACACAAGCCATTATGCTCAATTAATATTTGACAAAGGAGGCAAGAGCATACAATGCAGTCAAAACAGTCTCTTCAATAAATGGTGTTGGGAAAATTGGACAGATACTTAAAAAAAAAAAAAGAAACTAGACCACCAACTTACACCATACACAAAAATAAACTCAAAATGGATAAAGGACTTAAATGTAAGATGGGAAACCATAAAAATCTTAGAAGAAGCCATAGGCACCAAAATAGCAGACATCTGTCATAGCAATATCTTTACGGATACAGCTCCTAGGGCAATGGAAACTAAAGAGAAAATAAACAAATGGGACTATATCAAAATAAAAAGCTTCCTCACAGGAAAAGAAACCATCAACAAAACAACAAGAAAGCCCACTGCATGGGAGAACATATTTGCAAATGTTATCTCCTATAAGGGTTTAAGCTCCAACATTTACAGGGAACTCATACAACTTAACAAAAGGAAGATAAACAATCCAATAAAAAAATGGGTAAAGGACCTAAATAGACACTTTTTGAAAAAGGGCATTCAGAAAGTCAAGAGACATATGAAAACATGCTCAAAGTCATTAATCATCTGAGAGATGCAAATCAAAACAACAATGAGGTACCGTCTCACACCTGTCAGAATGGCTATCATCAACAAATCAACAAATGACAAGTGCTGGAGGGGATGCGGAGAAAAAGGACCCTCATGCACTGCTGGTGGGATTGCAGACTGGTGCAACCACTGTGGAGAACAGTATGGCTTTTTCTCAAAAAATTAAAAATGGAACTCCCATTTGACCCAGTAATACCACTTCTAGGAATATATCCCAAGAAAACAGAAAGAATATATGCACCCCTATGTTCATAGCAGCACAATTTACAATAGCTAAGATTTGGAAACAGCCTAAGTGCCCATCCGCAGGTAAGTGGATTAGAAAACTGTGGTAAATCTACACAATGGAACACTACGCTGCTGTAAAAAAGAAGGAATTCTTACCATTTGCAACAGCATGGATGGAACTGGAGAGCATTATGCTAAGTGAAATAAGCCAGTCAGTTAAAAAAACAATACCACATGATTTCACTCATTTGTGGAATATAAAGAACATTATAAACTGATGAATAAAAATACAGAGGCAAAGAACCATCGAACAGCCTGTCAAATTATAGCGGGAAGGCTGGGGAGGGTTTTGGGGGGTGGTGGTGGGGGAAGTAAGAGATCAACCAAAGGACTTGTGTGCATGCATATAAGCATAACCAATGGACACAAGACACTGGGGGAGGGGTGTGAGGGCATGTGTCAGGGGGATAGGGGAGGCTGGGGGAAGATCAATGGGGAAAAAAAGGAGACATATGTACTACTATTTGTAATACTTTAAATAATAATAAAAAAATACTTCACTTGGTCCCTTGCCTCTTCACTGACAAAATAAGAATATTGAATCACTTTTGATTAAGGAATCCTGAAATTAGATTCTAATCAGGGTAATGAAAATTAGTCACCCTGACCAACCTGAGCCCTCAACCAATCCTTGGTCTGAATACTACTTTTTAAGGAAATGCATACTTTGTTTTTTCTTTTATTGTTTAACCAGAGGCCCTGTGCATGTATTCGTGCACTGGTGGGGTCCCTTCGCATAACCTGTGGGGATCCGGCTGAAACCAGCAGTCCAACACTACCTGCTGCTCCTGCCAGCTGCTCCTGCTCATCCCGGCCCTCTTGTGCCTACCGCCACCACTCAGTAGGCTTGCTGTGGTCTCCGGGCTGCAGTGGCCAGCCATGAGCTCTGAGTCTGGCACCAATCAGTTAGCTGAGCAGTACTCCCTCTGTGGGAGCGCACTGACCACCAGGGGGCAGCTCCTGCATTGAGCGTTTGCCCTTTGGTGGTAGGGTGCATCATAGCAACCAGTCAACCAGTCATTCAGTCATTTGGTCATTAGGCTTATATATATATATAACTTGCTTTTAGGTCTTTAAAATCACATTTGTTATCAAAACCAAGTGAATAAGTATAGCAAAAAAGTAACAATAACCCATATATTTGTCATAAGACTTTTTGAAAAAGCTCAGTTCTTACAGTGCTGGCTTATGATTTTGAATTTTCTCTCAGAAAGTCAGTCCTTCAAAGAAAGATAAACATTTACTTATTATTATCTGTTAGTTATTGGGCTTTTTTGTGGGTACATAAAGTTGTAAAATAAATAAATACACCACATTTTCCTAACCTAAGTTTAGGTTTCTAAACTCTCCTGGCATTCTAAATCATTTAATTGATTTAAAGAGATGATATAATTTTGTGTCCTCTTGAAAAGTACAGACTGTACATCCTATGTACTTCTTAGAATATACGTATATTCCTGCATTTTTTCATTCATTCAACAACTATTTGTTGACTATGTACTATGTGCTTGCACTGGAAATAATGTATTGGAAAAGACAGAATGTCATGGATTTTATATTCTAATAAAGTAGATAAATTAAAATTTAATATAATTTTGATTAATTGTAAGTGCAAGTCAGGAAACTAAAATAAGAATATAAAGTGTGATGAGATGTGAAAGGGAACATAGTTAGATGGGATGGTCAGGAAGACTTCTCTGATAGTGTGACTGGGTAAATTGCAAATAGTCATTTATTCTTTCTATCTCATTATAGCTTTCCCTTTGAAATGTGACTTTGCTGTTTCTCTCATCAAAAGATAGAGTATAGCCATGGCTGGTGTGGCTCTGTGTTTGGAGCATTGGCCTGCACTCTGAAGGGTCATGGGTTTGATTCCGGGTCATGTTTAATCCCTGGCCCCAGTCAGAGATCATGTGGGAGGGAGGCAACCAATCGATGTCTCTCTCCCCTCTCCCCTCTGCCTTCTAATTTTGCTAAAAAAATCAATGAAAAATATATCCTTGGTGAGGATTAACAACAGCAAGATAATAATAAAAAGGTAGAGTATACTTCTCTAGCCTTTGACTATGACTTGCTGTGCTAATGAGACATTAGAAAATGGGGCACAAGCATAATCTTAAAAAGTTTCTATAAACACTGGGATTTCCCCTCTCTCTTTACACCTTCATTTAAACAAGCCAGGAATAGTTTACTGGATGTGATGAGAGACCAGGTAGAGAGAGGCCTAAAGCAACCCTCCCATCTCTGCTTGGTATTTGTGACATTTCTTTGTTTTGTGGGTTTGTTTCAAAATTTTTCACTCATTATTTCACCAACTATTTATTCTACCCTCACTCCACTCTGATTCCAAATTATATTTAAGGCCACTTAGAATTGGTCTTTGGCTCAATGGAGCCCTGTTCACTTTTTTACAAGTATTTATTCTCTCTGAGTTTCTATCTGACTTTAGATAATTTCTATTTCAATGCCTTTAAATTCATGGATATTTTCTCTGATAGTTTCCAATCTGCTAGTAAGCCCATTTAGTGATTTTTTTTAAAAAAATTAGAAAGTATGTTTTTCAAATCTAGAAATGCTCTCTAGTTGTGATTAAAATATTCTGTTTTTCTACTTATTACAGTCATGTTTTCCTTTAAATTATTGAATGTACTTATAATAGCTGTTTTGAAGTCCTTTCCTGTTAATTTATCATCATTGTCTTTCCTGGGTACTTTACTATTGGCTAATTTTTCTTTTGACTGTGGATTATATTTTTGTGCCTCTTTGTACATTTAGTAACTTTTGATGGAATGTAGAACATTTTTAACATTACACTATTGTCCTTATTTAAAGTGTGTTTTGATGGGCACTTATTTGTGGGCCTGCTTTATCCTTTGAGATTTGTTAGTTAGCGTTATTAGGGTGAGTCAACGGTAGCTTTTACTCCAAAACTAGTTTGGTTCTAATACTAAGAAGTAGCCCTTTTGGGGTATCTCTTGAATAGTTCAGGTGTTCAATAAGGTCTCTCCATTCCATCTGGTTGGAATTCAAACAATCCCAGCCTTCTAAGAACTCTGTAAATTTTTAAACTTATAGGATACCTGGTTTTTCTTTTCCCCGCCTTGTGGAAATTCATCCAATACATGAGAAGTTTAGCATTCAGCCAAAGACTCAGGGCAATTTCATAAATTTTGGGAGCTCCTTCTCTGCAAAGCTCCTTCTTTTCTGTATATTTGTTTGCTTTTGTTTTTGTTTTTTTCACCTGAAAATGTCAGCTACCTATGTGTCTCCAAAATCAAATCTTTGTCTTCTCAACTCATTGAGATTGCTGTTCCCTGCTTGGGTTCCCCCTTCCTGCAATGCAGTCCACAAAGTACCTACAGGCAGAAATCTGGGGTGATCATGGGGTTACCTCACTTGATTCCATCCTCTAAGGAATTAGAATCCAAAAACTGATACCAGTTTTCCAATATACAAACAAATTTGATTTATGTATTTTGTCCAATTTTCTAAGTCTTTATGATGGGAGGTCAAGTCCATTACTAATTTTCCCTTGAGTATGCAAGTGGAAGTCCAGAAGATTATTTATTTATTTGAAAATGGAAGATAATATAGTCATGTCATATGCCAATGAGAATAATCCAATTAAGAAGGGAAATCTGGAGATACTTGAAAGAAATGATATTTTGGAACCAAATCCTTTGAAAATGTAAGAATGGATATAAAGCAGTACATGAGTAGAGGGGTTGGCTTTAATAAAGAGGATGGAAACTATCTATTAACTCAGAGATAAAGGTGCTAATAATTCAGAATAAAATATAATATAATTAAAATTAATAATAAAGTAAAATTAATAAAGTAAAAATTAATATGTAGTGAAAAACTATTTCCATTATTTATTCTTTGATCAAATGATTTGACTGAGCAAAACAGCAAATACAGGGTTGGGCAAAAGTACATTTATAGTTGTGAGTACACAAAACACAGAGTTTATTCTGGTATTATTATTTATTAATTATTGTATTATCTATACTAACAACTGTTAATCTACTTTTGTCCCACCTTTTATAATAAAGCATTTGTTCTTTACCTTTGGTAAAAATGGAGTCATTTTTTTCTTACTCAATTATAAGCCTTTAAATATTTAATCTCTCTGTTTCACTATGCAGAATTTTTTTTTGAGTATTTCTATATCCAGGGGAATCAAATAAAAGGTAAAAAAAAAAAAATACTATGTTGAATGACCATGGAGAAATTCTGGGTTTTGATGCTGGTCAACTTATTGCTTTTAAAAATAAAACATTAGCATTCTATTGTTTTCTAGTTTGGAAAACCAATGCAATTTTGTATATAAAATGTGATTGATACCACAAATAGGGTTAGTGTTAAGATTAAATAAAATATAATTAGTTTGTCAACAATAGCTGTTACTGAAATGCCAACTTCCTTCTTTTCTTCTCCCCAGGTGGTAGAAGTCCTGGTTCACATATTTGTGTCTTGCATTTATACATTTTAAGTTCTCTGGAAAGATTAACTAAGTAGGAAGACATTAGATACCATCCACCAAAGAAGTCTAATGAATTTAGTTCTTTTTTTCCTCCAAATACCCTTACTAGAATGATTCTTAGATCCAGTTTCCCCAAACTGAGATTTCCTTATCATCTTTACTTATTTTTGTCTCTTTTGTTCATTGATGGATCTCCTGAGTTTAGGATCATGCCTGGTACATAATAGGAAAGGAACTCAGTAAATATTAAGTTGGAATTAATGCTGAACATTAGTGCCTGTTCATACCTCCAAGGATTCTAGTATTCCATGAAACAGATTTTGGGAACTGTTGTCATGGTAATAAATGAGTTAAAGTCAACCACCTTGATTCTTTTCCTCTCTATTGAAGCCTCTGTAGCACAATGAATGGGAAGCTTTCTTTCTTTATATATGTCAGAAACAGGCTGTGTCCAAGTCTGGTAGCTAAACCTTTTAAAGTCACAATCTGTGTAGGATTATGTGCCAGGGATATTGAAAGGATTAAACCTTTCTATTCTCTGCTAGTCTTTGATGACAGGGCACTATATTTCCAGTTATCAGAGACCTTGGCTCTCACTCTGGTGCCAATGGATTTAGATGAGCAGACTGTACCTAGCTGTGTGTGAACACATGTCAGCTGCAGAAAGTCCATCCTAGGTGACAGCAATGTCACTTTGGTATCCCATCCTCTTTTACACCTGATCACACTTGCAGATGGGAAAGCCAAGAGCACCTCTGAATTACAAGGCTGGAGGAAGTGACTGGGAGAAGAGATGCCAAATGGACATCTTGACATGCAGAGGGGGCTTGAAGATCCTCAAAGTGAGCACTGTGAAAATATATAAAGCTTGTGCATCGTGCCCAGATTCTCACTGTGACTGGAATCCAGTTGCACTAAGTGGTAACAATTCAGGAACCAGACAGAGGCAGGTGGATCTACAAATATGACCCAAAGATGAAGTTTCCTATCAAGGGACAAAGGTCTGACAAGACTTTTGTCTACGTGGCTGATATTTGACCCTCATTGTGTTGATGATGTGAGCTTACTCTTGCCTGCCTGAGAGGAGGACTCTGTTGCTAATATTCCTCACCTGGAATCCACCTTCTGCCACTTAGATATGATTAAATCCTCATGTAAGAGGACCCAAAATTATTATGTGTGAACAAGGTTCTTCATTCTTCTTGTTCCCCAAGTGCCCTTGGCCCTTAAATCAGCTACTGGATTTGGGTGGGATGAGATGAGCAGTGGTGATAACTGGTTTGCATTTAGATTGTTTAATATCTATATATATAAAAGCCTAAGTGACTGACCATTCAACTGTCCAACTGGTAGCTATAATGCACAATGACCACCAGGGGGCAGACACTTAACGCAGGAGCTGCCGAGCTGCCCTGCGGTGACTTGGCAGCTGGGATTCTCAGGTGACACACCCAGGACCAGAGAGGAGGTAGCCTGATTCTAGGGGATGTCAGAGAGCCGGTTTCAGCCTGATCCCCGCAGGCCAGGCCCAGGGACCCCAACAATGCATGAATCCATGCACTGGGCCTCTAGTTTATATATAAAAGGGGGAAATCAGTTGACAGAGAAATGAGAGATGAAAATGAATTTGGATTTGAGAGTTGAAACTTAGAGAAAGAGTGCTCAGGTTTGCTGTGTAGTGGAAAAGTAGAGAAGAGAAACGAGGAAATGTGTTTGGGGAAATGTTGTGGGTTATGAATTGAACACAATTCACTTAATCTTTCTGAGGGAAATGCAAATAAAACTGGAATCATTTTTCCAGTAATTCTTTTTGGTTCCTGGATGGTGTTCCTTTGAATGAGTTATTGTGCCAAGAATAGGCTATGTGGACCCTGAGGTTTATTTGGGTTATGTTTGAATCAAATCAATTTCTTACCTGTGGCCTTTTAGCTGACTGGTACTTATATATTCATTTCTAGAGTAAATGGTCATTCAGAAGGAGCTATTTGTAGGTTTGGCACAATATCATGTTTGTAGTCATATCACACTACACAAAGAAGGAATTTGGGGTAGAGAAAAGATGCCTTTTAGCATTCTTTAAATACCACACTCTTTTATATACAGGGAGTGGCAAAAGTAGGTTTTTAGTAGTAAACTATGACTTAAAACACAGTTTATTCTTGTAGTATTATTTGTTAATTATTATATTATTTTCCATATGAATAACTGTAAACACACTTTTGCCCCACCCTGTATGTGTAAATCTTGTTCTCCCCTTTAACATCCTTGTTAGTAGGCATTCATCATCACATGGTTAGCCAGCACTCATTTCCCCTTTCTAATTGCCTCCTTATTGTTTCTAGGGAAGCCACCCACCCCCCCCTCCTACACAGTATTAAATTCTGGTGCCCACCTCATTAAGAAGACCAAGAGGGCCAGGTCCTTGGTCTCACTGTCTTTAGGTGGCCAGGAGGAGGGCACATGATGGAAGTCCTTCAATGGGAAGAATTTTTTGCTAGACTTTGACCATGAGAAAGTAAGTGATGTTCTGACTGAAAATGCGTGGAGTGCATTCTTCCCACCCACCATGTCACCCAGCTACCTGTTCCTACCATGAGACTACTGTATTTATGAGGTTCTGTTTCCTCAATCTCCATAACTGCTTTTGTTTCTGCTCAGAATTCCCAAAACTGGTTTTGTCACCTTCCAGAGGATTCTCTGAGCTCACCAGGTCCTTTCACTAAATACCCTGTTTTGCCTGATAATTATGCCTGTTCTTATTATTGCAACCAGAATCTAAGACTGATAAAGGTGTTAAAGACAAAGTGAAAATGATGATTGATAGTTGCATTATATATGTACAAACTGTCCTGCATCCAAGTAAAATTAAAATGTTAATCCTATGTTCTAAATAAAGAATACACAAAAATAACCTGTATGTCTCCTGTCCTGCTTCCAATGTCAGTTTCTGAAAACTGAAGACCTGTATAAAGGTATTTCATCTCATGCTGTTGTTTGCATATATATACATGTGTATGCTTTTTAAATTAATTTTTTTCATTTTGTAATAATTATAGATTCATATCCAGTTATAAGAATTAATACAGAGATCCTTTCCCCTTTAACCATCCTCCTCCAATAGTAACATTTGCAAAACTTAAGTACGATATCACAGCTCTGATATTGACAACGATACAATCCATGGACCTTAGATTTCCCCAGTTTTTATCATTCATTTATGTGTGTATGTTTAGTTTTATGCAATATTATCACACATGTAAGGGTGTGTATAAATCACTATAGTCAAGAAACAGAACAGTTCCATCCAAAAAGAATTTATCATGTTGTTCTTTATAATCTCACACCTTTCTTGTGCCTCTTCCTGTCCCTGAGTGGCAATCACCAATCTGTTCTCTAATTCTATAATTTTGTCATCTCAAGAATTTATATTATTCGAATCATGTAGCATATAACCTTTAGAATTGGCTTTTTTTTTGTTCAGCATAATTCCCTTGAGATCCATTCAAATTGTTGTATAAATAAATAATCTATTTATTTTGGTTTCTGAGTAGTAGTATTCCATGGTATGGATGTAGTACAGTTGATATAAACATTCACCTGTTGAAAGACATCCAAGTTATTTCCAGTTTTGGCTATTATAAATAACGTTGCTATGAACATTCAAGTACACATTTTTGTATGGAAATATAATTTTTTTCTCTTGCATTAACACTTGGGAGTAGATGATTGCATGAGATGGCAGCTGTATATTTAACTTGTTAAGAAACTGCCAAACTGTTTTCTAATTTACTGTCTCATTTTGCATTTCCACCAGTGGTGTAAGAACATTCCAGGTCCTTCACATTCTCACCAACACTTGAAATAGTCAGTTGTTTAATTGTAGCCATTCTAACAAGTGGCAGGGGTAGTTCATTCTAGTTTTAATTGGCATTTTCTAACGACTAATGATGTTGGGAATAATTTCTTTGGGGATGTGCCTGTTAAAATCTTTTGCCTATTTTTAAAAACTGGGTAATTTGTTTTCTTATTGTTGAGTTTTGAGAGTTCTTTATATAATCTGGATATAATTCCTTTATCAAAGATACAATCTGCAAATATTTTCTCCCATCCTGTTGCTTGTCTCTTCCTTCTCATAATGATAACTTTAAAAAATAAGACTTTTTAAATGTTGTTATGCTTTATTTTAATGAAGTCCAATTTACCAACTTTCGGATTATGGTTTTAGAGTCATATCTAAGAAATCTTTGCCTGCACAAAGCCATAAGATTTTCTCTGATGCCTTTTTCGAGAAGTTTTATTGCTTTAAGTTTCATATTTTAGTCTGTGATCATTTTGAATACATTTTTAAAATTTGGCATGAGGATCAAAGATCAGTTTTTGCATATGGATGTCTAATTGTTCTATCATCATTTGCTGTTTATGGTGGGAGGGCAAGTCTGGTACCAAAAACCTGCTATGAACATTTGTTGTGGGAAGTTAAGTTTTCATCTTCTGGGATAGATGCCCAAGAATGTAATTGCTGAATTTTATGAAAAACTGCCAAACTATTTTGTAGTACATGTTTTCAAAAGGAAGTTATGAGGCTTAAGAACTTGTATGAATTTGGTTTCTGCTTCTTACTTTTTAGTAATTTGGGGCAACATACTAAATATCTCTGTGCCTCAGTTACCTTACTGATAAACTAGGGACAATAATATCGCCACCTCATTGGGTTGCTATGAGGATTCATTGCATTTAAAAAGCAAAATATTTCAAAGAATGTATAGTGTGTAAGGCATGATCAGTTATGTTAGCTGTTATTGTTTGCAATTGGTGTTGCTACTATTATCTTTGTCACTGTTCAACATCTTGAACACTCTTCTTACATGTTGTTGATAATTTCCCACATTATAAGATCACAGGAAGAAGCCAGAAAAACGTTCATTCCCATCTCTTCTTAAATCTGGGATAACAACCTATGATTTAGCTTTTACCAATCAGGCATAGCTATGAAGGCCTTGAATTCAGAAGTGAACAATAAAAGCAGATGGCCATGTATGTGCAATTCACTCTTCCAAACATATTCTGGAAGGGTAGCCATAGCAGCATTCTAGAATTCAGTCCCAAGTGCATGGGTGCCAAGCAGTGAAGCATTGTTTTTTTCTGTCATTCATTTGGGCTCTTTTCCCTAGTTGTATAGCTTCAGAGTATAGCTGTCTGGTCTTTTTGGAGATTATCAAACTGTCTTATTATTTAATAATTTCCCTTGTCACTTAAATTATCCAATTTTAAAAAGCTGTGTGTGTGGCTTAAAAAGATCAATATCTTTAGACATAAACATATATACCAATACAGAAATATTTTAGCCACATATAATAGATAAAACACATTTTTTATATATGAGATATTATTCAGACAACTGTAGAATTTTGAATAAGGCAGACTTTATCATAGTACCGTTTCACATTATTTTCCTGATTTTGATAATTGTACTATGGTTATATAACAAAATATTCTTGCTGTTAGAAAATATACACTGAACAACTTAGGAGTAAAGGGCTTTGGGTTTGTAACTTATTCTCAAATGATTCAGAAAAATACATGTATGGAAAGAGTGATATAGCAAATATGACAAAATGTTAAGAAACAGAAAATCTGGTAGTCATGATATTATTTGTACTAGTCTTAGGATTTTTCTACAAGTTTAAAGTTATTACAAAAAATTAAGGGGAAAAATAGCCCTAATGAATTTTCTTGTTTACAATTATGAACTCTATTAATACAGAAGAATAATGAGGAGTCAAGGATAGAGACTGTTTTAGTCAGCTCAGGCTGCTACAAATGGGTTGGGTGGCTAATAAACAATAGAAATTTACTTCTCACGGTTGTGAGGTCTGGAAGTTCAAGATCAAAGCACCTGCAGATTGGGTGTCTGGTGAGATCCCTCTTCTTCTCAAGGTTCCCTTCTTGCTGTGTCCTCACATAGTAGTGAAAGCACAGCATTGGTTCTTCCTGTAAAGTTGATAATCCCATCATGGGGGCACCACCTTCCTGACCTCAGCTAATCCTAATTACCTCCCCAAGGCCCCACCTCCAAAGCCAGCACCTTGGAGATTAGGGCTTCAACATTTTGAGGAGGGGGGTGCACAGACATTCAGTTGATAGCAGACAGGAAGGTTGTTCTGGTGATTTTTCCTCTTTACCCCCCACACCTGGGCAATCTCTACTGAGACAATGTGAGGGCAGTCAACAGACATGGACTGGGGAAGGGAAGGACTCCTTAAATATGGGGCTAAGCTGCTACCTGAAACATTGTGGCACCCCCTCTGACTCACTCTCAAGCTCATTGCTATAATCACCATTTCCTAGAATTGACAAAACTCGATAGAGACAAATAAAATGGCTTTTTCAATTTACTTGATTCATAGAGGCAGGAATAGGAACCTGTTCTTTTTGATGTCTCTTTTCTGTCTCCCCCACTAGCCTGGGAGGATGACCCAGGCCATAAGAAGTCCAAAACAAACATTCCCCCTCCTACTATGAAGGGAAGAGACCAGCAAAATCCCACAACACCATGGGAGCCTTCCAGAAGGTGGGAGAAAACACAGCTCTTGCCAAAGCTAGCCTTCTGTTATATGCGGCTCTGAACTGCTCTAATTAAAGACTTCCGTCTTACTCTCATTCATAAACATAAGCCAAGCTTTAATTTCTCATGAAGTGTCTTCTGGTGAAAAACAATATTTCTAATCTTTAGCAATTTTTAAGTTTCACATGTCATGCTCTTAAGAAGTGTGATACATAAAATAATTCCATCTCAACATTCAAGGCACTGTTGCTAATTTTAAAACTTTCAATACACAAAGGGGAAAGGAATCAGCATGAATATTAGTGGTACAAAATGGTTCCACTCCCTAACTCAAGGGCATTCAAACTTATTCAGAACCATACTATTTTTATTGCAATGAAGAGATAGTCAACAGATCAAATAGAAAGCTTTTATCTAAAATGCACTTGTTTAAAAGGGCAGTTCCATAGGAAAAAGAAATACAATTTTCTCTAAAGGATTTTATATGAACTGATATGCACAATATAGCAGGAAATCATAATCTCCAGCTATCTGATGGACTTGCCTACCTGTAGGGTAAGGAAAAGTAGAGAAAGAATGAAGAGTTAGGTAGAGGGGAGGGAAATAGGAAGGAGGAGAGAGAGGGAAGGAAGGGGGAGGGAGAGAGAGAGAGAGAGAGAGAGAGAGAGAGAGAGAGAGAGAGAGAGAGAGAGATCATCCTATATAGTATACATATAGTATGTGTTGTGATAGTCTCCTGCTGGTTAAAATTTGATGCTTACAATATTGACTTTAGTGTAGTCATTTCAATGTAGTCACTTTTCCCCTGGATGTGTGTTAAATATTTATTCTTCCATTCAGACATAATTCCACTATGAAATATGGCTGCCCATTAGAATCCCAAAGGAGCTTAAAACTGCATTATACCTGAGTCTTAGCTGAGACCCAGTGACTGAGAATTTCTGGGATGGGGCCTAAGGGATTCTGTGAAAAATGAAGGACAAGAACTACTGCTTTAAAACATACATTCTGCTTTCTACAATAGATATGCTCCTAAAAATGGAAACCTTTCAAATTTCACTAGAATTTGATAGTGAAAGTCACTCTATAATGGCATTTTTTTTTCAACAAGCCACCCTCCCTTTTAGAAATATGAATCTGAAATTTCTTTATGTTGTATTTGCTTAAAATCCTGTGAAAGTTTACAGAGAGGTGCCTGTCCTGGAATATATGTGCATTTCTTCACACAAGTGCACATCAAGGCAGGGGTACCACCCAAGCTTCACATTTACATTTTTCCTTGAAACATTTTCTCATTTGAGCCTATGAAGTAAATAGGTTAGATGGTATCATCATTATATTACAGACTGATGAGGGAGAATTGAAATGACATTTAAAAATTATCTTTATGACAGGATTAGCATAGTTTACTTTGCACCTAATGCAGTGCTTTTTCTTCCTTTTCTCTTTACCTATAAAGATATATAAATATAAATTTATATATAAAATTATTTGTAAATAATAATACTCCTATATAATATATAATATGTAATACATAATATGTAATACATAATATGTAATATATAATATGTAATATATAACATATAACATATAACATATAACATATAATATATAATAAATATATAATAAATATATAATAAATATATAATAAATATATAATAAATATATAATATATAATATATAATATATAATATATAATATATAATATATAATATATAATATATAATATATAATATAATATATAATATATAATATAATATATAATATATAATATATAATATATAATATATAATATATAATATATAATATATATCATTATATTCATATACATACTAGAGGCCTGGTGCACGAAATTTGTACATGGGGGTGTGTGTGTGTCTCAGCCGCCTGCACCCTCTCCAATCTGGGACCCCTCTTACATTACAGGACTGCTTGTTCCCAACCTCGCCTGCCTGCCTGCCTGATTGCCCCTAACAACTTTTGCCTGCCAGCCTGATCACCCGCTAACCACTCCCCTGCCAGCCTGATGGACGCCTAACTGCTCCCCTGCTGGCCCGATTGCCCTTAACTGCCTCCCCTGGCAGCCTGGTCACCCCTAACTGTCCTCCCCTGCAGGCCTGGTCACCCCCAACTGCCCTCCCCTGCTAGCCTGGTCCCTCCCAACTGTCCTCCCCTGCAGGCCTGATTGCCCCCAACTGCCTTCCTTGCAGGCTTGGTCCCTCCCAACTGCCCTCCCCTGCTGGCCTGATCACCCACAACTGCACTCCCCTGCTGGCCATCTTGTGGTGGCCATCTTTGACCACATGGGGGCAGCAATCTTGTGTGTTGGATTGATGGTCAATTTGCATATTACCTCTTCATTATACATTATTACAACATATTATCACATCTTCCACTTTTGTTTATACATATACATACATGTTAATATAATATGATATAATATAATATAATATGATATGATATGATATGATATGATATGATATAATATAATATAATATAATATAATATAATATAATATAATATAATATATATATACTAGAGGCCCGGTGCATGAAATTCATGCACGGGGGTTGTGTGTCCCTCAGCCCAGCCTGCACCCTCTCCAATCTGGGACCACTCGAGGGATGTCCGACTGCCCGTTTAGGCCTGATCCCAGTGGACATCCCTCTCACAATCTAGGACTGCTCACTCCCAACTGCTCGCCTGCCTGCCTTCCTGATAGCCCCTAACTGCTTCTTTCTGCCAGCCTGATCACCCCCTAACCACTCCCCTGCCAGCCTGATTGATGCCTAACTGCTCCCCTGCCAGCCTGGTCACCCCTAACTGCCCTCCCTTGCAGACCTGGTCCCTCCCAACTGCCCTCCCTTGCTGGCCATATTGTGGTGGCCATCTTGTGTCCACATGGGGACAGCCATCTTTGACCAAATGGGGGCAGCCATCTTGTGTGTTGGAGTGATGGTCAATTTTCATATTACTCTTTTATTAGATAGGATAGATGCCTGGTGCATGGGTGGGTGCTGGCTGGTTTGCCCTGAAGGGTGTCCCGTATCAGAGTGGGGGTTCCCTTGGGGCATGGGGTGGCCTGGGCAAGGGGCCTGTGGTGGTTTGCAGGCCAGCCATGCCCCCCAGCGACCCAAGCAGAGGCCCTGGTATCTGGGATTTATTTATCTTCTATAATTGAAACTTTGTATCCTTGAGCAGAGCCAAGCCTCCTGCTTGCTCTGTGGCTGCAGCCATTTTTGTTGGGATTTATTTATCTTTAATTGAAACTTTGTAGCCTTGAGTGGAGGCCTGGGCTAGCATATATATATATATATATATATATATATATATATATATATATATGTATATATATATATATATATATATATATATATATATATATCCTGCAAATAAAACATTAAGGTACTGCTTAGTGTGTTTAGACTATCTTCTTCAAGACTAATAATGGACTTAGCTATCAAAATTGTACATAAAATACATAGGCAATGAAAGATGTAGCTTTCTTAACCTTAGGCAAGGAGACACAATGAAATTGCAAGAGGGAATTACAAAGAGAAAACTGAAAGTTGCCATCACTTGAAAGTGCTCAAATCTTATTTAAACAGCATGGACAACAGTTTGATGCCCAATCTCAATTTTTATTTTAGGAAAATATAACTTTTCTTTAGATTGCTTTCTAACCTCATTTCAGCAAAATAGAGCTTGATCTCAAGATTCATATGCACCGCACTCTGCTTGCAGGCAGACCTACAAGTGTGTCCTTCTGCTTTGTGTTAATGTTAAACTCAGCTCTGAAACTTCCAGTACAGATCTGGACCATTCAGGGTTCCACCCTGGCTTAGCATGTTACAGTCAACTCTGAAGGCTATTATTGCTTTTTCTCACAATTTATGGAACCCTTTTAGATCAGGTGATAAAAACATCAAAATGAAGACAAATTCCTGAACAGAAAGTGACAAGGAAACTATCACATTCATAGATTCTTCTGGGATTTTTGGAAAGGCATTTGCTTATTCGAATAGTATTTGCCAAGATGAAAAGACACCAGCAGATTCCTTAGACTCACACTGACCAGGCAGCAGCTGCTGCTCTGTTGATACAGGGAACATCTGTGAAAGACTCTGGGTGGCAAGTGGAAAGATTTCATTGTCAGTCAGGTCCTGGAAAGCACAAAGGAGCTGGGACACAACACTGTAACCTCAGGATATAAGCAGTCTGTACTATATACAGGGCATTCCCCCAAATGTATACACATTTTAACACCTGATAGCTCAGTTTTGAAAAATGAAATGTATTTTAATAAACACTGTCTTTATAACTGTTCAAAGTATGTGTATACATGAAAATGCCTGGTGTTAGCAGAAGAGGAGGTGAGAGCAGATTCCTCATTGTATATTCACAATGGTTGTCAAAGGAAATGCCTGCTTCTATGGGAGGATCTGTTCAAATCAGAATCAACAAATTTACAGATGGGGAAACTGAGATATATAGACACATTTACATCTTGACTTAATCTATTGAATTAATGAATTGCACATCACTGAATCAAATGGTTAGATATATCCAATTTTATCTTCTGCTTTTAGAATCCCTCTTTGACAGCATTTCCCAAGACAGTATTTATCTTGGAAGATATAGCTCAGAAACGCATGGCAGGCTTTTAGCCACAACTGTGTTCGTGTGTGTGTGTGTGTGTGTGTGTGTGTGTGTGTGTGTGTGTGTGTAATTTTGCTTTGTTTTATTATTTTATCTTGTTTTAAAGTTTTAGGGAGTTTCCACAAACAATATCACAATAATACAGTGTTATTTGCAAAACAACTCCCATTTTCTTTGGAGCAATAGCTGAAGGCTAATGGACTCGACACTAGGACTGTTTTTTTTTTCTTTCTTTCTCCTTTTAAGAAAGCTAATTTGCACTTGGACACATGTTTAAAATAGATTTCTCATTTGAGGCCCTCGAAGAATAAGGCTACCCTCTCAGAGACTCTGGTTATTCAAGCAAGAAAATGGCCAAAGCTATTTCCCATTTATGATGGCAAAAGTCACTCATCATTAAATAAAACATTTAAGCAGTAATTTAAATATTACAGGCTATGAAACTGCTTAGGCAGTGAACAGGAACTGGAATTAGAAGACCAGTCCTATCCTTGAGCAAATAATTAAAACCTTGCTGTTTCTCATTCTTGTCTACAAGAACAGAATGAAAATTTTGGTTATTCATCCATCTAACATGAAGCTCTGAGAACTAATGAGTAGTTACAAGGCTCTTTCTCAAAAGGAAGTCCTTGTGGGAGAGGGAGGTGAGCAATAAATAGCACCTATACTTTCCTCAGTTTCCAAGACAACTCTGATTGCAGATTTTCTTTCCCTTTGTCAGGTCATATGTCAGGCTTTGTGCCAAAATTTTATGCTAACCCTAACCAAACTCCTCTTCCTCATGGACATAAGACATAGTTAAAATTTCCTAAAGTCAGAGAATCCCAAGAAAACTCAATGAAAAGTACCTACAGAAGAAAGGCTTAGGAAATTTCTTTACCATTAGGCATATGTTAATTTGTATGACTGATTTGCAGACATTATAAAAGAGTCATCTGTCAATGTTTCCCCAGGCTTCTCATTTTCCTGGGGACACAAGGGCAAACAGCAGTAGATCAAATCTTCTCTGCACTATTTCTCCCCACTTAGCAGAATCTTAGACAGAAAAAGTTCAGGTGTCTTAGAGAGAGTCTCTCTCTCTCTCTCTCTCTCTCTCTCTCTCTCTCTCTCTCTCTTTTGGAAAAGGCAGCAGTTTGGGCCAGAAGTATTAATAAAGACTCCTTATTTTTCTCCAACTTTTACAGACTATCCACTTTGTCTGGCTCACAGGAGGGGATGGCTTGCTTTCCCCTTGTTTTGAATGTTTTCAGACAGGCACTCATATAGAAAAATATTTGACACATTAGGTCTCCCAATAAATGTACTCTTGGTTATTGGTCAGAGGTCTCAGATTAGGTTTCATTTAACAGATAACTTCTAATACTGAAGAGAAAAATAGAAAGATTGTGAAGCAGGAACAAGAATGAGAACAAAGAAGTAGAAAAGTCAAGTAAAAAATATCACTAAGAGAATCCAGAATCACAGAGTGAGAGGGATCTTAGGAATCATATAATTCAATTTTGACCTGATTTGTGATTCCCTTTCACAGTATCCTCCACAAGTGGATGTTCAACCTATATTTTCATAACCCTTATGCCAAGGAATTAACTACCATCACTTGTCAAGGATACTAATTTTTATAATTCATGGAAAGACAACTGAGTGGATCCAAAGAGAAATTGGATCTGTAGCGTTAGGGGAGGGGTGAATTTGTTTCAAATATCAAAACATGGTAATTGATTAATATCCTTCTGTCAATAGGTGATAGATCAAGCAAGCAGAAAATCAGTAGAGATATATAGATGATTGGAACAGTACTATCAATCAACTTGATCTAATTGACATTTATAGAATACTTCATCCAGAAACAGCAGAATACACTTCCCAAACTTACATGGAACATTCACCAAAAATAGACCACATTCTGGGACATAACATACACCTTAAATTTAGATGAATAAAAGTCATAGAAAATATGTTATCAGACTACAATAGAATTAAACTAAATCAATATCCAAAAGATAGCTATAAAATCCACAAATACTTGGAAATGAAACAACACACTTCTAAATAAGCCATGGGTTGAATAAACAGTCTCAATATACTTTAAAGTAATCTTACTTAAATAAATATACAACTTCATGGTATGCAGCAAAAGCACTTCTTAAATGGAGATTTATAGTACTAAATACATATATTAAAAAGAAGAGAGATCTGAAAATAATAACTGACTTCACTTTATGAAACTAAAGAAAGAAGAACAATTTAAGATGAAAGCAATCAGAAGAAAAGAAATACTACAAAATTTAGGCTAGAAATCAATGATTGAAAATAGATAAACAATAAAGAAAATCAATAAAACCAAAAGCTGTTTTTTGTGGTTTTTTTTTAAGAAATAAGATTATTTATTTTATTAATTATATATATATAGGTATTAATTTTATCAAATATATTAAAAATATACACATAACCAAATGGATTTATTTCAGATGGAATAAAATAGAATAAAAGAGAGAGGACACAAATTGCCAATATCAGAAATAAAAGATGGATCATCATTACTGATCCCATCTACATTAAAAGGATAATAAAGAAATATTTCAAAAAACTCTATGGCTACAAATAAGATTACTTAGATCAAATGGACCAACTCCTTGAAAGACACAAGCTACTAAAACTCACATGAGAAACAGATGACCTAAATAGCTCTATATCTATTAATGAAATTTAAACAATTATTAATCATCTTTAAAAAAAATCAGGCCCAGGTAGCTTTATAGGTGAACCCTACCAAGCATTTATGAAAGAAATAACACCAATTTTCCACATTATTTTCCAGAAAATAAAAGCAGAGAAAGCACTTCCTACCTCATTCTAGGTCAGCATTATCCCAATATCAAAGCCAGATAAACACATTATAAGAAAGACTAGAAGCCCGGTGCACGAAATTCGTGCACGGCGGGGGGTTCTCCCTCAGCCCAGCCTGTACCCTCTCCAATCTGGGACTCCTGGAGGGATGTCCGACTGCCCGTTTAGGCCCGATCCTGGTAGGCCCGATCCTGCCTTCCTGATTGCCCCTAACTGCTTCTGCCTGCCAGCCTGATCACCCCCTAACCACTCTGCTGCCAGCCTGTTTGCCCCCAACTTCCCTCCTCTGCCGGCCTGGTCACCCCTAACTGCCCTCTCCTGCAGGGTTGATCACCTCCAACTGCCCTCCCTTGCAAACCTGGTCCCTCTCAACTGCCCTCCCTTGCAGTCCTGGTCCCTCACAACTGCCCTTCCTTGCAGGCCGGGTGCCTCCCAACTGCCCTCTCCTGCTGGCCATCTTGTAGTGGCCATCTTGTGTCCACATGGGGGCAGGATCTTTGACCACATGGAGGCAGCTATATTGTGTGTTGCAGTGATGATCAATCTGTATATTACTCTTTTATTAGATAGGATAGAGGCCTGGTACAGGGGTGGGGGCCAGCTGGTTTGCCCTGAAGGATGCCCTGGATTAGGGTGGGGTTCCCTTAGGGCACGGGGCGGCCTGAGCAAGGGGCCTGTGGTGGTATGCAGGCCAGCCACACACCCTGGCAACCCAGGAGGAGGCCCTGGTATCTGGAATTTATTTTCCTTCTACAATTGAAACTTTGTAGCCTGGAGCGGAGCCAAGCCTGGGGCTCCAGCAGCCATTTCTGTGGCAGTTAATTCACCTTCTACAATTGAAACTTTGTTGCCTTAAGCAGGTGAGCCCGGCCAGGGTGTGCAGAAAGCTTTGCTTCCCCTGTTGCCGCCGGCAACCCTGGCCTGCTCTCTCAAGCTCCATTCTGCCGCCATTTGTTTGAATTTTTTACCTTCTATAATTGAAACTTTGTAGCTTGAGTGGAGGCTTAGGCCTGCAATGGCTATGGAAAGCTTGGCTTCCTCTGTTACCTGGGAAACCTTGCTCTCTGTGGCTATAGCCATCTTGGATTGGGGTTAATTTGCATACTCGCCCTGATTGGCTGGTGGGCGTGGCTTGGCTGGTGGGCGTGGCTCATGTAGCGGAGTGATGGTTAATTTGCATATTACCATTTTATTAGAGAGGATAACTATAGATCAATAACTGTCATGAAAATAAATATAAAAATCTTCAACAAAATATTAACAGATGAAATTCAACAATGTGTTAAAAATATACACCATAACCAAATCAGTTATTCAAGTCTGGTTTAATATTTTTAAAAATCAAGCAATGTATTATACCGTATTAAAAGGCTAAAACAGAAAAATCATATCAACTGGTGTGTATAAAGCATTTCAAAATTTTAACACCGATTCATGTTTTGAAAAACAACAACACTCTCTTGAAAAAGAAAAATATATATTGGGAAACTTTTAACTTGATAAAGCACATCTACTAAATACCCCTGCAGTTAACATCCTTCTTAATAGTGAATATGTTAGTGAAAAGTGGACACTTTCATCCTAAGATCAGGAACAAAGCAAGGATATTCTCTCACATCATTCCAATTCAATATCATACTGGAAGCCCTAGCTAATGGAGAAAAAGACAAAAAGAAATAAAAGGTATGAAAATCAGAAAGAAGAAATAAAACCATTCTTATTCCTAGACAACATGATTGTCTATGAAGAAAATTACAAGGAATCTAAAAAAATATGGGACTAAACAAATATAGCAAAATTGTAAAATATAAGATATACAAAAGGCATTTTCCTATACACCTACTAAAATTTGAAATAAAAAACATTTGCAATAGTACCAAGAAAAATGAAATAGTTTAACAAAACAGGACCTGTATACAGAAAACTACAACACACTGATGGAAGAAATAAATTTTAAATAAATTGAGAGACAGTCTGTGTCCATGGTTTAAAAGTCTCAATATTAAGATGACAAATGCTCCAACTTGATCTATAGATTTAATGCAATCTCAATCAAAATCCCAGCAAGTTATTTTGGGATATCAATATACTGATTCTAAAATTTATATCAAAAGGCAAAAAACCTGGAAGAGCCAAAATGACATTAAAGAGGAAAAACAAAGTAGGAGGATCCATATTACCCAATGTTAAGACTTATACTGAGTGGCCAGATTATTATGATCTCTGAACGCATAATAATCTGGTCACTCAGTGTATATCCTATATAATAAAAGGCCAATATGCAAATTGTCCCCTCGACAAGGAGTTCGACCAGCAGGCAGGCCGGCCAACCGCCCATATCCCCTCCCCCTGGCCAGGCTGAACGGACCCCACCCATGCATGAATTCATGCACCGGGCCTCTAATATATGTACTGAGTGGCCAGATTATTATAATCAGAGATCATAATAATCTGGCCACTCAGTGTATAACTAAGCTACAATAATCAAGATAGTATGGTAGTGGTGGAAGAAAAGACTCAGAGATCAATGAAACTAAATGGAAAGTTCAGACAGACCCACACAAATATTAACAGATTTTTTTTTAAGGCACAAAGGCAATTTAATACATAATGACTATCTTTTCAACAAATGACTATCTTGGAACAACTGGATATCCATATACACAAAAATGAATCTAGACCCAGTCCTATACCTTCCAAAAAGTCAACTCAGATAAAAAACAAAACTATAACACTTCTAGAAGAAAACATAGGAGAAAATTTATATGACTTTGGATTTGGTGATGAGGATTTTTTTATAGATAAAACATGAAAATCACCCGTAAAAGAAAAAAATAAATAATTTGAATTTGATTAGAATTAAAAACTTCTATTTTAAGAAAGATACTGTTAAGAGAATGAAAAGATAAGCCACTGATTGGAAAAATATATTTGTAAAATATACCTGATAAAGGACTTGTATCCAAATATGTAAGAACTATTACAACCTAGCAATAAAATAAGCAACCTAATTACAAAAGGCAGAAGATCTGAATAGACACCTCATAGAAAAATATCTACACATGAGAAGTAAGTACCCAATATCATTTGTGATTTGGGAAATGCCAATTAAAGAACATGAGATATCACTATACATGTTTTAGAATGACTAAAATCCAAAGAACGAACATTTCCAATTGCTGGTGAGGATGTGAAGCAACAGAAATGCTCATTCATTGCTGGTGGAAATGCAAAATGGTACAATCATTTTCTAAGAGAGTTTGGTAGTTTTTTACAAAGCTAAACATAGTCTTAGCTTATGATCCAGCTATGCTCCTAGGTATTTACCAAACTGATCCAAAAATTATGCCCACATGAATGTTTATAGCGGTTTTATTCATAATTGGCAAAAATTGGAAGCAACCAAGATGTCCTTCAATAGGTGAATACATAAACAAACTGTGGTACATCTAAGTACTGGCATACTGTTCAATGATAAAAAGAATGAGCTAT
This sequence comes from Cnephaeus nilssonii, assembly GCF_951640355.1. Taxonomy (NCBI): domain Eukaryota; kingdom Metazoa; phylum Chordata; class Mammalia; order Chiroptera; family Vespertilionidae; genus Cnephaeus; species Cnephaeus nilssonii. Next base: position 35,196,119 of record NC_137072.1, on the reverse strand, counting down.
CAAATTGCCATGAAAATACATGGGTGAATCTTAAATGCATATTGTGAATTGAAAGGAGCTAGTCTGAAAAGTCTACATCTACATTATGCATAATATTATGTATATAACATTCTGGAAAAGCCAAAAATATGGAGATAGTAAACATACCAATAGTTGTAGGGATTGTGGTGGGGAGGTTGACTAGGTGAAGCACAAGGGAAATTTTGGGATGGTCAAACTATAATGCATGATGTTGCAATGATGGATACATGACACTGCATTGGTCAAAACCCTTAGAAATTTACAACAAAGAGTGAACTTTAATTTATGCAAATTTAAAAAATCACTTAGGAGTTAAGGGATCCCAGATGGAATTCAGAATATGACAGAAATAATGTAAATGAGTGGAATCTGCAAAACTAAAGGCAAAAGGACCTATACAGAATCATGGTACTCTAGTTGCTATAGTTGTTTCCCAAGGAGTACAAGTATGGGTTGACATCCTGAAACCACTATACATGTGAAATTGAACATTTAAGTAAATGGAAGGCATAAGGTGAGAGCCAGGTGTCTCACTGATAGAGTGGGAGTTTGCAAATAAACAAGGGTAGAAGGTAAGGGATTAGAGCTGGAGACATCAGTATGAACTTACGTTTCACTTAATAGAGATATGGATAGTTACCTATAGAAATATTTAGAGATAAACCAAAGAACTTATATACTTACTAGAGGCCCGGTGCATGAAATTCATGCACGGGGGTTGTGTCCCTCAGCCCAGCCTGCATCCTCTCCAATCTGGGACCCCTCTCACAATACAGGACTGCTGGCTCCCAACTGCTTGCCTGCCTGCCTTCCTGATTGCCCCTAACTGATTCTGCCTGCCAGCCTGATCACACCCTAACCACTCCCCTGCCAGCCTGATTGATGCCTAACTGCTCCCCTGCCAGCCTGTTTGCCCTAACTGCCCTCCCCTGCAGGCCTGGTCACCCCTAACTGTCCTCCCCTGCAGGCCTGGTCACCCCTACCTGCCCTCCCCTGCAGGCCTGGTCACCCCTAACTGCCCTCCACTGCAGGCCTGGTCCCCCCCAATTGCTCTCCCCTGCAGGCCTGGGTCCCCCGCAACTGCACTTCCCTGTAGACCTGGTCACCCCTAACTTCCCTCCTCTACCAGCCTGGTCGCCCCAACTGCCCTCCCCTGCTGGCCTTGTCACCCCCAACTGCCCTCCCCTGCAGGCCTGGTCCCCCCCAACTGCCCTCCCCGGCAGACCTGGGTCCCCCCCAACTGCCCTCTCATGCAGGCCTCATCGCCCCCAACTGCCCTCTCCTGCCAGCCTGGTTACCCCTAACTGCCCTCTCTTGCTGGCCGGATCACCCACAACTGCCCTCCCCTGCTGGCCATTTTGTGGTGGCCATCTTGTGTCCACATGGGGGCAGCCATCTTTGACCACATGGGGGCAGCCATATTGTGTGTTGGAGTGATGGTCAATTTGCATATTACCTCTTTATTATATAGGATATGCATAGCCCATGGACATAGGCAATAGGGTAGTGAAGATCTGGAGGAGGGCCTAGGAGCTGGGAGGTGAGGGGTAAAGGGGAGAATAGGAGACATCTGTAATACTATCAATAAAAATATATTAAAATATATTAAAATATATGCATGGGTTAAGATATACACATATTTCTTTGTTGTCAGCTAAGGCCTAGATGCAATGACAACACAGTAGCAATGAGCATACCTAGTGCCCTGATCTTGTTTTCTAATCCCATTCTCCCATAAATGGAACCAGGGATTCTTAGAGAAATGGCTGATTCTAGGACTGGGGGCAGGAAATACACACAATACTAGTACACACAGAACATTTTGTGTTTGAACAAGGAAGTATTCAAAATACAACAACAATAAAACAAAACAAAACATAAAACACAAAGAAGGAGATATCTCAAAGGACATAGGGGACAACTTAAAGAACTCCCAATGGCCAGTTGGAACAATTTTAGCAACAAAATAAAGTCATATTGAATTATAATCCAAAGTATAAAATAAATATCCATGAGTCCATCCTGATATAAATAAATTGTTTAATAACTACTAAATGGAGAATCAGAGACAAATCTCCCATGCAAAAGAATTTCAAATGATTTCTTAGATAACACTGCCCTCAAGTAGATGGAGCATAACTCTCTACTCTTTAAGTGTGGGCTGCACATTGACTTCTTTCCAAAGAGCACAGTATAGAAAGGGGAAAAGAACAAATTTGTAGTGGAGAAATGTGGCAAACACTAGGTGATCAAGGTCCACATCAACAGTCACAAACTTTATAGATAGTATGTACATTTGATATGATATGATGGTAATGGTAGCATTTTGCCTATTGTAGTCTTCTTCCCCAAAACCCATAATCCCAGTCTCATCATGAGAAAAACACTAGACAAATTAACAGGGTCACTCTACAAAATACCTGACAAGTATACCTTAAAAACTGCCAATGTCATAAAAAACAAGAAAATCTGAGAAAGAGGAGACTAAGGAGGCTTGATGGCTAAATGTAATGTGATATCTGGGGTGCGACCTTGGAAAAGGAAAGAGACATTAGGTAAAAAAACAACAACAACACACAAAACAAAACACAAAACAAAAAACAAAAAACAAAAACTAAAGAAATCTGGATGAAATATGGACATTAGGTAATAATAATAATAATAATAATAATAATAATAATAATGTATAATAATATTGGCTTACTAACTGTAACAAATGTTTCATACTAATATAAGATGTTAATAATAGTGGAAACCGGGTATGGTGTATATGAAAACTCTACTAGTATCTTGGCAATTTTTCTATAAATCTAAAACTATTTTAAAGTTTTTTTTTTTTTAAAAAAAGTTTATTAAAAACAAAACAAAACATGGTCACTGGATCAGGATCTTGTCACTTTTCCAGTATTTTTCCTTGGGGAAGAATATGGGAGGTGTATGGGTAGGTCCTGTTTTCCATAACATTGACTCCAAATTAGGAGTTGATGAGTGGCAAATGCCACCACCTTTCAGACAATTAATACTGTGTACTAATCTATACTAATAAAAGGGTAATATACTAATTAGACCAGACATCTTCCTGACATTCTTCCCGACAAAGCCATGGTGGCAGGGGCCAAGGCAGAGGCGGTTAAGGGTGATCAGGCCAGCAAGGGAGGGCAGTTGGGGGTGATCAGGCTGGCAGGCAAGCGGTTAGGAATCAGCAGTCCCGGATTGAGAGAGGGATGTCCGACTTCCAGTTTAATCCAGCAGTCGGACATCCCCTGAGGGGTCCCAGATTATAAAGGATGCAGTCCGGGCTAAAGAACACCACCACCACTCCCCGTGCACAAATTTTGTGCACTGGGCCTCTAGTATTGTAATATTTTGTGTTGGGAAAATGCTAAATGTAATGTGCTTTGTAATTTGACCATTTGGTAAAATAAGGCATGAAAGATAACATAAATAAATGCCACAACAGGGGTTATAGACAAAAGTGCTATAAAAATTCAGGGGATAAAAAAAATTAGGGCAATCATGAAAGACTCCATGCAGGAGCTGGATCACATAGAAGTGAGCAGGGAATTTCTGAGATAGGAATTGATTGTGGGCAGAAGTGGAGAGGAAAGAAAGTAGTAAGATTAAGTCAGCTTAACCAGAATGTAGTATTCTTATGGAAGGCAAGTGGAAAATGAGGCTAGGGAATGTGGACATTATGTACAGGCAGTAAGTAGGGAGCCATCTATAGTTTCTCACTCCAGAAGTGACAGAATAGAATTAAATAGAATGTTAAGCAGTGATTTGCCCGTACACACTGTCTCCTCTTTCTCTCTCTCACACTTTAGTCCATTCCAGAATGGCTTCTGCACAGCCACCTCTCCACTGGTAATTATCTACCCCAGTGTTGTCATTTCTAATAAGTCACACTTCTAGTTTTAGTTTCAGTTCCTCAGCAGCATTTAACTCTGCTATTGATTGCTCCCCCATGAAACAATGTTTTCTATTAGCTTCTGTAACACCACCCTTTCCTGATTTTCTCCTCATCTGTCCAGCTACTCTTCTTTGATTGATCTTCTTTCTATATCCAGTCTTTAGATAATGGGGTTCTTCTTGTCCACCCTCTCAGTTTCTTCTTTCTCTCTCCCTAGTTGACCTCGTTCATTCCCGTGGGGTGGTTCATTTTTATATGTTTGATTTTTATGCCACAATTTATATCTCTAGCCCAGAATTCTTCTCTGAATTCCATTCTTACAGATACAGCTGCCTACGTGACACCTTTGTGTGGATGCCTAGGAGTTACGTAAGAGCTATCTCAAATTTAACACGTCCAGGTTTGTTCTCTTGGTCGCCTCCTCTTCAAATTGTTTCCCAATCTTCCACATTTTCATAAATGGTACTACCCTCTTCCTAGTTCTATACAGAAACCTGAGCATCATCCTTGATACTGCCTTTTACCTCACCACCCAGACACAGAAAGACAAATCTTCTATGATCCCACTGATATGAGGAATCTAAAATAGTCAAAATGTCATAAAAACCAAGGGCAGAATGGTAGTTACCAGGGGCTGAGTGTAGAAAGAATGCAGAGGTATTGCCCAAAGGTACAAAGTTTCAGTTTTGCAGGATGTACAAGTTCTATAGATATATTAAGTACAACATAGGCTATATAGTTATTAATATTGTACTGTACACTTAAAATTTTCTAGAGAGTAGATATTATCTTTTCTTACTACAAAAGAAAAAATATTTAAAAAATAAGTAAATAAATTTGTTAAATCACCTTAAATTTGTCCACTCTTTTCCATTGCCCTAGTCTAAGCCATTATGTTATCTCTGTCATGAACATCTAAAACAGCCTCCTAACTGGTCTTCTTACACCCTGGCTCTCATTTACCTCAGTCCTTTTCCTCTGCCATAACAAATCTGGTCAAGTCATCTCCTATTTAAAATATGTCTGTGGCTTCCTGTGGCTCCTAGGATAAAGGTAACAGTATTTAATGCACCCTGCCTAGTCTTGTTCCATCACCACTTCTGGCCTCACCTTGCTTCAATTTCCCCTTGCTCTTTATATTTCAACCACACCAGCTTTCTTTCAGAACCTAAAACATCAGTCTCATCATACAGAAACCCTTACTGTCAATGACTTCCATCTCACATGGAACAAAACACAAACTCCGACATGAACTACAAGGCCTTGTACAATTGGACTCATGCTCACTTTTTCTATTTCATGTCATGATACATTCCCCTTTGTCCATCAAGATGCAGCCAGACAAGCTAATCTCTGTCTTGGAGCTTTTCACACACTGTTGTTGCCTTTAATACTTACTCTTGACTTGTTATAAGATCAGCTCCATCAGAGCTTAAATATCACCTCTTCAGAGTTGCCTTCCCTGGCCTCCTTTTTTATGTAGGTTTCTCACTGTTCTTTATCCCAACATCCTATTTATATCCTTTAGATCTCAATGGTCATGTAATTATGTATTTGTTTACATGTTTTTTGACTCTTTGCCCCACTAAATCATAAACTTCAAAAGGATAGGGCTACTATGACATATAAATTCAGGGGTTGATGCATGGGAAGGACTCAAACACGTAAAAATTAATCTGGCTACAAGGCATAGGTAGTCTAAGATGCAAAGCTAAAGTTAGGAGGCTAATACAATAGTCCAGTGACTTGTATTCCATCCATTTATATAAAGAGCACAAATGTGAGAGATATTAGGAAACTAAAGCAGACAGAATTTAAGGAAAGCAGGATAAAAACACCCTGAACTGTTTGGTTATTAGGAATCATATAGGGATAATTAGGAATATATCATAAATATATCAGGTTTCCTTTTGGGCTACTAGTGAATTCTGTAATTTTATTGTATATCACAGAAAACCAAATTTGACATTTAAGATGTTTGGTGAGCTTCCTAGTTCTTATAAAAAAAGGAAAGGCTTTGGGATCATGTAAAAACTTGGGTATAATTTCCAGATCTGCCACTCCATAGGTACATGCATCCTTGACATGGTAACTGACCTCTCAAATTCTTGGAATCTTCTGTAAAATGGGGATAAGAACTCCGTACTGTTGTGAAAATTAAAATTAGGTAATACTCATGGTTCAGAAGGGCCATGGCCTCTGCGTATTTATAATCCAACTGACTCTTCATTATTTTTAACTCAGGTCTGTTCCCACACTTTTCATGACCTTAGTGATTCAAAATCCTTGCTTATATTTCTACCTAGTTTCAAGGGATAGTGTGAGAACAAATGAGATATGCTACCTGCTCCTAATTACCCATTTTGTAGCTTATTTACAGCAAGTTCTTAATCTTGGTTTGGCACCATCCTGGCCATAGGATATATCTTGGCAGCTTCTTTATAGTCAGTTGCTGTGTGCTATGGAGGAGTTCAAACTGAACATCAGTCTAATAAACATAATTGGGAAGGAAAAATACCATGTGCATTCTAGAATCAAGCATAAATGCCTTTTGAAATTATTTGTGGTTTTGAATTATGTCTTCTATTGCTTCATTTACATTAACCAGGTTGATTAGGATGGGCTAACTGCCATAATTCAGAAAAGACAATGATTTTTGGAGAGAAGACAAATCATAAACATAAGGCATTACAATGCATGAAAATGGATCCTCAAAACTCTGAAGGGTAAGAAGTAGCTTCACTTTTTTTCTTTGTTCCATTTTTATTCTTTGAAGAACTCATGTTAAAAGTATTTATTTATATACTTCTGTTTTTATATTAGGCTAAAAACTCCAAGATTGGATATATTGTTAATATATCTGGCATGGAGAACTCTAAAATTGTGTCCTAGGATGATTCCTAGATAGTTGAGAGAGCTAGTCGTTATAACCTAGACATCTTATTTTTTACTATTTTTAAGAGGCTGAATTTGTATTTTATCTTTTCTCCCCACCAATTCTAGTGCCATGAATACATGTTCGCAGAAGGGTTTTTCTTTTATTGTTGTTTTTCATTTTTTGTTTTTAACAATATTTCCACTTTAAAAACAAGGCATTGGGGAAGAAAGAAGTAACTTTGAGGCTATTAGCAAAGACCCTAAGGAGAAGATCCTGAAATCAAGATGGGTCCATGACCCTGAATTATGGATTATGTAGTCAACTAATTGGCCACCACTGTTTTATTGAACTGATTCACCTGTATGCCCGTCACGAAGTTATACTCACTCTTAGAAAGGGTTACTCTCCCCTTTGTTCTACAGTCAGAATGACATTTGTAAAGTAGTTGAGTGCAATGTGGCACCGCAAAAGAAGACCCTGGACCTATTTTTTTGCTTTTTAAACATGATTATAATACTGTGCTGCTAGTGATCCCTTTTGTCTTCATGCCTGGGATATTACAAGAGGCCCCGAGGTCATTCACATGTATCTGTGAGTAGCTGTCTTGAACCCATTTGTACAAAGTTCCCCAGAGTATTGTACATTTAGCAAACACATCAGACACTGTACTCATTTTCTTGGGGATATATTGCTATGGGATAGGTCATCTAGGTAGAGGTCAGCTTTGAGTATTTGAGTATAACATCACAGGTCCCTAATGCATCTTTGTGAGTTGGGTCCATTTGTACAGGGTAGAATAAAGAGTTGTCGATACCCCTACACTGTGGACAGGCTAAGTCCAAGAAAACTGAGCTTGTTATCGCATTCCCATCCTTCTTCCAGCACTTTAGGATTTATTGAATCATGTCTTCAGGCCCGGGACCTTGTAAGAAGCTGGGCACATGAAACTGTGCCCACCACATGGCACAGGGAAGACAGAGTGGCTCTGTGAACCCTGTTCCAGAAGTGCCTTTGCTGCCCTTTGTGTTAGCCATGACCCTTAGCCAACCCTGAGGAGGTAAACAGCAGGGAATCTGGGATCATATTCAAGTATCTCAGAATACTCATTACACCATCAGAAGTCAACACTGGAGCAATTTGTTCTACAATAATGCTAACATACTTGAAATTTGCAATTGGGAATTTAATTCATCTCAGCATATAAGAACATTTATTTCTTTGTTCTACTGGCTTCAGGTTGGGGGAGGGAAGTTCTTTCAGGATACCACCATTGCCCATTTCCAGGTCTTTAGGTTTATTTTGTGCAATTCTCTCATGCAGCCTCAGAGAAGCCCAACATTTAAGCTACAACAGGGATCAAACAGAAAGTTAAGCAAGGTTGGAGTAATCAGGGATTTGGAATTCGATATGGTGACGTCCATTGTTTTTAACATATTAAAAACAAGTTAGGGGAGTGGATTCTTTGACAGATGGGTACAATTGTGTTGGAAAAAAATAGTTTTGCAATATATTTGTATTCTGCAGCTAGGCAACGAAAAATGACTAACACACAGGAAGTATGTACTTGTGTGGTGCTTCTAGCCAAATAATGGGAATTATAAATCTCTTGATTTCTCTATGTGAATATTCTTTATGTAAAATAAAAAAAATAAAAGAATAAAGCCCCTTAAGTTTAGAGGGTGTGTTTTTGACTGACTTCTCCCCCACAGTCCCTTTATTATTTTTCTTAGTCTTTCTCACAGGGCACCAGGAGTGGGAAGTTCTGTAAAAAGAAAAGAAGGGAGTGGATTGTAAGCTATTAATTAAAAAGAAAAAATCCTACAAGGACTCAAGGAAAAATAACATAAAATGAGGAGTCAATTTTGCTTGGCTTCATTATGGGGTGACACAGTATATGAACTATGTTACATTTTTTTAAAGCTTTCAGGAAATAAAATAGAATTGAAGTAAAGACTATTGCTATGAAATAGCTATGATTGCATCCTAACTCAGATGCTAACAACCTGCATTAAATACTGTTTGTATTATTATTGTAATTCCACAATACCTTCCTGTTGATCTTTTTTTTAAATCCATGCCATTGAATAGCTCACAATTTGTATTACCCTTTGGAAACCTTTTCACAGCCTAGGCTAAACAATTGCTTTTATGTATCCAAGTGGGAAGACTTCTATTACTGTAGATCACCCAAGTAGTTTTAAGAAAGGAGTCTTAGAAAATTTCTCAGTGAAAATTGCCATATCTTGACCATTGTCTGGCTATCATTCAATAACCTTTCTATGCTCATGCCAGGCAGGCAGAGAAGTAAATATGATAGAAATCATGATGGGGAGAAACAATTAGAACTTGGCCAGTGGGTTATGGGTTGTTCCGATTGTATTTTACAAAAGGCAATTGCACATTAAGACGATATTACATAGTTCCAAAGATTAACCAACCACATGGGAAGTTGAGGAACTCCATTCAAACATACACATCACATCCCAGGAAGTCAACCTCTTCAGGGCCAACAGTCAATCATCTCAGCTCTGCCAGTGCCTCTGTGTGCACCTGTGTCCCAATCATCTCAGTCGCGCCCTCCCCCCCCCCCCCCCCCGCTTTTTTTTAACCTCTGGCGATGTTGGCTGCACAAGGCTTAGAAACAAAAGTATATTTTAAAGATTTCAGTAGAATGGTAATCAGAAGAAATCCTTGTACCTGACATCCCAAAGCTTGTTGTACCTATAAATCTGACAGGGCAATCCCCTTGGATTAACTTCTGATTAGAAATGAAGATATTAAGTCCAAATTCCAGAAAATGAAGGATTTAAAAATATATGTCTATATATACCTATATATCTCTATCTCTATCTCTATCTCTATCTCTATCTCTATCTCTATCTCTATCTCTATCTCTATCTCTATCTCTGTCTTTATCTCTATCTCTATACCAATCTCTTATGCACAAAGTGCTTAGGAGCAACCAAAATTTCAAATTCATTAACTAATAGAAAGTCATTTCTGGAAAGAACCTTCTCCAGAAGGCTAACGACATGATGAATCCTAAAATACGTCTCATTGTGGTGATGGTCAGAGGGAAGGGGGGTTGGGAGCTTGGTGGAGGTGGGCAAAGGTGGAGAAAATGGGGACATCTGTAATATTGTCAGCAATAAAAAGAGTTAAAAAATAAAATGAGTCTCAGAGAAAATGTGTTATATCCAGTCAAGGTCTACAGCTTGTTAATAATTAGGTGAGTCAAAAATAAAGGTTTCCTGACTCCTGAATTAGGAACTGATTTTCAATGAAAACTACTTTTAAACAATTCTGTTGCTAATAAACAAATAAAAAGGACTATTTTGTAATCATATAATTCTTTTCTTGCTTATTTTAGCTTCATAAAAAACGAATCAGCCCTGCTAGTGTGGCTCAGTGGTTGGGCATCAACCTATGAACCAGAAAGAAGGTCATGGTTTGATTCCTGATCAGGGCACATGGCCAGGTTGTGGGCTCGATCACCAGTAGGGGGTGCACAGGAGGCAACCGATTGATGATTTTCTCTCTTCATTGATGTTTCTATCTCTTTCTCCCTCTCCCTTCTTCACTGAAATCAATAAAAATATATTAAAAAACAAATCAAAAGTGGACAGCATGGGCAGGTTGAAAAGTCATTATTCAAGATAAATATTAGTCTGTATACACTGATAACAAAAATAAGAAGATGAGATTGATAATAGTGAACCATTCCTCCATACAGGAGATAATTTTTACGAGTTAATTCTGAGTATCATAACTTGTAAATTCACATTACAATTTCTTTGTGATTTCAATTTTTACTTCCTTGGAGTTTCTGGGAGGCAGGTGCTACCTTTCATTTTGTGATTTAGTGGACCCTGATGAAAGGCAAATACATAATAATTGCTGAACGTCTTCAACCTCCCTTTCTCCTTATGCCTATGATAAACACAGCATCATTTCCAGTGAGCCTATGTATTTACTTGTTATTTAATTCATTCATTTCATTCCACAATTATTTAGTAAATGCCCACCACTGAATCTCAAAATATCAGTCTTAGTACTGGACATTCTTGGTGTAGAATATTGTTTGGAACATAATAGACAGATGTTCAATAAATACTGGTTTAGTAAATTTATAAATGACCACATTAGACTTATTTATCTACTTACTTATTTGATTAGTTTTAATTATGATAAAATGTACATAACATAAAATTCATTATCCTAACCACTTTTAAATATACAGTTCAGTAGCATTAAGTACATTCCCATTGTTGTGCAACCAATCTCCAGAATTCTTTTCATCTTGGAAAAATAAAACTCTATGTCCATTAAACAACAACTCTCCATTCTCCTCTTCCTGCATCTCTTGCACCCACCTTTTCTGTCTCTATTAAATTGACTATTCTAAGTATTTCATATGTCTTTTTGTGACTGATTTATTTTACTCAATATAATGCTCTCAAGGTTCACCCATAGTGTAGCATGTGTCAAAAATTCCTTTTTTTCAAGGCTGAATAATATTCTGTTATATGTATATACTAGATTTTGTTTATCCATTCATGTCTTGATTGATACTTGGGTTGCTTCCAACTTTTGGCTATTGTGAAAAACGCTACTATGAACATGCTTATAGAAATATCTCTTTCAGTCCCTGCTTTCAATTCTTTTGGGTACAAACCAGAGTGGAATTGTTGGATCACTTGGTAATTCTATTTTTAAGTTTTTGATGAATTGCCATACTGTTTTCTATGGTGGCTGGACCATTTTACAGTCCCAATAGCAGTGTACAAGGGTTTGAATTTCTCCACATCCTCGGCAACACTTGCTATATTCTTTTGATAATTCCATCCTAATGGGCGTGTGGTAGTATCTTGTGGTTTTGTTTTGTATTTCCCTAATCCAAATTAGTTTTCTTTTCAAAGGTGTTTTATTATACTCTGGAGAGACATTTGCACTAGTGACAAGTGATATTTGTAATTCACACTTTTCTACTCATGATTTTCATTTTTTGCTTTCATAATTTCATCTTTGTAATAAACACATTCATTAAAACACACACATGTTTTTGGGTAACAATATTCTCAGCATAGAGAAAAAGAAAATTAATGCTAGATATGACACATGAATACTTTTGAAAAATGTTTTAAGAACTATTATTCTCAAGCATAATTCAGTCCCACTGTGGTACCCTAGGGACCATAAATGACTTCTTGTCCAGTGGTAGGGCTAACATACCTGTCTTTGGTAGCTAGGGTCAGGACATGATAAATTATTAAAATCTACAGATAAATCCTGTTTAGCTATTTTTAAAACACTTTCTCTTACCTAATGCTTTTCCAAAATGGTCTGTTCTCAGGGTTGCAAATTATTTAGTTTTGTTATCTTTTTTCCCTATTTTCTGAAGGAGACATTACTGAGAGGCTAGAGTAATGGCTATGAAATAATTCTTATTATTAGTAAAGCATATTAGTAAAATGAGGCAAAAAGGGCAAAAATATCTGGGTAAATATTATTTTGCTGATATTTAGATATTTAGCTCCTGAAAATTCATGGGTGGACAGTAGTATCTGTTCATGAAAATATAAAAATATCTGCAAAATGGAGAAAAACTGCCCCTCACTGGCCCAGGGATCTGTGTCAGGATAGTAGAATTCCCTACTTAACTACCTACAAAAACAGTTTGATCACAGTAACATTTCCAGGAAGCCATGCCATTATAGTTCTATCTGATTAGTCTCATGCCACCTAGAACATTCCTTCACTTTCCATTCCCTGAAAGGTTCTAGGGAAGGGAATCAGGTCTTTGTATTTCAGTCCCAATGAGCTTTGACTTTGTGTATAGTGTGTGTCCTCACCTATAAAATAAGGGATCTGAATCTATGGATTTTTGAGGCCACCCACTTCTCAACACTGAAATTCTACAAGTCTGCTTCTCATGATTATTTTGCACAAACCGCCCTGGTGTCTATGGCAGTACAAATTCTAGACCCCAAAGGCAAAGATCCAAAAGAAGGCCCTAAGGTGAACAAGTGTTCTTTATTTTCTAAGGCTACTCAGATGCTCTTGTGAATACTTCCATATTCACTCTATTTATTGTTTCAGTTTCATCATTCAGCTTTCAAACTTTCCAGAAATGGGGCCTCCTCCTGTTCATCCCCAGTGCATCTACCAAATCATGGAGATCAGATTCCATTGGAGAATTCTGTCATAGATAGGGTTGCCCAATCAAGACACAGGATGCCCAGTTCGATTTGAAATTCAGATGAATGACAAATATATTTTTAGCATAAATATGCCCCATGCAATGTTTGAGACATACTTATACTAAAAAAATATTTGCTACTAATCTGAATATTAAATTTAACTGGATAGCCTATATTTTTGTTTGCTAAATCTCATAACCATGAGAGCATGAGTCCTGTGGGTATGAAGCCCATCCTGGCCACATGTGGATGAGTGACTGAGCAGGTTACATAGCCTCCAAGTTCCTTGGCTTCCTTACCTGTCCAGTGGGAATAATGATGATCTTTCTCAAAGGAGGACCAGGCTCAAGAAAAATGGGGACCCTGAAAGATTAATGATTTTTTCCATCCAATTAATATTTGTTAAATATTTACATGCAATTTATTCTGTGAAAGTAGGAGTAAACTGTTTAATTTTAATAATAAATTAATGCTCAAATGAGAGGTTTTAATTTATCAGAAACCTAACCTCTTGTGGTTTGATTACCTTGGCATTTGTTTAAGTAAGCCCCTTAATCCGAATCAGTAATGATTAATATTAGAGACTGTACAGAGTACATGCTCATTAGAGGAAGATAATACTATTGTTATTCTTAAATCATCTCTGTATGAGCAACCTACTGTCTAACCTTAAGATATTCTTTGGAGATGAATTTACAAGCATCATATAATCAGAGCTCCAGATCTGAGAGATGATTTAGTTTAAGTCGATCATTTTACAGATAAAACAGAGGCTGGGAAGATAAAAGGATTAATTCCAAGTTTCCTAGCCAGGTAGATGCACAGCTAGTTTCCTCAGTGCTCTTTGCTGTTATGTCACAGAGCCTTGTGGAGAGGTACACTAATGCTCTAGCTATCGAGATAGGTGACATAACTCCTGAAGGATTTACTCCTACAAAGTAAAAATACCAGGCATATTTAAACATATGTGCAAACATTAACTGTACTGTTATGAAAGTTTATAGAAACACAGAAATCTTAATATCACGGTTGGAAGCATAAAACATTGGCATCCTTCCCAAAAAAGACCCATTGAAATCATACAGGGAACACCAGGGGGATGGAAGCTAATGATCCTACTAGAGCCATCTCCAAATAAACGCCACGTTCCAATTGCGAAACAGCTCAAATGAGTCTCTGAGTCTCTTTGGAAACTATTAAAATGCTTGTGCAGATTAAAATTACAAATGCTTATTAAAACAGTATGCCCAAGAAAGCAGCAAAGACAAACAATGACAAACAGAAAGGTCACTGCCTGATGAAATATTTCCATTAGGTGGCTCCGTTCCATGCTATATTCCTGACTTTCCCTCTTCATCAGAGGTGGGAGCGAGTGCTGGAGAGTTAACTTTCCATGAGAGCTGAAACCTTCGACTTACAATTCATTGTGCTAAACATTTTCTTATGTTTTTTGGCAGCTTGAATGTGCAGGCACATATCTGAGCTGACTTCCTTAGGCTGAGGTTGGCTCACAAGTCTGTTCTGCAACAGAGACTAAATATTTCTGACACTGCTTAAGCAAATGGTCATTTTAAGTGGCTTTACACTTTACATTCTTCCTAAAAGTATGGCTTTACATTAATAGTGTTAATGCTACAGTAAAAGACTTTGCATAATAATCATCCCAAAGTCATGTGTGGCTACGGAAGTGGGAATATCTGAGATGTGAAGGCTGTTTTGACAAGAATTTCACATTCTTAAGTTTAGTTTACTTTTATTCTTTTCTCTCCAGAGTTTTGGCAAAGTATCTCAGGTTCCAGATAGGCATTTGAAATGTTGGGGTTCTGTTGATACAATTGAGAGGTGAGAAATATTGTGAGATGAGAGAAAAAGAAAATTCTGGGAAATTCTGTCTTTGCCAGCCAAGTAGTTATTGTTCATTTATCGAAAGATCTGAAATAAGCATACACACTAATGGTATGAGTTTGGACAAGTTTTGTGCTTTGTTTTTCTATATAAAATGTGGATGATGACAGTACCTGCTTCATGAGTTGTTGCAAGGATGAAAAATGATATTATATATATATTTTAATCCTTACCCGAGGACGTGCCCAGAGAGAAGTATGGAGAGAAAGAGAGAGAGAGAGAGAGAGAGAGAGAGAGAGAGAGAGAGAGAGAGAGAGAGAGAGACATCGATCAACTGCCCTCCACATGCTCCTGCTCCCTAACCAGGGACCAGCATCAGGTAAGTGCCCTGACTGGGAATTAAACTGCAACCCTTTGGTGCATGGCAGGATGCTCAACCAATTGAGACACTCTGAATGGGCTGAGATGAAAATTTGAACTGTGGAGAACAGGGCTTAGCATGTGATTATTATATAAATAGGGGCCCAGTGCATGAAATTTGTGTACTGGGGAGGGGTCCCTCAGCCCAGCCTGCCCCCTCTCACATACTGGGAGCCCTCAAGGGATGTCCTACTGATGGCTTAGGCTCGCTTCCTTTTCGGGAGGTGACAGGGCTGATCAGAGGAAGGTGCCAGCCCCATCACCCCGCTGCTGCAGCCACTGCCAGTCACCGCAGCCACCAAGGTATTTCATCAACACGGACTCCAGTCCCTTTACTATGAAAAAATGACAACTTTCTTTAAGCATTTTCAAGATGTGTCTTTCATAGGATATGACATTTCTTTCTTTATTTTTCTTTTTATCTTCACCTGAGGATATGTTACCATTGATTTTTTCCCCTTCCCTCCGATCCCAGGCTCAGCCCCTGCCCAAGCCTAAAGCCTCTGCCCCAGGCTTTAGGCTTGGGAAGGCCCCCCCCCCCCCGCCCCTCCGATGGCCAAGCTGGGAGTGACCGGGTGCTGAGGAGGTTCCTGGGACCCAGGTATGTATGCAAATTAACTGCCATCTTTATTGGGTTAATTTGCATACTCACTCTGATTGGCTGTGGGCGTAGCGGAGGTATGGTCCATTTACATGTTTCTCTATTATTAGGTAAGATGGCAGGTGATACTACAATGATAAAGGATTGATTATTAATACTATTATATCCACCATGTTTAGCTTAGTATTTTTAAATGCATAAAATTGTTTTGATGGATTTTACAGACATTTAACACAACTCAGTCACTCCACTTTTGTCTGTAGGAAAACACACACATAAACATTTGATTTTCAAATCGGAAAACTACATACACACACACACACACACACACACACACACACACACACACAGATACACACATACAGCTCAGATAAAAAAGTCTCTAACTTTATTTCTCTTGCCTATAGTTTAAAATGCATTATGTGTAGAGGAAGAGGGAAATCTTAAATCTGAAAGGTCATAGCATGAGATGAATTGTGACTCCTTATTTCTATAACCCAGATGGGGTTCTAGCTCTATAAGCCAATTCCATCCCTGCCAGTACTCTGATTTTTACTCTCCCCTCCTCATCCCATAAGACTGCCAGAAAGGTCTGTGAGTGCAGAATTAGTGCAACTAAACTGCTTTAAGGCAGTGCTTAGTGAATTTTGACATAATATGTAATTTCAACTATAGGCTAATTATACATTTCTTTTTAATTAGAACTCTAGAGGAAATATATATATATATATATATATATATATATATATATATATATACACACACACACACACACACACACACACACACACACACATGCTTTTTTTCTTTATGTTTCCGTGTACCAAAAATATGCTTTAAAAAGCGCCATCTGAATGTAGTTTTTTCTTCAAGGAAACAACAAGAATAGAATTACATGTGTCATTTTTAAGGGCCTTTTTGTTCCAACTCAAGAAAATATCTTATTTTCAAGAGCCTGCATACATCTAAGCTCTTATCAAGTAAGTAAATAATTTCTAAAATTCCATTTTGGATTTATCTGTATCCATCATTGCCTCACAAGTGAAAATCCTAGAAATGGACAAAAATTTTCTTTCTAAGTAGATTCTTTCAAATGCATCAATCCTAGGCAACCAGCTCTTTTCCAATCAAGATTAAAAAATAAAAATATTTAGTAAGTAATCTAATTTACTTTATTTCAAATAACTAGGCTTCAAATATATTTAAAAATGTTATTTATCTCTCTGTGTGTCTCTATCTCTAGTTCTGTCTCTTGCATATGAAAAGAGAATAGAGAAAGAACCTAAATTGGGAGAAATAGTAAAATAGTAAATTGGTTCTACACACAAGTACAGATAGATAATTGCTTAAAAAAATCTTTCTCCCAAGGTTCTTCAAATTGAAGTTTGAACTTTTTCTCACTGAACCCATATCATTTATCTGTGGAATGTAATCCAATGGGGTTTTGAAGGCATTTTATTTTGAGTAAAAATAATGTCATGCCTAAACTAGTAAAGCAGCTTTAACTATTGACTTAAAAATGCATGACTGCAAATGTATTACTGTTATTTCTTGTAAGCATGCTTTTATAACTCCCCTCCTTTAGGCAGGGAAAGCCCTTGAACTGGCAGCAAAATGTGCCTCTGAGGTAGTAGTTAAAAGGCCAATAGTTATTATATAAGTTTGTACAGAGGAAAATGAAGGCAGAAGTAGATGACAGGATTTTATTTGGTCAAAGTCAGAGGGCAGCAGAGTTCACATCACTGCATACCTCTTAGATGCCAAATGCCTTTTAGGCTTTGCAGATGCAAAGGTGGGTAAAGTCCAATCACCTCTATCAGAGAGCTTGTTGCGTTCCAGCTGGGGAGGAGACAAAGGCTCTTGAATAAGTAGCTATAGTACAATGCAATTCTTGCTGGACAGATATTTAAATAGTGTGCTCCGAGAGCAAGGGAAGCCCCGGAAGCTTTGAGTAGTGAAGAAACAAGATCACATTAGTCTTTTAAGAAAATGACTGGGTAGCCATGTTAGAAGGTCTGGAGTCTGGAAGGAAATGCCCGTAAGCCCTGTTATAATCTAACAACATTTGAGAGTAATGATGAGGAACTCCATTATGGCAGGGGGAGTAAGGAAGATGAGAACCTTAACTTAGGAGGTACTTCCAAGAAAGTGAATTAATGACAATTAGTTATACGTGGTGAGAGACAGAAGCTAAGCTATTGGTGATTGGCATTTTTCAGGCCTGTCTTAGGTCCCCTTCTCTTTCCATGTCAATGCCACATATATGCATCTAACTATCACATATGCACTCTATTTCCTCTTCTACACAAATGAATTATAAGTAGATTTCTCCAGCCATCTGCTTAGAACTCCAGATCTATAAATTCAGCTCACTGTTTGAAATGTCTTCTTAGGTATATTAGTTGTACCTCAGACTCAGATGTCCAAAATCAACCCCAATTTGATTCTCTTACAGGATTCAATCTCAGTAAATGACATTTCCACCATGCCAGAAACCCATAAGGTGTCCTTGGTACTTTCATTTTTTTTCTCACCCTCATATCTAATATCACTCAAAATCCTTAGATTTTATTTCATAAGTATCATTTGAATCTGTCCATTATCTCCAGTCTCCTTGCTATTGTTCCACCCCAAATTACTGTCATCTCTGGCCTGGATATCTACAATAGCCTCCAAAATGCTCCTCCCACACCCATCCATACTCACTCTCCCTACTACTGTGGAAATGAACTTTCAGAAACATAAATCTCTTCATGGTATCTCTTTCTGTTGAAAACTGTTTGAGTGCTTTCCAGTGTTCTTAGGCTGAAAGAACAAAATCCTCAATGTGGCCTAAAATGGGTCTTAACATCTTCTCCTGCTCTCTGTGCCACATTGTGTTCTGACCTCAGCTTTCCATAGGAGTGCCTTTCCTGACATCCTTAACTGGGTCGGAGGCCCATACATAATTCTCATAGCACTATGTAGTCTCTATTTACCCCTTAGCACAGGTGCAATTTTGTATTTATTTTTGTATTAGCTCATAATTGTTTTTCTGACTAGATGGTTGTCAGGTTTGATCAAATAATTGAATCGCTACCCCTCACCTGGAAACTGACCTTTAGGCCACTTCACAATGGACATTTCCTTTTGCTTAGACCACATTCCATTATCTCTCCCCTCTGGACCTTCCTAGGATCTGGACCTGCCAGAGAATTCTCCACCCAGAAAAATCCCATCTAGAGTCCATTAAAAAACTCTGACTCCCCATCTTTGGGTGCTGATGCCATTTTGGGGCTCAGCCCATCTGATTTGCAATAAATTTATAATCCCTCACCACTTTGGCCTTGTGCATTCCTCCTTCAGCGACCCTAACAATTGTAAATGCCATGATGCAGGGCTAGGTCTTTATGATCACCACTGAATTCTTTAACACACAGCCTGGTACATATTAGGTGCTCAATAAATGCTTGAGTAAAAACATACTAAGTGAACAAGTCCATGGTTTCTAATGAGGAAGAACAAGGAGATGGATGAAGTCGTTGATCAAAGTTGAGAAGAGAGTTGGACAATGTGAAAAGTTGGGCAGATGAATTCAGTTTGGGACATGGTTAGACTGTATTTTCAGATATCTATAGAATACCCAGGTAGGTGGTGGAATATACTAGGTACAAAATACTTTTCAGAGAAAAGTTGAAACTGGGAGTCATTGTGTACATGTACTTGAAACTTTGCAGTGCTAAGAGGGCAGGTACAGAGAAAAATTGCAAGCTCAAATGCCTCCCGGGACCACCCAGAAAAGGTATGAGTGAAATAATGAAGTAAGAGACAAGTGGCTGTAGGTGTGAACTGGAGGATGTATGCTCTGCTGTAAGGTATGCAGAATCAGATTAAAACAAAACATTCTAGCAGCAAAACAAAACACTTCTGCAAATTCCATTCAGCCCTTGGGAGAGCTGATTGACACCATGGTGAATGAAGAAAAACAAAGTCAAAGATAAAGCCTAGGTATATAGAGGAGCAGTTTGTGAAGGAGAAAAAGAAATAATGATCATAGAAGAGAGACTGGTGGAGGGTAATCTCTTGGAAGCCAAGATGGGGAACTCTTTAAGGAAAAAGGGGTGAATCAACAGTGTTAATGCTTCTGAAGAGTTCAGTACAATGAGGATTAAAATTAGGCCACTGGATTTGGCCGTTAGGATTCAGCAAAAGCAGTTTCATGCTAAACTCAAGCTAAAATCTAGTTTTCAGCTCTTGAGCCAGGTTGACTTTGGCACTTTTTCTACAAATCCAGTTACCAAAAAGCACTGTTTCTGGTCTTATTTTACTCAAGTCCCTTTTGCTAAACTTAAATATTTCACATTCTCATTTTTAAAAAATGTATTTTTATTTATTTCAGAGAGGAAGAGAGAGGGAGAGATAGAAACATCAATGATGATAGAATCATTGATCGGCTGCCTCCTGCATGTCCCCTACTGAGGATCAAACCTGCAACCCAGGCATGTGCCCTTGACTGGAATCAAACCTGGGACCCTTCAGTCTGAAGGCTGATGCTCTATTCACTGAGCCAAACTAGCTAGGGCTTCACATTCTCCTTTAATGTTATTCTTAAAATAAAATTTAAAATACAACTAAAATAAAATCAAAGCAATTGTTATTTTGAATATGCTTCATATTATTATAATTTGAATATCCAATAACCTGGAGTGGTACATAGAATAGTTATTATCTCCTTTTTATAGGTAAGAGTAAAAAGCTCAGGGAGTTCATGGATTTATCAAGGATCACACAACCAGTTAAATGCTCCAACCACAATTAGCTCCAATCTGGGCTCCTCCCATATTGCTGATCTGGAACCTTCCTGGTTAGTCTACTTGGTGGTATGCTATTACCAATATCAACCAAGCATACCTCTACCAAAGGAAACACCCACCTCCCCTCCCCACAAGCCAACACTACAGACAGAGCAAGCCCAGCAGACCATGGTTCAGAAGTTCAACTTCCCACCTGGAAAAAGTCATGCTGCTTGTTGGAGCTCTGAATGTTGGGACCTTCTTCAGACTACAGGAGATAGGCTGACTGCTTTTTTATTATCTGCTCCTGCAAGTAAGTAGTTTCTATGGTTATGTCTTTAATGGAAGCTGAACCTCATCTCTAGTGAGAAAGCCCTTCTTTTAGATATACGATTTGAGTGGTTGGGAAGCGGGATCTGCTTGGTACCTGCTACATGGAATCACTATGCCCTTGTCTGCAACTTGGCAATCTCATTCTGGCAGGTCAGATGTCAGGATCACTGAATGTCTACCTAGAGGTCTCAGGACTTTTTATTGACACAAAACTAATGGCATATGATTACCTCTTAACATTTTGCCTGGTAGCCTCAAAATACAGTTTCTGAAAAAAAATGCTGCCAAACCAATGTTATTTAGTCTAAAGTAAACCCCAGGAATATCAGAAGTGCTTGATTTTATGTATAAGTGATATTGATAGCACTACTAGCTTATTTATTGAGTGAGTGAGTGAGTGAGTGAGAACAGTGTGCCAGGGCTTTTATAAAGATCACCTGTGAGTTAATAGCACCCCTTCAAGGTAGGCCACCTCCAGTCAATACTTGCCTCATGTCACAGAGCTGTTAAGTGACAGACTGGATCTGAATTACAGTCCATCGTGCTCTGCAGCCCACTCTCCCTCCACATAGTAGGCTTCAGGAACAAATTAGGATAAGTAATGCTGAAAAAGGGAGCAGGTTCACTAACATTATTTTACTACATAATAGTGTCAATGCCCAAAATTCAGGAAAAAAAAAAAAAGCCAGGCAGATGTGTCCACACTCTCTGACTCATGAGAAACATCAATTTCCTCACCGATTTCTGCCTCCACTGCCTGCCATGTTTGTTGTGTACCATCTGGAAACTTCCAGAACCAGTTTCCAAGTCACCTGTCTGAATTGCTGACACCACATAACTCTGGCTTACAGACTTTCAATTTCTTTTCCCAACTCCCAATTTCCTTTCTTAAGGAAGGGTCAGAGTAGTGCATATTAACATATTTTATCTTTTCCATACTAGAGGTTTTCATGTTGAAAATTCTAGTACAGACTCTGGTTACATGCTGTCTTTTTTAAAAGAATATCTGCTTAACTTTAATCCATTACTTAAAATCTGGAATACACCAAACCCAATTGTTATATAGAATCACCGAGGGAGAGTTTAATGGAAAAGCAAGGCAGCAAATTAGTACCATATGATTAGCTTGACTAATACTAAGTTTGTTTATTCAAGGCCCCTCGGAAGAATGGACTGTGTTTTTAAGATATGACTTGTTTTCAATACCTGTACAGAGACTTGTCGCTACTGAACTGGACATTTAATTTTCCACTTATTCATTTCCCCCTTACAGATAGCTCTTTGGCTATTTAGTATGTGCATAATGCAGGGAAAAATAATGATAAGAAAAGGGACACAGAGAATATCATAATTAAACCATGCATTTGCAAAATACACTCAGTATACCCAAAACATCCTGATTGCTATAATCAGGTAGATTAAATTTTCAGCAAATGTCTTTTTAAACAGAGGTTTATTTAAAGTCATAAGCAGAGAGGCAGCTTTCAGAATCATCTTATAACACAAAATTAACTAAATTTACCTTTGATTAGTTTTTAAATCACATATAAAGAGAAGTCAAAATGTAAAATCAATAGATTTGTGAAACATTAGGCCATCTTTCCTGACCTTATAGGACAGGTTTATTTTTCCTCATATGAATTCTCAGTAACATAGGCCTACGAGTGTACCACTGGCAAAGGCAGTAACTTACTGCCTCCAGATATGGTTTAAACTTTTATTTTATGGTTGCGAGATTAAAGTTCTGAGCAAATACAGTTGCAAGGGTCAATGAAAGTAAAACATCTATGTGAGAGAATGCTGTGACCACAAGTTAAAAAAAAAATTCACTGTTTTTATAAAGAAAAAAACATTGGCAAAAGAGTTAGAAATGATGATCAAAAGGGATTTAAAGCCAATTACCGTAGAGAAAAACCCAAGCTATGAAATAGAGTTCAGGACTTCAAATCCTCTTACTCTCCCTTTTTCTACTTTATGATGTTGGAAGTTTATATGCAAAATATTTCTCTCTGACCCCCATCTAATGGGCTGGTTGAGAGTGCCAGTGATACTGCTGATGTACTGAATGGTGACCTGCAGAGAATAAGCACAGACAAGGAAACCAATTTCATAGCAGCAAACAAACAAAAAAATTTACTAGAGAAGTAAAGCTTAATATAGCTTTCTCCTCTGGAGAGCTCTGCCTGATTGTGGACAGAGCTCAAAACCAGGTTTCAAAAGCATCACAAACTAGTTCCATTATAAGAGCTCTGCCCAAGATACCTTCAATAAATGGAAAACGCCTTTGGTAATGAGAAGATAGTGATGCAAATACTCCTCCAGGAATTGGGGACACAGGTTTTACAAAACCCATGTCCTCAAGAGCTGTGTTCCTCAAACACACTCACTCCACTTCCAAAGATGAAAATAAGGACCCTTCCTTTCCTACAGAAATATTAATTGAGAAAACTGCTTTATGCAGTGCTGCTCCATCCTGCCACTTCCTGTCCCTCATCACCAATGCCAGTGCCCAGAGATGAAACCTGCCTCCTGCTCCAGGAGGGGGGAGGGGCAGGAGGGGGACAGAGGCCACAGTCAGGGGGGGACCTGAGTGGCATCTGGGCAGGGCAGGTGCTAAGAGGGTTTTTGCCATTTGGGAGGATGATATCATGAAATTAATGTCTTTAAGAAAGAAATTCTGCCTCAAACCACTTCCTCTCCAGTGATTTTCTTGAAGTCCTTTCTTATATAATTCTAGTTTTTTGACAAAGGACACTGACTCTTTTGATCTAGTAATTTAAGAGTAATTTATTGTAAAGTGGTAATTGATTAAGATTCAAGAGTAGATAAAGCTCTCAAACTCAAGCGCTATCTCTCTCTCTCTCTCTCTCTCTCTCTCTCTCTCTCTCTCTCTCTCTCTCACACACACACACACACACACACACACACACACCGAGGAACTTGGCTCACAACTGAGTATTCCTGACTCAGGCCTTCAAGATAGAACCTATGGGGCCGTGACAGAGGAGGCCTCACCAAACTTCTGATCCCTGTATCCTTCTGCTCCCCGCAGAAGTAAGTCTTAAAATGTAAGTTCCCTGATGTCAAATTGTGTTGGTTTAAATTCATAGAGAGCTATAACTGATTGATCGATCTGAAGAACCTTCTAAAGTAGGAGGAAGTTGGAAATGCCATGTTACTTCATTTGGCCAAGGGTAATCCTAAATATCTTTAAAAATTCTATTTTTGTTCTGTGGTGATTATGATGAATGACCCATCACCATGGGGGCAAAGAGGTACCTGTTATAAGCAGAAAACGGGGGCTTTTATGAGATGCAAAATCTCTTTGCTTGTTATGATCATGCATGTTTTCAATCTAGCATGCAATCCAGGAATGAGCTTTCTTTTTGTTTAGTAATAAAATGCCTAACCACATCCTAAAGAAGAGGTTGATTTGCTGGCAATGAAGATGGCAATTGTGGATACAGACGAAAGGCATGGAGAGTCAAGTTTTATTTCCTCAGAAGTCATTTTCTGGCCCTCCAGGGCATTGGGCAATAAATTATCCCAGCTGCCTTCCTTTCACAACTCCTTTAATCCTCTTAGGCCAGGTTTTTCAAGGATCCTGTTTTCTTCCCTCCCTCATTTCAAAATCTGTCCCCTTCCCCAGTGGGATGAGTTCCTGCTATGCCTGGATGAGATTCCAGGTCATTGTCAAGGTCAGATGGGTTAGAAGATTGGCTCTTCCTTAAAAGGCAGTGTGCTCTTGCCTCCACATAGCCAAAGTGAAAGGTGATCCTGGGTCAGAGAAAGTCCAACTATCCCTCCCTCACTCTTTGTACACTCTTTTCTCCCCAGGGGCTAAAGCCCAGTGCAGTTCAGGTCAGATCAGTACATAACACATAGGGAACATTTTCTCTTGCTGCTTTCTCTGGTCCAATTTCCCTCTTGCTGACCTGGCTGTTTGGCTCTGAAAGGTCTAAATCTCAATGGAGCATATATGGTCCATTGGCTAACCTAGTAGTCAGCAAAGTGGCCTATGGGCCAAATCCAGACCTCTGCCTGTTTTTTTTTTTTAAGTAGAATTTTATTGGAATCCCATCTTGCCCATTAATTTATATATTGCCTCTGGCTGCTTTTGTGCTACAATGGCAGAGTTAAGTAGTTGTGACAGAGACCATATGGTTTGTCAGCAAAGCCAAACATATTTACTAACTGGTCCTTCATAGAGAAAATTTGCCAACCCTTGGTCCAGATCACTGTAAAATGGACCTGAAATATTCAATGTTTGGTTACATACAACTGAAACATTCCTAACTAATAGACTGAGGTTTCAGCATAAAACAGAGCAGAAATTATTTGGGACAATCTAGATTAGATTAAGGAGGAAATGGGTGTCCTAACAGTCCAGACCAACTCATTCAATTTATATATATTGGGGTTTTGAACCAATGCACATTTAATTATACAATACGAGAGGCCCAGGACACATGAAATCATGCGTGAGTAGCTCGCCATCGCGAGCCACCATGCAAACTGCCAGCCCCTCCAGGCCGCACAAGCCGCGAGCCCCACGGCCCCACCACGCTGTGCGAGCCCCTAGCCCTGTCCTGCAAGCTGTGAGCCCGGCCCCGCTGCCCCACCGAGAGCAGCTCGAGGGCGGGGGGAGGGGAGGAGGGACCGAGAGGTGCTCCATGCACCTCCTGGTGACTGATCGTTTGGTCATTACAGCGTTATGGTCACTGGCTTTTTATAATATAGATTACTTCTCAATTTGCCATTGTTTCTCTCAGGACATGAGAGTCAGGGTTTGGCAAAACTGGCAGTGGAGAAGGCTGGCTAAGTATCATAGAATGTTCCAGCACTTCCAGAGATTTCCAAACAAATAGTTTTCAGAATCCTCAGTTAAGAAACTGATGGGCGCCATCTTGGTTCCTCTATCCTTAGTCGCTCTGAAAATTTGTACATGAGGGGTCTACCTCAGGATCAAAATATTCTTGGATTCCTAAGCAAAATGCCATTTAATAGTACCCAATCTTACATTTTCCTCTCTGTGTAAAATAATTATATTTTTATGTTTTGCAAATGTGCACATTTCATAAACACTCTATCAGAGTGGGCATTCTAATGTGGTTTCTGCTTTCATGGAAGTTACTCTGTAACCCAAAGAAATAGATAAGTAAATAAAAAACACATTCCATTTTGTACTGCAAAGGAAACTATCAACAAGATGAAAAGGGAACTGACTAAATGGAGTAAAGTATTTGAAATCATATATATAATAACATATATCCAAAATATATAAAGAACTCATACAACCCAAAAGCAAAAAAAAAAAAAAAACACCCAACAAATAATCCAATTTAAAAATGGGCAGATAGCCCATCTAGTGTAGCTCAGTGGTTGAGCATCAACCTATGAATCAGGAGTTCACAGCTCAATTCCCAGTCAGGGTACATGACTAAGTTGTATGCTCAATCACCAGTGTGTATGTATATGTGGGGAGAGGTGTAGGAGGCAGCTGATCAATGATTCTCTCTCATCATTGATGTTTCTGTCTCTTTCTCCCTCTCCCTTCCTCTCTGAAATCAATAAAAATATATTTTTAAAAAGAAAAAGAAAAATGGGCAGATAATTGGAATAGACATTTCTCCAAAGAAGACATACAGATGGCCAGCAGGTACATGAAAAGGTGCTCACCATCACCAGCCATCAGGGAAATACAAATCAAAACCAGAATGAGATATCACCTCTCACCTGTTAGAATGCCATTATCAGAAAGAAAAACAAGTGTTGGTAAGGATATGGATAAAATGGAACTCTTGTTCACTGTTGGTGGGATTGAAAATTGGTGCAGCCATGGAAAACGGTATGAAGGTTCCTTAAAGAATTAAAAATAGGCCTACCATACATATAACCCAGCAATTATGCTCTGGGTATTTATCCAAAATAATGACAACACTAACTCAAAAAGGTATATGCACTCCCATTCATTGCAGCTTTATTTACAACTAGAGGCCCAGTGCACGAAATTCATGCACGGGGGTGGGGCCCTCAGCCCAGCCTGCACCCTCTCCAATCTGGGACCCCGGTGTTATCGGGCCTAAACGGGCAGTTGGACATCCCTCTCACAATCCAGGACTGCTGGCTCCCAACTGCTCACCTGCCTGCCTTCCTGATTGCCCCTAACCGCTTCTGCCTGCCAGCCAGATCACCCCCTAACCACTCCCCTGCCAGCCTGATTGATGCCTAACTGCTCCCCTGCCAGCCTGTTTGCCCCTAACTGCCCTCCCCTGCAGGCCTGGTCACCCCTAACTGCCCTCCCCTGCAGGCCAGGTCCCTCCAACTGCTCTCCCCTGCAGGCCCGGTCATCCCCAACTTCCCTCCTCTGCCAGCCTGGTCTCTCCCAACTGCCCTCCCCAGCTGGCCATCTTGTGGCAGCCATCTTGTGTCCACATGGGGGCAGCCATCTTGTGTTGGAGTGATGGTCAATTTGCATATTACTCTTTTATTAGATAGGATAGTCTTGGATTCCTCCCTTGCAGCCATGGCGGCTTCCTCAATCCTGCATCAGCAGCCCTGGCTCTGTCCCGAAGGACATCCGGTCCGGTCTAATTAGCATATTACACTTTTATTATTATAGATTATGTTGTATACCTGAAACTAAGATAATGTAATGTGTTAATTATATCTAAAAAAAAAATCCACATTCCAAATAGTTACTTCAGCTACATCTCTGGAGAGTGATAACTAAGTGTTGAGGAAGTTGCAATGAGGCAGGTGGCCAATTTGAATAGAATTGTTAGGCAAAGTTACACCGAGGAGCTCAGGTTAGTACAAACCTTTTAAACACGTGTTTTCATGGAGAATAAGGGAAGAGTATTCCAGCTTTTGGACACTTACTAATGGCTGTTATGGTCAATAATGAAGATAATGATGGTTGGAAGCCATTTGCCAAGACTTGGAAGAAGTATGAGGTTTCATTTATAAATGCCAAACTTAAATGAGGACAACAATTTTCCAGTTTATAAAATCTTTCACTTATCCACCAGGAAACATGATAAAATATATAGAATTGCAGTTTCCATGGGCCTTTAACACTTCTTTCTGGCTTAAGTATTTGTGTCTCCATAAGAATGAAAAACTATTGCAATGAAAAACAAAATAGAATTTCAAAGCCATCGTTAAGGATAACACCTGCAACCTGGTTAGATTGCAATACTCAGCCCATAGGAATAGTCACATGACTGCTAATGTCAGTAGGTATCAGCAGAATGCATCCCTGTAACAGCTGATTTACATTATAGCCCTAGTTCAGAGATAGAACATCTGAAAACAGGTTTATAGTTCAGTCTATTAATTCTACAGAAAGATTTGGAATAAAAGATCTTTGAAGGGAAATGAGGATCAATATAAAGATAATTGCTTGGCTTCCAGAAAAACTCTACAGTATGGGCAAAGGATGCATGGTATGGCTCAGAGGTGGGACTCAGAATCTGTGAGAGAATGTTTCTTTGTTCTATCTCACTGATCATATAATTTATGAATGGAAATCCTTAGATATATAATCTGATTCAATCTCTCATCTTATAATGAGAAATGTGCTGATGTCCATTCAAGTACTGGCTGGGCAAAATGCAGTGTCTAGTGATATGAAGGATGCAAGTGGACACAACAATGAATTGGATATGGACCTTATCTATCTTCAGAGAGTTCACAGCATAATAATGGAACAAAGATATATATCTACTAGAGGCCCAGTGCATGATATTCATGCACTTGGTGGGCAGGGGGGAGGGGGGTCCCTCAGCCCGGCCCGCGCCCTTTCACAATCTGGGAGCCCTCAGGCGATGTCTTACTGATGGCTTAGGTTTGCTCACTCCAGGGTGTGGGCCTAAGCTGGCAGTCAGACATCCTTAGCACTGCTGCAGAGGTGGGAGATGCTTCCACCACCACCGCTACTTTAGCCAGCCGTCTGCCTGACCACCAGGGGTCAGCTCCTTCATTGAGCATCTGCCTCCTGGTGGTCAGTGCACATCATAGCAACTGGTCGTTCTGTCATTCGGTCGATTTGCATATTTCCCTTTTGTTATATAGGATATCTATATCTATATCTATATCTATATATCTACATCTACATCTACATTTACATCCTATATAATAAAGAGGTATATGCAAATTGACCATCTTTCCAACACACAAGATGGCTGCCCCCATGTGGTCAAAGATGGCCACTCCCATGTGGACACAAGATGGCCGCCACAAGATGGCTGGCATGGGTGGGCAGTTGGGGGCAACCAGGCCTGCAGGGGAGGGCAGTTGGGGCAACCAGGCCTGCAGGGGAGGGCAGTTAGGGGTGACCAGGCTGGCAAGGGAGGGCAGTTGGGGGTGACCAGGCCAGCAGGGGAGGGAAATTAGGGGTGACTGGGCCAGCAGGGGAGGGCAGTTGGGGGCAACCAGACCTGCAGGGGAGGAGAGTTAGGGGTGACCAGGCCTGCAGGAGAGGGCAGTTGGGGGCAACCAGGCCAGCAGGGGAGGGCAATTGGGGGGGGGGGGGGACCAGGCTGGCAAAGGAGGGCAGTTAGGGGCAACCAGGCCTGCAGGGGAGGGCAGTTGGGGGTGACCAGGCTGGCAGGGGAGGGCAGTTAGAGGCTACCAGGCTGGCAAAGGAGGGCAGTTAGGGGTGACCGGGCCAGCAGGCGAGGGCAGTTAGGGGTGACCAGGCCAGCAGGGGAGGGTAGGTAGGGGCATCAGGCTAGCAGGGGAGCAGTTAGGCGTCAATCAGGCTGGCAGGGGAGTGGTTAGGGGGTAATCAGGCAGGCAGTCAGGTGAGCGGTTTGGAGCCAGCAGTCCTGGATTGTGAGAGGGATGTACGACTGCCTGTTTAGGCCCGATCCCACCTCTCGAGGGGTCCCAGGCTGGGCTGAGGGACACCCCCCCACCCCCCTACCCTGAATATATAGAATTTTGTGCACTGGGCCTCTAGTCTATATATATTACAAAGGAGAAAATATGCACTTGCATTTGAAGATCTCAGGTTTAGATTCAGTGCTATAAGCATTCAGGGGAAGGACATCTTCCTTCTTTTGGAAGGTGGGATTGCAGCAAGAAAGGTTTAGTGAAAAGTTCTCAGCTTAAATTAGGAAGTAAAAACCTGGAACAGGACTAGACACTGCTGGAGACACAGTGACAAAAAAGATAGTCCATGTCTTCATAAAAAATTAGGGGTGTGGAGAGTAAAGATTTAAAAAAAAATAGAATTGAAGAAAGGAGAGTGGATTAGTTGAGCTCTTGATGTACCTCTTCCTGTTGCATTAAAATACAGAGAGGAGGTAAACAAAGAGGCTCTGCATGAGAACACACAGGAAACCTGAACACAGAGTCCTCTCCTACAAAACTCACTATCCATAGCATATGATTCTAGTATTCTGGGACTTCGAGCCTAAACACACACTTGGAGAGTGTAGGGAAGCAAGGGGCACATTCTGGTTTTTATTCCCAAATGGTAGAATAAAAGTGTCAGGTGGTTCTCCTCTATTTTGGGAAAATAGCTTCACTGTGACACTGTGATCTCTGACCTTTGGGAGATGTTTACCAGATTACTTGAGAAATTTCTTCTTGTGTTTCTTTTAACAGAGAATTCAAATGATCTGAATTTGGTGATATTGTCCTTGATACTGTGCTGGTTCAGCCCACTAGGGAAACGGACCCAGTCAGGAGGGGAAAAAGTAATCATCATGTGAATATTTTTCTACTGGTTATTTGTGTCAATGGAGCGGAAATAACTCATAAGGGCATTTTTTATTTATTTTTTTAGAATGCTGGAATGAGATGAAAATGCAATGGCATTTTTATGTGATCTTATAATAATTTTTGTCATTATTGGTTATATCATGTGCTACATTAGTTATGCTTTGTGAAAAATAGATTATTCTCTAATATAATATATTATTTAAGAGACCCAGATCTTGTATTCACTTTCATAAACATATACAGTAATTCATTCTACCTAGAGAATTATTATAGAATCTTCTCTATATTCTCATAGCCTACTTCCCCCCTGCTCTTGCAAAGTTTTTTTTAAAAAATACCCTGTACTAAGTAGGTCATGATTCTTCAGTCTTTCCTGTGGGAAAAGGAAGAATAATGTGGTGCAAATTTTTCCCACCTGAGGCATAGTTAAGACAACATGCTTCGTCAAGTTACCAATGTACCAAGGAAAGGTGCAATGCCAGAACAGTATATAGTATCATTGTTAGGTGCTCTGGCTCAGTAAAGACCAAGTCCACATTGTGACACAAGGGAGCACCTACTTCATAGGGTTGTTGCAAAGATTAAATGACATATTAACTATAAAGCACTTAGCATAATACCTGGCATATAGAAAGCATTCGTAATTATTATCTCTTCCTCTAAGAAGACTAATACCTGAACTTCAGATTGCAGCCTTCCCTCAGTGGACACCAACAGAGCTTCCACATAACCTCTCCTTACTCCAAGTATCTCCAAGTTGTCATGCAATGTGAGCCGAAGAGTATCTACATGGGGCATTCATTCAAATTTACACAGCAAGCTTTCCTCTGTGAATTTGGAATTTATCTTGGGAGATTTATCAGGCATGTGAAAGGGAAATGTCCCCTAAATGAGCTAGAGAAAGCAATGAAAAACAAAGAAAGAAGGCCAAACATGTCAGGATCTGGTCTATTTTTTCCATCACCATGTGCTGTTCTCATTAATGGGAGTTTCTCACACACCCATAAAGGGAACAGCAAAGCGCGTTTTGTTATATAGCATTAAGTCTCATCCAGACATTTCAGGGATGTATTAAGCCATAAATTTTCTCCAGACCATAATCATCTTTGGGAGATTAAGTACTCATGACCTAAAATATTTTTGACCTTTGAAATATTATCAAGATCTTTAAAATCTTTTTTCCCAATAACAAGGCAAATTTACGAAATGTACTTTGTCATGTGAAAATTGAAATTGAAAACTTCTTTCCAATTATATACCAAAAAAAACACTTTTATTTTCTCGTTGGTCAGATCGTTAGCCTAGATAATAGATGAGAGGTAGACAATGGCACATGGGCCACGTCCAGCCCACTGCCTATTTTTGTAAATAAAGTTTTATTGGGTTGCACCTAAGCTTAGTTACTTACATATTGTGGCTACTTTCACTTTAACTCGCAGAATAGGTGGATCATTGCAATAGAAATTCTGTGGCCACAAAAAACTAAAGTATTTACTATCTTGCCTTTATAAAAGAAGTTTGTCAAGCCCCAATCTAGATCATTCTCTTGTGTAGAAGGAATGAATTCTGCTTGAATAATAGATGCCTATCAGACAATTTAAAATTTTTCCATGTTATCAAATTCAGACACTTTACTGATTGGAATGGAAATGAGGACTTGGAGATAGAAATAGTAAGTTGGGAGTTAGGAGTGAGTCATTCATTCATTCATTCATTCATTCATTCCACATAACATACCACCACTACTGCGGTAAATACTGGCACTAGAGTGTGAACAAAATAGGTAAAGCTTCTGGCCTTAGGGAGGGTAAAGTTGATGAGAGAGACAAATAGTAAGCACTTCATTAATTCATGTACTCACTCATTCAGTATCTGTTATGCATCAGGAAATATCTTAGGTACTGGGTATATCCAATTAACCACACAAACCATATACTCTCTAATGAGACAGAGAGATAATAAATAAGTATATGTGAAAATAGTAGGTATTGGTAAGTGCTGTGATGAGAATACTAATTAAATCATATGAGATTGAGGGTTTTTTTTTAATAAGTCAAAAATGGTTCAATATTGGCAATTGTACATGGTTCAACCTATCAGGGATATATGCTAGAGAGTGGCTTTTCAATGACTTTAAATTGTGGGGTCTGGGACAACTTCACCAAGAAGGTGAATCTGAGTTAAGAGTTGTATGACAAGCAGCATCCTGCCCTGCCAATAGCAGATTTCCAGGTAGGGAGAGGAGTAGCTTGTGCAAATATCCTAAGTCCAAAATAAGCTTGACTTGTCTGAGGAAGAGACAGAAGACCAGAGTGGCTGAAGCAACATGGTCTGTGGGGAGAGAGGGAGGAGATATGGCTGGAGGGGTAGTCAGGGCTAAGTCAGATGGAGGTTAGAATAAGGATTCTGGCTTTTATTTGAATAGTAATGGGAGGCTTTTAAATAGAAAAGCCACACCATATTATTTATGTCTTTTGAAGTTTTTTTTCATTCCTCTTGTGTGGAAAATAGACTGAGAGCAAGAACTGAAGCAGGGAGATGTGTTGGGAAGTCGTATAGAGATGATAGCAAGGAAAGGTGGAGAAAGTGAAGAGTCTGTAGATGTTTATGAGATGAAATCAACAGGAGATGGTGACAGTGTAGATGTAATTAAGCGAGAAAGTAGGGGCTTATGGAGGATGCCTTGCTTTCCAATTTGAGTACCTGGCTAGATAGCTGTGTGACTCATTAGCTTGTGAGCACCAGAAAGGAATCAGGTCTTGGGGGTGATTATATATATATAGTTTACAGCCTGTTGAGCTCCAGTCATCTTTAAGACATACCATTGGCTGCGCTGAGAAGTCTGGGAACTCAGAGGAGAAGCCTGGGTTGAGCTGTCTTAAATTATGGGAGGAGAGATGGAAAGGGAAGGGAAGGTGAATAAAATCCCTCAGCCAACATGATGGAGTTCAAGGGAAGGGTATAGCGACAACTTGTTCCGTTAATGAATTCTGTGATCTCATCTAGTCTGTGCTCAATGCCTTCATCTCTTAATGGTAGAGTTAAACTAGATTTGGGGTTTTCTAGACTCTTTCAAAGAGGTGATGCAGGGGCTGGAAGTGTATAGCAAAGGCTAGGTATTCAGAGGTTCACCCCCCCGTTAACTCTCCCTCATTGTCAACTATTTTCCCCTCAAGTAATACCCATAAACATTCAGTCTTGTATTAATCATATTGCCAGGGTGTTTTTCTTTTAATTATTTTAATATGAGGTCTAAATTGTCATTTCCTGTTTCTTCTGTGCACTAAGAATACTTTTTATTGATTTAGCTGATTTTGAATGTTTTCTTTGAGCGAAATTTTTGTGTTTGTCCTTTCTCAATGGTCAAGAGGGGAGTCTTACTGTTGAAAATTATTGGCATGTTTTCAGATGGAAGTTAGATTTCTTTAATGCCCCTTAGCATAGACATTACATTAAAACAGCCAATAGCATGATTCACTGCCTTGATTTTTCCATTTGACAAAATATACCTAGAATGATATATACAGTTCTTAAGAAAGGTTTATGACCTGAACTTGTATCCCAGCAGCAGATCATATCTTAAAACACTAAATTATGGTGTCAGCAGATTTAAAAAGTTGTTCCTTACGATCACTTTTCAAGAGCAACAGGTTTGGCAGAATTCCAGGCTGCATACCTGGAGGCAACGTCGGAAAACATTCCAGGTTTGAAACCTTTCCACTGTCATAAATTAAGCATTCTGCTCATTTATTAATCAGACAAGGGCAGTAACAGTGCTCCTTTTCCTGACCGGAATGGGGTCTCTCCCCTCTGGGATGTCTAAAGCATTTTATTGATGTAAGTCATATCACATACAATCCTGGATGGCATAAGCACACACATCTTCATTCTCCTGCTAGTTGTCCCATTTATAAGGCCATGTTATATCTTTGATTCTCTCACATATGATGGCAGAGACTCATTGTCAGTGACTGACTGGTTAGCTAAAAAAAGTCCTCGTTGTAAACCATGAAGGAATATAAAATGCAATTCATAAACACTATCCCCTTTACAATTCCCTACTTCAGGAAAGCATTACACACAGTTAAAAGGATGATAAAATTATGCTTGCCAAGAAGAGGTGAAGACAATGAGCCTGGCGTACCCAAAGTGGTCAATGTAAAACTTTATATCTTTGCCAGGTCTTGCCAATCCAAGTTTGGGAAGCTTTACTTACTGTAGCCATAAAGTAAATTTTACTTATGTTTGGGACACATTAGGGAAAAGGCAATGTTATGACTGATTTTTAAATGGGTTAAGACTTGGGGTCATCATCCAAAAAGGACTTTTAAGGGCCACATCATCAAAAGTTGTATTGTCCCACACATTCTTAAAGCTAGGGCCTACCTTATCCACTTGTGCAATAATATTAATAAGGTAATCACCAAAAATGATTTTTAAAAAGCATTGTTAAGAAATATTTTAATTTTAGAAATAGACTACTAATCCAGTTAAAGAAAAGAAGAATGTAATTCATTTTAATAGCAGTATTATGAAAACATTTATAGAAGTATTTTACCATCTCTCAATTTCAAATAAAATTTAAACCTATAAACAGAAAAAAAAAATCACTGAAAGACCCATAAAACTGTGCCATTTCACCTAGAAATCCTTGGAATTATTTAATGAAAGCAAAAATCTATATGCATAAAGATGTTCACTGAGTTGTTGTTAATACAAATCAAGGACTGGAGCCAATCGAAATTTTCAACAAATGATAATTTAGTAAATAATGTACGCCAACATTATGGTGCTTTATTTAGCCATTAAAATCATGGTTATGAATGGTAAACAGAAACATGAAAATATGTTTGATATTTACCTGGAAAAACTAAGCAGATTAAAAATGGCACATACAATATGATCTACAACACAAATATACATAAAGTTCTAGAAAGCAAGAAAATCATTAAGATGGATATTGGGTATTTTTTTCTATTTGCTCTTTTGTATAATATTGTTGCTTTTTTTAAACAAAAGTAGACAAACAAAAAGGCAGACTTCATGAGAGGGAAATAAAAAATAGCTAAGTAATCCTATATAATAAAAACCTAATATACAAATTGTCTCCTCAGGTGGTCATTTGACCCGGAGACCGGGAGTTCAACTGCTCGCTATGACATGCGCTGACCACCAGGGGTCAGTGTGGAACATGGCGGGCGTCGGGGACGTGGCAGCGGGCGGCAGTGGAGGCGCTGCCTGCCCCAATGGGCCTTGAGGAGAGCGGGACTGTGGTGGGATGTTGGAGCAGGTGAGCGGGCAGCACCAGGCCAAGCTGTTGCGAGCGGGGTCTCAATTGCTGTGCCCATCTCCCCACATATGGTGACCAGTGGCGGCAGTGGGTGGGGCCACTGCCCAGCTCCCAGGTGCTGAGGGAGCTGGGTGGGATCTCCACAGGCTACCCCTAGGGACCCCACCTGTGCACAAATTCGTGCACAGGGCCTCTGGTACAAGATTAATGTCAGGAAAAAGAGATCCCAGACAGACACATACTTCTAATTCTAAATTTAGTTCCAATGGAACCGTGTTTTGGGGTAGATATTTAGAACAATTTGATATTTTATAGAATCACTTTTAATAAAAATCCCTTAATTTAATTTTTTATATATTAAAACTTGTCAGAAGTGTTTTTTTGCTGGGAAATACCATTTGGTGTTATGCTAAACCTTTGAATTCATTGTGAACTCTATCAAAAGAGTAGGCTGAGACTTGGGTGGAGAGAATACATGAATTTGCTGCTTTGAGTTCCTTGGTTTTAATTTTCCTGGGCCACTGAGCGATGCCAAGGTCAGAGTTCACATTTTTAGGAGCATTCAGAGAAAGAACTCATTTTATAAATTCTACTCATTCAGTTTTAAGGTCAGCTGAGTTTTTCTAGCTTTTCCAAATTTGTCCTGGGGAGAAGGAGAGGACATAGGAGGAACATATTTCCACAGATTGTAAAAAGAAGAGCAGGAATAAATAATGCTTTCTGGAAAGAGTTTGCTTTTCTTTCTTTCTTTCTTTTTTTTTTTTAATCTGAAGTCCCCAAAAGTTTGCTGCATCCCATCCACTCTCATCTCTTCAGGGCCCCATGAAACACAATAATAAATATGAGAACAGGTTCCTGGGACTGAGCTGGTGTCAGAAATCATTTCAGTAAGACTGCGCACACGCTCATTAAAATGCACCGCATTCCCCGGAGTGAGACTGAGGACTTCTCACGCCTCGCTTTACACAACTGCTGGGGTTGTGGCCCTGAGGAAAAGGAGTGTTCCTCCACGCAGATCTGGTTGTCACTGAAAGCCACCACAGGCATTTCGCTTCTCATCCAGCGCTCCTTAATTGGGGTGGGGGTGGGGAGGAACTTGGCCCTGAACTGAAGCAGCGATGAGAGAGAAAGAAAGCAGGCCTACCTTAAAACTTTCCAGTCTTTGAGTGGATCCAAGTCAGAGATTAAGGAAACCATTGTCTAAGAGGCAGCTGAAGGCGAATCCAATCCGAGAGGAGGGGAGAGGGGGTGGGTGCAGGGGAAGAAACCAGCCAGCCTGCTTCTTGGCTCAGGCCAGAGCCATGGGGCGCCCAGCACAGCTCTTCTTACTTCTAGGATTGATAAGCGCTTGTCCTGGCTTTTCTCCACCCCCCAAATCAATCTTGTGCTATATTCCTTCCCAGCCCCGGCTCATTTCTCCACACCACCGTTTAAAGCTCTTGTAATCTGCTCCAACTGATCAAATTTGACCTTTTTGTAGCCCACTTTATTCCAAGCACAGCTCTCCGTTAAATCTCTCTTTATTAACACCGTCCTCCTTGGCTTTCTTTTGGAACAAACACAGATCAAGCCTGAAGCCTCCAGACTTTACCCGCAATCATTTACAGATTACTGCAAGCTGCAGCCCTCTCCTCCTTTGGGGCATTGTTGCTGCCTCAGAGATTTTGCTTTCAGATTCCTGTCAGAAGACTGGTTAGGTTTCTTTCTTCGTGTGTGAGTGTGTGTGAGTGTGTGTGTGTGTGTGTGTGTGTGTGTGTGTGTGTGTGGTTCTGGGACACCAGCTTTGGGCTTAGAGCTTCCCTGAGAAGCTGTAACTACATGACTGTTAGGATTTGTTTTTTAAAAATAATTTGGAACGGGGCTGCTAACAAGCTAGAATTGACTGTGTTTTCTGGCAGAGATTTTGCTCCACTGCTTTTCTCCCCTCCTCTTTTTCTTGTGTTTTAAAATAACATGAAGGGGGGAGGGTGTAGAATCTAAACATTAAGAAAAAAGGGCGTGGCTTTTTCTCCTTCAACCTGTGTATCTTTTGCCCTTTATTTAAAACGGAGCCAAAACCGGTTTGGCTCAGTGGATAGAGCGTCGGCCTGCGGACTGAAGGGTCCCGGGTTCGATTCCGGTCAAGGGCATGTACCTTGGTTGCGGGCACATCCCCAGTGGGGGTTATGCAGGAGGCGGCTGATCGATGTTTCTCTATCATCAATGTTTCTAGCTCTGTATCCCTCTCTCTTCCTCTCTGTAAAAAATCAATAAAATATATTAAAAAAAATAAAATAAAACGGAACATCCTTTGGGGAATCATCTGAAACGGTTCATAGCAGATATTTTTAAAATATCAAGAGCAGGACTGTTTGTCCTCAGTGCCCACAGTGCTGCCGGTGCTGATGTAGATCCTTCCTGAGTGTCTGGGTTTCTTATGCTTTCCAGGGCCCTGCCTAAGACTCCTCAGCCCAGGTGACGCTTCCCCCTGTCCTCACAGGACTCTGGAATTTGAAGACCGTGAAATCAACTAGTCCAGGCACGGACAGACCTTGGTTTCTCAGGTCAAGATTTTCATTACATGTGCATGCCACAGGTGCTGTACTTGGTCTGGTCGTCTGTCTTGGTAACTGATTCCTCTTTTTCTCACACTGACTTTGAAATGAATTTTTAAGATTACCGCCATACAAGGAGAGTCAGCTTTACTGGCCTAACACAACAATTATGATTTACCTGGACACACGGACCAGGGAAAGGCACTGATCTTTGCTTCTCTTGGTTACAAAGATTCTAGCGAGTGTTGGGGGTGTTCAGGACACCCTTGTACTAACCGCATCTTTGCCTCAGAGAAGAGTAAAGATTTGAAGAGAATATGGTGTGATTCAATGTTCTGTAATGACCTTACTGATTAAAATCGTCAGCTGGGAAGAAGGGTTCCAAGTTTTTGCCTTCAGGCAGAACCTATCAAGTAAGAGAATCTGTTCCTTCCATAGGCAAAGAGGTGGTGACAGCTTCGGGAAACATGCCGCTTTTATTGCCAGGAAGCTCTTCTAGTCAATTCCAAATGCCCCTCACAGCATTTTAAATCCAGTCCCTATTTCCTTATTAGCCTTTTCTATAAGAACCCTATCCTTAAAGTATGCAGCAAATCCTCAGTTTAGATGTTTTCTCTTATACAGCCATAGTTACTTTCCTTAATGGCCATAAATTACTCTTCAGAAATGAAACTATTTTTATGCTAAAATTAAAGAGAATTTCGTACCTTTTACAAAAACCATTGCCTTTCTGGGGCTTCTTGCTTCTTTCCCGGCTGTCTTTGCTGTCCCACTGTGGATCTTGGGCCACAGTGTAACAATGTGTAAACATTTACATAATGCGTCTAATCCCCAAGTACTTCACCGACTGTGGGTGATAATAACAGCATTTGTGCAGAGTGTACCTCCAAAGGGTTCTGAAAGCTTAGATAATGAATAAAATGTTTCTCCCTTTAAAATGTTCACAAGAGAAAAACAACAAATTATAATGCAATAGTTTCTGTTACTATAATGACATCATCCTTATATCATTAACCACCACACCCCTGAGCCCACATCTGGGAAAGGAAGGGGATATGTCTTTAACCCTTGGAGTTCAGGGTTAATGGACGAAAGGGGGAGGGACTTAGCTTGCAGCCAAAGGACAAAAGGACAAAAGCATGCTCATAAATTATGAAATACTGCTTCGAAGCAGTAGGCCTTCCAAAAACTTTTTAAAGGCAGTAGAAACTTTCCCTTGAATAAAAAATCTTGTACCAAGTCCAAGAACCGAAACAAATAATAGTGAAAGTTTATTACCAGGTACTAGGCACTGTTCTAATTTCTTTGGGTGTGTTAACTGTTTCAGTCCTAGTAACTAACTTGTTAATGAGGTGCGTTACCAGGAGCACCCCCATTTTGTTAACACACATTAGGACCTTTGCACATGTAGAAGAAAGCAGCTGGTCTGAGCTAGTCATGCGCAGGGTGTATGTGGGTCCTAAAAGGTCTGTCTCTGGGACCCCACTGGAGCTACCACTGCAGAAATATTGAAGCAGCGTGAGTGTGTCTGTTTGGGGGTAGGACTGGGGTTGGGATCAGGTTAAGGGTGAGTAAGAGGGATTGCATGAATCTTGTGCTTTCACTCCTAAGGAGGACACACTTTGAAATCCACTTCCTAAAAGTACTTGATGTGACAGAGTTAAATGATCTTTTAAAGGTTGTATTAAATGGGCTGAATATTTTGCTCTTCTCTTTCTTAATTTTGAAGATCAAAGTGTTTTCTTCACATGATGTAGATTAATTCCATGCTTTATATCTTGCAGATTTCCTTTTCCTGTTCCCCTAAGCATTCCCTGATTCTGAACAGCTTCAGATCAAATAGATCCATTTCTTACCAAGAAAAAGACAACCACTCACCTTCAACTATGAGGGTGATTACTAAAAACAAACAAACAAACAAACAAACAAACAAAATACTGCCCTGTCCAAAACAAGGCCAACTATTCATCTGTAACTCAGGAAAAGCAGTAATAAACTTTCTATACATAAAACTCAAAGGTTAGGACTAACCTTCAGAATCATGGGCTAAAAATATATAATTTTCCTCTATGTTGTGATATGAATTACAAGATTTCATTTCATTTGTCTTCTTTTTCTTACATTTTGATAAATTTACCCCTTTAAAAATCTAATTTTGTTGTTGCTTATAATGGCTCAATACTTGGCTTTCCTGAATGGTCCCAATGTGTTAAAAAAAAAAAAGAATTAATCAATTTAAAGCAACATTCATGATTGTCCTACTATTACTATCAGCAAGACTTATAATTCTCCTTTTCATATAAATAAAATCTATGATACCCTTCCTTCTCCTCAAATACAGAATCCAAAAGAAAAATCCAAATCCAAACCAAAAGCAACCCCACTATTTATACCTCTTTCATCCAAACAAACAACACCCCAAGCCTTGAGCCACAAAGCCTATGAGCCTGTGAATTCCACATGTATTGAGATTAGAGTCACCAGGAAGCAAATTGAAATGCAGAATCTCAGTGAGGAGACACCAGCAGGAGCCAAGGCATCTGCATTTCCTAGCAGACCCAGGCGCTCACGGAACACTCTGGGAAATGCTAAGATAGAGCTAGCAAGCAGAAAATCTACCCTGGTCATGCAGCATCCCAGGTGGGTTTTCATATGGTTGTGGGCAATGTCATTGGAGTCAGAGGTGTGGATCTGTGGGAACTCATCTTATAGGATACAAAGGAGCAAGAAGCACCTGGAGGTGTGAATTAGCCGAAGAAAGAAGGAAAACTATTGGATTCTGTTGGACTAACTATTAAATAGAGCTTCAGAAAGAGAGGTATGATGTCTCAGGAAATTTCTCTCCCATAAAATGTCTAACTTTCTGATCATCAGGAATAAAAAAAAAAAAGCAACTTTCCTATGGAAAATGTTTCTCTATGTCCTATTTTCATTTTCTCTCTCTTCATCTCCAATTTCTGATTCTTAGGAATCTCATTAAGCTAAGTGTTTCATTTTCTGTGCCCAACTCAGTTACTTCCTGATAAAATTTCCCCTCCTGCTTGTTCCAGATTTTTCTTTTTCTTACTTGCCAGCTTGTAACCTTTTTCTCAAGTGGATAGGGTCTCTCTCTCCCTTTAAGAAACAGAAATGACTAATTGGAAATGCATTCTACTTCTGTTAAAGAAGAGTTCCTGGTCTTCGGATGTGCCAGAGTTTTAAAGTTGGCAGATGGAGTGAGCTCAGAAACTCCAGCACTTGTTCTTGACCCTTAAATAGGATCCAGCTTTGCATGCTTTTCATAGCACACCACAGTGTGGCAAGGATGATAAACAAGGGTTTCCCGATAAAATGCAGCACGCCCTGTTAAAGGGGATTTCAGAAAAACAAGGAGTGCATTCTTAGTGTGAGTATGCCCCGAATATTGCATGGGACACATTTACAATAAAAAACAACACCCAATCATTTGTATATTATCTCAACTTCAACTTTAACCCCATGTCTGGTGTTTTTACTTGCCAAATCTGGCAACCCGATGCTAGACTGACTTTTAAATAAAAATGGCAACATAACTGTGATTATTATTTTTCTTTTATGGATTTTTATAAAGGTGTTCCAATGTCATTAAAATACATTTATTTAAAGGTTCTTGAAGCTTTATAAAAATTGTATTAGCTGTGATAAGCCAAACATAAAAAGCCCTACTTCAGGTTGCTTTTTCAACAAAGCAGTGATATGATTGAAGTATGTCTGTCTTCCAATATTGGAAATAAGGAAATGACACACAGCCTTCTTGTCTTCAGACTGGCTAGCTGATTGCATTTTAAGTGTTGATAAAATTGATGTGTTCAAAAGCACTGAAGCTCATGTTTTATGAAATTTGGGAGCATCTCTATATTTATTTTATGCAGTGACTTGCCAATTAACTCAGCTGCTGTGTTTTCTTGTTTTTGAACCAAGCATCAGCTCCTCCCATAAGAAATTTGCACCTGAACAGTTAATCATTCATCTTCAGTTACATAGAATGTGTATTGTACATATTTTCACTTTAAGGATGTCTATAGAGACACACTTCCAAAGATGGTGTTTTTCCTCCCTTTAAAAATAAATGCATTCACTTATAACTTTAATGGGATTTCAAGTGCTTTCCTGTTTGACTCACAAGAACTGATATGATGAAAATGCTATGAGCAAAGGTCTGTGTTTAGGTGCTTTGTCAATGAGTTGAGAATTGCTATTATGGAATACTAAAAAAAAAAATGCTATTATGGAAATTTAAAAAAATCTACAGGGTCTCTAAAGACAGCTACAAAACCTGCTAAGTGTGGGGAAAGACCAAATGTGTTGTTATTCAGCGTCTACATATGTATGGAATATTTTCTACCAGGCGAAGGCCCTCCTAACAATTGGGAAGGAATGCATCTTTCATTGAGTCTTAGTCAGCTGAGCAGGAGGGCAAATGGATTGGAGCTGAGGGAGGGGGAGTGTTGAGTCTTTGCCAGGCATATTTTAAAAGTGAGAAAGGAAGAGAGGAGAGGAGACTCACACCCAGCCTGCTGTTTTTCATGCCATTCAAAGGAATCACAGGCCAAATTTGGTACATACAGTGAACAAAAAAAAAATAGAGCTTTAACTCCTGTACTGCCTAGGAAGATGAGATTTTTAAAAGCTGTGTAATATCCTTCTTTTAATATCCAGTCTGTTTTTGTTAGCACTCAGGGCTTACACCAAGAGGGACAAAGGAATGCCCAGAAGGAAGATACATTGTTCAGACAGTCCCCATATCACAGGCCAGGGAATAAAGCCTGCAACATTGATTTTATAATCGTGGTTTTTTTTTGTTTTGTTTTCTTTAAATGGCAATTTCAGATTACTTGGGTGTTTGTGTGCCTAAAGACAAGACTCCTCACAGGGTTTTAAGAGGGAAATCTGAGTTTTAGAGCAAAATCAAACAGTGTTGCCCAGTCTCCAGTCAATGCAGCAATGTCAACATCTGCTCATGGGGAAGGACTGACTAACCACAAATACTGCCCTTGAATCACTAAACGAAATAGATAAGCTTTCCATTGTTACCCTCAAAGAAAAAAAACAGCAGACCTAAGTGGAATTAAAGAGTGCAACAAGTTCACTTGAAGACACAGATTTAAATACTTAATGACTTGTTCATTTAATTCAAAGTGGTAACCACAACAAACAAAAATATTGATTATGGATTGACTATATAAAGTATTTATTTGGCAATCAAATGCTCCATTAACATGCCAAAGTATTTTCCAATTAGTCTAATAGGTAAGGCAGTGCCTTTCACCATGGTGAAGGATCAGGTTTCTTTTTCTTTTAAATTTCCAATATGTTGCTCACCAATACTTTTGCAAAATACAATAACATTGAATTACAAATTTATGTCTAACCCCCAATTTTTATTTATTTTTATTATTTTTAAAAATTGATTTTTAGAGAGAGATGAATAGAGAAAGCGGGAAACATTGATCTCTGCCTCCTACATGTCCCCTACCGGGGATCAAGCCCACAACCCAGACATGTGCTTGACCAGGAATCTAACTGGCAACCTTTTGGTGCATGAGACGATGCCCAACCAACAAGCCACACTGGGCAGGGCCCCATTTTTTACATTATTGGATTAATAGACATAAAATTACTCCATAAAATTGTTATGTGTCTAAACTCTTACTCTTAATTGTTACAAATTTGTTATACACTGAGTGGCCAGATTATTATGATCTCTGAACACATAATAATCTGGCCACTCAGTATATATCTTATATAATAAAAGGCTAATATGCAAATTGTCCCCTTGACCAGGAGTTTGACCAGCAGGCAGGCCGGCCAACCACCCATGTCCCCTCCCCCTGGCCAGGCTGGACCCC
The DNA here is from genome assembly GCF_951640355.1 of Cnephaeus nilssonii. Taxonomy (NCBI): domain Eukaryota; kingdom Metazoa; phylum Chordata; class Mammalia; order Chiroptera; family Vespertilionidae; genus Cnephaeus; species Cnephaeus nilssonii. The sequence continues at coordinate 35,151,716 of NC_137072.1, read as the reverse complement.
ACCCACGAATTCATGTACTGGGCCTCTCTCTCTCTCTCTCTCTCTCTCTCTCTCTCTCTCTCTATATATATATATATATATATATATATATATATATATACTGGGTAGCCAGATTATTATGCGTTCAGAGATCATAATAATCTGGCCACTCAGTGTAATTTATTATAAACAAACGATCCACAGACCAGCATTGGTCTGCTTTCCACACTCTAAGGAGTACTGATGAAAAGTATCCAACAATAATAAGAAAACAATTTATTGAGACTTTTAAAGAATAGTTTTAGGATCTGTATTGAACTAAGCCTTGTATGAGCCAAGGTGAATAGGAACTATATCCATTTATATTGTTGATAAAAAGAAAAAACACACACACTATTTTAGTAAATAATGAAAAATTAAAATCAATGAACTTAAAAGCCACCTAATGTTCAACATTCCTAAACTCACCATTTAATGAGAAAATTTTAAGTCATTTATTAAATTGGGACCTGAGTTCATTGAAAATACTTCTTTGTTGACTGGTAAAGTGGTAATTAGTAAGTGTGACATAGCTCCAACTGGTTCCTCTCATTTCTATTTTATTTACTGATTCCTATTCTACATTAGAGAAAGGAAAGCAAAACTGCAGTTTGCCACAATTTAAGATATATCACTAGGTAAAAGTCCAACTGTATTTTTCCCAAAAAACCATTTAGATTACAAAATATTTTGGAGGGCTCTTATTTAATTTTCTCTAGTGTATGTCAGCATTTTTTTAGATCACTATCACTAAACAATTGAGACACAGTTGTAAATAGAAGGGCCTAGACATAAAAATAGAGGGAAATTTCATTGATTAAACAAACACATGGCATTTACTATGTATCAGGAACTGTTTAAAGGCTTTACAAAAATAAACTCACATAATCCTCACAGCCACCTATGAAGCACACTCTATTTTTATTGTTCAGATGAGGAAACTAAAGTACAAAGAGGGTAAATGATTTTCATAGTGAGGACGTGGCATGATCTGAAACTAAGCGCACACTCATGCATACACAAGGGGCATCCTCTCATGGGCAATCAGAAAGAAGGGGAAAGCATTTTTAATATCATAAATGCAATAAATGCAATCCCACTGGACAATTCAATTAATGAGTGTCGTAATTTAAATAAAACTTGACCATGAACATATCAAGGCAGAAGGCAAAACCCTGGATTTATTCTTTTTAGATCACTGAAGATGCATGGATCATCCATTCACCTCCCTTTACAACTGTCTTTTCTGAGTTAGGTAACTATAGTAATACTAGGGCCCAGTGCATGAATTCGTGCACCTTGAAAGGAACTGTGGGCCTCGAGGCTACTGTGGGCACAGGGGCGGGTCTTGGCCCATTCTCTGTGCCCCTGCCCGGTCCCTCCCGCTGTGGCCTCCAGTCCTCTGTCTGCCAGCAGCCCCGCTCCTGCTGCCGCCGCTCCCACATGCTGATGGCGCCGGCCCTGCTCACACCCACTGGTGGCGTGGAGCAATTAGGGCTGGCACCAGCAGCAGGTGTGAGCGACGGCTGCTGCCCTGATCACCCCTCAGGAGCAGGGGGAGGTGGAGAAGCCCTCAGGGGTGTTTGGGGCTAGCAGCTGCTCACACCTGCTGACAGTGCCAAGTGATTGGGACCGGTGCCAGGAGCTGGCAGCGGGGGTGAGTGATGGCTCCTGCACCAGTTGCAGGTGTGAGCGGGGCCGGTGCTGGCAGTGGGTATGAGTGGGGCCATTGCCAGCAGTGGGTGTGAGCACTGGGCAGGACCGTGGTGCATGCGAGCAAAGAATTTTCAGTAACCACCAGAAGCTCGCCCCAATGACAGCAACCGGTGCCCACCATGTTCCACGCTCTGCCACCCACTGCTGATGCCCGCCATGTTTCACACACGCCCCTTGGTGGTCAGAGCACATCATAGTGATGGGTTATTCGGTTGGTCCGACGTTCGGTCTATTTGCATATTAGCCTTTTATTATATAGAATGATGACTACTCACTTGCCTTCATACTTTCCTTTGTAAACATCCATCCCTAATTGTTCATTTAAAGAAGAAAACAATACCCCCCCCCCCCCAATACTCATCTCTGTATGATTTATACATACTCTACCAAAGCTTACAAAGGATCAAAGTATTTGAGTGTGTTGGCAACAAAAGTCATACAGCTCTTCAGGTGCTCAGAGGGAAACTATTATTCATCATATAAACTAAAACTTATGTCTGTAATACGCTTAACAATAAAAAATAAATTAAAAACAGACAAACAAAAAACTTATATGCATGTAAGTACAATTGTGAAAGAGATATTTCTAAGAGGAAAAAAGGAAAGAAGACATACCCAGACAATAATTATCATAGGATTCTATTGGTGCAAAATTAAACATAGTATTTATACTTTTCCATGACTAGAAAAATAATGAAAGGAAACATAACAGAAGAACTAGAATAATGACTCAAATAATATCATTTGAAAAACTGTGGAGACTATATAGAGGTAAAAATATTAGGCTCTCAATTCATATTAGTAGAAACGAATATGAATAGTAGTAATCAAACAAAAATAGTAGATAAATTGAAGAACTAAATGTAAAACTGTAACTACAGAAAATTAGAGGATAATCTACCTGAGGCAAATCTTTGTCTTAATAAATTTCTCTGCTTTTTAAGTAAAATAAATTATAAAGACAATTTTTAAATAAGAGCAAATATTAAAAATATGAAGAAAAGTTTTACATTTTACTACATAAAATTCCATTTGTCAAAACATACATAACATTGAAATATGAAAAACAAATTAAGAAATGTGCATGTATAATGGAGCAAAACCCTGTGAATGTAATACTAGAAAAATGTGGGCAAATGCCAACAACAAAAATGTACAGAAGGAGAAATTCAAATAAAAATATGTATGTAATATCTCTATAAGAATCCTAGAAATAAAAGTTTAAAATGAGATATAGTGTTTTACCCTTTGAATTTAAACACTTTTAGAAGATTATATTTAATGGCAGAATGAGATATGATTAAATGTGTCCAATCATGTATGAATGTTTAATTGCTGTCCAGAAAGCAATTTGATGGTATGTATTTAAAAAGTTTAAATATTTCTTCCATTTGATACTGAAATTATGCTTTTAAAATTTTTGTTTTTAAGATTTATATAGAAGACAATTTATTGCAGTACTAATTCCATTAATGAGCTATTAGAGGCAACTTAAAAATCCAACAATTAAAGGTGCATTAAAAAATGTGTCTATATATAATTGGGATATTATGAAGACATGAAAACCATGTTTTGGTGGAATAAGTTTGAAAGATGTTCACAATAAAATAAGTGGAAAAAAACAGGTCATAACATGTTGTATATGATGCATTATCGATATTTGGCATTGCTACCAGGGTTGTAAACTCAATTGCCAAGAGTCTACATTGGTATCATAGTGAGTAATGCTGGCAGGGAAGATGCCTTTTAAAATCCAATAATCTTCCTTTCTCCAGTTTTTCAAGAAACACTCTGCCTTCTTTGTCTAGCTTTCTCTTTTAAAATTATCTTTGCTCCCCCCACCACCCAACTTTCCTCTTTACTGTAAGAAAGAATAATCACTGGCAATGAGAATTCAGCATCAGATTAAGGAATAGGATGCAGAGGTAGGAGTGAGGCTTCCTGGAGAAGGAGCCCTCTAAGGACAGGTACCCTATCTAGTTCTCATCTGTTCTTGCCATGGCAGAGTGAGGCCAAATCTGCACTTGATTCAGAGATGACATAAATCTTATTTTTTATGTGAATTCTAATTTTTTGTTTTGTGAATCCTCACCTGAGGATGTTTTTCCTTTTATTTATTTATTTTTTTTAGAGAGAGAGTTGAAGGGAGGGGGAGAGACACAGAGAGAGAAACATGGATGTGTGAGAGATGCATGGATTGGTTGCCTCCGATATGCACCCTGACCAGGGCCTGAGATCGAGCCTGCAACCTAGGTACCTGCCCTTGACTGGAATCAAACCCAGGACCCTCCAGTTTGAGGGTCAATGCTCTATCCACTGAGCCAAACAGGCTAGGGCATAAATTCTGCTTTTTAATTGTTGACTCAACATTTTCTTTCTATCTATCTATCTATCTATCTATCTATCTATCTATCTATCTATCATCTATCTATCTATCTATCTATCTATCTATCTATCTATCATCTGTCTATCTATCTATCATCTATCATCACCTTCCTATCTATAATGTTTATATATAGGGTGTTCCCAAAAATGTATAAACACACTTAGAATAATCACAAAGGCAGTGTTTATTAAAATACATTTCATTTTCAAAATTGAGCTGTCAGCTGTTAGAGTGTGTATACATTTTTTGGGACACCCTGTACATACTGTGAAGATGAAACAAAGCACATCAAGGGGCTTCAAATTTGTGACCACCACCTTTCACGCTTATGTGTATGAATGCAAAAATGACTGGCAATGAAAATGCAAAAATAATACATTATTACATAATTTCATTTTCTTTACATTTTTCTATTTTCTTAAGTTCTCTCCATCTATTTCGTTTTATAATCAGAAAAGTGTGACCTGTCATATTATTTTATCTATTTATTAATCCTCTTAGGAGATATAAAGTTGTTTTTAAAAATATGAAGGGTCCTCTTCTGCAGTTTGTCTCTGATCTTATATTTCTAAATATGTCCACACTTCTACATAGTTATAGATCATGTTATTATTTATGAAATCATTATTTCTAAGCTGTCAGAAGCTTCTTTGAAAAACAGGGGTTTAAACATTTATCTTATTTTTTACTCCCTTGTGACATAACCTAATCATTTTGCCCTAATTTCATCTGCATTTTTCTTTTGTCCTTTAAATCCTATCTACCCTTCCCAATTATAGCTAGGTGATATTAAGCGATGTTTTTATTCTAGTACTAGACTCCATTGCTGGTACAATTTTAGCAGTTTACTGGGCAAAGTGTCTTTTATTATATAAAACTAGCTGTACCCGGCCACGCATTGCTGTGGCTCAGTCTGGTTAAATGGAAAAGAAAGAAAAGAGAAAACGCACGTTTCTAATATGTTTAATTTCACAATGCTTGTGGGTATACAATATTTTTTGTTGTTCATTGTCTGTGCAGATATAGAGATTGTCTGGTTTGCCGACTCTAGAACACACAACATATAATTGTCCATGTGAGAAGCAATCCCTGTCTAGATCTAAACCGCACAATTCTAAAGATTGGCCCTGAGCTTTGTTGATGGTGATTGCAAACGCCAATCGAATTGGGAATTGCAATCTCTTAAATTGAAATGGCATATCCGTTGGAATCATAGGAATGTGAGGAATGAGGACATCTTCACCTTTGAAAGGTCCTGTCAAGATTGTTGCTTCTACGACATTGCTCATTAATTTTTTTACTGCAAGCCGCGTGCCGTTGCAAAGCTTTGGCTGGTTGATATTTCGCAACATGATAATTGGCACGCCGATTTTCAATTGCAGTACGTGCGGTGGTATCCCTGGCAGATCGAGTGAATTCAAAAATTCTGTTGGATAATTAACCGCTTCATCTGCTTCCACAACAGTGTCGACGGACTTGTATGTGACTGCCTCGCTTTGAATGTTAGACTGAATAATATTAAGTTCGTAGACGTCTTTGTTCTTGGTCGCAAGAATAGCTCATTCACTCAGCCAATCGTGATTCTTATAATTGGTTTGAATATTGGGAAATACTTTTTCAACCAATTCTTCTTTTGACGTCACTAAATTGCAGAAGTTATGAGGCAATGAAATTCGTCCTGAGGTCAGATCAACCGGCACCTTTCCGTTCCCAATTTCCAGCAATTGATATGAGAATATCTCAGCTGATCGATCGTTTTGCAGCTGGACACGCATATTTGTAGTTAATATTAACGTCTTTACGTGTCATCACAAAGTAGAGTATTTCAGGCAAGCATTTATTTCGTCCTCTGGTGTCGATCGAGGAATTACAGGTAATGTTTGCCTGAAATCTCCTGCAAGCAATATTAATGCGTTCCCAAATGGTCTGATGTTTCCATGCAAATTTTGCAATGATCGATCAAGAGCCTCGAGTGATTTTTTGTGAGCCATTGTGCATTCATCCCAAACAATAAGTTTGCATTTCTGCAATACTTTTGCCATGCCGGATGCTTTGGAAATGTTGCACGTGGGAGTTTCAATGAATTGTATGTTCAATGGCAATTTCAAAGCGGAATGAGCAGTTCTTCCACCTGGTAGCAATGTCGCAGCTATTCCGGACAATGCAAGAGACAAGGCTATGTCATTTTGGGATCGAATTGCTGCCAGAATCAATCTAATTAGGAACGTTTTACCAGTTCCTCCTGGCACATCTAAGAAGATTTCTCCAACCCCGTTAATGACAGTGTGTATTATTTGATCATAAATGCCTTTATACGACAAAAGATCACCCGTGATGTAATTTTGTTCACGATGTAATTCTACATCGAACGAAGCAGCAGCAGATTGATTTGGTGATGGCATTCTCAATTGATTGAGAACTTTGTTCGCGATTTTTAAGCACAAATCTTCAATCATTATCAACATTGAAATGGAATCGTAAAAGTGGAAATTTGGAAATCGTAAGTGGATTGTAAATCGGAAACATTGAAATGGAATCGTAAAATATTTAGTATAGCCTGTGTTGCTTTTACGTCCAACAGATGGCGCTGTTTTTCAAAAAAAGCATGTTTTTTACCTGTCACAGGTGTGATATCTATATAATAGTAGGTATGAGGTATATAAAAACACGCGCGTATTCGAATGCAACATTGTGTCAAAATTTCAAAGCAATCGGTGAAGAACTTTCGGAGATTTAAGATTTTGAACAAACGAACATTTACATTTTTATTTATATAGAAGATATTAGAACATCCCATAAGTGTTTGGACAGGGATGGCTTTGAGAGAATAGAAAGCTTTAAGGTTTAATTAGCACTGTCATGCCATCTCTCAGACACAGGCTTCTCTGGATAGTCACCCTACAAAAGGGGATTTAAAAAAGGAGAAAGGAATGTAGTCACAAGTATAGTACTAAATCTAGAAAGGAAAGAATGTAATAGGCTCAGCCGATTGAGGGTTATGATAAAATAACTGGCAAAAACTACAAAGCCCTCCCTGTATGTAAGGACAAAGAATGCTTTTGACAAAGCTCACAACAAATTAATTACAGAATCACTACGGCACACATACAATAATCTTTATACACCTCCCGCTCCCGGTGTCTTATGTTTAAAGGGTGAGGCTTCCCGGAAACAAGATGGTTGGACCATTTCTCTTGTTTATAAAGCTGGTTTGTTAGGAAAACTGGAAAAACAGAGAGAACAATCTGGCTTTCATTTTTAGCTAGCTATTTTTTTCTACTTCCTCTATTTTACTGGAAGCATATTGTGTTTTTAAAAGTATTAAGTCAAAAGAAAAAATGTTCAAATTAGTACAGCATCAAAACAAGTGTATCCTAGCTATTAGGTTGATGTCATTGGACCAGGACATAGTGTAATTCATTTTCAAAGAAAGGCTTGATATAACCTTTAAAATGAGAATTTTTTTTTTTAATGTGTGATATCAAACCTTGAGGGCTTTCTTCCTACTGAAGCATTCAAAAGTGAGAATTCTGATATCTTGTTGACAATGTTTAAATGAGTATGTCAGTTTATAATTACAAATGCAAGAAGGAACTTTTTATAACTGAATATTTAACACATATTAAAGTTATAACACAAGCCACATAATGTAATTCTTGCCCCATTTTGCTCATGTTTTCTTTCTACAAAGTATGTATATAAAAATTTCTCACTTTAAAACTTGAAAATAGTTTTCTGAGATCATGAGTTTGTTATAAAAATGGGGGTATATTATAATATAATGCATTTTAATAATATAAACCTTTAATGCATTTTAATAATATAATCCTTATAGGAAAATAAAGATGGAAAGGAAAAGAGGTAAATATTTCCTGAAGCGGCAGAGGGTGCAGAGAGGTTAAATTCACTATGTTTATCATTGAAACTTTGCTTAATTATAGATTGCTTCCTACTTCCATTCACCTTTCAGGTGAGATGGCAGACCATCTGATCCGTATGGAAATGTCTTTCCCCAATCCTCTTCTTACTTCCCTGTGACCTCCTCCAAATAAGGTCAGAAAACAAATGTTTTCTGTTAACTTGATTTCCATTCTCTGAGTTGAATCACAGAGTATAGAAAACTTGTTATAACCGATTGAGAAATATAGCAATGGTTCCAGGGTTTCTACTCTATAACTTCCTTTTAAAAAATTAACCCTTTGTAGGGATTTATTTTTCAGGTAAGGTATGATTGAAGACACCATTCTTGCCCGGCTAGCATGGCTCAGTGGTTGAGCATTAACCTATGAACCAGGAGGTCATGGTTTGATTCCTGGAGGTCAGGGCACATGCCAGGGTTGCAGGCTCTATCCCAATGCAGGCTCTATCTCAAATGTGGGGCGTGTAGGAGGCAGCTAATCAATGATTCTTTCTCATCATTGATGTTTCTATTTCTCTCTCCCTCTCCCTTCCTCTCTGAAAAAAAAAAAAAAGACATAGTCCAGATCTAAGTTTTATGATTGGCCAACTGTGTGCCTTTTTGATGTGGTAGCTTAGGATCATTTTTACTGCCTCTCTAAATTTCCAGCATGACCACAAATCCATTTGTAGACAGTTTAAAGGGGGGGATGTTTATTCTTGATAACACTTAATATGGGCCAAGAATTTTATATGCATTACCTCTTTTTATGCTCACATAAGCACTACGAGGTATGTATTATTATAGCCCTTGTTTCACATATTAGGGAATGGGAGCATGCCCAAAATAGCAATAAATAGTGGAGCAGTGATTCAAACTTACCTGTGGCTGACCACAGAACCCACCCTTTACCAGGGGTTCTCAACCTTGGCTCAGAACTTTATCATTCCAATGTCAGGACACCCTCCAGATGAAAATGGAATAGAATTTCAGAGGGTGGTACCATCCAAGCACTAGTATTTTAAAAAACTTCCAGGTAACGTGCTAATGTGTGGTTGGGTTGATAACACTGTGCCACATGGATTTCATTGTCCACTACAAGGAGTCAAGATGAGGACAGGCTATAATTCACACTTGAGTCAAGGGCACAGGGAAGTTTTATGAATCTAAACTTTATATTTGACAGTAATGCTTCGTAATGGTTTCAGTATTCAAATGCAGTGGAATTCTACTTGAAAAACTTAAAATTATGTAATTAAACACTTTGAGTTTTGGTTGCGTGTATTCACAGATCCAAGCCTGCCAATAAGACATAGGGTGGAGGCAGTGAGGGTACCGGAAGGCAGGTGAAATGAAATGGGTCTAGGTGTGTGTAGCTAAACATCTTAAGCCATGGAAACCCCAGAGACATGGCCCCAAGGCAGCTAGTGTGAGATCATGACCTTCAGTTCTTGTTTTGTTTTGGAATAGCCCTGCTGAAGACTGAAAAGATTATCACTCAGAACTTCTGCTGCAGGGCCTGTCAGTCTTCTGGAAATTAGCAGGAATTCATTTCCTGAGGCTTCAATAACAAAATACCACAAACTGAGTGGCTTAAACAACATAAATTTATTGTCTCACATCTGGGGACTGTAAATTTAAGATCAAAGTATCAGCAAGGTTGGTTCCTTCTAGGGCTGAGAGGGAGAATCTGTTTCAGGCTTCCCTCCCAGCTTCTGGTAGCCTCCCACATTTCTAGTTTGTAGATGGCCATCTCCTTTCTTCATGTTTCTCCATCTCTACATTCAAATTTCCCCCTTTTATTAGGATGCAGGCATATTAGATTAAGGCCCTTCCTAATGATCTTATCTTAATGGAATAACCTACAAAGACCTTATGTCCACAGGTTCTAGGGAATAGGAATTTAATATTTTTAGGGGGACACAATTCAACCAATAACAAATACTTTATGCCTACTGAAAGAAGTTATCATAAGCCAGAAATTGCAAAAAGCCCTAGAGAGAGGAAATTCCTTATTTTTCTGGGGGAAAAAAGATAACTATACCTTAAATGTGCATATGATTTTAAAGCTTATAACATTCATAGACACTCTACTTCCCAGTCTTCACAGTGGCCCTTTAGATTTAAATAAATTTTAAATCAGAGTTTCTTTAAACACTCGAGGCCACAAAACTACTAAGAGGGGGAGGTATCCTTGGTTGAAGTTGAGGCATCCAACTACACCCATACCTATTGTTCTCCCAATATTAATTAAGGGCTCAGCCTGACTCATCACAGCCCTTGAGGGTAGCATGGCTATGAAACCTCAAATTTACTGAGCTGATGCCATAAAAAATCTGAATGGTCCTCTGGCTGCAAGGAGGCAAAGGAAGGTGAATATGTTCACCCTCACAAAGTGGAACATTCAAGATGGGATACTGAGGCAAAAAGAACAAGAAAATGCTACCATTTTATGTGCTTCTGTCGATACTGTTTACTGGCAAGGGAGAGGACACTGAAGACTAGCTGTTTTGGTATGTGGGTTCTTTTTCTCAAAATGCTTTTATTGATGGAATTACTTGATTTCTTAGTGTTTCAGTGATGACTCAAGAGGAGTAGAATGTTTCCTCAACAAGGTGTATTGCTTTTTGAAACTTGCTGGTCCTCAAGTGGAACAGTTATTCAGAATCTGTAATAAACCTATTGACAAGTTAAACTAATAGGAGTTGTATTGATGTGTAGGATTCTAGATAATGGTGTCATGCACAGAAACCCTTGCAAACTCAGCCACAGATATTTGGGCTCCTTGGCTTTCCGGGTGTTTTCCTCCATTATCAAATAACTTTCTTAGGTCTGAAGGGACAGATCTCTAGAGTAACTGAGCTGGATTGCTGACCCGGCAACACTGAGAAGCATTGGGTGTCTACCATCTGATTAAAAATGGCAAGAGCAATCTAATGAACACAATAAACTGACAGAAAAAATAGATCCAGGGACCTGTAGGCATGGAACAGACTGACATTTCTCGGGACAGGAGGTGGAGGGGGGGAAGAGATTAACCAAACAATTTATATACATATATGAATAACCAATGGACACACACAATAATGTGGTGAAGGCCTGGGTGGGGCGAGGGCTCAGTGGAGGGGAATACAGGGGGTGGGGGTGGGGGTGGGGGGAGCGATTGGAGGACATCTGTAATACTGTCAACAATTTTATTAAATGCCCAGGGTAAGTGCCTCCAAGAATCTTTGATTCTTGCCAGATATTCACATGCACAGAATTTGGGTGAGATTAGGAAGTTCCCCCAAAAATGGCTATTTGGCTTTAGACTCTAGTAAAACAAAACAAATAAAAAACAAACCAGAGTGTTTAAATCATAACAGATGTCCAAATATATGATTTAAAAGACACTTTTTCAAAGGAAGTGTTATTCCTCTTGAGAAAAACTGAACAAAGCAAAACAAAAACATAAAACCCTCTATTATAAAAAATATCAGGACTAAAGGTGGACAGAAAAATTGTCAGAATCCCCCCTCTCTCCTTTTCTTCCCATATTACCTAAAAGCAATTTCATCTTCTCATCCTCTCTAACTCCCTACTCTTGACCAAACTTTTCCTCAGGGACCTACCAATATAGGCCCTTGGGAGGAACATTGTATACTAGAAAGGTGAGAGTTTTCTTAAATATCATTCAGATGAGCTGGATGAAGAGTTCAGGTCAGTGGTTTTTGACCCTGATTGCACTTCAGAATCTCTTGGGGAAGTATTTATTTATTATTTTTTAAAATATATTTTTATTGATATCAGAGAGGAAGGGAGAGGGAGAGAGAGATAGAAACATCAATGATGAGAGAGAATCATTGATTGGCTGCCTCCTGCAAACCCCATACTGGGGATTGCACCCACAACCTGAGCATGTACCCTTGACTGGACTCGAACCCAGGATGCTTGAGTCCACAGGCTAACGCTCTATCCACTGAGCCAAACCAGCTAGGGCAACTGGGGAAGTATTTAAAAACATCAATGTCTGTGCTTCAGCCCAGAATATTTGAATTTTAAACTCTTGAGGACATGAACATCTGCCCTTCTCCCCCCCTCCACCCCCTCACCCCCAATATCCTCAGATGAATGTGATGAAGATTAAGTGTGAGAACCACTGGGATACCTAGTCATGATCATTCAGTTTGTGAATCATCACAGCCTGCTAACAGAAAGCTTCATGCTGCCCCAGGAAAAACGGGGTGCAGAGGCTGAATAAAGGACAAGAGGAAGAGAAAGAAGAAAGCAAAACAGAAGGAAAAGGAAGAAAGAGCTTGGCCTCATTTTTATTCTTCACACTAACAGGAAAAGAGAAAATAAGGTGAAACTAGCTTAAAAATATTTCTGGCTCCATAGAGTGAAATCTATTCCTTAAACCTTAGCTATATTATATCACATGGGAGGGTAAAAGGAATACAGTTCGTGAACTGTAGCCCGTGATACAAATGTAAGTTATGGAGAGATGACAAAGTGGAAGGAGAAAAAAAGTTAAAATGAAAGAGTGACTCACACTTGGTCAAATGCATACTATTCAGTTAGGTTCTTTCCAAATACCTCTTCATGGGGTCTGTACTCTGTGCCTTCCATGGTCCATCTTTGTTCTTTTGTTTTTTGCACTGACCCTCAGAGGAGATGGTATGTATCAAATTATGAACAGGTGATTTCATTACCTCGGCCTGATACGGGATCCAAATGGTTATCAAGACCAAGTTCAAAAGTCATCTCCTCCATGAAGCCTTCCTGGACTCCTAGCAAGAATTTTAGTTGTTCCCTCCAGTTTTCCCATTATCCCATGTATGCATCTCCACTAGAACACACTGCTCCAGAGTTACTTGTATCCTGTTTTTCTTGCCAACTGACTGTAGTTCTCAGAATTTTTAACTATGACTAACTTTTGTTCTTAAACCTGTATTCATTTGTTTATTCTTTACATGCAGATTTACTGTGTTGATCACCCATCTCCACTAGAACACACTGCTCCAGAGTTACTTGTATCCTGTTTTTCTTGCCAACTGACTGTAGTTCTCAGAATTTTTAACTATGACTAACTTTTGTTCTAAAATCTGTATTCATTTGTTTATTCTTTACATGCAGATTTACTGTATTGATCGCCAGATTCTATGCTCTAAATAAGGCAGGGATTATAACACCATAAGGCACTTATGGTCTGGTTAGAGGAACAAACAAATAAATAGGTGAGTACTATTCAGAGTGATTCAGTTCATAACTCAGGTATGCAAGAAATATGTCTTTATTTTTCTTTAACTTTTTTTTTTACCTCCTATTTCACCAGGGCAACTCAGTTAACCCTCACTTAAATATCAATTAACCCATAGTCTCTCACCCTTTTCCTAGACTTTGTCTCAGTTCTGGGAACTTACAAATTACTGAAGTTTTAGAAACAGGGGAGTCACCTGCTGCTTGAGCTATCTGTCTATGCATGTGTGTGCTTTCATATCCATGCAGACAGGCACCTACACACTTCATATTTTTGCCTCCCTGGCCCCTCCAGATTTGATAGTTCCTTCTCTCAGTCACTCTATTAGCTTAAAATTCCTGTCAAATCTTCCTTGGGAACTTGACTTCTACTATCACTATGCCCAAGAAAATAGGATACATTCTCTATGCCCCAACACCCCTTCTCATCAGGAGGCAGATTTGGGTGATCATGGTGTAAATGGGGAGGAGGAATGCTCTCTTTTCTCTTTCAAATATTTGGAATATGGTGCTACATCAGGAGGGGAGAAACTAATTTTGGAAGTAGGGGATGAGTTTGGAGAATTCTTGCAAGAAAGTATCTCTAGGCTGAGACCTAAGGTTGCCAAAGAGAAAAGATATGTGATCCAAAGACTGCTGTGCAGGCAGAGAGAAGAGCTATGAGGGAAGTGAGAGGGAGGAAGTCAAGGGAATGTCAATGGTTACTTATGACTGGGGTGTGGAGTTCAAGGCAGGAGTGATAAGAAATAAATTTGGAGAAAGGAGTATGCAGGAGGCCAGATCATGAAGGGCTATGAAGTCATGTTTTAGTGTTTTGGTTCTTTCTTAAGACAAAGGGAGCAAGGGTAGGTGAACACTTAAAATTTTTAAATTTTTTAAAATTTTCAAAATCGATCTGAATTTTTTAGAGACACCACCCTGGCTGCAGTTGAGAAATGGACTAAAAGGAAGTGAGACTTGAGGCAGGAAGACCATTCGGGGAGTGTGGGGTTGACACTCCCTGAATGGTCTTATCTCTTGCCTTGTCAAGAGATAAGAGAGGGTCAGAATTGAGGCAGTGTGGGAGGAGGAAAGGAAGTTGGGTAGAAAGTTGCTATGAAGGTAGGATCAGACTGAACTAAGGGACTCATCAGATGTTAAGGGTGAGGGAGAGAGAGGAGACAGGTCTGACATATTTAATTCCAGCCTGAGCAACTTGTTAAATGGAGTGGCATTCTTTAAGGAAGTGCAGAAGGAGGCTCTGCAATGAAGAGACACTTTTGAATTCAGTTTGGGATATGGGAATTGCAATGCTGGGGACATCCAGGTGAGGATGCAGATAGACCAATTGTACACACTGGCCCAGAGCCTGGGAAGGAGGTCTGGGCTGAAGCTATTACTCAGTTGTATTTAAAACCTGTGGAATATAAACGATTTTTTAAAAAATAAGGAGAAATTAGAGCCCAGGACACAATACTGAGGAATACTAACCATTAAGGGTGACTAGAAAAGAGAACTCCACAAAGCAGACAGAGAAGTCCAACAGTGGATAGAATGAATAGATTAAATTCTGGAGAGGGTGGTGTTGTGGAAGTCACAGGAGGGAGATTTCAGGACAAAGGGACTGGGTGACTGGGACCAAGGCCATGGAGTAGAAGTGAAGAGAATGAGGTAGATTTAGCCTCAAGGAGGATGCAGGTCTTTGCCAAATTACTGTGAGAAGAATGATGGAACCAGAGCCAGAGGCCAAGGAGTGAATGGGACATAAAGAGGCCATCATCTGATCGTGTGAGGCCCCTGCTTAAAAGCCCCCAGAGCCTCCCAATGCACTTGAATAAAATCAGACATTTTCCCCATGAGCTAACAGGTCTCCGTGATCTGTCCCTTGTCTATCTCAATGAGGCCATTTTCCTACTTTCTCACTTGACCACCCTGTTGCCACAGGGGCCTCCTTTCTGCCCTTCAAACATACCAAGCTCATAGTTATTCCAGGGTCTTTGCATTTACTGGTCTTTGGCCTGGAGTGATCTTCTCTAGATATTTTTAGGCCTGTCTCTTCCTATTTCAGGTCTTAACTCAAGTCACCTCACCTAAAAGTCTTCCCTGAGCAATGTGGAGACACACCACCAAATACAATCCACTGTCACTCTCTTACCACATGATACAATTTTAGATTCTTCATAGTGTGCATCAGCCCTCCATATCAGCAATTTGTTTATTTGTCTATATTTATTACATCTTCTTTCATGAAATATAAGCTCCCCTGTGGTGTTTGAAATTACATTTTCAGCACCTAAAACAATGTAAAGTATATGTTCAATGAACATTTCTTGGTTGATTGAAAAATGGAAGCAACACATAAAGATAACTTTTAAAAGTTTCCAGGCAGTATTGAAGGCCCAGTTTATGGGTCTGTGACTCACTGGTAGCACAGATCTCAGCTAATTCTGTCCATGGGAATAGAAAATGGTGAGTGTGGGACTGAACTGGAAATGCAGGTTTGTTGTAATTCTTGGGAGGAAAGTGATGGAAAAGATGGGCAGTGGGGTCTGGGCCAGGTGGGGGAGAAAGTGAAGATAGGAGAGCACTTATTGATAGGGGAAAGGTCAAGGCCAAGGATGAAGAATCACAGAATGGCAGGATGGGGGTCTGGGTTTTAAAAAACATTGATGTCTGTGCCCCACTCAATTCTAATATGCAACCAGGTTTGCAAAACCACTGAAGTCAGGGAACAAATGTATCAGATTGACCAAGTTAAAACCCAGCATTCTGCTCAAATAGTGAGCCTTAAATTGTTCTAATGGCTTATTTTTACTGATGCAACATGCTAAGCTTTAAATCAAAGGAATAAGCCCATATGGGTAAAAATGCCTATAGGAATTTTCAATGTCATAACTAAACCAAATCAGCAAAAATAATGCTGGAGCCTGAACTACGAAATGAAGCAAAAGACTTTCAGTTTACGTGTTTCAGTATGAAAAGCTGTAGCAGAATTTCTCACTTTCAATTTTCATACCTTTGTTTATGCTTGTAATAATGCCTGCAGTGATGGGATCCTTAGAGAGACTTGTGCAGGCACATGGGATACAATGGGCCATGTGATTGAGAATAGTCTTAAAAAGTGGGCAAAATAAAAGGTGGGGTTATTTTTCCCTTCTTTGTTTCATATTCTTTTGAAATCTACACCATATTTGTGTTTAATAAGATGTTCTACATATTTTTACAGCAAGTGATAGATACTAGTTAGCAAATAAATGCTAAATCAGCAAATGTCAGACAATTTAAACTACCTAATGCTATCTTCCCCATTCAAATCTATACATATAAAACCCTAATATGCAAATAGACCGAACAGCGAAACAACCAAACAACTGAACAACCGAACAACCAAACAACCGGTCACTATGATGTACTCTGACCACCAGGGGTTGCGCACGGAACATGGCGGGCGTCAGCTGTGGCAGGATGGTGAAGCAGGTGAGCGGGGGCACCAGACTAAGGTAGGGCGCTGGTCGCTGTCATCAGGGTGAGCCTCTAGTGCAGTGGTTCTCAACCTTCCTAATGCCGAGACCCTTTAATACAGTTCCTCATGTTGTGGTGACCCCCAACCATAAAATTATTTTCGTTGCTACTTCATAACTGTAATTTTGCTACTGTTATGAATTATAATGTAAATATCCGTGTTTTCCGATGGTCTTAGGTGACCCTGCTAGCAACCACCGGTGCTGTACAGCCTAAGACCATCGGAAAACACAGATATTTACATTATGATTCATTAACAGTAACAAAATTATAGTTATGAAGTAGCAATGAAAATAATTTTATGGTTGGGGGTCACCACAACATGAGGAACTGTATTAAAGGGTCACAGCATTAGGAAGGTTGAGAACCACTGCTCTAGTGGCTACTGAAAAATCTTTGCTCCCACATGCCATGGTCCCGCCCAGTGCTCGCACCCACAGCCGGCACCAGAGCTGCCACTCGCACTTGCTGCCGGCGCCCGGCACCGGTCCCAATCACTTGGCACCTTCAGCAGGTGAGAGCAATGGCTGCTGGCCCCAATCACCCCTAAGGACTTCTCCACCTCCCCTTGCTCCTGAGGGCAATTGGGGCAGCAGCCACTGCTCGCACCCACTGTTGGCACCAGCCCCAATTGCTCCACGCCATCAGCGGGTGGAAACGATGGCAATGGGAGAGGGGCTGCCGGCAGACAGGGGACTGGGGGCCACAGTGGAAGGGGCCGGGCGGGGGCGCAGAGGATGGGCCGAGACCCACCCCTGTGCCCACCGCAGCCTTGCAGCCCACAGTTCCTTTCAAGGTGCATGAATTGATGCACTGGGCCCCTAGTTTTATAATCTAAATCTTTAAAGGTATACCTTTTAATGAAATGGTATTCATGTGCTAAATTTTTCTCTACTGTATAGAAATTAAAAGCAACATTTCTCTGGCCCAGAGCTATCATGACTCCCTGAGTATTCTCTTTTTTATCTTGATTTTTTTAAGACGTTCAAATAAGTGAGTTTTCTTTTTACTTGACACATTTTCACATATGTTGCCTTGATCTTTCACATCTTTTACCCACGTGGGAGACTTCCTAGGAAATAAAGGATCTGTGTTTAATTATCTCATGGGGACAATTTAAAGGGAAATCCAGAGCATCTCTTCTATAGCTCTGCCTTAAGGAGAAATAAGAAGCAATGGTGAGTTTATAGCTTTTGACCATTGATAGAGATTTCTCACAGTTCCCTCTGTGATAGCACTAATTCCACCTGTTCACTTGGGTACATCCCAAGCTCGTTGATTCAGACTCTAATTTGTGGATGTTCAGTTTGGGACTAGGCTAACATATACTGTGTGAGTATCACAAACATTTGCTTAGCAAATTAATAAAATATAAAAAGATAAAAGAGTCCTATACAGTTTGGCTCAGTGGATAGAGCTTTGGCCTGTGAACTGAAGGGTCCCGAGTTTGATTCCTCGATCCCTGGCCCAGTCGGGATGCTTTCAGGAGGCAACCAATAGGTAAGTCTCTCTCATATTGATGTTTCTCTCTCTAAAAATCAATGGAAAAATGGCTTTGGGTGAGGATTATCAAAGAATAAGTAAAAAACAAAAAAAGATAAAAGAGGTAGTGTTTGAATGAGAACCAAACTACTCTTATGCAACTTTAAACACAAAATTATTTAATGTTTCTATTTATATATTTTATATTTAATAAGTTAAAGCTGATTAAAAAATCTAGACTCACATAATTTACATTTTACAGTTGAAATCAGAGTAGAGAGCTCAAAAGATTTACCCAATATTATTTATCTGGATTATAGCAAAATCAAGATTAGAAAGCAAATTTCCAAAGTCATTGCTATGCCACACTATCTTTCTATTTATCCACTAAAAACAGGTCCTCAGGAAACTGTTATGCTAGTTCCAGTTGTTTTTATTCTATATATACAGGGTGTCCTCCAAAAATGTATACACACTTTGAATAATTAGTAATCCCAGTGGGTTAAATCTGAAAAGAGAGAAACATCAATTGAGCTATCAGCTGTAGAGTGTGCACACATTTTTTTGATATATATATATATTTTAGAGAAAGAAACAAATTTGTTGTTCCTCTTGTTTATGTATTAATTGGTTGATTCTTGTATGTGCTCTGATCAGGATCAAACCTGCAACCATAGTGTATCAAAGCGACTCTCTAACCAACAGAGATACCTGGCCAGGGCTGTTTTTGTTCTTGAATGTAATATTACTTCTCATAAAATCTACAATCTAGAACTTTTTCCTAATTTCTATTCTTGTTGGTTAGTCACATTAATGAGGGTCTACTCTCTCTGCTCTAATAGGATTTGTAATTGTAAAAGTCTTCCTGTCCATGCAGATAAATGAACCCAGAGAAGTGAATGGCAATGATGTACTTAGGAAGGATTTGCCTTACCTATATGTATTAATCAGGGCTTTTTTGGTTGCAAGTGACTAAAATTGATATTTTTGGCTCCCACAACTGGAGAGGATATTGGGACAGGACACAGGATTAAAGGAAGAACTTCAAGAACCATAACCAGGGCCAGGATTAGCGACTCATGTAATTTTGCTTACCTCTGCTTGGCTTCCTTCCATAAACAGACTCCTACTAACATCTGGGAAAGTGGCCATAAGTGGCCTGAGATTTATACTAGATTAGCTAGATTAACAACACCACTGTAAATAATGACTTACAAATCTATTTCTGAATCTAAAAAAAAAAAATACCTTACTGACTCTGTTTGGTCAGTATGTCTCATTGTATCCAGAGAAAACGATACCAAAGTTTCCTAGGCTACTGCAAGTTGGGTCAGGAGAAGATGAAAACTGGAGGAGGGGGCATAGAAAAGCTTCATGAAGAGACAAGAACAGTAACTACCAAAGTCAATTACATATACATGTTATTGATTTGAGGAGCTGGAGAAAGGCTCATCTACACCCCCGGCACTTTTCCATTGACCTATGAGGTGCTTGTGAAAATTCTTATTTCTAGTTCTGATCCCAGAGCATCCTAACAGAATTTCTTAGGATGAAGCCCAGGATAGGGAAGTAGTGTATTAATAAAACAGTACCAAAGAGGACTCTCTGCTCCATCTCTAGTTATTTTTTAAAATTTTATTTTATTGTTTAAAGTATTACACATAGTAGTACATATATCTCCTTTATTTTCCCCATTGACTTTCCCCCAGCCTCCCCTACCCCATGTTGCATGCCCTCATACCACCTGTGTCCCCAGTGTCTTGTGTCCATTGGTTATGCTTATATGCATGCATACAAGTCCTTTGGTTGATCTCTTTCCCTCCCCTCCCCAACACTCCCTAGCCTTCCCTCTGTAATTTGACAGTCTGTTTGATGCTTTACTGCCTCTGTATCTATCTTTTTGTTCATCAGGTTATAATGTTCTTTATTTTCCATAAATGAGTGAGATCATGTGGTATTTTTCTTTCATTGCCTGGCTTATTTCACTTAGCATAATGCTTTCCAGTTCCATACATGCTGCTACAAATGGTAAGAATTCCTTTTTTTTTATAGCATGTAGTATTCCATTGTGTAGATGTACCATAGTTTTCTGATCCACTCATCTGCTGATGGGCATTTGGGCTGTTTCCAAATCTTAGCGATGGTGAATTGTGCTGCTATGAACATAGGGATGCATATATCCTTTCTGATTGGTGTTTCTAGTTTCTTGGGATATATTCCTAGAAGTGGGACTACTGGGTCAAATGGGAGCTCCATTTTTAGTTTTTTGAGGAAACTCCATACTGTTCTCCACAGTGGCTGCAACAGTCTGCAGTCCCACCAGCAGTGCACCAGGGTTCCTTTTTCTCCACATCCTCACCAGCACTTGTCATTTGTTGATTTGTTGATGATTGCCATTCTGACAGGTGTGAGATGGTACCGCACTGTCATTTTGATTTGCATCTCTCGGATAATTAGTAACTTTGAGCATGTTTTCATATGTATCTTGGCCTTCCTTCTGTCTTCTTTTGAAAACTATCTATTTAGGTCCATTGCCCACTTTTTTATTGGATCATATATCTTCCTTTTATTAAGTTGTATGAGTTCCCTGTAAATCTTGGAGATTAAACCTTTATCAGTGATAGCATTTGCAAATATGTTCTCCCATACAGTGGGCTTTCTTGTTGTTTTGTTAATGGTTTCTTTTGCTGTGCAAAAGCTTTTTATTTTTATGTAGTCCCATTTGTTTATTTTCTCTTTAGTTTCCATTGCCCTAGGAGGTGTATTGGTGAAGAGATTGCTTTGGCATATGTCTGAGATTTCGCTGCCTGTGGATTCCTCTAGTATTTTTATGGTTTCCTGTCTTATGTTTAAGTCCTTTATCCATTTTGAGTTTATTTTTATGTATGGTGTAAGTTGGTGGTCTAGTTTCATTTTTTTGCATATATCTGTCCAATTTTTCCAGCACCATTTATTGAAGAGACTGTCTTGACTCCATTGTATGTTTATGCCTCTTTTGTCAAATATTAATTGAGCATAGTGGTTTGGGTCAATATCTGGGTTCTCTATTCTATTCCATTGGTCTATATGCTTGTTCTTGTGCCAGTATCAGACTGTTTTGAGAACAGTGGCTTTGTAATACAGCTTGAAATCTGGTATTGAGATCCCACCTACTTTGTTCTTCTTTCTCAGGATTGCTGTGGCTATTCGGGGTCTTTTTTTATTCCAGATGAATTTTTGGAGAGTTCTTTCTAGGTCTGTGAAATATGCCGTTGGTATTTTAATGGGGAGTGCATTGAATCTATAGATTGCTTTGGGTAGTATGGACATTTTAATGATGTTGATTCTACCAATCCATGAACATGGTATGTTCTTCCATCTGTTTATATCTTCCTCTATCTCTTTTTTCAGTGTCCTGTAGTTTTCCGCATATAGGTCTTTTATCTCCTTAGTTAAGTTTATTCCTAGGTATCTTAATTTTTTTGGTGCGATGGTAAATGGGATTGCTTTTTTAGTCTCTCTTTCTGTAAGTTCACTGTTGGTGTATAGAAATGCCATAGATTTTTTTGGCATTAATTTTGTATCCTGCTACATTGCTAAATTCATTTATTAAGTCTAATAGTTTTTTGATGGAGTCTTTAGGGTTTTTTATGTACAATATCATGTCATCTGCGTATAAGGACAGTTTTACTTCTTCTTTTCCAATTTGGATGCCTTTTATTTCTTCTTCTTGTCTAATTGCAATGGCTAATACTTCCAGTACTATGGCGAACAGGAGTGGTGAGAGTGAGCAGGAGTCTTGTTCCTGTTCTTAGGGGAAATGGTTTTAGTTTTTGCCCATTGAATATGATG
The DNA here is from genome assembly GCF_951640355.1 of Cnephaeus nilssonii. Classification (NCBI taxonomy): domain Eukaryota; kingdom Metazoa; phylum Chordata; class Mammalia; order Chiroptera; family Vespertilionidae; genus Cnephaeus; species Cnephaeus nilssonii. The sequence continues at coordinate 35,129,646 of NC_137072.1, read as the reverse complement.
TTGGCTGTGGGTTTGTCATATATGGCTTTTATTATGTTGAGGTATGATCCTTCTATTCACACCTTGCTGAGAGTTTTTATCAAGAAAGGGTGTTAGATTTTGTCAAATGCTTTTTCTGCATCAATTGATATGACTATGTGATTTTTATCTCTCAATTTGTTTATGTGATGTATCACGTTTATTGATTTGTGGATATTGTACCATCCTTGCATCCCTGGGATAAATCCTACTTGGTCATGGTGTATGATTTTTCTGATGTACCGCTGGATCCGATTTGCTAGAATTTTGTTGAGGATTTTGGCATTTATGTTCATGAGGGATATTGGCCTATAATTCTCTTTCTTTGTGTTGTCTTTATCTGGTTTTGGTATTAGGGTGATGGTAGCTTCATAGAATGAGCTTGGAAGTGTTCCTTCCTCTTGAATTTTTTGGAATAGTCTGAGGAGGATAGGTTTTAGTTCTTCCTTGAGTGTTTGGTAAATCTCCCCTGTGAAGCCATCAGGCCCCAGGCTTTTGTGTGCTGGAAGTTTTTTGAGGACTGCTTCAATTTCTTCCATAGTTATCAGTCTAGTGAGATTTTTAGATGCTTCCTGACTGAATTTTGGAAGGTTGTATTTTTCTAGGAATATGTCCATTTTCTCTAGGTTGTCCAGTTTATTGGAATAGAGTTGTTCATAGTATTTTCTTTTAAGAATCCTTTGTATTTCTGAGGGGTCTGTTGTAATTTCTTCTCTTTCATTTCTGATTTTGTTTATTTGGGTCCTCTCTCTTTGCTTCTTGGTGAGCCTGGCTAGAGGTTCATCAATCTTGTTTATCCTTTCAAAGAACCAGCTCTTGGTTTTGTTGATCTTATGTATTGTTTTTTTGATCTCTATTTCATTTATCTTCACTCTGATCTTTATTATTTCCTTCCTTCTGCTTATGCTGGGCTTTTCTTGTTGCTCTCTTTCTAACATTTGAGTTATAGGTTTACATAATTTACTACCATTGTTTCTTGTTTTTTGCTGTAGGCTTGTAGAGCTATGAACTTCCCTCTCAAGACTGCTTTTGCTGTGTCCCATAGATTTTGAATTGTTGTGTTTTCATTGTCATTTGTTGCCATGATGTTTTTTTATTTCTTCTTTGATCTCTCTGGTAACCCAGTCATTGTTTAACAGCATGCTATTTAGTCTCCATATGTTTGATTTTTTTGGATTGTTTTTATTGTATTTGATTTCCAGTTTTATGCCCCTGTGATCTGAGAAGATGCTTGATATGATTTCTATCTTCTTGAATTTGAAGAGACTTTGCCTGTGACCCAATATATGGTCTATCTTTGAAAATGACCCATGTGCACTTGAGAAGAATGTATATTCTGTGGCTTTGGGGTGAAATCTTCTGAAGATGTCAATTAATTCCATCTGGTCTAGTGTGTCATTTAGGATTGATGTTTCTTTGCTGATTTTTTGCTTAGAGGATTTGTCCAATGGTGATAGTGGGGCATTAAAGTCCCCTACTATGATTGTATTGCTGTCTATCTCTCTCTTGATATCCTCCAGAAGTGTTTTTTTTTTTTTATGTATTTGGGTGCTCCTGTATTGGGTGTGTATATGTTTACCAGAGTTATTTCTTCTTGTTGGATTGCTCCCTTTAGTATTATGAAGTGGTCTTCCTTACCTCTTTTTATGTCCTTCACTTTGAGATCTAATTTGTCAGATATAAGTATTGCTACCCCAGCTTCTTTTCACTTCCATTTGCCTGAAAACCTTTTTCCATCCCTTCACCATCAGTTTGTGTGCATCTTTTTTTCTGAGGTGGGTTTCCTGTAGACAGCAGATATATGGGTCATGTTTTCTTATCTATTCAGTTACCCTATGCTTTTTGATTGGGACATTTAATCCATTTACATTTAAAGTTATTATTGATAGGTACTTGTTTGTCATCATTTTTATTCTTTACCCCTGTGTTCCTTCTTTGCTTCCTATTTCTTCTTTTTACAGCAGACCCTTTAGCATTTCTTGCATTGCTGGTTTGGTGGTAGTAAACTCCCTTAGTCCTTTTTTGTCTGTGAAGCTCCTTATTTCACCCTCAATTTTGATTGATAACCTTGCTGGGTACTGTATTCTTGGATTCAGACCCTTTTTTTGCATGACTTTGTATATTTCATTCCATTCCCTTCTTGCCTGATGTATTTCTGTTGAGAAATCAGTCACTAGTCTGATGGGGAATCCTTTGTAGGTAACTTTCTGTTTCTCTCTGGCCGCTTTTATGATTCTTACTTTGTCGTTGGTGTTTGCCAATTTAATTATAATGTGCCTTGGTGTTGGTCTTTTGGGGTTCATTTTGTTTGGGACTCTGTAAGCTTCTTTGATTTGTGAGAGTTTTTTCTTCTCTATATCATGGAATTTTTCTGTCATTATTTCTTCAAACAGGTTTTCTATTCCTTGCTCAGTTTCCTCTTCTTCTGCCACCCCTATTATGCAGATGTTGTTTCATTTCGTGTTGTCCCAAAGTTCCCTTAGGTTCTCCTCCTGCTTTTTAATTTTTTTTTTTCTAGAAGCTACTCTGTTTGGTATTTTTTCCTACCTTGTCTTCTAGCTCACTGATGCAGTACTCTGCTTCTTCTAGTCTACTGCTGATGCTTTCTATTGATTTCTTTATAGCAGTGATATCATTTTTCATTTCTTCTTGGTTGTTTTTCATTTCCTCTTGGTTCTTACACATATTTTTGAATTTGTCTTCCATTCTTTTCATCCACCTTATGACCATTTCTCTGAATTCTTTCTCTGACAGGTTGCTTGCCTCCATTTCGTTTACTTCCTTTTCTGGTGATGCCTGCTTTTCTTTCATATGTGGGCTGTTTCTTTGTCTTCCCATGATCTCTCTTTTCTAGGTGTTTGGTTATGTAGTTCTCTCTCTCCTTATCCCAGGCGAAATCTGACCTTTCTGTGAGGAGGCGCAGAGCTTCTCTGAATCCACATGCTCGTGCCACTTGGGGATCGGTGTTCCAGGGTTTGTCGCTGTTCACTGGGTGCCGGTGTTGTAGTTTCTCGGGATTTTCAGGCTTCCGACAACATCCACTTTCCCCTTCAAGATGGCGCAGTCTCCGCATCAGAGCCGGTTGCTCTGGGAGCCATCTCTAGTTATGAACCTCTGTTTTAAACACTCATTAGGAGTGTATTTTCTGGGATGGATACATATCAAGCATTCATCAACCATCAATATCTTATCATGAATTAGTTCAACAGATTAGTCTAGTTCTTTTAGCTGGATTTTAAAAGCATGAGATACAGGATAAATACAATTTGATGAAGAAGAGAGGAATTGGGGCTGGCACTAATGGGGTGTACGGTGTGGGGTAGAGTTGTTTGATATGGAATTACAGTGGGGCCCTGTCTAGTTAAGGATGATTTTAAACTTATATTTCATTTTCTGACCATAATCTATTACACATTCTTAGCTTTTCCACATTCTCATTTTCTTATAACTTCTCTTCAGTCTCATTCTTCTAGTTCACCATTTCTTCATTTTTTCTCAATCTCTAGGCTAGAGCATAAAGCTGCTTGAACTATTTTGAAACCTCATCCTACTAGTGGCCTAGCTCACTAGACCTCAGTCTTCCATCATTCCCATATTTTGCTTTATTCCCTCCAGCTTGCCAGCTGCTGTTCACTGTTGAGGATTTTGTATAAAGACACTCCAAATCATGGTGTATATCATCAGTTTGTCCTCAAGGCTGCACACTAACCTTCGATTTATCATGCTATCACTTTACCCCATTACCATCAGGGACTAGCCATACCTGTCCTGTTCTCATGAAGCTATCCACTCAATCCTCATGCCCATCATATCCTTCATTCCCTACTTTACTGAGAAAACTGGGGTCATCGAACCTGCCAATTCTAATATCAAATTTATCTGCATGTAAACTTGAATTCCCACTTATCGTTCTCTATTCTCAGAGATTGAAGCTTCCTTTGCTTGTTCATGGCTGGCCTTTCTACACTCTTCAAAACGCTTCCTTGAGCCCTAGCTGGTTTAGTTCAGTGGATAGAGAGTCAGCCTGTGGACTGAAGGGTCCCTGGTTTAATTCCGGTCAAGAGCACATGCCCGGGTTGTGGGCTCGATCCCCACTGTGGGGCGTGCAGGAGGCAGCCGATCAATGATTCTCTCTTATCATTGATGTTTCCATCTCTCTCTCCCTCTCCCTTCCTCTCTGAAATCAATAAAAAAAATAAAAATAAATAAACTCTTCCTTGGGTTCTGTTTTATCTCTCTTCACATTCCCACTCTTTCTCTTTGTGGGTAGCTTTTTGCCTGCCCACTCTTTACACATTGGATCCAATAAAATATACTTATGACCCATTAATCTCCTCCCTTCTGATACTTATTTTGGGTGATCTCAATATGCTTACATTTTAACCACCAAATTTATACTGATGGTTCCCAAATATTTCCAGCTTGGCTTGCTTCTAGACATTCATTTGGATATCCCATGGGCATATCAATCTTAACAAATCCAGAACTAATTGCATTTTTTCTGCCAAACCTATATCACTTCACTTAGGAACCCGAGTCAGAAACCTTCAAACTACCCAAAATACCTCTGTTCTCCTCAATCTCTATATCTAATTGCTTATAAAACTTTGCTGATACTACTACTTAAATGTATCACTAACCTCATTCTTTCTCTCTAACCTGCTGTAACCTCATTACTAGTTCTGATCTTCATCATCCTTTGCTTGGGAAATTGCATTACCTCTACAATTAGTCTCCCTGCTGCTGCTATAAGTTGATCCTCTACTCCTCAGTCAGAGTAATGTATCTAAGGGTTAATTCTGACTGTTACCCTTTCTGTTTAAAATTTAACAGTGGATTGCACACTTACTGAATAAATTCATAGTTCCTTATTATGATATGAAATATCCCTCATGATCTACTACCCATTAGCCAGTCACTGTATCATATTTTATGTACAAGTAACATAGAACTGATTCCAGTTTTTTTCTGACCCTGTGCTAGCCTCTGTGCCTTGGTCAGGTGACCCTCTGTTCTTGGAATACATTTTCATTGTTCTTTTCTGGATCAATTCCTACTCATCCTATAAGATTCAGCTCAGAAGTCACCTTTTCCAGGAAACATTGGTTAGTCCTCCAGGTTAGGAGAAATGCCCCACTTTTGTAGTGTTTCTCCTCATAGACTGTAAACTGATCAGGACAAGGCCCACATCTTTAATCTCTACATTCTTATTCCACAGTACAAATGCCAAGCTTGTAATAAACTTACATATCTGTTGCACTGAACTATAGATATCTTGGTGAGACAATACCAAAAGAATGAAAAGAACACAGAAAAATTAAGAAGTGAGAAAAGAAGAGAAAAACTCCCTTTGCTTATTTTATAATTTTGTGTACAGTATAGCATATATTGGGGGTGGAAGGAAGGATTTAGGGGAGAGTACAATATTATCACTGTAGATAACAGCGATTTGTAGGGATAGAGGCTCTATAAGAAATCAGGGTGGGGCTTGGAGGGGAATAAAAGTGGGATCTAGAGAAGGGAAATGACAAAGGTAAAAAAAATGTCTGTACCAGACAACCAGAGTCCTCAGTTCCTCTTGACCTTACTGGTTCCCAGAGCCTTTGGCCACTTGTTCCTGCCCAGTAGTTGCTTCAGCAAACTCTTTATGAGCTCCAATCAAATTCATGGAGCTTCAACTTGTTAGAACTCTGCCTCATGTTCCAACCACATTACCTCTTATCCTCCACCCTGGGGCTGAGGTGTAAGATGATCACATGCATCAAGGACCCATGCATGTGCAACCCCAGAGGACTAGAAGCAACTGCTTTGAGCAATTGGATATGGGAGCTGGCAGATAAATTCTTACCCCTTGCATCCCACAGATGGGGTGTATGAAGATGAAACTTATGAGACTGAGAAATCAATCATACTGAATACCAAACAATGGTCTGGTGATTAACACACTCTGGGTAGACTCTCTCTTTTTCTCTGCTTCACTCCCTCTATCTCCCTTGCATTGTACTTCCTAATAAAGCAGTGACATATAAGTTTATATTTATTTAATTATTATTGCTTTAACCCCAGGCTATACTTTCTGGGGGAACCTAGGATGAGATAGTTGGTGCCAGGTGTGGCCCTTAAAAAATACCCTTAGGATGGTATTTTAGAAACTCTAGATTTGGGATCAGGCCTAAGCAGATCCAGAAAACATGAATTACATGAAGAGGTAGACCATTCTACCTTATCATTTACTTCTGAAGTACTGATACCTGTCCTTCTATGTACACCTCCAGCATTATGGTGGTGGTGATGTTGGTGGGTGCTTATGGTCAGCTAAATGTGTTGAAAGTAAATTTACAGTTTTTTGCTAGGTCAGCAGGATATATTGGTGTTAGCAAAAATTAGACTAGTGTTACATTTCAGTGCCAATCAAGCATACCCACAAAACACAGTGATGAAGGGAGATACCCTCGCTGTACAGAAATTTATGCACTACAGTTAGTTGCTCCTGTTGTACTGATGGAAAAATGTCTGAGATATGAATATATATGGACCATTGGGAAAGGCAGATGAATTGGTTGATTAGTCAGGGGCTTAGAAGGAAAAAGATTGGAGGGTTAGGGACATGGAGTTCTAGGGAACACACATGCGGATGGGCATATGTGTGTGGGCCCAAAACGTGCAGATGTTTGTGTCTCATGGTCATGCCCATGGGACAGTATCTCAAAAATCTGGGGGCAGGATGACTCCTTCTGTGATGTCACCCAGCATCTGCATATTTGGCAACCCCAGTGAAGGTGTAATGGGCCCATGAACAGAGTGGCCATGGTGATAGGAATGAAAATGAAACATGAGTCTGATGGTATGGGGTCCCTCACCAATACTGACCTAGCTATTGATACTGCTGGATACTCAGCCTTCTAGCAGCAGAGACTGATGTTGAGCTCTCACATGCACCATTTCTCAAGGAGCCTCATTAGATGGTTGTAAATGTGTAGTTTCATCTTATAAGAGGAGCTAGGAGGGCTATTGCACAATGGGGCAGTCTCTTACACCAGACCCTTCCATTCTGATGAAGACGGCAGTTTGCCCTTCTCAGAACCCATATATTCTCCATATCTGGTTCACCATCCCTCTTCTCAACCTATTGACCAGTTCCATACAAGGTCATCTCAGACACATTTTATGACAAATGACGTATAATCATGGACACACAGCAAGATAATCTTCCTGTTATTCTGTGACTCATCACCTCAAAGAGCTGGCCTTATAGGACTGGCCTATCAAAGTCTCAACTAAGGCACCAGTTTAGGGAAACACCCTACAGGTCAGTGTGTGATCCTATATACATTAGTATACATGCAGTTCATACTAACAGGTGTCACATATATTGTGTTCTCAGTAGTTAGAATATATGTTTCTTGGAACCAAAGCGGCAGGAATAGAATTGGTCCCTCTTATCATTACCCAATCACCAAATTATGTAATTTATGTTTGCTGTCCCTGCAATATTAGCTTCTACCAGGTTAGACTTCCTGTTTCCAGGATTAATGGTTGGGACACTTCCACAGGGCACTTGGTTTCTCAGATCAGTGTGTCAGAGGCTAATATAGCAGTTATTGTAAATTCATAGTTCTATCTTTTAAGAGGATCTAGGAGGGCTGCTGCACAATGAGGCAGGGAAAGTATATCTGAAATCCAAGATTCACTGGAGTATCTCTTGTATTTTGATTTTGAGTGATGGTGATGAAAAATGGACAATTGCAGCAACCACAGCCTGACAAGGAAAAGACAGCTGTGTGGGTCAGTCCTCCAGGTAAGCCACACAGAGAAGTCCCAGTGCTGTCTGAGCAGAAGGGAAATGTAGAATGGGTGGTGGGGGATGACCAGTCATTGCCTCTAGACCAAGTGCAGGAGTGAGGACTGGAGTTTGCTTCACCTACTTTTTTTTTTTTTAAATATATTTTTATTGATTTTAGAGAGGAAGGAAGAGGGAAGAGAGAAACATCAATGAGGAGAGAGAATCATTGATCAGCTGCCTCCTGCACACCCCCTATGGGGAGATTGTGCCTGCAACCCAGCCATGTGCCCTTGGCTGGAATCGAACCTGGGACCCTTCAGTTCACAGGCCGATGCTCTATCCACGGAGCCAAACCGGCCAGGGCTGCTTCACCTACTTTTTAACTTCAGGTCCTCAGAGATTGAAGCTGGCTGCTACCTTCATTGCTTTCATATGTACTCTCAGGACATCTTGTTCTTCTAGCAGAGAAGCCCAAATTGTAACAGGGAAGTCAACAAAAAGGCAAGGGCATGGAAAAATCTGACAGACTCCCTAACTCCAGGGCCTAGGCCACTGGCTCTGGCTTACCTACTGTTATATAATCAGCCTTGCTGGGATTCTCGCCAATTTCATGCAGGAATAACCAAAAAGCATCTTCCATCATTGCACCAAGCATTCTAGCCTCCTGCCCTGGGCCTTTTATTTTTGTAAAAACTGAAGCAAGAGAGTTTTTGAGATCTGCTCAGTGCTACACTTGTGCAAATCAGAAGTATGAGGCGGTTATCCCATGAAGTGAACATTGACCAGTGGGAAGTGAGAGCTGGCAGATAAATGTTTCCTTCCTCCTCCCCCAGACACAGGGTCTGAAGTTACAGTTGTTCATATGACTCCTTGGACAGCAGTCCTATAAGATCAAGCCATCAGTGACACTCAATCCCCAAAGGTGGACAGCTGGGTAATGATCACCTGTCCTTGTATTGAGTCTCACCTTCCCTTGTCACTTCTCTTTTCTATCAATACTGCCTTCCTGGGACTGTACTCCCCAGTAAAATACTACACGTAAGCTTTTGCCTCAGGCTTTGCTTTCTGGGGGAGCCCAGCCAAGGTGGAATTGAAGAAACGATTCAGAGATCTGAAACAGATATTTAGTTTGTACAGAAGATCTAGAAGCAGATGACTAACAGGCAGTGGGGGTGAGACAGACATGACTGAAAAGTGGGAGATGCCTTTTTCTTCCTGACTGCATTTCCCAATTCAAGACAGTTTAAAGAAGTATTGGCACAATAATTTATAATATTATAAAAGATCATTAGAGGGAATGGAAAAGGCGGATAATGAGACATGTGAAGCATTTTATCTGCACTTTTTCTGACATCAACATAAACCCGGTGCCTTTCCTGGTGATCTCCAGCCTCCTTCCTGTTCTTGAAGCTCTTGGCCTTGCCTCTTCTCAGAAGTCACTTTGTGCAGAGCACAGAGCTCCGCTATTGTTTGGTTAGGTTTTCATGAGCAATTGTGTTGGAGCTCCAAAATATTCTGCTATAAGCACGTTTGTTTATACTTGTGATGTACGTGGAATCCCAGGTTCGGCCAAAAGAAATGGCTGAGTGTGAAGGCACAGTATGTGGCCAGTGCCAATTTGCCAAATGGATTTTTTTTGTGTGGAAAGGACACCTCTTAAAACAACTGATTCAAAGCAGCTTTGATTTGAAATTTTCGAAGGACACATGACTTCCCTTTCAAATATGAACTATTGGGGTTTTATTGTCAATGTACACAATACAGTGAATCATAAACAGCCTCACAGCAAAGCATGTTAATCTTCCTGAAGTGTCCCACTGACATCTACTTTCCTTTTCTTTCTTTTTGAATTTTTACATGAGCCCAGAGTTGCTCTGTTACTAATAGGAGCGAATGGCTGAATGAACACTAAAAGCATGGGACGCTGCTAGTCTGTGGGTTACCATTTAAAACTCTCAGACAGCAGCACAGCATGAAATACTAATTCATTACATCTACAATGCCATATCCATTAGTGCTTTCTCATCCTGGAACTTAAATAGTCCAAATCTCAGAGAGTCACTAAAGAGAGTAATTAATACAATAGCACAATTCTCCACGGTTCAGGTAATATGATGGACTGGCTTACCTGTCACAAATAAATATTAAAGGAGACAGTTTCCTTCTGTTTTGCATTTTTAATCTTCCTCCTCCTTTCTCCATATTCTAACAGTCTTTTTCCAACTGGATTTTATATGTTCGTCTAGTGAGAATACATTGACCTTCTGTTCCTATGCTTAAGCTTAATTCTATTTAAAACAGGTCCATAGTTTGAATAACCACACAATTGCAAAAATGACTCAAAAGACAAAAATGCTATGCTTCAGTTTCACCTGCCATTATCTTCTTTTTTGTCTCTTCTTCTGCTTCCTTTTCTTTAATATTCATGTCAAGTCTACAGAGGAACAAGATTCCTTATAAAAGCGCTATTCAGCCCTAAAACCACTTGGAGAGGGTTTTCCTGACCTAGGGAGCCTGCCCAAGGTGTGTGAGCTGGGGGTTCCTTCTCATAATCACAGACTCTGGGACTCTTCAGGGATTTTAATTTCCAGATCCATTATCAAATACATATCTTTCATTAGCAACTTCATGGAGTTCACTACAAGGGAAATAGTTACATTTTTGAATACTAAATGGGGGTGGAGGGAGGGTTAGAAAGCTTTTAAAAACTGTTGGGACTGCTCCAATGACTAGTGCACAGGAGAAAAACAGTTGTTCCATAAATACCAATTAGGCCAGCATTTTATACTTAACACTATACCTTCTGATACACTAGCCATCAGATTCCCACAACCTCTCTCTAAGTTTCACAGGGCAAGTATCATCAAGTATACTTTTTAACTGAAGCTCAGAGAGGTTAAAAGATTGTATATGAAAAATCTTGGGTTAAAATCTAAGACTTCTAATACAAGTTCTAACTTCTAACATGAAGTTCTAGTATTCAGTAAAAACTACAGCTCTGAAAACATGTTTTTTTTTCTTTTTTTCTTTAATCTTCCTTTGCTTTATCCTTTTGGAATTGTTTGTTTGAGAAGGTAATAGATTGTACTAATATAAAAACCCATTGGCATAGATATTGTGTGTGAATCCACTATTCCTGAGACCTGAGAACTTCCCCCAAAAGGTTAGAGGTTAAGCTTTTCCAGATATTCTGGAATGTTGTCTCATTTCCTAAGCACTAGTTTGAACTTTATTGACATGTAAAAATATGTCATATGTGACTCCTTTCCAGGACTCCATAATCCCATGAGTCAACTTCTTGTAATAAATATATAATATATATATATATATATATATATATATATATATATATATATATATCCTATATAATAAGAGAGGAATATGCTAATTATCCATTACGCCTTCAGGCGTAATGACCAACCGCATAACGACCAGATCACAGATCTGCAGAAGGGTGGGGCAGCAAACTTCAAGCTGGTGGCAAAAAGCTACAGGAGGGGGCAGGGCAGCAAGCTATGAGGGGAAGAAGGGGGGAGGGGGGTGGGGGGGCTACAGGAGGGCAGCAGAGAGCATAAAGCACTGAGTGATCTTTTAAAATGCTCATTATATCATACTAGAGGCCCAGTGCATGAAATTTGTGCACTCGGGGAGGTCCCTCAGCCTGGCCTGTGCCCTCTTGCAGTCCAGGAACCCTCAGGGGATGTCTGACTGATATGCAGGTGGGACAGGCTCCCGCCACTGCTGTTGCACTCACCAGCTGTAAGCCCAGCTCAGGGCTTCTGGTTGAGCAGCAGTTCCCCGCTGGGAGCACACTGACCACCAGGGGGCAGCTCCTCCATTGAGAGTTTGTCCCTGGTGGTCAGTGTGCCTCATAGAAACCGGTCGTTTCACCATTTGGTCGATTTGCATATTAGCCTTTTATTATATACTAGCGTTCCTGTTGCAGGAAGTTTCCTGCAATAGGGCTTCCTGCTGCACTCTACCCCGCCCCGCCTGCTCTCCTTCCTTCTCCCCCGCCCCGCCCACTCTCCTCCCTTCTCCGCCAGCCCACCTGCTCTCCTTCCTTCTCCGCCAGCCCGCCTGCTCTCCTTCCTTCTCCCCTGACCCTACCTGCTTTCCTCCCTTCTCCGCCAGCCCACCTGCTTTCCTTCCTTCTCCCCCGACCCTGCCTCCGCTCCTCCCTTCTCCGCCAGCCCGCCCACTCTCCTTCCTTCTCCCCCGACCCCACCTCCACTCCTCCCTTCTCCGCCAGCCCGCCCACTCTCCTTCCTTCTCCCCCGACCCCGCCTGCTTTCCTCCCTTCTCCTCCACCCCTCCTGCTCCCCTCCTTTCTCCCCCACCCTGCCTTCTCCGCCAGCCCTCCTGCTCTCCTTCCTTCTCCCCCGCCCTGCCTCCGCTTCTCCCTTCTCTTCCACACCGCTTGCTTGCTTCTCTGCAGCTTTGCTCCCTTCTGCAGCTCTTGGCTTCTTTCTATGCTGTCTTGATATGCAAATTAACCGCCATCTTGGTTGGGGTAATTTGCATACTCGCCCTGATTGGCTGGTGGGTGTGGCTTGGCTGGTGGGTGTGGCTTGGCTGGTGGGTGTGGCTTGGGCATAGCGAAGGTGTGGTCAATTTGCATATTTGTCTATTATTAGGTAGGAAGACTAGTGGCCTGGTGCACGAAATTCATGCACAGGGGGTGGGGTGGTGTCCTTCAGCTCAGCCTGCATCCTCTCCAATCTGGGACTCCTCAAAGGATGTCCTACTGCTGGTTTACAGGGATTGGGCCTAAACCAGCAGTTGGACATCCCTCTCACAATCTGGGACTGCTGGCTCCTAACCGCTCACCTGCCTGCCTGCCTGATTGCCCCTAACCACTCTGCCTGCTGGCCTGCTCACCCACAAATGCACCCCCCACCAACCTGATCACCCCCAACTGCCCCCAGTGCCAGTGTGCTCGCCCCCAACTGCCCCCCCTGCCAGCCTGCTCACCCCCAACTGCCCCCCCTGCTGGCCTGCTTGCCCCCACCTTACCTCCCCACTGGCCTGCTCACTCCAAACTGCCCCCAACTACTGTCCTGATCACCTCCAACTGACCCCCACTGACGGCCTGCTCGCCCCCAACTGGCCCCCCTGCTGGTCTGCTCACCCCCAACACCCCCCCCCCCCCAGCCTGATCACCCACAACTGCCATCCCAACCTGGCCTGATCACTCACAACTGACCTCCCTTCTTGGCCTCTAACCACCTCTACCTTGGCCCTGCCACCATGGCTTTGTCCAGAAGAATGTCTGGAAGGTCTCCTGGAAGGTCTCCCAGTCTAATTAGCATATTACCCTTTTATTAATATAGATAGAGGCCTGGTGCATGGGTAGGGGCCAGCTGGTTTTCCCTGAAGGGTGTCCTGGATCAGGGTGGGGGTTCCCTTGGGGCGTGGGGTGGCCTGGGTGAGGGACCTGTGGTGGTTTGCAGGCCGGCCGCTCCCCCATGGGGTGAGGATCTCTGCTGGGGGAGCGTGGCCAGCCTTGGTGAGGGGCTGAAGGTTGTTTCAAGCTGGCCACACCCCCTTCAGGGTGGGGGTTCCTGCTAGGGTGTCTGGCCAGCCTGTGTGAGGGGCTGATGGCTGTTTGAAGGCTGGCCATGCCCCCCAGCGGGGATCCTCACCCCATGGGGGCATGGCCAGCCTGGGGAAGGGGCTGAGGGCCATTTTCAGGCTGGCCACACCCCCTTCAGGGTGGGGGTCCCCACTGGTGTGCCTGGCCAGCCTGGGTGAGGAGCTGATAGCTGTTTGCAGGCTGGCCAAGCCCCCCAGCAGGGACCCTCACCCCGTGGGGGTGTGGCCAGCCTAGGTAAGGGGCTGAGGGCCATTTTCAGGCCAGCCACGACCCCTGGCAACCCAGGCCCCCAGCCACTCCTTCAGCGGTGGCCAGGGTGGGTGGGAAGCTTGGCTTCCTCTGTCATTGGGGCAACCCAAGCCTCCTGCTTGCTCCAGCTCCATGGCCAGCACCATCTATGTTGGGTTAATTTGCATATTTGCTACTGATTGGCTGCTGGGTATAGCGGAGGGATGGTCAATTTGCATGTTTCTCTTTTATTAGTGTAGATTACCACTCAACTTAAAATTCTTCTATGACTTCTTATTGCTCTTAAGATAAATTCAAACTCCTTCAGGAGCAGGAGAAAGCCTTGCATGATGTGACCTTTGCCAACATCATTAGCTTTATCTTGTTGATATTTCTCATTCTCTATGCCTGCCTGGGAGTTTTTTCTCAGTTCCTCCCACACATTGGGCTCTTTCTCTCCTCAACACTGTTCTTTTTAAAAAAAATATACTTATTGATTTTTTACAGAGAGGAAGAGAGAGGGATAGAGAGTTAGAAACATCAATGAGAGAGAAACATCGATCAGCTGCCTCCTGCACACCTCCTACTGGGGATGTGCCCACAACCAAGGTACATGCCCTTGACCAGAATCACACCTGGGACCCTTCAGTCCACAGGCTGATGCTCTATCCACTGAGCCAAACCAGTTATGGCAGATACTGTTTTTTATTTTTCTGATAAATTGCTCTTGGCCTTTTACTGCCTTTGCCTGGAAAAGTTCTATACAGCTTTCAGGACTCACATGATATGTCACTTCCCTTGGGAAGTCTTCCTGAGTTCCTGTATTCCCAGACTCACAGCACCCCTGCTTCTCCATTATAGCTCTAATTGTTGGCATTGTTAATTTACTGCTTTTGTAATTACATTTAATGCCCTAACGCCCTTCTTCCATACCATACCATAAGTTTTATTCATCTAAATTATTTGCATCTTTTAAGTTAAGGAGGGCTTATACAAGGTATGTACCATTTAGTAAATAAATTAATAATAATTTTGTAAATGAATGAATGAGCCAATTAAATGGCTGGTTCTTCCCGTACAATCAAATACCAAACCAAGTAACAGTAGCAGAATCTCTTCCCTATCCATCACTCTGGATCATGTGGAGGATCAAAGGGCAATAGCATATGATACCTATAGTCCCATGTTCTCAGGGAGTAGGAGGAGTTCTGATGTGCCAGGTCAGAAAGGGTAAGAGTCAGGCAAACAATAGTAAAGATGATTAAAAACTTGGCTATTTTAGCTACTATTTCTATTTGACATAGCACGTATTTTCAATAATATAATCTGTTAGCTCTATGTGGTTTCCCAAGAGGCATATATTTAGGAAAAATATGGTATCTCATATTGAATACTCTTAATCTTCTTGAAAAAGAAATAATAAATTGTTAGACTTGTAAACTACTGGAAGAACTGTAACCAAAAACGTAGGTTTGGCTGCCTATCACAATGAAAGCCAACTCATGAGACAGGTGCTGATGCAAAAGGAAAGAGGTGTATTCAAGTATTGTGACCTGGGAGAATGGTGGACTCTAGTTTCAAAGACCATCTCACCTTCTTGCTCAAGCCTGAGGTTCTTATAGGAATAGGGAGAAGAGGGATTTTTCCTATCCAATTATTTTGCTAGCTTTTGGTACACCAGGGCCCATCCATTCATCTCTCTAGCTCTTGGTTCACTGGGGCCCTGTTTTGCTAGCCATTTCCCTGCTCAGTGTAATCACCTCCCCCTGCACCATCTTGGCCAGTGGGGGAGACTCCCCAGCGCACCTCCACTGCCTACAGTAACAGAACCATCTATGATAATGGTAATTCTCCCATGTGCTGCTAAGGCCATGTGACTTCAGTTGGGGGCAAAGCCCAGTGTGAGACATGGTGGCTATCGAGTGTGGTGACTGAGTTTACTCAATACTCATTGATATCTGCTTTATTGTAGGGGTGTGTGTGTCAGGCTTAGTATTTTTATGTTCTTGTTTCATCTTGGTTTCATTGAGTATTATGCTTCTGGGATTTGGCTTTAATGATGAATTTGTATGTTATGCTCAGGCTCAGAGAGTGCATGGCAAAACCATGTTATGAAGCAGTGGGATTAGATTAGATTCCCATGTCACTGTGAAGCAAAGACCCATGCCAACTGAGGAGAACTTAAGCTTTTGGCAAGGTTATAAACATTCAGAGGACTGTCTGACACGTAGGGGATAGAGAAAGCTTTCTGAGTAGCTTTGTTCAACAAAGACAGTATCAATCAAAAGACAAGTGAAGTTAGAAGGCAAGCTATATAGATTTTAAGGAAACCAAGTGAGGCATAAGTCAGAACAAGAAATGTATGAAATAAAGGAAGAACATGGAGACACTTATTTTGGAGTGGGTGGATTATTTCATTCCACATTATTTAAGTGCACTCAAGTCTGTCAGTTATGGCATATATGTCACATTATAATTCCTTGCTTACAGCCATGCCATGTCTGAACTATCTTTTCCCATTAAGGCACCGAGATCAATGATACAGATAATTAACCAACTAATTTAGCCCATTAATTTTCCCTGAAGTTCTAGCAAGGATCGCGCTATCCAGCCCTGAGATCCCCACTCCATGTAGACATTGGGACAAGGGTCAACTCTATATGGGACATTGATGTCATTCATGGCTGAGCTTTTGTCCAGCAACATTGTGTGTCTACTTAAACGATGATGAATGGTATCTTTGTTCCAGGCAGGAAGATGTCATTACACTGGCTCATGTTGCTGACCTCCTAGCATTTCTCACTAAGTGTTGCCAAAGGGTTGAGTTGCTGATAATTCCTTCTAGAGCTCTGAAGAGAATAAAGCAGAGAGGCAAACCTGATGAAAGTAGATAAAGAGCCTAAGGTGGATTGAAGCTTAATACACCAATACATGGCTATTTCCTTTTCCCTTCCTCTTGTTTTTCCCTTCCACAACTGTCGTTAGCCATCCAGTTGTTATTTTGCCCTCTCAAAGCGTTCTTCAGTCACTTATTTCTAGGCCAGTATTTCACCTATCAATAAAAGGAATTTGAAATCTTTCAACACAGAGATATTATTTCTGCTTCAATTTATTCAGGATGCCACAGTTCAAAATGAAAATCCACAAATTGCTGATAGCTCTGTCAATATCATTCAACTGTTAACAACACTTTATTTGTGATGCCTGTAGGAAGAGTGTAGGCATCTGAACTCATCAATAAGTGGAAAGTCCTGCGGCTCAAACAATTTGTGCCTACAAGGGGCCTAGTTTACAAACTTTGCTTCCTCAAAATTCTTTACACATTTTAAACTATATAAAATAAAACGGTCTTATAACAGATTCAATGGCAGGATAACAAGGGCAAGAACTGTGCCTTCTATTTCTCTCTACATTGCTTTCAATTTATAGCAGAAAAGTAATTTGCCATTATGCATTACTGTTTTATATCACTGGTATATATTCAATCATGTAGCTTATTTATATAGGATGTTGAATCTCTTTTCATATATTTCTTAATCATTCCTTTTTCTTTTTCAGTTGGTTTTATCTCCTTTCATATACATACATACAGATAGAGATACAGACAGACATGCATGCATATATGCAAGTGTGTATGTATGTGTATTTGTTGTTGCCATTGCTGACTTCAATGAATTCATAGTTTTTTTATTATTATGTATATTGGCATTTTGTCTAGTGATTAACAAAACCTATTGATTCTTTTTAGTCAATCTGATTTATAGGGTCTTGATATTCATACTGTTCTAGGACAATGATTCCTAGAAAATTACCAATCAAAAATGAAATTTATTAAAATGATAATTCAAGAAAAGAAAAATGGTAAAAAGAAAAAAATCGATAAAATATTATCACCAGTTAATTTAATTTGAATCAATATAACTGAGACATTAAAAGTCAACATATCAGAGAGACATATTCACTAGAAATTTACTTCCTGTGAAGTACCTCTGATGTTCACTAAAAAATTACTAAATATATATAAAATAAACTTATATAATATAATATAGTTTTATAAATCAAGATGTAATATAATATTAATTTAGGAGAAGTGAAAATAAAATCTCTAGTTAAAAATTGTGAGTGTGCTTTTATTTTCAGGAGAAAAAAATTGTGCCCTAAACATAATAACTCTATTTTAAATATCTAATAATGAGACTATTTGATATTATGAGCTAATGCTTATAAGCATAGGGTTTTCTTTTGTTTTTTGTTGTTAATCCTCACCTGAGGATATTTTTTTCCCCATGTTTTAGAGAGAGTGGAAGTGGGGGGGAGAGACAGAGAGAAAAACATCGATGTGAGAGAGACATATCGATTGGTTGACTTCCACATATGCCCTGACCGGGCCTGGGATCAAGCCTGCAACTGAGATACATGCCCTTGACTGGGAATTGAACCTAGGCCCCACTGCTTGGTGGTATTTTCTTATTTTATCCCTTATAAATGAAGAGATAAAAATGAAATTTCCTTACTATGAAAAACTATCATGTCAATAGTGAGGGATTACTTTCATCATTAGTAATCAATGAACTAAATGTTCTTAAACACTTTTAACACAGGCTGAGCAATTTTGATATGGCTGCTGCATCAAAATAGGAAATGATTTGTAAAGTATAACATTTTTCCAAAAGAAACTACATATGAATGGGTAGAAACAGCATCAGCATTTTTGGTGAATCACCATGTTCCTGGTACTATTTTAGGTATGCTGAATACAGAGGAAATATTATTATTGATGTTATATGAAATGGGTTCCTTCAAGATAATTAAGTATTTATTAGTTTTCCCCAAGAATATGTCTGTACAATTATTGTGGGAAATACAGGAAGCATTTATATTTAACAAAGCCAACACATACACTGAGAAACAGAGAGGTGATCATTATAATGGTATGTTTTGGTTCTACTTGGAAAGAAAAGACTTTCTGAAAAATTGGAGTAGGGGATATTTTTTGGTTGCCTTTTTAGCACCTTTTTTCTCATTTCTTTTTTTCAAGAGAACCCAGTTTTGTTACCGTATCTTCTTATTTCCCACTCAGCTCAGGTCTTTTAGGTAAATCATGGCCCACTCACAGCTGCAAGAGTGGGTGTGATTGGTCTGGTTAAGTTCCTAGGAGGTGCCACATGATATAACTTGACACAGTAGCACTGGGATATCACATGCAGGATCATATTAGGAAAGTTCTACCCTGTAGTTCTGGGAAAGATTATAAAAGTATCCCATTTTCTTTTCCCTTTGAACAATTTTTCATGTGCAAATATTGGCCATGGAACTATTGCTACTATCTTAAGACCAATTTGAGGGGAAGTCAGCAGACACAGGATGGCAGAACCAAATGAATCACAGGAATATCTACAGAGTCAGTAGATTAAGGCAAATCGAAACCTGTCCTACTTCTGGATTGCCAGTGCTTTAAGCCAATGAATGCCTTTATTTGTTGGCACCAATTTCTATTACTTGCAACCAGAGTCATCCTAAATAACTGGAATATTAGTATACAATGAAAAAGAGGCAATAGAAGATAAAAATGAGAATGGAAGAAACACATACTCTTGCTGTAACTCCAAATATTCGGTATACTAGTAAAATGATAAAAGGTTACATTCATTATCTGATAATTATCTATTAACTAGAGGCCCGGTGCATGAAATTCATGCACTGGAGGGGGGGTGTCCCTCAGCCCAGCCTGCGCCCTCTCCAATCTGGGACCCCTCGGGGGATGTCTGACTGCCGGTTTGGGCCCAATTCCACAGGAATCCCTGCAGGATCAGGCCCAAACCAGCAGTCAGACATCCCTCTCACAATCTGGGACTGCTGGCTCCTAACCACTCACCTGCCTGCCAGCCTGATAGCCCCCTAACTGCTCCCCTGTAAGCCTGATTGATGCCTAACTGCTCCCCTGCTGGCATGATCATTCCCAACTGCCCTCCCCTGCAAGCCCGATTGCCCCCAATTGCCTTCCCCTGTGGGCCTGAGGGACTGGGGGACTCTGGCTGGATAAGGCAGAGCTGAGGGGACTGGGCTCTGCCATCTTGTGGCTTGGGTGTCGCCATCTTGTGAGGGTGTGATGGTCAATTAGCATATCCCCTCTTTATTAGATTAGATAGGATTCTCCATATATCCTAATGCGAATATTTTAATGACATTTTGAGATTATAAACCCATATTTTATCATTCCTTATGTTTTCTTTGTTTCTCTTTTCAGTTTACATCCCAGTGTTTATCTTTTTTAGACATGAACTTGGAATAAATTTAATGTTATTGATTACTATTATCTTTGAATTCACTGAAGAGTTAGTATTCTCTTTGCACTCACTGAAGACAGTGACTGCTCAAAGGAAGCAATTAATCTATTTAGGGAAACAAAGTAAGTTTTAAAAATCAGCAATAACTAGCACAATATACAAAGTATATTCCTATTGTCAATTGATTGAAGTAGATAATTCATGGTTTAGGAATTCAAGAGGATATTATCACTTAAGCCTTTGGTAATCAGGAGAGGCTTGAGAGTGGCAGAGAGACTTGGGGTTTCAAAGAACAAGTAAGAGTTCAGATCTGCAAGGACGGTTTGGGCTAGAATGTAGCTGGAGACTAAGTTTGGCAAAAATGGTTGATGCCTAGAGACAAAGATCTAAAGAACGCATGAACAACAAAAATAGACCTGTGACTAAGCACCCCTTATCTCATTAAATTCTAAGACAGCAGAATTCACTCCAAAGCCATTTATTTATTATCCTGCTTGCTCATGTCCATCACTAGAGGCTGGTCTAGTGTCCTCATTTCTCCTCTAGTATCTTAAAGAAGATGAAGAAGAATGATTCTACTTTATAATTTAAATGGTTCATTTAAAATGTTTTCCCAGTCAAATGTTTAAAAAAAGCACAACTCTCCAAACAAACTTTATGAGTTATTTACTTATAATAAGAGAAATAAAACATGTCTCAACAAGCAGCAATTTAAATCTATGCATATAATCTGATGAACAGCCTATTTATAATAAACCCTTACCTATAAGTATTTATCAAACATTCAAATTAAACTTCCATGTTAAGCAATGAGGCATGTTTTCTAGATGTCATACATTTTGCCCTGAAATTATGTACATAACATTAGGAAGGCCCTATTTCTTTGCATAGTCTATTGCATAACTTTAGTTTTAATTTGGGAAGTTGGGGGCTGTGACTGCCTCCCCAATGTAGGGACCTCACAAATTTTTTTAATAGTTTCTAAAGTCAACTGCTCATCCTATAAGTTCTTCCAAAATAATTCTGAATGTCTTTATATAAGGAACAGAAATGCTACTCTTGTTTAGTTGCCCAGGAATAAAGTGGCAATCAATCAATTAACATGGTGTTGTGTTTCCCTTGACCACATTTCTTTTTTGGGAGTGGCTTCACTTTTCTTTTTTTAAAATAAATCTTTATTGTTGAAAGTGTTACATATCTCTCCTTTTGCCCGCATTGCCCTCTCCCACCCGCTCCCCCCAAGCCTTCACCACCCACTGTCTGTGTCCTTGGGTTATGCATATAACTCATATGAGTTCATTGGTTGATCTCTTCCCCCCTCCACCCTCCCCTGCCTTCCCTCTGAGGTTTGACAGTCTGTTCAATGTTTCTATGCCTCTGGGTCTATTTTGCTCATCAGTTTATGTTGGTCATTAGATTCCACATATGAGTGAGATCATGTGATACTTATCTTTTCTGACTAGCTTATTCCGCTTAGCATAATACTCTCCAGGTCCATCCATGCTGTTGCAAATGGTAAGAGTTCTTTATTTTTTATAGCTACATAGTATTCCATTGCATATATGTACCACATTTTTTAATCTACTCATCTGCTGATGGGCACTTAGGCTGTTTCCAAATCTTAGCTATTGTAAATTGTGCTGTGATGAACATAGGGGTGCATATGTTCTTTCTGATGGGTGTTTCTGAGTTCTTGGGATATATCTCTAGAAGTGGGATCACTGGGTCAAATGGTAGTTCCATTTTTAATTTTTTGAGGAAACTCCAAATAGTTTTCCACAATGGCTGCACTAGTCTGCATTGCCACCAGCAGTGCACAAGAGTTCCCTTTTTTCCACATCCTCACCAGCACTGTCATTTGTTGATTTATTAATGATAACCATTCTTACAGATTTGAGGTGGTACCTCATTATCATTTTGGTTTGCATCTCTTGGATGATCAGCGACTTAGAGCACTTTTTCATATGCCTTTTGGCCTTCTTTATGTCCATTTTGGAAAAGTGTCTTATTGAGATTGTTTGCCCATTTTTTAATTGGATTGTTTATCTTCCTTTTGATAAGTTGTATGAGTTCCCTGTAGATTTTGGAGGTTAAACCCTTAACAGATGTATCATTGGCAAATATGTTCTCCCATGGAGTGAGCACTCTTGTTATTTTATTGATTTCTTTTGCTGTGCAGATTGGAATGGGTTCACTCTCCATAAGACACTGTTCATCAGCAAATTTCCATAACGCTACCAGAGAAGAGGATATTCTGCTACTTCTAAGTGGACAGGACTGGAAATGATATGGAGATAACTGGAACTCCATGGTAACATTTATTTTTTTGTGTGACTTTCTATTGCATAATCTCTCTCACACACAGGCATACACAGGGAGCTTTAGAAGTTAGAATTCATTTTTAGAGAGAAAGTTTTAAAGTGTGACTTGTTATTATCAAATAAACATAAATTTCCTATGATAGTGGCTTTAAATTTTATTTCACATTGTGATATAATATACACACCTACCCAATACATACACATGGAAACAAGCATTTTATTAAGCCATATTTACTTTTTTAAAATAAGATGCACTCTGATACATTTTAATTCTATAAATCTATTTAAAAATAAAAATGAAAAGTTTCAGCTCACAACAATGATTTCACAACTCGCTAATGGATCACATCAATTGTAAAACACTGTCTTTAGGTACATTATATTATGTTTGTGGTCAACTTTAATGTATGTAAACATGTAATGTTGGTTTGTTCATATGTGAACCAAGAGTCTTCTAAACCAGGAATTACCAATAGGATAATTTTGAGAGTCAGTATTTCATTTTTAATGCCTATCGTGGTGGAAATATTTTTACTACCAGCACTTTTCCCCTCCCTGGGTAACACCAGTAAATTATTTAGCCCGAATTCTTTTAGATCTCCAGAAATATCTTGACACATAAAGAAACACTGAAGGATCTCATTCCTGCCATGTCCTATTTCTAGAACCACTTTATTTAAAGCTCCAGCTGTCCCCTTGCTCCTAGTGGCATCTTAAAGCAGGAGTATTCCACAATGTGAAGGATAGGTTAGCAGTGTAGATAGTGACAGATAACATCCAGGGTTATTCATGAGTTGGGTTTTGGCCAGAGTCTCTCCCAAGAGGAGAACAAGGAAAATGGAGTAGTGTTTGGATTTGGTATATGCCCTATTGTTGCAGATGCTGATACCAACACTTCCCTGCATCCACTTGAGTGTTTTCAGTTAGAGTACCAGTGGGTTAGGTAAAACCTCACCTTTGTCAATTCAATGACCTAAGGCAATCAAATTTGTTGTTACTAGCACATCTTTTCTCAATAATGATATTGGCATATTTGATTTAGGAATGTATTTCAAACTTTAATAAAAGAAAATGAGGTCAGGAAAGCAACATAAGAATATGTAAGTACTGGAAACAGCACTTGAGTATTTAATTTCTCACTCAATTAAAAATATTCTCTCACAAATTGGAAATATTATTCTTTCACTAACACACCTGATTTGGACTCATTAAAGTAAAATATTAAGCTAATTTTCTCAAAATCAGTGCAAAATTTGTGCTGATCTATTTTCATCGTATTCCTCTCTGAGCAGGGTATACAAATTAATAAAGCTTAGTCTTGAAGTTTTAGCTCTGAAAGGGAGGTACTTTGATCAGCACTGACAGTGAGTTCAATGCTTTGCCTCATCACCATGAAGCTCTTCTCAAAGGAGCCAATGGGGGGAAAAGGCAGAAGGCACCCTCTGGGAGGAGTTCCAAGATGGCTGATACAGAGGGGCTATGTCCATGGTGGTCTAGTTTGCCCCTGAGGGAGTTATATTTTAACTAGAGGCCTGTTGCACAAAGATTCGTGCAATAGGCCTTCCTTCCCCTGGCTGCCGGCACTGGATTTCCTCCGGCACCCGGGACCCGGGCCACAGCGGAGCCAAGCCTTCAGCCTTCAGGCTTAGCTCCAGCCACAGCGGAGCCTTCAGTCTTCAGTCTTTGCTCCGAGCCTGCGTATGCAAATTAACCCACCATCTTTGTTGGATTAATTTGCATATTCACTCCTGATTGGCTGGTGGGTGTCACAGAGGTATGGTCAATTTACATCTTTCTCTTTTATTAGTGTAGACTCTGTTCCTCTCAGATGCAAACTTGATTCCATCTCAGACATGGATTTATATCTGAATTGGAATTATGTTCTTTTAGTTTCTAGAATGTTCACTCCTCCACCTTGAGACTACGGTCAGCAGGCCTTGCTTTAAAGCAAATGTCCTCTGAAAGCACAGTCTCTCCTTTTGGTGCAATTGTTTGTAAGGCAGTGACATTTTTTGTTTTAAATTTATATTTATGGTGGAAAGTATTACAGATGTCCCCCTTTTACTCCCATTAAACCCTTACCCCCAACCCCTCCCCCTCCCCAGGTCTTCACCGCACTATTGTCTGTGTCCATGGCTTATGCATATATGCATATAAGTTCTTTGGTTAATATCTTCCCAACCACGGTCTCCCTGCCTTCCTCTAAGATTCTGTGGTCTGTTCCATGCTTCTATGACTCTGGATCTATTTTGTTTATCAATTTATTTTGTTCATTAGATTACACATATGAGTAAGATCATGTGATCTTGTCTTTCTCTGTCTTAGCATAATACTCTCCAGGTCCCTCCATGCTGTCTCAAGGGGTAAGAGATCCTTCTTTCTTACAGTTGCATAATATTCCATTGTGTAGATGTACCACAGCTTTTTGATCCATTCATCTACTGATGGGCACTTGGGCTGTTTTCAGATCTTAGCTATTGTAAATAGCACTGCTATGAACATATGGGTACATATATTCTTTCTAATTGGTGTCAAGGGTTCTTAGGTCCTAAATAGACACTCTTGAAAGAAGACATACCGATGGCCAAGGGTCATACGAAGAAAACGTTACTAATCATTACTAACGTTACTAATGAGAGAGAAACAAAGTAAAACCAAAATGAAGTATCACCTCACACCTGCCAGAATGGCTACCACCAACAAATCAACAAACAAGTGCTGATGAGGATGTGGAGAAAAGGTAAACCTAGTTCACTGCTTTGGGAATGCAGACTTGTGCAGACATTATGGAAAACAGTATGGAGTTTCCTCAAAAAATTAAATATGGATCTGCCATTTGACCCAGTGATCCCACTTATAGGACACTTATTTTTTTAACAAAAGAAGAGGGAGAGAGGCTCTCAGAAAATCTGATTTATAAATAGACCCCAAAACAGTATTATAAGATTACAGAAAAATTCCCTACAAACTCAGCACACCAGTATTTCTCTGTGAAGAAGATATTCCTAGCACAATGGAATCATAAGCCTGCTAGGTTCTGTAAAGAGCCAATAAATATTCAGGGATTTCTAGATATCACTGAAATGTTTCTGAAATCTGAAACAATTATTTTGAAAAGTGATGTTTGTTATTTTTATAGGTCTTCATATATGCTTTAACAAAGGGACTTGGATTTTATAAATCTAGTGTCTAAGTTGGAATGAGAATGGGACAAATTTAGAGACTCTAAGGACCTTACTGTCTGCACCCATGGCAACTACATTGGAGCCTTGTCTCACTGCTTCAGTTTCAAGGACATCTTTACCACCTGGGCTTTAATTAATGATAAATCAACAGACATGCAGGTGACAACGATTATGTTCTTCCACCTTATCATTGCAGTTAGAATTAGTGACAAAATTTTAAATTAAATTTTAACTTTGTCTTAATTAACTTAACATGTAGATGGAACACATATTTATTGCATGCATGTATTAGTTTAATAATTAAATTTTTCCAATTCTGTTTGTTTTACATCAGAGCAAGTAAAGAAAAGGAATGGTGTTTAATCCAAATTAATTTAGTGTACATTTAACATTCTTCAATTTTCTTTATTAAGGTAAAATACTTAAAAGAGTGCCTAATACATAATAAGTGCACAATAAATGTTAATTAACAATAACAATTTCACATGTTACCTTATTTCCCTGCTCTTGTGAAAAATACCTCTCTAATCTTTGGTATACTTTCCCTACAAGGCCTCTCCATATGATATCCTGTCTATAATATACAGAAGTGCTGATCCCTTAAGTGACTTAAGAGGAAATAATAGACCTGTATTTCATAGATCTAGTCTATTCATGTAACTTAAGCTAGGAGTCATATTGACTTGTTCCTCCTGTTTCCCAAAGTTCCTATCATGGTTCTCTTTTCTCTCAAATAAACACAAATGCCTTCCATTTAGAACTGTAGAATAGGTTCATTATAAAACATTTTGAAAATACTTAACAGCATAGAGAAAATATGAAACTCATTTTACATCTCACCAGCTATTGATAACTATAATTGATGTTTTTACTCATTTTCTTCATCTTTTTTTCTATGCATATATTATTTTGTCTTTAAAGAAAGCTGAAATCACATTATAAATGTGACTTACTAGCCTGCTTTTCATTTATATATTTAAAATATTATTTCATGTTATTAAATATTTTATCTTGTCTCATTAGATATTTTTCCAAACACATTATGAGTGGTTAACATTATTTTATTTATTTAAATATATATTTATTGATTTCAAAGAGGAAGGGAGAGGAAGAGTGAAAAATCAATGATGAGAGAGAATCATAGATTGACTGAGTCTTGCACACCCCCACTGGGATCAACCCCTGAAACCAGGCATGTGCCCTGACTGGGAATCAAACTGTGACCTCCTGGTTCATATGTCAACACTGAACCACTGAGCCACACAAGCTGGGCTTAACATTCTTTTATAGGAATACTAGGGGCCTAGTGCACTAATTTGTGCACCTTGAAAGGCACTGTGGGCCGAGAGACTGCATTGGGCACAGGGGCAAGTCTCAGCCCATCCTCCATGCCTCCGCCCAGACCCTCCTGCTGCGGCCCTCCTCCCCCAACCCCTGTCTGCTGGTAGCCACTTTCCCACCACTGTGGCTCCCATGTGCTGACAGTGCCAGCCCCACTCACACCCGCTGATAGCACGGAGCAATTGGGGTCAGCACCAGCAGTGGGTGCGAGCGGGGCCGGCGCTGTCAGTGGGTGCTAGTGTCAGCTGCTGCCCTGATTATCCCTCAGGAGCAGGGGGAGGTGGAGAAGCCCTGTGGGGCGATCAGGGCCAGGAGCTGCCACTCGCACCCGCTGAAGGCACGAGTGATCGGGGCCGGCGCTGGGTGCCAGCAGTGGGTGTGAGCGGGGCTGGCACCAGCAGTAGATGCGAGCACCAGGCAGGACTGCGGCATGCAGGAGCAAAGAATTTTCAGTAAACACCAGAGGCTCGCCCCAATGACAGTGACTGGCGCCCCTCCTTGGTCTGGCATCCCCGCTCACATGCTCCACCATCCTGGCATGGCCGACGCCCACCATGTTCTGCACTCTGTCGCCTGCTGCTGATACCCACCATGTTCTGTGCATGCGCTCTGGTGGTCAGCGCATGTCATAGCGACCGGTTGTTTGGTTGTTCCACTGTTCGGTCTATTGGCATTTTAGCCTTTTATTATATAAGGATACCCTACTTAATCTTTCCTTCTGTGCTACATATGTAGATTGCATCAATATTTTGCTATTATAAATAAGTGATAATATTCTTTGCACATTGAGTAAACATTGTTGACTGACTCCTGTCACTCAGGTGCCATTTCATCCACAGTTTGATGGGTAGTACATAAAGCTGTAACTTATCTCCTTCTTCAGGAGTACTTAGTAACTCTTGGCTGGTCATTACAGGTCTCATATCATAGCCTATTAGAGGGGCAGCAGAAGGCCATGTGCATTTCTAATAAAGCCAGCATTAAGCATCTCTAAATTGATTTTCTTTTTTTAATCCTCACCCAAGGATATGTTTTTATTGATTTTAGAGAGAGAGAAAGGGGGAGAGTGAGAAACATCAATGTGAGAGAGAAACATTGATTGGTTGGCTCCTGCATGTGCCCCAACTGGGGATTGAACCCATAACCAGAGAATGTGCCCTGAGCGGGAATTGAACCGGCAACCCTTTGGTGCACAAGATGATGCTCCAACCAACTGAGTCACACAGGCAGGGCTCAGATGATTGTTTAACAAGCCCAAACTTATCCTACATGCAAAATCATCTTCCTCATAATTGAACATTGTATGACACATAGTCGTTATTAAATAACTATTTGTAAACTGAATATCCAAGTGTCTATTTGACATTTTACTCAATTACCTTACAGTCATCTCAAGCTTAGCATACCCACATACTGAACTCTTAATAACTGCCATGAATCTCCCATAAAATAAACAACAACAAAAAATCACCTGTCTCTCTCCCTCCTCCCCATCTTAGCAAATTGGGCCACAGTTCACACATTTTGTCAAAGCAGAAAGCTGGGAATCATCCCTAACACTGTTATCTCTATCACTTGGAAGTCCTGTTGATTTCTGTACAGAATCACTTCCAATCCATCCACTTCTCTCATCAGCGCAGCTACCCCCTGACCCAGGACACCATCATCAGTTCACTGGTGAGTCCTTCCTCTGAACTTCCCACCTGCACTATTGGCCTCTTCCAGGGAGAGGCTCATGGCCCTCCTCTTTTGAAGACAATACAATACTGACCTTTGCACTTAGCATTTTTAATAAAACACAATCTCAGACTCCTTACCATGGCTTATAAGGCACTACCTAATTTGCACACAGGCCCTTTAGTATCCTTTTCAGAGCATCACCTACGCTATCTTTTTTGCTCTGTGTCTCCCCCTTCACTGTTACCCTTCACAAAGATGATCCTTCTCATATTTCAGGTCTAAGCATACGTCATTTTCTACAACACCCATCACTCTATCAATGAACCCTTTTCATTTCCTTCACTGCACTTACCATACTTTGCAAATACATTTATTTATTGATTTACTTGTTTATTCTTTGTCTCCCTCACTTGACTGAAAACTACAAGGGACCATACTATCTATTTTATTTATGGTGTTTTACTTAATGCCCAGCACAGTACATGGCATGTAGGAGACCTTTAAATAATATTTGTTGCTGGAGTGATACCTTAGAACAAGCCATCTATAGGTCCACCGGCTGACAGGCTCTGAAAGATGGATCTTTTCCTAGTTGGACAGTACTTGAAACCATTCCAGTATTTTCTCAAAGTTCCCTAAAAGCATTCTCTCCCTGAAAAAAAGTGATTACCATTAATAAATTCATACAGTTTCTAAACACTTCAAGATAGCCATAGCTTATGGAGATGCTGCACTCTGATGCCACCCAGCTCTCACTTAGAGAGTGACACATTCATTTACTTCTCTTACACTTATCTGCTTCATGCATGGTGATACCAGGCAGCAAAGGCTCTACTTGTAAAACTGTTAAGGAACATGATTCAGTGGTAATATGACAGTTATCTATTTTTTATGTGTGTGGGATATTTACATTATGATTCTAATACTTGAATAATATAATTACTTTATTTTTATTAAGAACTAGTAGCCCTGCGCACAAATCCCTGCGCGAGTAGCTTGCTGCTGCTTGCCTCAGCTGGCCACCCTCCCACCACTGGTAGCTCAGCTGCTCTTAGCTCACTGCCCTGCCCTCCTGGAGCTCTCTGCCTGCTGGTCCGCCCTCCTGTAGCTCTCCACCACTTGTAGATTGATCGTGATGTTACTGCGTAATGGATAATTAGCATATTCCTCTCTTATTATATAGAATAGCAACTCTAAAATCAATATCATCCTAATCCCCAATTTTGAGGTCTAAGAGATTTAGTAACAGGTTTTGAAAATTTAAAAAAATAAATGCTTCACAGTGATTGTTGCTTTCTATTCAGTTCTGAACAGAGAGACATCATCAGAAGGATAATGAGAATTCTCTTACAACATGCACTGAAACTTATTTTTTAGGTTTGTTTCAAGTTAAAATAATTCGCTTAAATTTCTAAATTTTTTTGATTTCGAAAGCTATATAGGATGGCTAATTAATCACATATCTAGGTACCTTTTCTGGCTAAGTTTTTTTTAATTGATTCTATAGAGAGAGAAAGGGAGAAAGAAACATTGATTTTTTTGTTCCACTTATTTATGCATACATCGGTTGCTTCTTGTATGTGCTCTGACTGGGCATCAAACCCACAATTTGGTGTATCAGAACGACGCTCTCACCAACTGAGCTACCCTACCGGGACAGGGCCTTGGCTGAGCTTTTTGACACAGCGTCTTTCCAAGAGGCTGCCAGCACTAGTCATATTCTGGTATTTTTTATATGCAAGCAGAATTATTATAACACATTTTACCAAATAAATGTATAATCGAATATTAAATATCTTATTTTTAAAGTCTGTGTCAATATTGACCAAATTCTCAGTTATCTGGTTTTCTGCAGATTTCCTTGTTGCCCTTCAAGAACACAGATTACTCAGTTTTCATAATAACCGATCCTGCTGCAACAAGATTGAAAAGTACGACAGTGAAAGAAAGCAGCAAAAGGCAAGGAAGCTGATTTGCCTTAGATGAATGGCTAAAATTTAGGTGACACAAGGATTTATGCACTGGACTGGCCCTCTAATTAAAATGAGAAATGGCACAGGCAGATGCTAAGCAGTTTGGGGAATTAATAATCAGGCACTAATGCAAAATAAGGACACTATCTTTAAGAATATTCATTTCCATGTCTATGTCATCCAATCCGAATGACAGGCAGGAAATAATATCACCATGTTGCAGGCAACATTAAAAAATGTTTTGTCCTCCGTTAGCACAAAATAGATGGGATGACCAGAATATCATCCCTGTTCAAGTATAAAAGTATTGGGAAATTACCAAGGGGTATGAGACTTACCCAAAGACACCTACATCAAGGTCAAAGATAGGGAGCATTGATGTTCAGGGGGCAGTTCCATAGTCCTTTTAGAGGAGTCTTTCTCCATTCAACAGAGGCCAGCAGGAAAAAAGCCATAAACAGTGAAGCAGAACCAAGATAGGTGGTCTTTGTGAGGACAAATATATTCACTGGAGGGAAATGAAGCTGGTTTAAAATTATACTAAGTTTTGGCAAGCAGGCCAGTTAGGAGGAGGTTAAATACACACACACACACACACACACACACACACACACATACCACTCAACCCCCCAGAAGGAAGCATGCTGCTTTGCTGGGAAGGATCTGCCAAGTTCTCCACATCAAAGAGAGCTCAGTAGGGGTGAAGACAAAGAAGAATTTGGATGAACATGTGAAATGTTTACATGGATCTAGAAGCAGAGATTGAACAAATTCACATGGGCTAGAAATTTGAAAACTATAAAAAGAGATATGAGTAAAGAGGGGGAAATACTTTAGCAAGAAATTAAGGAGATGAAGCAGCCATTTTGACCAATATAGTGTTATTTTGCACATGAGTTTGAACCCCAGTTCTGTAACTTTTCTGCTCGCTTGCTCAGTAATGATAAGAAAAAAAAAAAAAAATCACAAGTAGGCCATATCTGCAAAACAGGCCTCTTTGCAAATGTCTCTTCAATTTTTATCAGAGTTTCTTTTCCCCCTATAGCTTTACATGGCATACTTTTGACGGATTTGACAGCAAACACATTCTGCATAACTTTTATGGAGAAGCTTCTCCCACAGGAATAAACTAATATTCATGTCTCTGCATTGGCTTTCCTGAGCCCTGATGCTGTGGTCGTGTCTGGAGATGAGTGGAGCATTTTGAGATCAATGTATGAACCATAAACCAGGAAAGTTGGTTATCTTAAAGCAGGAAAGGTTGCTAATTGTCTTCCAATTTAGGTAGAGGGAGGGTTTAGGTAGGAAAAGATCCCTCCTCTTCACTGAGGTCCTCTCTGGCTTACAAATCACTTGTAAGTCAGAGCATGAGGGACAAAAATTAACAACTGTATTGGCCAGCTAAATGTCAGACTACAAAGGACCTAACTTATAGTAAGTACTCAATAAGTAGTTGATAAAAAAAAAAGGATCATTTTTACTAGTGCAACAGGCACATAAATAAATGCAGATTTTGAAGTAAAAAAATACAACATCTCATTACATAGGCTTTTGGGAATTGACATGGAGGGTGAGATGCTGGATGGATGGGATGAGATATGCGTGCCGCCCACAGTGGTATTTAATGACTAGAGATGGTGGGTATGGATTAGGAAAAATATAATCACTGTGCCAAATTTCCCTTAATTGGGAAAGAGGAAATATCATGGAGAGTTGCTTTGAAAAGTAGTCTTTAAACACTTTGGAAATGCACTAAAATAAATAAGTGCTAAATTGCATATCCGATTACTGCTAATTTATGACCAACAGATTTCTTCATGTCTCTTGCAAATGTGAATAATTACACCTAACGTTTTCAGGCACTGAAATTATGTGCATTTGAATGATTCAGGATGTAAAATAACACTGATATTTTTAACCTCAAAGAGAATAAATGTATTTAGGAGAGAGTGCCACTTCTAATACTATTTTCAATATGTAGGTGGTGGAGTGAGCTGATAATATTTGTAGGTACTTATATGAGCTTGAGATTTTAGAGTATCTTTGAGTAGCTTTGGGTCATTTTCACTGTATCAGATATTTATAAAACTATCTTATCTGAATTATTTAGAAAAAACAACAACAACTTACAAACATTTAAAAAACTGGGTAGAACACAATTAATGTGAATAAGGAAAAGGAGTTACTAAGAAAAATTTCACCTCTGTATGTCACACCCTAGGATTATCAGAGCTAACCAACAATACTGGACAGAAGCATTTTACTTATATCAATAGACTTATGATTCCCTAAATCGATTTTCTCTCTAATTTCTCATTAGAATATTTTCATTAAATAATGCCCTTTGGGTTGGGTATCCTGTCTGAAAGGTACCCAACCAAAGACAATAATCCTTTGTGTATGACATTCTAATCATTTCCATAGCAACTGCTTATGGGTTAAAATGTCACAAACAGAATTAAGACTTCAGGTGTGGGATAAACAACAGAAGTAGAAAATCACGAAGACAAAGTTACTGCTTGCACATTAAACAAATGAGTGGGAAAGAGACAAAATGGAACAATAGTATTTTCCAATTAAAAAATTCACTGCACTTGGAAGTTGCCTGTCAGTGAGGGAATCCTCAAATATGAGTTTGGGCAGATGGTGTCTTCTCATCAGGGTGATAATGGGCCAACTATAGAAGCCACTTAGAGATTAGAGCTATTCTCAGTTTCTCAAAGGGCAGTCCTCTATCTGGCTGCATACCATGGAACACGTTATAGAAAAACCATATTATTGTATACACCTATAAGTTGTCTTTTTTTTTCCAGAAAAATATGCTCTAATTTTTTCCAGTCTAAAGAAGCTTACTTTGCCTCTAAAGATTCTAAGGGAGGCTGTCAGTGCACTCACACTAATCCCAGTGGGCATCCCTGGGTGCTTTCCAAGTTTGGAGGAACTTTTTTTGGGAGTAAGACTGAGACTACTGAGAGATCCAAGGAATCTAGGAACTATGGGAATCAAGACTGTTTTCTTCACCACTTACGTAGAAACTGAAACAGTCTTAAATAAAAGTATTTAAATCAAGGCATTAATTAATGTAACAGTAGATTCCATAAGAGCAAAGACAGAAATACCTAGTGAATAACTTTCAGAATGTTTCACCACAAAGTTAAGATTCCAACTTCAGGTCAAAGAACATCAACTTGAATCTCTTCTTTGCAGGAAGTTGCCACTCTCCTTTTTTGCTAATAGAGATCAGAAGTCTTGTCATAATGTACATTTACAGTGAGGTACAAGACCCTGGCTAGGGGAGAGAAATGGCCCTGCTTTTACAGAAAAGAGGCTGAGAGGCAGGTAGAGACTCAACCATACTGTGAGTTGCAATAAGCACTGGCTTTGCCTCTAACAATTTCTCTTTCTCTATAGCTAATGCAATGCTACACCTTTCCCTAACCTGATTTATTCAAAGGTGATTTCACTTGAGTGAAAACATTCTTAAGAGATGCTGGAAAAGGGGTGTGTGGCCATACATTGGAATAAACTTTAACTTGAATATGGGTCTAAATGTAAGCATAAAACCATATAGGCATGCTGTTGCAAAAGCTAAGATTCCCTTCTTTTTTACAGGTGTGTAGTATTCCATGGTATAAATGTACTACAGCTTTTTTAGCCACTCATCTATTAATGGGCACTTAGGCTACATAAAAATCTTGGCTATCTATATATATAAAAGCCTAAGCAGCTGTTAGGACTGGATGCCCAGAACAACTGGTCGACCAGTCACTATGATGCGCACTGACCACCAGAGGGCAGATGCTCAATACAGAAGCTTCCCTCTGGTGGTCAGTGTGCTCCCACAGCCAACCTCCCACAGCCGGCCGATGGTGCGTGTGTCCATTCCTTCTGCGCCTGGCCCAGTGACCATCGCCTCCTTTCCTGACCCTGCTGGGGCCTTCAGGCCCTAAGCTGGGGCAGGGAACTGGGGGTGGGTGGCTGTGGATATGGCCCTTTTCCTAGGGGGGCCAAGGGCTGGGTCCCTCCTTGGGGCCAGCGGACAACCTCCTGCGCCCCGTCCCTCCCCCCAGGTGACAGGCGCCGATTGGCCCATCACCCACCTGGTGTGGTGGCAGTGTGGTGATGAGGGAAGGAGGAGGGGGGAAGCGGGGAACCACACCGTGGCAGGGCACCAGTGTCAACATCTGTGTCCAGCTTCCATTCTTTCTGCATCCGGCCTGGCGACCATCACCTCCTCTCCTGACCCTGCCAGGGCCTTTGGGCCCTGGGCTGGGCTGGGGAACTAGGAGTGGGTGGTGGCAGACCTGGCCCCTTTCCCAGGAGGGCCGAGGGCTGGCTCCCTCCTTAGGGCCGGTGGTCAACCTTTTGCACCATGTCCCTCCCCCTGCTCAGCAGGCCCTGATCGGCCCACAGTCCCTCCCCCTGTCCCTCCATCTGGCCAGCAGGCCCCGATCAGCCTGGCCCTGATCGGCCCTGATTGCTGGCCAGGCCTAGGGACTCCACCAGTGCACGATTTCGTGCACTGGGCCTCTAGTTGTAAATAATGCTGCAATGAACATGGGATATGCATTTATCTTTTGACCTGGCAGTCCTACTTTCTAGGTATTTACTCCAGAGCTATACCTACAACAATATGGAAATATATAGGCCTATGATTATTTCCTATAGAATTGTTCATAATTTCAAAATATTGGAAGCAATCTATATACCCATATATCAGAGAATAATGAATAAAGTATTGAATAACCACATGATGAAGAACTGTACTATACTAATATAAAAAAAGATTGAGGGGAATTTTTCTGAACTGATAGAAAATTTCCAGAATATACTGTTAAGAGAAAAGAGGAAAGTGTAAAAGAGAATCTATAGTATGCTACCTTCATGTAAAAAAGAGGGAGATATAAGAAAATACACAAGTATCTGCTCTACTGAAAATTACAGTAGAGATAAATATATTACCTATGTTTAGAGGTCCTAGAAGCAATGATTTTCCAATATTAATAGCATTATCTTGGTTCTAGATTTTGGTTTCTAAACACTATTTTCTAATAAAAGAAACCTTGGAGAGGTGGGTGACTTCAGGGTTGGAGTAGAGAAATATAAGAGGATCCTGGAACATCTTGTGGTGCCATAAGTAAGCAATTGTCCAGACCTGGTGGAAGCATATCAAAAGGACAAAGGAGTCAAACCAAAGGAGTTCCTAATGGCAAAGTCTGGAACAATTTGAGCAACAGTATTGGATAATAACCCATAGAATGGCCCAAGTTCATACCAATCCTACCTAATAATAGACAAATATGCAAATTGACCATACCTCAAAGACACCCACAAGCCACGCCCACACGCCACACCCACCATCCGATCAGAGCGAGTATGCAAATTAACCCAACCAAGATGGCTACAGCCACAGAGAGCAAGGTTTCCTAGGTAATAGAGGAAGCCAAGCTTTCTGCCTGCCCTTGCCAGGCCTAAGCCTCCACTCAAGCTACAAAGTTTCAATTATAGAAGGTAAACAAATTCAAACAGAAATGGCGGCAGAATGGAGCTTGAGAGAGCAAGCCAGGGTTACCCCCAGCAACAGGGGAAGCAAAGCTTTCTGCACACCCTGGCCAGGCCCACCCGCTTAAGGCTACAAAGTTTCAATTATAACCCCAACAGAAATTGCTGCTGGCCGCGGATGGAGCCCCAGGCTTGGCTCTGTTCCAGACTACAAAATTTCAGTTGTAGAAGGAAAATAAATTCCAGATACCAGGGCCTCTGCTTGGGTTGCCAGTAGTCGTGGCCAGCCTGCAAACCACCATAGGCCCCTTGCTCAGGCTGTCCCACACCCCAAGGGAACCCCACCCTGATCCGGGACACCCTTCAGGGCAAACCAGCTGGACCCCAGCTGCACCAGGCCTCTATCCTATCTATTAAAAGAGTAATATGCAGATTGATTATCACGGCAACACACAATATAGCTGCCCCCATGTGGTCAAAGATCCTGCCCCCATGTGGACACAAGATGGCCACCACAAGATGGCCAGCAGGGGAGGGCAGTTGGGAGGCACCCGGCCTGCAAGGGAGGGCAGTTGAGAAGGACCAGGCCTGCAAGGGAGGGCAGTTGAGAGGGACCAGGCCTGCAAGGGAGGGCAGTTGGAGGTGATCAACCCTGCAGGAGAGGGCAGTTAGGGGTGACCAGGCTGGCAGAGGAGGGAAGTTGGGGGCAAACAGGCTGGCAGTGGAGTAGTTAGGGGGTGATCAGGCTGGCAGGCAGAAGTGGATAGGGGCAATTAGGAAGGCAGGCAGGCAAGCAGTTGGGAGCCAGCAGTCCTGGATTGTGAGAGGGATGTCCGACACCCAGTTTAGGCCCGATCCCATGATGCCCACTTGATTCTGGCCTAAATGGGCAGTCGGACATCCTCAAGGGGTCCCAGATTGAAGAGGGTATAAGCTGGGCTGAGGGACAACCCCCCTCCGTGCACAAATTTCGTGCACCAGGCCTCTAGTTTAAATATATAAATAGGGGAAAAGAAATACTTTTTCTAAAGAAGTAGAGATAGTCAATTATAAATACAGTTACAGAGATATAGAGTACAACACAGGAAATATAGTCAATAATCTATACTAATAAAAGGGTAATATGAGAATTAGAGTGGATGTCTTCCGGATGTCCTTCCGGACAAAGCCACAGCGGCTGCCTGAGGCTCAGGCAAGCCGCAGATGGCGGCTTCCACTTCCAGGGCCGGGCTGAAGCTCAGGCAAGCCATGGTGGCTGTGAGGGCCAAGGCTCAGGCAGCTGTGGCAGCTGGCAGTGGCAGCAGCAGAGGCATAATTGGGGCATCACCTTCCCCTGATGGGCCGAGGCCCGACTGCGGCTTAGGCCTGCTCCCAGGTAGGATATTACTTGTGGGCTCCTGGACTGTGAGAGAGGGCAGGCCGGTCTGAGGAACGCCCCCCCGCCCCCCCCCCCCCCACAAGTGCACGAATTTTCATGCACTGGGCCTCTAGTACTGTAATAACTATGTTTGGTGTCAGATGGGTACTCAGTTTATTAGGATGATCACTTCATAAGGTTTATAGAAGTCTAATCACACTGTTTCACACCTAAAATTAATATAATATTGTATGGCAATTATAATTAAAAGATAAATTATAAAAACGGACCTTAATTTCTAGAAGCGTTTTAGATTTATGGAAAAATTAGAATATAATACAAAGAATTCTCATATAATCCACATCCAGTTTTCCTACTATTAACATTTTACATTAGTATGGTACATTTGTTACATTTAATGAACCAATATTAATACATTATTACTAACTAACGTAATAAATTTAGCCTAATTTTCTTTTTCTGTCTCTAGATCCCCTCCAGGATACCACGTTACATTTACTGATTATGTCTCCTCAGGCTCCTCTAGACTGTGTCAGTTTCTCAGACTTTGCTTACTTTTCATGAATTTGACAGCTTTGAGATTTACTAGTCAGGTATTTTGTAGGAAATCCCTCTATTAGAATTTGATATTTTCTCAAGATAAGATTAGAGTAATCTTATCTTGGAGGAAGACCACAGAAGTAAATTGCCATTCTCATAACTTATCAAGGGTACATATCATCAACATGGTTCATGTCAACATATAGGTATTGACATTGATCATCTGGCTGAGATATTGTTCATCAGGCTTCTCACTGTAAAAATTACACATTTCCCCATTTTTTCATATGGTACTTTTTGGAAGGAAGTCACTATGCATATTTCACACTTAAGGATACAGTTTAATTTTAATGGTTTCAGAATTATGAGTGTATTGCAGTTTAGTTAAATAATTTATTTTTAGGTAGATATGTAGAGGGTTTTAAATTTTTAATTACTTAAAAAAAGCTTGCAGTACATTCTAACCTAGAATATTTATCTCTGAATGTATCACTGATTATTTCTTTGGGATAAAAAAAACAACAACAAGGAATGAATTGTTGGTCATAGTATACAAAGAGCGAGGCTTTTGATACATAGTATAAAATGGATCTCCAGAGTATCTATGGCAACCCCTAGTCTCAGCAGCAAGCATGTAACAGTGAGAGCATGCCATTTCTCTACACCACTTTTGTGTAGTTGGAGTGATTGAGCATGATATGCATGATGCAAGACAATGTTGGAGTGGAAGGGTGGATAGAGGCCCAATTGTGTAGGGTGTGCAGAGTTGACCTTTTATTCTCAGTGTAATGGGAGGCCATTGGAAGCTTGCTAACAGAGGAGAGATTCAATCTCCTTAATGTGATCTGTGCCATGTCTTCATTCCTTAAAATGGGCTGTTAGATTATGGCTGGGTGTTTCTCTTTTAAGCTTGGCTCAATGTCATCAAAATAATAAAAAGGCAACATGCAGATGACATTCCATTCTTTCTTACACCACTCTAACTTGCTATCAAGTGGGGAAATGCAGAATGTAGGACTGGAAAGAGAAGAGGAAGTGCTAAGATCATTTATTCTGAGGGAGGGAGTTGGGTGATGGGAAGGGAAGGGGCAACGAATGGGAAGACCCTCTGTACTGCTGAAGGCTGAATAACTGCTAATGAATTGAACCTTGCCTGCTATACATAGAGTCCCACCTTGACATGAAGAGCAATGGGGAGATAAAAGTAACAACATTCAGACAGCTGACAGTTTTCTGCTAGTTTTGAATCCTGGCAGAAATACATTACAGAGGATAAGGAGAACATAAAAAAAAAAAGCATCAGAAAGAGCTGTTCAGAGATAATTCTGTGTGAGATACTAGATCTATCTTTTGATGTGACTTAGTAATTCTTCATGCAAAGATATTTATCACACTTGAGGTGACAAAGGACTGATATAAAGTACAAGAATCTCCTAAATCTTCATATATATATGGAGGATTAAAGAGAATTATATTATTACATGAGCCATTAAAGTCTGATCAGAAAACTTTGACTAGGCAATAGTTAGATGGGAGAAATAAATACATTAAAGAACAAAATGCTAAAACTTCTTGCACTTTTTCTCTTTAAAAGGTCTTGGGACATATAAGTACCATGGTTCTTTAAACATCTCAGGAACAACCAGATGGCCAATCTGTCAGAGGGCCTACTGAGATTTGGAATTAATCTTTAATTACTTATTTATAATTTATAATTACACAGATAGGGGCAGCTCATACCACTTGAGTAATTTTCTTTGTGGGATTCAGTTGTGCCATTTGAAAGGCACATTGACTTGTTTTTTATATTTGATATTTTATTTTGTCTTAAAAATGTTCATTGTGATTCAGTTAATTTTATGATATATAATGTAAAAAACATTGATATATACATTTTCCTCAGTTGTGTTGGTAGCATAAGTATTACTGCTTGATGATCAAAGAAACTAGCTCAACTGAAAAACTGTTGCAGGTACAGGAACTTACTTGAAGTGGTAGGTATATATCTGATTTTCATTCTTAATACTTTCTGATGGGAAAAGTTTTTAAGAGCTCCAGTTATAATCTGATCTAGTGAGGCTCCAGTGAGGTATTCCATGGCTAAGTCATCTGCCATGTTAGAGCTGATAACATTTTTAGAACCTCCTTGGAATGAATCTTTGACCTCTAGCTCAGCACAGGGAGTCTCGTGTCTCACCTGTCCAATGACAATTCAGCTTGCCCTCAATTACCTCCCCACTGACTCCTTACATCCTAGAGTATTAGAAACTTGTATGCCAGGTGCTGCATCATCCTGCTCAAAATTATTAGTCAGTACTCATATAAAACTACTAAACAGATTGATTTGGGTGGTTTCTTTTTAAAAATGATTAAATCATCTTATTAACTGAAAAGACTGAGAACTGTACATCTTATACCCATATAATTTTATTAACCAATGTGGTCCCTATAAATTCAACAAAAAAAGACTGGGCTTAAGGTTATTTCTCTTCCTTTTCCTCCAAATAAATAATCTCACCCTATAGGTATGACTTTGTGAGCCAAAACAAGCAATCAAGCAAACAAAACCATAAACCCACTTTCTCTCTCTTAAGTTATTATTTGTTACTATGGAGTATTTTTATCAGGTATTGATTCACAGAATTTCAGATTTTGTCAATTTGACATGCTTGATACATCTCTGTAACCAAGGAGTGCAAAACTGGAGATTGGCAAAAGAAAAACAAACTAATTTTAGAGAAAGAAATTCTGAACTACACAGTGGACTACATTCCCAGCACTTTTATTTTAAAAGCAAGTAGGCTTTAATGACCTTCTAGTAAAATAACACAAGAGGCAAGGATAAAGCCCTGTCAGTACATTGGACTGGGTCCTTTTTTTAGGGTTTTGTATTTTGTTTTGGCTGTCCAGAAAGAATCCAGGACAAAGAATGGAAAAAAAAAAGATTCTAAAATGGCAGAACTTCAGGAATAGGAAAATATATTCAAGAACATTTAATCTAATTCCTTTATTTAAAAGATGAGAATGATTAAGCCTATTTTGGTTTGGTGACTTATCTAAATTAGTACATTGAGCTTTTGGAAGGCTTATTCATTTAGCAGGTGTTTATTGGCTTTACATTGGGTATATATCGAGTATTATTGAATTTAAGGCACAGAAGATATTGGCAAGTGAGCCATCATACAGCTTATATTCAGTCTGTCACCCTGCTTCTCTCATAAATATTGAAAAGACACAGTATTGTTACATTTAGACTAGGACAGGCAATGGGCAATAATTGTCCACAAGGGTATGAAATGTTCTGAGGAAGTTGTTGACCATTTATTGTCACTGTAGGGATGCAAGCAATACAAATGGGTTCATGTTGCAACAGAATAAAGTTTAGTTAAAAATAAGAAATGACTTCTTGGATGGCATGGTATTAAGCATTGAAATGGTCAAGGGCAGTGGCCGGCAAACTCATTAGTCAACAGAGCCAAATATCAACAGTACAACGATGCAAACTTCTTTTGAGAGCCAAATTTTTTAAACTTAAACTTCTTCTAACACCACTTCTTCAAAATAGACTTGCCCAGGCCATGGTATTTTGTGGAAGAGCCACACTCAAGGGGCCAAAGAGCCACATGTGGCTCGCGAGCCGCAGTTTGCCGACCACAGGTCAAGGGTATTTGTTGATAGTATAAAAGGAAATACATATTCATCATATTCAACCTAGTTTTCTTGCAAATTATTAATTTTGTATGTCATGAAGTCCCTTTCAAACTACTAGTTCCAAGGGTTTTATTTACAAGGTTGTTTTTGATATAAAAGATAATCATGGTCGCTCTCTCTGAGGTGATAAATTTCATAAAAACAATTTAGCTCTTGTGCTTCTGTATTTATACTGGCATTTTTACCACAAAATACTGCTACATAAAATAGTTCATGAAATATCACACAGATAGGATTCTGAAAAGTTTACTGTAAAGTTAAACTCAGACTTTAAGTTTTAAAGTTTTTCACTATTGACTTCACACTAAAATATTAAAGTCATATTCCCATGGAAGTCAGTTGGACCCTGATGTTAATAATAGACTGTAATAATAATTGCCAAGACAAAGGAAATGGAAATATAGAAGTGAAGTGAAACTGTACATCAAGGCATTGGGAGAGAATGCAGATTTCTTTTTTGTGACTTAGAGAATTACCAACTATTAAGAATCTGCCTGACATCTGGGTATAATGGGACAGGTTACAAATGTTGCTTTCTATGAATTCTAGGCTTTCGTTTATTACAAAATGCAAGACAGACCCCCTCATACACAAAAAGGACTTCAAAACACCTGCACAACAGCTTCTATGATGTGGTCAAGGTTGAGCCTCACAGTCAGCCAGCCTGAAGGGAGATCTCACCCATGAATGGGACAACAACAATTTAGACCTAATTACCCAATAACCTACACATGGGACATTCCTAGAGCATCCAGCTCAGGAGATCAAAGAGACTGCAGCACTGGGTCTCACAGGATACTTACTACATAATGCTATGCCTTGGGAGGCATAGCAGTCCTATCTAATACATAAAAACAAACACAATGAGATAGTAAAAATGGGGAGACAAAGAAACAACCCCCAAATTAAAGGAAAGGAGGAAGTTACAGAAAAGAGCTAATTGAAATGGAGGCAAGCAATTTATCAGATATAGAGTTCAAAGTAATGGTTATAAGGGTGCTCAATTAACTTAGTGAGAATTACAAGGAAATTAGTGGGAACTGCAAATAATTTTACATGAAAAATAAAATAGAAACCATGAACAAGAACCAGTCGGAAATAAAGAATACCTTATCTGACACCAACAATACTCTGGAAGGAATTAAAAGTAGATTGTATGAAGCAGAGGATCAAATCAGCATATTAGAAGACAAGGCAGAGAAACAACTCAACTAGAGCAGCAAAAAGAAAAAAGAATTAAAAAGTAGGATGATAGTTGAAGGGAACTTTTATACAACATGAAATGTAATTACATCCTCATCAAAGGGGTACCAGAATGAGAAGAAAGTGAGCAATAAATACAGAACCTGTATGATAAAATAATGACAGAAAACTTCTCTAACCTGGTGAAGGAAAATATCACACAAGTACAGAAAGCACAGAAAGTCTCAATCAAGATTAACCCAATGAGACCTATACCAAAACACATTATAATTAAAATCACAAATGGTAAAGACAAAGATAGAATCTTAAGGCAGTAAGAGAGAGACAGAAAGTTATCTACAAGGGAGGTCCCATTAGACTGTCAGCTGATTTCTCAACAAACACTTCAGGCCAGAAGGGATTAGCATTAAGTATTCAAAGTAATGAAAAGCAAGGACTTAAATCTGAGACTATTCTATCCAGCAAGGCTATCATTTAAACCTGAAGGTAAAATAAAAAACTTCCCAAAGAAATAATAAAGCAGTATATTACCACCAAACTAGCATTGCAAGAAATATTAAAGGGACTGTTTTAAGAAGAAGAAGAAGAAATATAGAAAGAAAGACATAAAGAAAAGAAATGGCAATAAGTAAGTACCTATCAATAATAACCTTAAATTTAATGGACTAAATGCTCCAATCAAAAGACAAAGGGTGGCTGAATGGATAAGAAAACCCATATACATGCTGTGTACAAGAGACTTACCTCAGGACAAAAGATTCACACAGATTGAAAGTGAAGGGCTGAAAAAAAGTTTCATGCAAATGTAAACAACAATACAGCTGGAATAGCAAAAACTCAGATATGACAAAATAGACTTCAAATCAAAGGCCATAAAAAGAGACAAGGTCACTACGTAATACTAAAGGGATTGATTCAACAAGAAAATATAACCCCTGTAAACATATATGCACCCAATAGAGGACCATATATATGGGAGAGATTTAAGGGAGAGATTGATAGCAATACAGTCATAGCAGGGGACTTTAACACCTTACTGACTT
Source organism: Cnephaeus nilssonii (assembly GCF_951640355.1). Lineage (NCBI taxonomy): Eukaryota > Metazoa > Chordata > Mammalia > Chiroptera > Vespertilionidae > Cnephaeus > Cnephaeus nilssonii. Next base: position 35,085,857 of record NC_137072.1, on the reverse strand, counting down.
CACTGGATAGATCTTCCAGACATCATATCAACAAGTAAACAGCAACCTTAAATGACATACTCGATCAGATGAATTCAATTAATATTTACAGAACATTTCATCCCAAAGTGGCAGAATATACATTCTTTTCAAGTGCACATGGAATATTCTCAAAGACAGACCACATGTTAAGACACAAAATAAGTCTTAACAAATCAATTCAAGAAGATTGAAATAATACCAAGCATATTCTCGCATCACAATGGCATGAAACTAGAAATCAACTACAATACAAAAGCTTAAGAACATTCACACACAGCGCAGCTAAAAAGTATATTATTAAACAATGAATGAATTACTCAGGATATCAAGGAAGAAATAAAAAAACTTCCTGGAAACATATGAAAGTGAACCCAGCAACCCAAAATCTATGGGACACAGGGAAAGGAGTCCTGAGAAGGAGGTTCATAGCATTACAGGCCTACCTCAACAAATAATAAAACAAAAGCACCCATTAGTAGATGAGTGGATAAAAAAGCTGTGATACATTTATGCAATGGAATAATATGTGGCTGTAAAAATAAGAACTCTTACCCTTTGCAACAGCATGGATGGATCTTGAGATTATTATGCTAAGTGAAATAAGACAGTTATAAAAGGACAAATATCACATGACCTCACTTATATGTGGAATCTAATGAACAAAATAAACTGATGAACAAAATAGATTCAGATGTGTGGATGCATAGAACAGAATGACAGATCTCAGAAGGAAAGGGAGTGGAGAGGACGGAAAGAGATTATCCAAAGCACATATATGCATATATGCATAACCCATGGACACAGAGAATAGTGTAGAGAAGGCCTGGGTTGGGGCAGGGGCTGGGTGGAGGAGTTCAATGGGGTTGGGGGCGAGTGGGGGACATTTGTAATACTGTCAACAACAACAAAAATAATTGTCAATAAAAATCACTTTGTTCAAGATACTGTATATTCATAAATTCTTCTACTCCTCTCAAGAAACTTTTTTATACCTGTTAAAAGAAGAAAATTCAGAAGATAAAGTACATTGCCCAAGGTCACACCCTGATAATTGGCAGGATGAGGTTTGGAACCAGGATTAGCTTAACCATGAGGTTAGTGAAGACTGAGTTTCTGGACCCCTCACTTGCTCAACTCATCCCCCACCCCTTAGGCCCTGGGAAGTGTCCTGGAAATGTGTTTACAAAATAGGGTGGCCAATTGTTTTTCTTTGCTTGGGACTACAGGGTTTTTGGGATGCAGGACTTTCAGTAATAAAACTGGGACTGTCCTGGCAAACTGAGATGATTGGCTACCCTTTTATACAGGATCATATGTTTGTAAAATTTTATTTAAATTATCCCTTGCCAGTGTGGCTCAAGTGGTTGAACGTCGTCTCATGCACTGAAAGGTCGCTGGTTTGATTCCCAGTCAGGGCAGATATGAGAGGTGCAGGTTCAATCCAAGGTCTGAGTACATGTGGGAGGCAACTGATAGATGTTTCTCTCACATTGATGTTTCTATGCACCCCTTTCTCTCTCTTTCTCTCTCTCTCTCTCTCTCTCTCTCTCTCTCTCTCTCTAAATAAATAAATAAATAAATAAATAAATAAATAAATAAGAAACATTTAAAAACAATTTTTAAAATGAGATGTTATTCTTACTCACTCTTGTGTTGCTGGGATAGCCCCATATACTTTTGGGTCCTAGTGAAGGGAAGGCTGAGCTGCAATTAGAGGGATGTACTGCATTTATATGGTTCACAGTTACTTCTGTGGACAGTTACTTTGCCAACAATTCCAGATTAGGAAAGGTTCCCAGGACTGCTCCTATGCCTGCTTGGCCAACCCATCTCACACTGCAACATACTGATACAAGGACAGAGGTCCAATCAGGACGTAACTATTTCTTAACAGCACCCTGCACCCGAATTATGTGGGAGCTGGAGGAAAAACAGGATGTGAAATGTGCAGATCCAGAAACTCTGCTGTAGAAAATTCTTCCAAGTCTCACACCTCATTAAAAAAGAAAATTGAAGAGGTTCTCCCAAATTTAACTACAATCCCAAATATGTACATGCTGTTACCAATGACAAGTTGTGAGACTGAAAGAACTCACATTAGCAATAATCACCACCAGTTTCTGATCAGTCATCCTGGAAGATTGGATACCTTTCCATTTTCTTCATAAAAAAACACACAAGATTGTTATCATATCAAAAAGCGATCAAAGGCTATGAAGCCAAAAAATCATACAGGAGAAATGGTTTTATTTAGCTATGTTCAACAGTTATAAATAAATACACGTATGTTATCTTTTTGGGTTTTTAATACTTTAAATTTTTTAAGTTTTAAATTTCCTATGATTTCTCTTTCTAAATAGATACTTTTAAGTTATTTAATTTTTGTCATTTTGTATTATTCTTATAGAGGGTCTACCAACTTTAAGTTTTAGGCCTCACAACACCTAGAAGCATCCCTGTATGTCCCCGGATGACCTAGGTCTCAGGTGAGATGTTTTCCAGGGGCTATGCCTGCTTCCTGCTGCTTTCCTGGCTGCACTTCCTAATTCCTTACATGCTCCAAGTTTGTTTCTTTGATGACTGAAGTTGAAACAAAAGTTTGAAGGAAAAAATATAAATTATGGATCTGCTACATGCAGATCCAGACAAGAATAGCAAATTTCTTTTTATGGGGGGGGGGGGGGGGTGTATTTTATTTATTTAAAAAAAAATTCTTTATTGTTGAAAGTACTATGTATGTCCCCCTTTTTCTCCCCATTGATCTCTTCTAACCAGCCTCCACCTCCACCCCAGGCCTTCACCACCCTATTGTCTGTGTCCATGGGTTATGCAAATATGCTTACAAGTTCTTTGGCTGGTCTCTTCCCACCCACCCACCCATCTTCCTTCCCTCTGAGATTCGAGTCTGCTTTATGTGTCCATGTCTCTGGATGTATTTTGTTCATCAGTTTGTTTTGCTCATTATATTCCACATATGAGTGAGATCATGTGATACTTGTCTTTCTCTGACTGGCTTATAAATTGACAGGCAAAATAGGCTTAGGCATATACACCACCTTGGGCAAACAGACACAGGTGCTTAAACATGCTTTAGGCTCTCTCTTTTTCCATGAGGAGTGTGGTCTCCATCCTTTGGTTAATTGTTATTGGATTGCACTCTGATGCTGTTTTTTTTGTTGTTTTTTTTTACAGTGTAAAATTTTTATATTTAGAATTAGGCAGTTGGTCTCAGTTTAGATGATTCCAATTTTGTTGGCAACATTCAAAGCATCATAGTCAGGAGCTAGTCATCCTTATGCCTTCTTTTCACCATCAGGCCTGATCAGGGTGTTGACTTTAGCCACATCAATGTCATAGAGCTTCCTCACAGCCTGTTTGATCTGGTGCTTGTTGGCCTTGACATCCACAATGAACACCAGTGTATTATTGTCTTCTATCTTCTTCATGGCTGACTTGGTAGTCAGGGGGAGCTTGATGATGGCACAGTGGGCAAGCTTGTTTCTCCTGGGTGCACTCTTCCGAGGACATTAAAGCTGCCTCCGGAGCAGTAGTGTCTTTGGCTGTCCGAAGGTGGGTGACGTGCAGACCTTTTTTTGTGACTGTGGACGCCTTTCAACACTGCTTTCTTTGCCTTCAAAGCCTTTGCTTTGGCTTTGGCTTTGGCTTTGGGAGGGGCAGGGGCTTCCTTCTTAGCTTTTGGCGCCATCTTCGTAAAAAGGGTTTTCTGATGCTGTTTTTGATATTAAAATAATGGTCCTAAAGTTAACTTTTAGGAGATAATTACAGTTGGCCCTTGAACAACATGGGTTCCAACTGTGAGGGTTCATTTCTATGAGGATTTAAAAAGAAATACATATAGTACTATAAATGCACTTTCTCTTATGATTTTCTTTTCTCCAGCTTATATTTTATTGTAAGAATATAGCATATAGTACATATAACACAAAATAAGTGTTAATTGACTGTTTGTTATTGGCAAGGCTTCCAGTCGACAGTAAACTATAAGTGGCTAAGTTTTTGGGGACACAGAAGTTATACACAGATTTTTGACTATGTTGAGGGGTGGTGCCCTAATCCCTGTGCTGTTCAAGGGTTATCTGTAGTCTATGCTACGTCATGTTCCTCATTGCTGGATGTTTCCTTCTTAATTTCCATTGCTGGTAAAATGACCCCTGTCATGAGTTCTTTCTCTTCATGAGGATTTTGGGTATAGACTCCCTGGTCCTGACCTGCCTGCTGAAATATGGCTTCTTTCATACAGTCCGGAGGTTACATATATGTACTGGCACATTCCTTCTTTCACACAGTCCGGAGGTTACATATATGTACTGGTACATTCCTTCTTTCACACAGTCTGGAGGTTACATATATGTACTGGTACATTCCTTCTCTGTTCTTTTTGGGTTGTCTCAGGGTGTTAGGTTTGTAGTATTGAATGTTGCATGGAAATATGAAATATACCATTTACTGGAAATGCACTATTGGTGGCAGTGTTATGAGGGGTAGCCTTTTTAGGTGGTTTTCTTTTTGGACACATTATTTTGACAAGCAAGAATCCTCAAATATGGACTAACCACATTTTATCTCTTATTTCACATTTCACACTGCATTTAAAAATATCAATTTCCATATTTCTGTAACAGATGCTAGGAGAAGTTTTCTACCCACAACTTTCAGATGGCAATGTCATTTACTAGTATGTTAAATCCTCATTTCTTCCCACTTGTATAATTTTGTCAGTTTTTGCTATTAATTATATTGTGTGAAATATAATGTAACCATCAATTTCCATTAGTCATGGAAACTCAAGAAAATAGTATCTACCTGAATGACCATGATAATCCCGCTATTTATAGCATCATGTTTTTCTATTTTGGCTAAGAAGAGAGCGAATAAAGTTATTTAGGATGTAGTGTGTGTCTGTGTGTATTAGTATGTGCATTCTTCTGCAGAATCATCCTTACCTCATTAGCATATAGCCCACTTTGGATAGAGTTTTTCCATGGGACAAAAGTCTTCAGGTATGGACTACTGCAATATTTAACATTCAATCAAACCTGCTATTTTGGAAATAGGATGGAAATTGGGAGTGAGGGTAAGATATTGGCAAAGATGTGCCTTTTTTTAGAAATGTTTTTTTAATTGATTTCAGTGAGAGGAATAGAGAGGGAGAGAGTTGCAGAAACATTGATCGGCTGCCTCCTACACGTATGTCCCCTACTGGGGATCCAGCCTGCAACCTGGACATGTGCCCACATTGGGAATTGAACTGGTCTCCTTCTGGTGCATGGGACAAGGCTCAACCAGCTAAGCCACATCGGCCAGGCTCTTATGGCATTTTAATAGAAGCAATGTTTCTTAGGAAATATTAGTGGCCACTTGATGGTTGCCTATTGTACCACCCAGCATAATCTCAGGGACAAACAGTTATTTTTCACTAATGCATTGTGACAAACAGTTATTTCTCACTAATGCACTGTGTCCACCCATATGTTAGCTTGGGCTTAATTAACCTGGGATTCAGGTTGACAGAGCAACTGGCAAGAGCACTGAGAAAGGGAAGAACACTCTGCTGGGTCTCACACCAGCAATGAGAGAGCACAGCCTGGAAGTGACTCAGGGCACTGCCCCTTACAACTGATTGGTAGAAGTCCTGCTCATGCAGCTCCAATAAATTATACGGGGGCCAGAATTACAACCCTTCCAAGTGCCTGGAACATGCAAGGCACAATTACTTTAGAAACAGGATTAATGGTTTCCACTTGGGAAATATTTTAACCTTATTTCTTCTCTGCCTCTATCCATCTGTAAGTTACTTCAACATGTGTTTATTTAGTTACTACCATGTGAAAGTTACTGTGCTGAGTGCTAGAGGACAAAATGATGAATCTACAATTGCTTCCCAGGATTAGTGGGCATAGTGGAGAAAAATAAAAGCGGAGGGTTTAGAAAAGATTGAAGAAGTCTCTTAATAAATCTCATTGATGTTAAAATATTCTAATACTATTTCTATAATCTCAGTATATGTCATGTTTACCATCTTAGTCTATAGGTGATGCTGAATATTTTGTAAAAGCCACCACCAATGTTTTCTACTGCTTATATTCCATTACTCTGTCCCAGCCTTTAATATTGAGAAAAGTGTGGGTGCACCTATTTTTCCAGCTATGGATGTTATAAATCTGAAACCCACTAGGAATAACGATTGTAGATGGAGTATAAAAGAAGATTAATTTTCATTTGTTTTACTATCCAAATAGAAATACACAGCTTTCATAGTAATAACAATTAGCTTGCCATCAATAACTGTGCTGCTTAATTTTTAAACTTATCTTTAAGACTTTCATATAATGTCACAGTGCTGCTATTGTTAGAAATAAGTAACCACAACTACAAAAATGTAGGAAACTGTGGCTTTTTGGCATGTTGCATTCTAAGGAGAGAAACACAAGACAAATTCTGCTTGAAGAAGCCTTGTGAGGAAGAACCTGGCCTTCCTAACCTAACCTAATCTAGTCTTTCAAATGAGAGACATGAATTTCATATTTAATTGGCTTTATTCTTTTATCATCACTAACCTACTTTATTTGGATTTGAAAAAGTTAGGAACTGTCAGCATACCCATCTGTTAAAAAAGGCCACAGTGAAGGTCTTAGAACATCTGGTCAAAAGACTGAATTTTCCTCTCCCGTGAAGACTGGTATTTTTATCTAGTTCTCTCAGTTTGTCTGCATAATTTCCCCCCACAAATTGGTATTTAAACCTCAAAACCTTTAGCTAACTACATCTGTCAATGATATTTTATTGTTTAATTTTCTTTTTATGGAGCCAAATTACCTCTCTCCCACATACAGCCGGCACTTTACATGTCTAATTTGTCGACATGTTCTATAATGATAATTTCATTGATTTAGAAAGTGACATTATGAGCAACATATGTTCAGTTTAGCAGTAGACCTTGTTATGGCAATCAATTCTTTTCTCCTCCAGAACTCAACTATATTCCACATTTAGAAGCGACAAAATAATTTAACCAGTTCAGTTCTTACAACTTAGAAAAAAAGAGATAAAACCTGCTTATAGTCTGCTTTCCTAAGCGAGTAAATTCTCACTTTGTGCAGTTTGCAATGTGCATATATTATGACTACATATCTGAGGCAGGTGAAAAGAGAGAACACAGTAAAGGTGCTTAATAAAGTAGAAAAAGACAAAGAAGAAATGTTTTACAAAATTCTTTAACTGTGTCCTACCCTCTCCTATTCACCATGAAACCTTAATCAATACCTCTGCAAAGACCTGCTAAGAATCTCCGGAGCAGCAGGCACTGGGCCAAGCCCTGAGCTTCTCTGGGTGTTTTGCTGTCCCTGTGCTCATGCATGCATTTTTTTGTTCTCTAGCCCTTTACTCCTCTGAAACAAAATAAAAATCCTCCTCATATTTCTAGATCCAGATTAAAGGTCACCTCTACTCTGAGGCTCTCCCAACCCCCTTCTCCCAACCCAGGCCAGCATTAGTCATGCTGTCTTTACCTGGCCTTAAGTGTGTGTGACCTCCTCCTCAGTCCTCTGCAGACAACTTGGGGGAGGATCGTATTCATCTTCATGTCCCTAGCAGCTCAGCGCCTGGCTTATTGTAGTGCCCCATAAAAATGAATTGGATTAAATAGAAAATATTTTCTATTTGACAAAGTTATTGTAAACCATAAAGCAACCTTTAAGATTGCACCCTGTTGTTGTTTTTATAAAGCAATCAAGGTGTTCTGTGATTTTGCTGATGAGGATTTATAAAGCCAGCTAGAAGTTTAGTTCAATATTCATTCATAGTGGAGTGGTTTAGAAACAATGTGGGAAGGATTGGGAAGGAGGTATAAAATCCTCTAATAATGTTAGAATAAGTGGCTGCATAAAAAAACACAAGTGGCATAGGAAAATGCAAGCAAACAGATTGAACTACTGCAGGAAACTATTTTTTGTCTGAAATAACTTTTTGGATTCAACTTATAGTGGGAGCTAATCCCCGACAGCTTCTGCAGTTATGATAAACAATATAGCATTATTTGTAATTATTAAAAAATCAACTTATGTTTTATATCAGATGCTTATAAAGGTAGAAATCAAGGCAAATGCTTCAGATTTTTTCCCCCAAAAAATTGTCAGAGAAAAGATCTGTTCTCTAGCCAAAAGACCAGGAAAGGGGCAAATTGGCAAGAGAAAAAAAACTTGTAGACAATAACCAGCCAATACAATGGAAAAGAGTCACAGTCCCACTCTCAGTCCTGAATGCCAATTCCTTACTTTCCTCCCTCAGGAATGATCACATGTGGAGCATTAAAATACATACCAGACAACCCAAATATTGTACATCGCTTAATACTCATAACATCCCGCCAAGACAGTCATCATCTCATCTTGCATTTACCCCACAGGGACAATGCTGCTCACAGAGGTTGTTTTCTTGGCCCAAGTTGATAAGCTCATAAGTGGAAGAAATGGGGTTAGAGAGCCGGTTCATCTGGCTCGAAGCCTGTGATTGTCTCATTTGAACACACTTTCTTAACACTGCATCCAACGTGGAAACACAAGCGACTACAGGTGAATCCTGTTACAAGCAAATTGGTATTTTTTTTCTGGCAGTCTGAGGGACCACCAGCAGTGGATATACATTCCATAAGGCAATAAATAAAGAAACTGTTTTTGTTCTTTACCCTTCAATCTTGTACTGCTGTGGACTATTTAGTAGTTACTACATTTCACCCTAGGAGCTTGAATCCATCACTGTGATCGGGTTTGTTTATCACCCTGTCAAACAGGAGACGGACTCTATCCTCCTTTGATACAAATAATATCCTATATAAATGTAAGCACTTACCAATGTAGTTATTATCATCCCTGTTAGTGGCTGATAATTAGAGTCACTTTTCAATTCATATTCAGAAACAAAAACATTGATTTTTCAGTAATACAAAAATAAAGCTACCCTTAGGGAAATTACAGTAGATAATTGAGCTAAGGATTGGACTTCTGGTAAAAGCAACAGTACACCCAAGAAAAATTCACAAAGGTTAGTGCTGAGATTGAACATGTTTTCAAAGCAGCACAAAACAGGGGTTGAGAAGTAGTTCTATTAGTCAGGACAAACTGTTTTAAGTAGAGCTGTGCATTTTAGGATTAAACTAAAAATTATACATCTTTCTGAGCTTTCTACATCTATATCAAAATTAATGTCTCTTATACATATCCCAAAAGACACAGCCATTAAGTCAATTTCATGGGGCCACTGTGAGCCACTTATATAGAAACTGCTGAGCTAGAAACATTCACAGGAGGCAAGAATCCTAGAGAGATGGCAGTGGGGTAAAAACGTGTCACGATTACTATCCAGGTGTTTATGTCTTTGTTTTTTATTTGTTTTCACTCAAAATAAAAGGAAGATAACATATATATATATATATATATATATATATATATATATATAGAGAGAGAGAGAGAGAGAGAGAGAGAGAGAGATGACGTGACTTACTACGGTTGTGAACTTAAACGGTGGGGCTGGATGTCTCTGCAGCCCTAAGTCAGCCATCATAGTCCTTGGCTTGGGACAAAAGTGAGAGGAGCTCAAATTTTCATTTACTGAATAAATCAATACATTAATTCTAGGTTGCTTTGACTTAATAGATTGACATATAATGTTACTGGCTCTTTAAAGATCAAGTATCATGCTTGCTTTAAAAGAAAAAAAAAACACCTTGTCTTCATCTTTTTACTATCCTTAAAATGATATTTAGAGCAACTATTCGACCAACAAGTGAAGAATACTGCCAATGAGATGTGGGTTTAAACAAATATAAATAGTCATTTTCAAATGCCTTGGCTGTTCTTGAAATATACACTAGTGCTTTTAGTTTTCACCTCCTTTAGACTTCACTCTCTCTTTTCCCAGACAGCATTCAGGTCCTTTCCAGGGACTCTCTGTGCTTTGTTCACTTTTTCTCCCTAGCATCTCCCATTCTCTTTTTCATATAGATAGTGTGGTTTTGTGCTTTAAAAACAAGGATTATATAAGATGTGGGACACTCTAGATGGCTTAAACATGTTCCAAAAAACTGATTCACATTTCAAGGTACATGCTAATTGGTGAACAATTTCCAGCAACTCAAACATTATTCAAAAGATAATTAACTAAGAACTGAAAACACGTTTGCAAAATGCTGAGCAGTCCTTACCAATCTCTGATATAGAATCTATCTCTCTTTCATCAGATCTGTTTGGGTAGCCACTGAGAATTTCCTTTCTAGGATGGCAGGGACACGGCTGAGAAAATCTTTTGGATGAGGAGCTCTCTTGTTTCAGGTTCCCAAAAGTCAAGAAATATTGGATCTTTTTTTTGAGAGAGCTATACTCACTTTAATATATTCATCATGCAAAGCTTCCCATGAAAACAATAAGAACAACTGTCTGGAGGAAAGCATGAACCAGGTACAGAGTCACATTAAAAAAGAAAAAAAGATCAATCTAGGGCTGTTTAGTCTTCCCAATTGACAACAACTGGGTCAAAAAATATTGTTCCTCTTAGACAACATTTAATTAAAATATTGTTTCTCTTAGACAACAGAGAAAAGGCAAAACACAAGACTGTCATAGTACACGAAGATTTATGAGGAAGGAATCAATTGTACAGTACATTTAAGACTTTAACTTTTCCTTTTAGAATAATCAAAATAAGATTAATATCAACACCCAAAATTGAAGAAGAGAAGTATCATTTCTTTGTCGGACAGAAAGGTCCTTGCTTTATTATCTTTTAGTTTGTCCCCAAACCTCACTACTGCCATCACCTTGCTCAAGCTTAGATAATCAAGGGTATTGTAAAGAAAATGCTAACACTTGCTTCTGGAAATACAGTGAGGACATTCAATTAACTCACACAAGTTATTCTTAACTTTTCTGGTCATCATAGGATGTCTGGTCATGGCAGATCAGGTGTCATGCCTAGACTATGCCTTGTTTAATCATTGAAACCACCTGTTCAATCAGCAGGATGGACTCCATTATCATATAAGGAGGCTCATTAATTAAGTCATCAAACCCTGAACCTATAGCATGTGCAAGGTGCTTGGCTGCCCCTAGAGATTATAGCATTCACCTGAAGTAATGCAAGGAGAGGCACCAGGAAAGGAGGAATGCTGCTCTCTGTTATAGCTGACTGTCCTTAGTGGTTGTGAGAAGGCAAATGTAGTGAGAAGTGGATATGTTAATCTAGAGTGGATTTTGAAAAGGTGATACATCTGTTGTCCAGGGGCAATGCAAATTCTTTACAGAAATTAAACATTAATTCAAGAAAATAATCATTGTGCTCCATTTTCAAAGGATTATGGAAAGCAGCATCAGGAGATAAGGTACTGATAAGTAGAAGGACCATCAGTGAGTGTGGAACACTGATGTATTTTGTTCCAAAACTTCCACTTGGTAAACATTAATCAAACAGAATAAATAGTAGCTTTGCATTCTACCAATTACTTTTCCTAAACAGACACTAAATATTTGATGGTTGAGTATAGATTGTTGTTAAATTCCAAGTGAGATTTCAGTGCATTTTAACTCGGGGTAAAATATATTAAATAGGGTTACATAAATGATTAATATTTCAAGCTAGATCTATTTGGCTATTTTTATAGATTGACCTCACCCTGTTCAAAACCTCTGCCAAAATCCAGTATTTGGGTTTTCTTTCCAAATAGCACAGGAATAACTTTTTGTAAAATGCAGTTGTATGTGACATTAAGGCCTTGAATTTGAAATAAGAAATGTTTTTAAAAACTCATAAAATGCAAATGTTTATAGTCTCTGAGCAGGAATTGCAATCTGTGCTAGAGTGCTTTACCCACACTAAATTGACAAAAACATTACCTGTTTAACATGGCTTAATTATTTTATTAATCTGTTACCAGGAAGAACATTTTGTTTTACATCCAGTGGGGTTTCTTTTTTAAATATTATTATTTTAAAAATATATTTTTATTGATTTCAGAGAGGAAGGGAGAGGGAGAGAGAGAGAAACATCAATGATGAGAGAGAATCATCGATCAGCTGCCTCCAGGACTCTGCCTACAGGGGGTTGAGCCCACAACCCAGTCATGTGCTCTTGACGGAATCAAACCCAGGACCCTTCAGTCCACAGGCCGATGCTCTATCCACTCAGCAAAACTGGCTAGGGCCATCCAGTAGGGTTTTAAATGATAGTTTTAAAATTTTCATGCATTTCCCCCCCTCCCAACTGGATTTCATAAAATTTTATTTCTGCTTATTTTATTGTAGTTTGGCAGCAGTTGCTCGTCAAGGTGACTTGGGCCCATCACCCTTTGTCCCACAGTGAAGACTGTGGAATAGGGGAAGAGGTTAGGTTTCTGTGCCCATGGTTTGAATACAGTCTCTGCCATTCAACCCCTGTGTGAGCTTGTGGCCTATCGCACCTCTCTAAGCCTTGTTTCCTCTTCTATAGACCAGGGACAATATATAATCCCAAGTGTGGTTGTGAGGGTGGGAAACATGATATGCAAAGAGTCTTCTAGCACATGGTTTATGGTAGGCTCTCAATAAATTGTAACTAGTTAAAAATAAAAAAGAAAGATTACTTGAGTACAGATTAAATGATGACTGAACTCAGGATTAACAGGGCTACTTTGGATAAAGAGATTTATATTGTGTGATTTGTTATTTATTCATTCAGATGACCAAAATATATTTCTCATGTATATTTGGTCTTTGTCCACAATTCCTGACTCACAGCATGAAATTTCCTAAGTGTTGAAAGTAATCAAGGTAATTTGTTGTTAGTGAAGTGACTTTTGGAAAGTACCTAAGAACTGGGGTCTGGATGCCAGGAGAACCAACCATGTGATTAGAGGGTTGGACCTTTCAGTCCCATCCCCTCACCCCCACCTCCAAGGAGGGGAGAAGGGCTGGAGGTTGAAACAATCATCAGTGGCCAATGAGTTTATCAAATCATACCTATGTAATGAAACCTCCATAAAACCCAAAAGAAGGGGTTTTGGGGAGATTCTGTGTTGGGGAACCAAAACACTTTCATGTGCCACTGTCTGGGGTCCCAAGCTCCCTGAGGACAGAAACTCCTTTGTTTGGGACCTGTCTTATGTACCTATGTATTTCTTCATCTGGCTGCTGATTTATATCCTTTAATAGCCTTTGTAATAAATGGTAATCTAGTCAGTAAATGAGTTTTAGTGAGTTCTGTGAGCCATTCTGGCAAGGTAATTGAACCAAAGTAGAGGATTGTGGGATCTTCAATTTATAGCCAGAAGCACAGGTAAGAGCCTGGACTTGCAATCAAAGTCTGACCTGTGCATGTGTGGGTGTGTTGGGGAGGAAGGGACAGTCTTGTAGGACTAAACCCTTACCCTGTAGAAACTGAGTCTATCTCAGGGTAGATAGTGTTAGGGTATAGTTGAATTCTTGCATACCATGCTGGTATCTGGGGATTGTTTGTAGGTTTGTGGGGAAACCATTCCTTCACTCCCCTCCTTGGAATTGAATCCAGGAGTCAATTTAGAGACCTCAATGGCACTCTTCAGCTTCTCATATTATCTCCAGATTTCTTTGTTATTTTTTTTAACCAAGACCACCCAGTCAACACTACATGCTATGATAATCTAATCCTTGGCATTGCCCCTGTCTTCTCAAAATCTGTGTGCCCCAGATTCTGTACCGTTGTTCCTCTCAAGGAAGGGATACAGGTGTAGGTGGACAAGAGCATTAGGGAAGGGATCCAGTATCTGAAGATGCTGTCCTATTATTTGTTAGTTGTTTTACAAAAGTGATCTCATGTAATCATTTGTACTATGGTTTAGTAGGGTTTCCAAGAGTGGTGCTGGCAATGAAGACTATCTCAAGTCATTGGGTGTTGAGGACAGTTTCAAAAGCAGGGAGGAAGCAGGCAAATTAATGGTGGGCAGGCAGTATGCTACTGAAGAAGGTAACAGACTTTTATCTTTGTCCAGTATTCTACAGTTAATATAATCATGCATTACATTTTTGTTTACTAAACCAAACCTATAAGATAAGTAGGATTACTGCTATCCCTGTTCATAAATGAGTTACTTGCCACACATTCTTCCCAGTGGTTAAGCCAAAGCTAGAGTCCCAGGGCCTCTGACAACCCAAGGCCCAGTACTCACCATCACATTTTCCTGTCTCATTTAATGAAAAGAAGACTGACTGTATCACTCCACTGGGCTAAATTGTGTCCCCTTAAGATTGAACAAGATGCCCCAAGATGATGAAATTCAAGCAGATGAAGGGGCTAATAATAAGCCCGTAACTGTGACTAACTGGATGGCTGTCACTGGACTGCAAATAACTGCTCCTTTCCTTTTCAAATTAGGTTATGGATTGCTGTAATGCCCCAAATAAGAATCAATAGCTAACATTTATTGAGTGCTTACTGTATGCTGCTTCATGCTATGCTAACAATTTTGCCTCTATACATCTTTTTAATCACCCTGTGGAGTAGGTACTACTTAAATTCTCCCTCTTCAGATTACATGAGGCTAAAAGATGTTAAGGTCACACAGCTAAATAATAAAACTATCTGGAAAGGAGCTCAGAAAATTTGGCTCTGTTGCCATAATTCAGTTCATAGACTTGAAGGGAGCTCTTGGCCACTGTCATACAAAACACAAAAGCAATATAAAGATTCCAATAATTCATTATTCTGAAAAGAAGTTAGTCAGGCTTCCTTAGAATCAATGGGAATCTACACTAATAAAAGAGAAAGATGAAAATTGACCATACCTTTGTGACACCCACCAGCCAATCAGGAGTGAGTATGCAAATTAACCCAACAAATGTGGTGTGTTAATTTGCATACACAGGCGTCAAGCGCCCCCAGCAGCTCTGGTCTCTGGGCAATGTGGGAAGGTGGAAAGGTGGCTCTGGGCTGGAGCGAAGGCGGTGCTGGCAGTCAGGGGAAGGAAGGCCCATTCTTGCATGAATCTTCGTGCATCGGGCTTCTAGTATTTAAATAATTCTTTAAATACTTTTAAAAAATTTAAATTAAAAATAATCCTCAAATATTCACACTAAAGAAATCTGGGGAGTTGGTATAGAGGGCAATCTAGTTCACTAACCCAGGGTGACAAGTTCACTGGTATTTATGGGAAACCTGCTGCTCTGGCCCTTTCCCTCAGTGTGAGGAGGATACAACAAGATCTGCAGGGCATAGTCTTTGGTGGCCTAACTTTGGTTGGCTTCTTGGAGGAGACTTCCTAGTGACACCCAGGTTTCAGCCACACTCTTCAGCAGGAATATGGTGAGCCTTCCATACAGCTGTTTTTTTCAAAATTAAGTGAGTGGAGGGTGGGAAAACTAACCCAACAGCTGCCTTGAGCAAGGCACCACTCAGTTCTTGTGAGACCATGATTGCGTTTGCAGCAGCATGTTGTCTGCACTCCAGCTCTGTTTGCACATTTAACATTGTGTTAATTGTGCAAACACGGTCAGCAGAGCTGCTCCTACTCCACTTCTGAGGGTCCTGCAAATGCTGCCGGCTAGATTGCAGGAGTGTTGATATTGCTCCTGTCCTGTCCCCTTGGTCTGGCTGGTCTGAGAGGTGCACCTCACTCTGCAACCAGCCCAGAGGAGGAGGGAGACAGACCAACATGAAGGAAGGCGAACTAAGCAGAACAACTGAACAGGACTGTGATATTGATTAGCACCACACAGTGTAGTAGAGTTTTATGGAAACATCCTCATGATCTATGCTGCTGGGCACTTTAAAGCTTTTCCATCACATAAAAATGATTGGTAAGACATGGGACTAATGGGTAGGATGTCAGGGCAAAAGAGTAGACAGAATAGAGGTGTCTTTAGTTCAAATTTGCTAGTGTTCTCTTGGTTCCTGTTATGAACAAGATAGCACCCATCTTTTCAAATATGGCTCTCAGATTTGTTTATTTAAAATCTCAGAAATTAAAATAAAATTGGATTGGTTTTCAGGCAAGAAAGCATTTATAAGAGGCTTCTGCTCCCAGATTTCATTTTCCATATTCTAGAGTTAATAATTATCTTATCTCCCTGTCTTTAATAGCAAATATAAAGTCATAATTTAGATAAATGCATCTGGTCACTGAGGGAGAATAATCACAATTTATAAATTTGACAGTATAGCCTCACTAGGAAACAGGATTCTTCCATTATTTTAATTATTTGTAATAATTGGGAGCCCTGGGGTAAGGTCAGGGAGAAGCAAGTTTTCCTAGCAAATTAATATCCGCAAAGACACTCACAGAGACCTGTATAATAGCGATCCCTTTGGAGAGGGTTGGGAATAAACCTTTTGGATAGAACATACTTTGATGGATCAAATAGAATATCATATTATTTCTGCCCTCTTCCCCCAAATGACCCTGGTTCCTTTGTCTTTGCATTTTCTTGCTTTCATTTAAATGCTCACATAAAATGGTGATTCATTCTTTTTGCATTTAACATGTGACTTAAAAGGTAATGAAAGCTCTTAATTTGGGAGGCATGAGGTTAACTATTTTATACATAAAATGGTTCATTCTCATTTACATGAAAGAACTAAATATAAATTTATTTTTCACATAATGGGCTAAAATTTTCTTTCTTGAATAAAAGTAATGGCTTATAAAGTAGTTTAAAAAGCCATTTAAGAGGCTGTTTTGATTAGGTGTCTGTGTTTGACTAAGATACATTATTTTCTTAATAAGTTTCATTGCCTTTGGTGACTCCTCTCTCAAAGGGAAGAAAAAAAAACCCACAGTAAATTAAAGGTACATGCTAACACAGTAAAAATAGTTCCAGTGGCAGGACACAAATTATTTTATTACCACACCAACTGAGCCATTGATACTTCACAATTCATGAACAAATTTTCCATTACTATAGAGTCATGCTTTTATTGACTGTTATAAAATCACCATTTGTATCTTTTTTTATCCTGCTGTGTTTTTATTTTATTGGAAAAGTCCTGTAACAAGTATAACATCAGCTCAGATTACCAAGAAATCTATAAAATAGCTTCCTGCTACCACCTTTGGTACAGAGTGAAAGAATACATTATGGTCCCACTGAGTCTCTGATAAAAACTGATTCACATGCCCCCATGATTTATCCTTATCTGTAGACATCCACGCTTTCTCTGCTTTATTAATTATGGGACCCTCTCACTGACATTGATTAGTTATGGTACGCATAATTAAAGCATTTGGGTCATGAGATTTAGGTATGAACTTTGGGCATGGTAATAAAAGCAAAAAACAAACAAACAAACAAACAAACAAACACCCAAACACTGCAGGAACCAGGAAAGTTCCAACAATAGATCTTCTTTGCTAGTGTTTTATCAGACTCCATGGACTACTTTGATCTGTGACATTCAGTATGGTGACCACCTGGGCTTAAAATAAAAACAGGGAAGAGAACTTGACCTGTCTCAATAAAAAAAGCAAAACCTTGAAGGAATTGTTTTTTAAATGATTCCTGTCAATAGGTTTTCAAAATAGAAAGTGCATATACTATAAAACTTTCGTGAATTCTAATCTGCATCTTTTGAATACTAATAGAAAAATATCATTGATCAAAATTGCTCTTAAGTGCTAGTAGTAATAGAATTTCTATCCATTCTCATATCCATGGGCCAGGGAGGAAAATCAGTTAAATACCTTCTTATTTCCTTCCACATGGTTTCTAGTGATGTTCAAATAAAATTTTTCTAACTAATGAAGAATGAATTTTGTTTTAAGATACAGAGCAAATCATATTTGGACTATATTAACTTAGCTGGTTTCAAAAGAACAAGTCACGTGGCAGAGATAGTGAGCCATCACCACAAATGAAGACATGCCAGAAGATCAATCTTTTATGGACTCTATGGAAGAACTTTCTAATCATCTGTTGCTTATAAATGTAAATCCAATATCAGTGTTAGATATCACTATTTCTCCTAGCTTTATGTATAGCTATTTATGCTTCTCAGAGAGTTTCCATATAGCTCAGTCCACCTGATTATTATAGTAACTCTATCAGGCAAACTGATAGATGAGTTATTTTACTGCCGAGGAAATGCTGGTTATGTAAAGGGACTCAAATTCAATCCTGGTCATCAGCTTTTCTATCAGAGTTTTTGACAAATGTGTCAGGTGTGTTTGGTTTCATAGAACAGTGCTATAGTGATTTATACTGACTATCTGAACCCACAATTTTATGTAACAAATTAATAAAGGTAACTAGGATTTTGGACTTTTAATTATAAAGGTAGTTAATGGTAAATATTGAAAAATATGCTTTAATAAAACAGTGAAAAGTAATCTCTGGCCAGGAATAAAATTTGGCCCTGGGGAAGGGGGTGCATGTGGAGTTGAGGGGGTCAAAGAAAAATTTAAAAAATATATAAGGAGATTACTGAACACTGAGCAGAAGAGTTTTGATATGTGAAAACTTATTTCATACTAGAGGCCTGATGCACGAAATTTGTGTACGAGTAGTCCTTCCTTCCACTGGCTGCTGCACCAGCTTCCCTCTGGCACCCGGGACCCAGGCTTCACTCTGGCTGGCGGCAGGCACCCAGGACTCAGACTTCCTTCTGGCCCCAGCTTCATCCGGAAGGATGTCTTGTCTAATTAGCACATTATTATAGATATGCAATTTTATTGTCTGGCTTATGTGTTGGAGGCTGGAGTGTTGAAAATTCTATGGACATAGTATGAAAAAATATGTTTCTTTTATTACCAGTTTCTGAGAAAGAGAGGGTCTGTTTTCTCTGCTTCTTGGCTTTTGATGAACTACCAATATCCTTTTTTTATATCATATTTTTGTTTTTTAAAATGATCTATCAAGTTTTTAAATTGTTAACTTACTTTCCTATTGACATGTTTAATGATTTTGGAGGTGCTTTATTTTTATTTCTGAGAGCTCTTCAATTGGTTATGCCTTCTAGAATGTGACCTTTAAATTTCCTCCTTTCTGTCATCTATGTTCAGTCATAATCTCCAACTGAACACTTAAAAACACAGGAGAGCTCCTTACAAGTCATCCAGAGATGAATCTTTTACATGGAAGAAATAAAACCCTTTTGTAATGTGGGGATTTTAGAACAAGTTACCCCAACTTGTGCCTCTGCAGTATGCAAACTTGTTTGAGCTAAACACAAATTTAAACATGTACCCAGGAGAAACTTCTGCGCCCCCACCCTTATCTGCCTAAAAGAATTTGAATTAGAGGTCTTGCCCATAGAAGATTACCAGAAATAACTTTTCCAACCCACTTGTATGGCAGGGCAAACTTTTATGTACTAAACTAAAGTACTGGTGCACAAATTTGTCCATGGGTGGGGACCCTCGGCCTGGCCTATTGGGGGGGCCAGCCAGCTGGGGGAAGGGGCTCCGGGAGGTTGCCCATCTGGCCCCCTGATTGGGGCCTATTGGAGGGGCCCACTGGCAGGGAGGAGGGGCCATGGGAGGTTGGCTGTGGGAGTGCACTGACCACCAGGGGGCAGCTCCTACATTGAGCGTCTGCCCCCTGGTGGTCAGTGTGCATCATAGTGACTGGTTGACCGGTCTTTCCGGTTGTTCTGGTCATTCGGTCGTAACAGTTGCTTAAGCTTTTATATATATAGAATATAGACATCTGCTCTTCTTATAATCCTGCATGACCCTTTGAAGTCCCCAAGGTGCAGTACCTCATCTCTAGCTCAGATGTCTTATATACTAGTACCTCCATCCCCTTTTCTATCTCTGAACCTCTCCTGCATGTGGGGTGTCTGACTCTTTCATGTATGCAGGATTCCCATACATATGTATACATTAAATTTGGTTATTTATTTTTTTTGCTAATCTGTCTCATGCCTATTTGAGTATTAGACCAGCCAGATGAACCTTCTGTGACATTTAAAAATCATTTAAAAAACAATTGCTTTTATTACCATGCTCAAGACAGTAGAGAAAAATTTGTTCCTCTGATAGTAATATAAATTATTTTCAATAAGTTAGACTTTTTTGAATCTGTGACTTTTAAAATGTTTTTGATTATATGGTATGGGGATAAAAGAAGAAGAGCACATTGTAGATCTAAGCTAACATAATTATCTGCCAATTAAAATATAAGCATGTGGATAAAAAAAGAAAGCATTTTAACATGCCCACTTTCATATTTTAGAGAAGTTATTTTCGCTGTGGTTAAAAGATATCCCTTGTAAGGAATTCATCAAAAATTCCCTTTCCTTCTAGTACTGAAATGATTGTAATTCTGTCAATGTGTCATATGGGCATATAAAATCTTCCTTTATTGTGTCAGCCTACAGGCATCCTTGATCTCAATTGGTGTGAATTTCATTTATTTGCCAAACTGTGGAAAGATGCAAGGAAGATTATGTGATTCCCCACCCCCCACACCCTAGTTCACACTTTCTTTTCTTCTTGAAATTGAACATGCCTAACCAACAGGGCATCCTAATTTTGATGGCTGGTCTTTAGTTATAATTTAGCTACCATCTTATTTTTATATTTCAGGTCAATATTGGCAACTCTGCAACATGCTTTCTTTGTTTTCCCAGTTCAAAATTTCTTTTAACAACAATAATGCTGATGATGTTGTTAATAACAAAATAACTAGAGACATAATAACATTGATATAAATGTAAAAAACAAGCTTCAATTTAAGGGCTGCTCTTAAAGGAAATTTCATATTTTCTAGTGGTCCAAAATATTTGATATTGGGGGGGAGGGCTTACATTTTTAATCACCATCTAAACATTGTCTAAAAGTAGTCTTAGGTTGATCTCTTTCCTCTCAAAGTATGGGGATAAAAGAGGACCCTGCTAGCAGTTCTCAACCTGTGGGTCGCGACCCACAGGTTGAGAACCGCTGCTGTAGAGCCTAAGACCATCGGAAAACACAGATATTTACATTACGATTCATAACAGTAGCAAAATTACAGTTATGAAGTAACAACGAAAATAATTTTATGGTTGGGGGTCACCACAACATGAGGAACTCTATTAAAGGGTTGCAGCATTAGAAAGGTTGAGAACCACTGTGTTAGAGCCAAGCAGTTGACTTAGTAGACAGCATTTAACTTTCTAGATAGTCAGCCCACAAATATTTATTTAACCTTTCTATGTGTCAGGCACTGTTATAGGCTACAGGTATATACATTGAAAAAAATATAATCACTTCTAGCAAGAGGCATGTATTCTACATGAGAGTGGACAATAGACATGGGACCAAATAAAAAGATAATTTCAGGAATACATACTATGAATAAGATAAAAGAGGTGAATGTGTCACTTGGATGGAGGTGGGAGCTGCTTTAACAGGTGACAAGGCCTTTTGAGGAGGGCCCACTGGAGTTGAGATTTTAATGATGAGAGGAGGGCACCTCACAAGGATTTGGGGAATGAGTGTCACAAATATGAGGAACAGCAGGCAAAAAGGCCTTGTGATCAAAACCAGATGTATTGTGTGCCAGAAGTAAGGTCAGTGTGACAACTGTGTTGTGAGTGAGAGGAAGGGAGAGATGGGAGAGGTGAGGGCCAGGTTTTGGAGGCCTTGCAGATTTTAGTAAGGGTTGGATTTCATTCCAAGTATAATGGGAAGCACAAAGGATTTAAAGCTTTAGAAATACTCTGTTGACAGAACAACAGTTTCCAAGACTATGGCCTTGACCCAGAGGAGAGGTACTAGAGGTTTGCACTGGGGTATAAGAGTGTAGAAGGCCAGCAGTGGTTGGATTAGTATTATATTTTGTAGAGCTCAATATGTGTGTGAAGCAAAAAAAGGGGCTTGTAGATTTGGGAGAACACTGGAGTGTGAGTGGGCTAGAAGACAGTAGTGGATACAAAAAGTTAACAATTGCACCTTGAGCTTGTTATGTTGGAGATGCCCGCTAGTTATTTAGATGAAGATGTCAAGTAGGAGTTGGATAAATGAGGACAGACCTCAGTGAGTGGTCTAGGCTGGGCAAGTAAATCACTGATATATGGATTGAATTTGAAACCATGGGACTGGATGAGATCACACAGGAGGAGTGGATATAAGAAGAGGAGGCCTGAGGGCAGAGTCCTGCAAACCCTGAAATATTTATAGGTTTTGTAGAAAGAAGGATCCGGTCAAGGAGCTTAAGTGAAAGGGACGTGTGGTATAGTAGGAAAACCAGGCAAATGTAAATCATAGAAGTCAAGAGAATAAAATGATTAGAGAAGAAGAGTATACTCCCTCAATCATGACAAGTGCTGAAATGTTAAGTAAGAACAGTTCACTTCAAAAATTATTGTATCTTGTGAGAATGCAAATCTTATCTAATGGATTATCTAGGGCAGTGGTCAGCAAACTCATTACTCAACAGAGCTAAATATCAACAGTACAACGATTGAAATTTCTTTTGGGAGCCAAATTTTTTAAACTTAAACTTTTCTAATGCCACTTCTTCAAAATAGACTTGCCCAGGCCGTGGTATTTTGTGGAAGAGCCACATTCAAGGGGCCAAAGAGCTGCATGTGGCTCGCGAGCCGCAGTTTGCCGACCACGGATCTAGGGGGTTGATCTATAATGTAAGCCTGAGTAGACCACCATCAAAAAGCATTACACTTTCCCTGTGCTGATATATTCCAGTTCTTTGTAGTTATATCTTACCAATCTCGAAGGAACTTGCTAAACTATGGAGACATGCTAAAATCTTTTGAAATGAGAAAAGCCAGAGAATTTAAGGCCACCAAACTGTTTTATAAACAGGAAAATGAAGGCCTTGAGAAGTCGAGGATTGCTTAAACTCAGTACACCTATCACATTCACTTCCTTCCAAATCCAGAGGTCAACAGGTTGGCATCCTCCCATCAGGTAAACCAGCAGTAGACTAAAGACATTCATTTTCCCCGTTATTTTCATGGTAAAATGGTTAGTCATTATAACTAACCCCCAGGTGTGCAAATTAGAGCAATTGCTCCAGGTTGTCTGTGCTCAGGGAAGGTTAGGGGTGGACCTGGCATCCAGACAGCAGATGCTCCATTGTGACTCAGAAAGGCAACCCTGGGATGAGCACAATGTCTTTCATCCTTTTCTTAGGAAAAGAAGCCTGTGAGTCAATAACAGTATAAATTCCATGAAGTTATAGCTCCCTGTCTATGAGATGTCTTGGCTAAACTTACAGCAACCATGATGTATTGACTTCAATATTTTCTCTTACGGCCAATAGCGACTCACACAATTAGGCATCAATATACAGCAGAGGTTCTTAATGGGGAAGGGATGGTGCTTCCAGAGGATATTTGGCCATTTCTGGAGACAGAGGCAGTTTTGGTTGTCACTGGAGGGACGCCTGGGGCATTTTGAGGGTAGAGGTCAGGATATTGCTAACTCTCCTACAACCCACAGGACAGTGCCCACAGCAAATAATTACCTGAAACCAAATGCCAATAATGTCAAGGTTGAAAACTCTGATATAAAGAAAACTAAAAATCATACTTAATTTTCAGCATTAGTCTTAATTTTAAAATGGATTGAGAATACCATTCTGTTAGCTCATTTTCTCGACTGTATTACCTGTATATAACAATATCAATGCCTCAAATTTATGCTATTGGTTTCACATTTGAAAAAAGAAAAAGGGAAAACTATTCCAAGAGAAGTACACAGAAGTGCCCATAGATTACTATCAATTCCATTAATGGACTTTAGCATTTATTGTGAAGTTTTTGTGTCACTGATATTGCTAATAAAAACAAAATAGAACCAGAGTCATAGAAGCATGCAACAGACTGAGGATCCTCAAAGGGAGGGAGGTAGAGAGGGGAGCGAAGAGATCAACCAAAGAACTTATATACAAATATGCATAACCCATGGACACAGACAATAGTGGGGTGAAGGCTGGGGAGGGATGGTAATGGGGAGGAGAGGGGAGATCAATGGGGAAAAAAGGGACATCTGTAATATTTTGAACAATAAAGATGAGTAAAAGCAAGCAAGCAAGCAAGCAAGCAAACAAACAAACAAAAAAACCCTTCTGCTCCTGAGATAAAATTTGACATTTTAAAGTCATTCTAAAAAAGAAACACAAGAAAACAACCCATAATCAAATTCAGATTTGAAGCTCACCAGGTAGTAGGTATCCAGTGCAATTGATTTTCAACCAAACAGTTCTTTCCTTAATCATATTACAAGATCAGAAACATACTTCTGTTGGACTCAGTTATGCTTATAAAACAGTGCTAACATGCAGCATATGCTTAGTACATGCTTCTTAAATAAGTGACACTCTCCAATAAAACTGTTCTTCCTGTGTCCTTGTAATCCTATCTAATAAAAGAGTAATATGCAAATTGACCATCACTCCAACACTCAAGATGGCTGCCCCCATGTGGTCAAAGATGGCTGCCCCCATGTGGACACAAGATGGCCACCACAAGATGGCCAACAGGGGAGGGCAGTTGGGAGAGACCAGGCCTGCAAGGGAGGGCAGTTGGGGGTGATCAAGCCTGCAGGGGAGGGCAGTTAGGGGTGACCAGGCCAGCAGAAGAGGGAAGTTGGGGGCGACCAGGCCTGCAGGGAAGGGCAGTTGGGGGGGACCAGGCCTGCAGGGGAGGGCAGTTAGGGGGGACCAGGCCTGCAGGGGAGGGCAGTTAGGGGTGACCAGGCCTAAAGGGAAGGGTAGTTAGGGGAAAACAGGCTGGCAGGGGAGCAGTTAGGCATCAATCAGGCTGGCAGGGGAGTGGTTAGGGGGTGATCAGGCTGGCAGGCAGAAGTGGTTAGGGGCAATCAGGAAGGCAGGTAGGTGAGCAGTTGGCTGCCAGCAGTCCTGGATTGTGAGAGGGATCCCAGATTGGAGAGAGGGTGCAGGCTGGGCTGAGGGACACCCCCCCCCCCATGCACGAATTTCATGTACCGGGTCTCTAGTTATTTATAATTAAATATGAAATTCTAGTCTTAGAAAATTTTTGCCTGGGACACTAATTATCCCAAGACAATGAAGCAATGAAGCCTTTTTCAAATATATTTCTATACTCCAATTTATTATTGTAACAACCACAACTTGCCTGAAGATTTTACTTTGAGAAATGCATTTTCCTATTCTGTTTCAAATGTCCTGATCCTGTGCCCCATCCCCTGGAGAGGAAGACTGTTCTCCATTTGCTATTTAAAGCATTCTTTTAGTGTTACAGGAGTCTGAGTCCTTGCAAAAGGGCAGGTTGGGCTCTATGAGTTTTCATGACTATATTGTGGAGTCCTCAGTCAAAACATTGTTACAGGGTGGTAGAATCCAGCACAGAGCTAGGAGTCATGAGGGAAGCAATAAAAAAAAGCAAATATTCTTAGCAGTATTATTCACCAAACCCCAAGCCATCAGCTTCCTTTTGGGGAGACTTATTTTCCTTGTAGAATCCTGTGATTTGGAGAGGAAATTGAGGACATTCTAACATATATCAACCAATCATATTTCAAGCTAGTAAAAGCAGTAAGATGTCACAGATTGATTTCAACTATTTGGAATCAGAAAAACCTGAGTGTTTGATCTCAAAATTTTTTATAATTACTATTATTTATTTCTTGATGGATGCAGCTGTGTCAGTTGGTTTCCTTTGGACATAAAATGGTCAGCCATATTCTTGCCTTCCCTGTTAAGCAGTGATCAGATATGACAAAAGGCAACTTGTCTCCCCTTGGAATTAGAGGAGCTGGCACAGTAAGTCTTATTTTAAAAATTGAGTATCTCAGAGATCTTTCCACACTGTCCTCATCAGGGCTCCTTTTATTGCTGGTGGGGCAGTTAGAAGAGAATAGGCCCACATTGAGTTGCTGGTGCTAAGCCTCATATCAGCAAACCAAGACTTACTACCTAGCTAATATCTGTTCCAGACTTTCCCAGTAATGTAGCCTTTAACCAGTCAATCTGGAGTCACCTGGTCTGCAGAAGTGAGGTAATGTGCCTGACTGATTCCTACCCACTATAGGAAAGTGACCTAAACCTGAAACAATCTACTTTTTGTGCTTTTTGGTAGAAAACGTCCTTGTCCCTCTCCTTCTCTGCCTTTATAAAAGCCTTTGCTTTTCTACAGCTCTTGGGAGCTCCTTTATATTTGTTAGCTAGGATGCTGCCTGAGTCATGAATCATTGAATAAAGCAATTAGAACTTCAAATTTACTTAGTTGAATTTTTTTTAACACTTCTTATTTCCTAACTTTTCTCAGAAAAGAAGTAGCATTCTTTAAACACAGGATTTTCACTGGCTTCATAATTGGGGATAATAGCTGATAAATAGATAAAGCAATGGGAGGAGAGAGATAAAAAATTTAAATGAAGAATTTTGAGAGCAAAGAATTCTAAGAAATTAGGAAGAGATTTGGAAAAGGGACAGAGGAAACTAGAGATTTCTTTTCTAAGGCATCCCCATACTCTGGGCCTACATTCTTTCTGAATTTTAATTACAGCCTTTACCTTGGCATTTTGCTCTCATATCAGGGAAGCAATTACTGGCCTAATTCAAATTCATAGCAGCCATTAACAATGAACAAACAGATACATTATTTTAATTCCATTTGCTGCTTTCTTTCTGCTGATGTATTGATCCATGAAGCTTTGACTGGATGTCCTGTAATTGGCATTTGGCAAAGGTTATTATCATCACCATCCTTTTCATATATGAGTATTTATTAAACATATATTATATGTATAACACCTTGCAGGGCAGGCAGTTTAAAGACCACAGGACAGAAATAACCTTTGCCTTTATAGAGTTTATATAATGATTACTTCATTTTTAGATAAAAATTGTGTGTGTGTGTGTGTGTGTGTGTGTGTGTGTGTGTGTGTGTGTGTAAGGTTCAAGGTGAATACTGATATGCTAACAGAATTATTATTTCTTAACCTAAATTTCATTTTAACCACTCTCAGGATCTTATTTAAATCCTGTGTGTTAGATTTTATTCTTGGCTCAATAATACCATTTATATAAGATTCCAAGGAATGACCTCACAAAGAGTTAACAAAAAGAGAAAAGCTAGAGAAATAGCTCTAAAATGAAATAATCTATAACTCCTTTCCTATGATTTCCTCGTCTTTCTTGAGTAGACAAGTTTTCTTATCATGAAGCTCTATAACATTTTCTTCTTTCTTATGAGTTATGTGCACTGACATGATTTTTGCTATGTTTTAATTTGAAGGTATTTTATGCATGTCAAGTCATTTGTTTGTTTTTCCTTCTTCAGAACTACTTAATGCCATTGTCTTATGTCTCAAGACATCAGCCTTTACATAAATTAATTAATTTGGCTAGAAACAGGACTCAGTCCCTCAGCACCATAATAATACCATGAGATGGTAGGGAAGTCATTCACCTTCTTAAGTCTTAATTTCCTCATCTATAAAGAAAGATGATGGGATTCTGGAGTTTGTTCTACCTATAAGATTCTACCTGTATATTTATTTAGAACATATGTTCATTATAGTATCTAAATATGATCCTGTGTTTCTTGGTTTGTGGACCAAGCCAGTGCTATGAAATATTGTGCAACAAGAAAATTTTATTTAACAATACAATGATATTTCTTTTTTTATGGCATTTGATTTTGCTCCCTACTTCAAATACTCAAAGTTTTCATGACTTACTTCCCTTAGATGATCCCAAAAGCATAAAATGTGAGCTCATACCTATCTCAATATTTGTGTGCATATATCAGTTTGTAAGGATTAGGTCCATGTCCCTGAAGCTCTCTCTCTGTACAATGTCTAGCAAAGTACAAATTTAGCTACTTAGGAATGGTTGATTAAACTAATACTCCAAACCTTACTAAAATCAATGGATGAAAGCTGAATTGTATAATGCCTGCTATTAGAAGGGAATAAGTGAAAAGGAGATCATCTTGCTCAATACAGCCACCCAATGCAGGAGTCCCATTTACACCACCTTGACAGGTGGTCATCCAGTATGCTTCTGCTTCTGCTTCTGCAGTGGCTAGTTGCTCACAGATTCTCTTTTTTAAATTTAATAAATCTTTATTGTTCAGATTATTACAATTGTTTCTCCTTTTTTCCCCCATATCTCCCCACCACCCGGTTTCCCCCCCTCCCCCCGCTGTCCTCATCCATAGGTGTATGATTTTTGTCCAGTCTCTTCCTGTACCCCCCACACAGACACCCCTTTCCCCTGAGAATTATCAATCCACTCCCATTCTATGCCTCTGATTCTATTATGTTCACCAGTTATTCTGTTCATCAGATTTTTAATTCACTTGACTTTTAGAATCACTTGTTGATAGATATGTATTTGTTGTTCATAATTTTTATCTTTACTTTTTTCCTCTTTTTAAAGAATACCTTTCAGCATTTCATATAATACT
This sequence comes from Cnephaeus nilssonii, assembly GCF_951640355.1. Lineage (NCBI taxonomy): Eukaryota > Metazoa > Chordata > Mammalia > Chiroptera > Vespertilionidae > Cnephaeus > Cnephaeus nilssonii. The sequence goes on along the minus strand of NC_137072.1, from coordinate 35,057,480 downwards.
GGTTTGGTGGTGATGAACTCCTTTAGCTTTTTCTTATCTGTGAAGCTCTTTATCTGCCCTTCAATTTTGAATGATAACTTTGCTGGGTAGAGTAGTCTTGGTTGTAGGCTCTTGCTATTCATCACTTTGAATATTTCTTGCCACTCCCGTCGGGCCTGCATAGTTTCTGTTGAGAAATCAGCTGATAATTGTATGGGTGGCAAGAAATCAGCTCCCTTGTAGGTAACTATCTGTTTTTCTCTTGTTGCTTGCAAGATTCTCTCTTTGTCTTTTGCCCTTGGCATTTTAATTATGATGTGTCTTGGTGTGGTCCTCTTTGGAATCCTTTTGTTTGGGGTTCTGTGCGCTTCCTGGACTTGTAAGTCTGTTTCTTTCATCAGGTGGAAGAAGTTTTCGGTCATTATTTCTTCAAGTAGGTTTTCAGCATCTTGCTCTCTCTCTTCTTCTGGCACCCCCATAATTCTGATGTTGGTATGCTTGAAGTTGTCCCAGAGGCTTCTTACACTATCTTCAACTTTCTGAATTCTCTTCTCTTCTTGCTTCTCTGGAGGAGTGTCCTTTGCCTCTTTGTATTCCAAATCTTTGAGTTGATTCTTGCGTTCCTCTAGTCTGCTGTTGGGTCTCTGTATAATATTTTTTATTTCAGTCAGTGTATGTATAATTTCTAGTTGGTCCTTTTTCATATCCTCGAGGGTCTCATTAAATTTATTGGCCTTTTCCATGAAATTCTTGAAAAACCTTATAACCGTGGTTTTGAACTCTATGTCCATTCGTTTGTTCTCCTCCATTTCTTTCATTTGGGATCTGTTTCCTTGCCTCCTCATTTTCGCTGCTTCCCTGAGTTGGTTGGGTAGCTTTGTGTACTAGGTGTCCTATTGGTTCAACGGGTCAGCCTCCCAGTTACCTGAGGTGGACACTCTTGGTGCACCCCTTTGTGGGCTGTGTGCACAGTCTTGTTGTAGTTAAGTCTTGATTGTTGTTGGTATCACTGGGATGAATTGACCTCCAGGCCAATTGGCTGTGAGGACCCGCTGTGTCTATAACGGAAGAATTGCTGTGTTGGAGACACAATAGGGCTTTGGTGCTCACTGAGTCTGCCTCTTGAATGTGTACCTTATGAGAGTGGTTGAAATCTGGTGTCGTCTCACACCAACCACTAGATACACTAGTGTCTGGATCTCCAATGGGGTGCAGGTCAGCTACTGTCTGAGGCCCCTCAGCAGGAGCTACGGTAAGAACTACAGTTTTCTCCTCTTTGCTTGGGTGGTTTTGGAACAGTCTGACTGGAGCTGCAGTTAATTTGGTTAAGCTGCCACAGAACAGGCCATTTATATGCAAAAGCTGCTGTGTGGAGCCTGGGTGGGTTTGTAGAATGTGAGGGGCGGGGTCTCAGGGTGGAGCGGGGTCTCTGGGCATCACTAGGCTAGGGCGTGGCAGATGGTGATGGCTGCCATCAGCTGTCTCTGCCTTTCTGCATTTCCAAGTCCCCGTGTCCCATGCTCCAGCGCAGTAAACACTGATTGCTGGGCTCACCTCTGCAAAAAAGTCACTCTCACTTTCCGACCCAATGGCCGAGAGTCCAGCTTCTCCCTGTAGGCGTCTGAGTCCCCCGCGTGTCCCCAGAAACTGGATTTCAGAGTGATCAGGAGCTTGTCTCCCTTCGGGTTGAAGAAAAGCCGTGCACCCAGTCACCTGCCACCAGCCCAATTCACGCGCCTCTGTACCTCAGCTTTTCAGCATTTGTGCTCCTTTCTCTTCTTAGTTGTAAATCTACCACTCAACCAGCTTTCCCGTGGTTCTGGGTGGTAGACGTTTTGTCTTTTAGTTGTATTTTTAAAATTGTTGTGCAAGGCGACAGTTTAGTTGTTTAACTTTGCCGCAATCTTGGTTCCTCCTCGACATATGTAAAATTTTTCTGCTCACAGATTCTTATGGCTGGTCATTTATATTGTTGATTAGTTCTTATAAGGAGGGATTGTGTTTTGCACATGAACCAAAAATTTATCTACCTGTATTTCAGCCACCTTTTAAACTAGTTTTGCCTCTACATTAACAAGAAATTCATCTAACATTCTCACCATTCACATATTTAATGACAACTATCACTTTACAATATACAACATTAACCTCATTTGGTTGACCCATTTTCCTACCTTAAATAAAAGAAAGAAATTTATTTTCACCCTATGTGACATAGTCAAATGCCCCAACTAATATCAGATGTCTAGGATTTTGCTGACATTAAATAAAATATCTAGACAGAGGATACATACTTCATTGGAGGATTTCTAGATCAAATTGTGCACTGATTAGAGAGTATGGCTTCTACAATTAGTGCCCTAAAGCAGAGTTATTATTTATATTTCAGCCTGAGCATTATAATCAAACAGCCAGCATTTTCAATGATTCTGAATATTTAACCAACATTGATACATGGGAGAAGAGTCGATCAACCCAAAAGTCAGAACTCATTATTTTAGTTTTGATTCCAGGATTAAACTTTATTGTAAAACTGGCATGTTCTTGGAAGATTAAAGTCTGACTTGTAGGTCAGTCTTGATGAACTAGTTGTTCTCTTACTTGTAAAATTTTGAGTTTTCTCTTTGATATTTTCATCTGCTTTATTGATAATTCTTTCATTCAAATCAGTAGAAGACTGAGGAAATCTTTATGTGGATGGCAAGTCTCTCTGCCTAAAGTTTTGGTGAAACTATAAAGTTTAACATTATAAAATCTAGGCAGTGAAAGGTCACTGGACTATATATCTGGAGACTTGAGTATTATTCTTGACTGCCACTAACTGCTTCTGTGAGCTTTGACAATTCACTTGAGTTCTTTGGATCTCAGTTTCCTAATATCTAATCCGAAAGAATCATGTAGGTGAATATCTTTAAGATTCATTCATCCTCAACAGAAATATACTTAAGGAAGGATTATTAACTACTTGAGAATTTTAATACATGTGCTCACTTGATTCCCATTATCAGGATTGACTAAAGGTTTGGTTGCATTTGGTTAATATCTTGTTAAATAATGCTTATAATTCAGGTACCTTCCTTCCATACAAAATTGACGTCCATGACTTTGATTACTGTAAGGGTAGAAGCTGAAAAAGGGAGTGTGCTCTAAATGACGTGAGTCTAGTATGAGGGTGGTGGGTTGAGGTTGATAATGGGTTGGTTATGTGATTAGCTCTAGATAATTTGGGGCTTGGTTTTCCTAAAAGATCTAGCTGGGGTAGGAGATTTGGCAAAAGTTCTCTCTTTGCCATTTATAAAATTGATTACATTAGAAGTACTCATTTATTTTGGTTGAATTAAATTTAGACAAGTTAAAGGTAGGTCCTGACAAAAAGTTTTGTCAGTTGCTACCACTTTATTCCCAAATGGGCAAACCATTTAGATAAAGCTAATTTCATTTTAAAACATTTAATGATGCAAAATTCAACATATGCATAGATAGTCAGATTTCTCCATAGATTTTTAAAGTTGTGAGAGTTGACCAAACTAAATTCAGATAATTGATGAAGAAAAAAATGTATGTGTTGGGTTTGTCATTCTACTAATAAAAGGCTGACCAGAAGAGTAAACATTGACTTATATATTTTGATAAATAAAATTATTCTTTTACTGCATCATGTTTAGTCAAAATTTTTAATCAATTTATGCAAATTAGTGCAAATTTGTGTTATAGCCACATAGGCAATCTAAGTTTTTAATACATATTTTCTAATTTGGTCAATTTTTAAAATATCTATAGTTAGTGTCACTAAAGTCACTTGATTCCATAATTCCATGGGCTAGTTCCCCTTCTTTTATGCCCCCACCCCTGCAACCATATCATTTTTAGTATTTGATTCTGACATCTGGCTCTTTGAAAAACCTGGAGTCCTGCTCCCCATTTTACAGAGGGTCCCATGAATTTTACAATAGTCTCCTATTGGGTAGATTCTTTCTATTTCTGCACATGCTTTCCCTTCCCATCCTTGAGTGTTCTGAAGGCTGGAGGCTTCACTTCATAGAATACACTCTGAGTTAAGATAATGTAAGTGGAGGACATTGATGGAAGGCTCCAGCAGGATGAGACGGACTGCAGGGCTACCTGGACCAGGGGCAGTGGGATGAACAGGGAGAGGAAATCATTCAAACTTTCCCTGCATCACTGTCATCCATCTATTCATTTACCCACTTTCATGCAACAAAAATTTCATGAGTATTATGCTAGGTACTAAGAGCAATCAAATATGGTTCCTGTCCTCAGAGTGTATGGCCCACATGGAGGATACCATCAAAGCACCATGACTCATCAAGGACCACTGGGAGATGTGCACTAAGAAGGGACCCCAGCCCAGGCTTGGCTTCCTGGAGGAAGAGTGAGAGTATGAAGCCTGATGTGGCCAAAATACCAACGGGGGACAGGAGGAATGGAGGAGACAACACCTAGAATAATTGGAAAATTAAACAATTAAAACAGTTAAAAGATTTCATCAGGGGATTGAAACAGGATATCCAAGGTACTTTGCAGGAAAGATCTGAGCCAAACTCATAGTCTTTTTCTAATCTCCAAAGTGTTAAGTGAGTAAGCAAGAAGTTTGAGGCTCCTCATTAGATTTTTGTGTATATATTTTTTACCCTCCCCCACCCTGAAGTTCAAATATAGCCTTTCATTTCGTAGCAGGAACACAAATGCTTTGGAGCGTTACACAATTGATATGGAAGAGTTTCCTCTAGAGATGTGGAGCAATAGAAGAAAGGAGGAGAAAATGCGTTGCACATATCCACACAGAGAGTGTCACAAATTTATTCTGTAACTTTATGTTTACTCATGGAAGAGTCTGGAAGGGAAGAAGGGTTGGATGGATAAGGGGGAAAGAAAAAAGACATGAATTCTTATATAAGCTTCTTCATATCTTCTGGAATGGTCAGGAGGGCATTTTAAAGGGAACATTGGCAGTTTCTTAGCATTAAATGCTATGAACATTGTTGAAACTTCTATTTCATGGTTGAGAGCCTGTGCTGAGACCCAATAGACACAAAGTGCCAGGACATCAGCAGGAAGAGGGAGATAGTAGGGTGCCTGCCTGGGGGTTAACTCAGCCCAAACTCTGCATCAAGTTCAGACTACAGAAACCTGGGACTGATCATCACCATTTTAACTCTGTAGTAGGAAATATAGTACTCCTTGATGTTTGATTATTAATTATTATATTATAGTTCACTATTTCTGAAAAGTAATAACATGTTTAATAAATTCTGAGGTCTGGTAATGAAAATCATTTAGATAATTTCAAGCATTTCAACCTCCTGAGGACTTCAATTTGATTTCTAAAATATAGTAGAAACTTACTAATTCAGACTAATGACAGAGAGCCCCACTGTGAATTACCAAATTTTGTAGATGAATGGGTAGGCAAACAGACAGAAAAAAATCAACAAAAGTAAATCGCACAATATACTTTATCCATCTGTTTTGACAATGGTAGTTCAGACTTAACAATTTATGATAAAACTTTCCTGTACACCAGTAAGTGCATTGTTGCTTGTTTCATAAAGATAATGAAGTCTGGGTAATCAGAAATCTCACTATGGAACTCAGGCATTAAATCTTTGTGCAGAGATAGCTTTGGGACTGCAGAGGGTTTCAAATAATTATCTCACTTACAGAGTACTGAACTGAGAACCATGGAGTTCTACTGTAAATGCAGGGTAAGGAAGTAAGAAAAAAAGATAGTTTAACCCATCTCTGGTTGTCATTTAGCATTAGCATAATATTTTTTCTCTGCAATCACAGGTCCTTTGAAGCAGAAGAAACCTCACCATTCCCCATCTGCAGACATTCTGCTGCAATTAAGGATTGAGAGCCATTGCAAGATCACTGATAGTTTAAAGGACCCATGAAAAGCTGTGTTTTGGGCTGAATCTTTAATATTGTAGTCTGGGTCCTTAGTTGGGCCACAGCAGTGAGGATAAGTGTAGATTCCAGGGCAAGGTAGGGGAGAGTCTCACTGTTAGGTGTAGGTATAGAGTAGAAGCATGAGCCTTGGAATAAGCATGTTGGGTGTGACTTCTCACTCTATCCCTTACTAGCTGTGCTCTGTACTAAAATTTACTTTAATGTCTCACTCAATACTCAGTTTTCTCCATCTGTAAAATTCCCATAATAAAAGTATCTATAGAGTTGTGATGAACTGAGTTAATCTACATGAAGGGTTCAGTTCTCAGCACTTGGCAAGAACTATAAACTTGTTAGTTGTTATTCAAACAAATCCGAAGGGCAAGACAGAGGATGCCAAAGGTAGTGCTTTACAATGTCTGTAGGTTCTGAGAAGATTGGCTGGGCCCCCCCAGGAGAGAGCAGAATTGCGGGAGCTCTCAGGAAGAAAAGGACAGTCCTTCTGGGTAAACAGCAGACATGGTTTGGAAAGGAGTCAGTTTTAGTAGATCTTTTATTTTGTACATATTTAGGGGAAGAAAATTTATGTTAGAAAATGGACAGGAGAATAAAATTGCTCTAATGAATCCTATTCACCACCTAAAGTGGATCTGGAATATTTTATAGAGGGAAGATTAGTTCTTAAAAATGCTGGCTTATCTGTGTAACTACTACAGAGATATAATAAGGTTGGTGAAGATGTCCCCAAACCAGAGTGCTTCATTTGAGCTAGTGAGGGTGGGGTGTTTACCTTTTAGCAAGGGTCAATTTCAAAGGTTTATTGTTGAGAGACACATAAAGGATTCCGTCAAGTGACAATGAAACTTCTGGCAAAAATAACAAATTAAACATACCACCACCACTGCTCTCTCTAAAGTTAAACCTATATTCATGGGCAATTTGTAACTTGTTAATTTGGTGTATATTTCCCCTTTTAGTGGCAAATTTACATTTTGGGCATCTCCTTGCTATTCCATATCTTTCTGTTTCAAGCAAGGCAGGGCTCACAAAATAGAATACATATAAGTTTAATACTGGATTAAGCTAAAAGTAATTAGGGAAGCAAATCCTCTGCTCCCCTCAAAAATCAAACATTGCCGACTGGAATCAAGTCAAAACAACTTTTAAAGTGTCTGATATTTGGGGATATCTGTATGCAGCTCCTCCAATTATCAAGTCTAATTTGGAGTTGACTGCAAATTTAAGCACATTTAGCAGGAGAAGTTCATGAGTCCTTCAGTCTAAGTCTCATTCATTTGTACAATATTTGTTGGCCAAAGGTGAGTAGCTAGGAATTCACCTAAGTATAGAGAAGAGGGAAAATGCAGTCTGAGATACTTTCTAAGGTCCCTTAGTGAGGTGGTGGCAGAAATGGAAAATGGGATGTGGCTCTCTCTCCCATCTCCACCCCTGGTTTGCCTAACTTGCCTGACAGCAATTGTAACAGCTCCTTGCCCCGTCTCTCTCTGTCTCTCTCACTCTCTCTCTCTGTGTGTCTCTCTCTCTCCACAAAAAAAAAAAGGAGTCTATTTGGGTGGGTGGGTGGGTGGAGGGCTAGTTATAGCAAAGTTTACACATATTATATCTCTGTGTGTCCCATATCATGCACATTCTGTGCAAACCTGGCGATGCTGGTATCTGGATATAATTGAAAGGGCACATGCTAATTTAGACCCTGTGACAGCACTGTAACCAAGATTCACAGTTGCAAATGGTTGACATCTCAGCTATTGGGTAAAAAGAAGGTGATGGGAATCTGACTTGATAGGATGCCCCTTTCTGACACGTGAACAAAGAAACCTGCATATCTATTTTTAACCAGGCTCTGGAGACTTCCAGTAATTGACATTTGGAGCTGAGACTCATATGTGTCCCAGTTCCTGGGGACATTTGCATCTTTCTCTCTGTTTAGGTTTTGTCTGTCTAATCCTTCTGAACAGGTCGGAAGCAGCTCTAGTCTGCTCATGAGGCTCACAAATGCCTCCTCCCTTTTCTATTCCAGGAGAAAGGCAGAGACTACTTTGAGCTTTAATGAGTTGCTGTATCTGAGTGCCCCTGATAAATCTTAGCTTAGGTTTCAGAGTTGTTATTTATTACGGTAGGAAAAGGGAGAAGCCCAGACTGGATCTTTGAGTTGAGGTACAACAGAAGGAATAATGATGCCAGAACTTGGAATTTAGAAGCTTCTTGCAAGCTTTCCACACACAGGGTGGTGGGTGATCAGAATAAACACTACAGTCTGAATTTTGTTTTTGGACCGTCTCATTTTCTTCTTTTCCCTTCTCCAGCTGTTACTCATTCCACCCTACCCATCTTTCCATGGGAGGAGTCAATGATCCTTAATAAAGTATAATTGACAGATGGGGTTTATGTGCTACCTTTTAAAAACTTGATTTCTTTATTTCTAGCATTTTATTTTTTATGCTATTTTTAAATTAAATCTTTATTGTTGAAAGTATTATATATGTCCCCCTTCTCCCCTCCTTCCCCCCCATTAATCCCTTTTAGCCTGTCCCCAGGAAAAAAGCCTTAAAGCCAAAAGAGTAGACCTCTTGTCTGGAATATCAGATATCTAGCAGGGACCATAATTTCAGTTTAAGGTATGGTTGAGGTTTTTTTCTGGAATTATTGAAATGTCAACATTTAATTATTTAGATGCCATTTCTATATATTTAAGACTAGTCTCCCCTAAGATGAAGGTAAAACAGTGAAATCTGGAAAAAAATTGAAGGTACCATTCTATTCTCCACAATCACTTGCCAGAGCTGCCATTTAGAAAACACAGATCTCTTCACTTCAGTTGAAAGCCAGAATCAGTTTATCGTTCCAGTTCATCCACCATGCAACCATTCTGCCTCAAGCAACCATCTCCTCCAAAAGGGGTGCCTAATGCTCCCTCTGCCTGGAAAGGCAGCCCCTCTTGCCCTACTTCCTCCCATCCCCAGCCCATCTTTCCATCTAGATGACTGCAAATCATCCTTCAGATGTTGGAGCAAATGTCACTTCCTCAGGGAATGCTTTGATGATTAGGACCCATTCCCTCGTTATATGCTCTATTCATATCCATTACAGCTCTGAGACAATTTGGAATTATACATCTATTTGTGCCGTTATTTACTAAACTTGTAAGTACCCATCTTCACAAGGACAAGGACTGCATATGAATCACTCATCATTGACATCCCCTTCTCTAGCATACTGCCTGGCTCAGGGGCTTCAATAAGAAGTAGTTATAATATCAACCAACTTACGTACAGGACTGACAAATTATACTGGATCTCTGAAAAGTTTTGTAGAAATTCCCTTTTATTCTTATTGATAATTATTATTATAGTTAATTTATTGATCAGAAAGAAAGTAACTTAAACAGAATTGTCTTAAAAACACATAGTATTTTTGGGTACTTTTGATATGTATGTGTGCATATTTACACACAAAGAAATGTGCAGCATAATTGGGATAATATTTAATTTTTCAAAGGATATTTTGCAACTTCTATGATATTTGCATAAAAATCTGTGAGGAAAGTAAGGACATTTTATTATGAAGAAATTAAGATGTATATAGATATCTTACAAGAGATCAAATATGTAACAGCTATTTACTATAGATAATTAATATAGTATAGCAGATACTTATTATAAACTAGAGTTTATAGTAGATATATTATATATGTAGTATATATGATGTAAAGTAGATATACAATATATACTATTTTAGTAGTATATTACACTTATATGTTAAATATGCATTATAGATATTATGTTATATGTATAAATTTACCAGCATATTATATATATTTACCTAAAACCACATTGCATGTTAGTCCAAAGACAGAATTTACTGCTGAATTTTATAATCAAGAGTGCTGCTTAAAATGGAGATAGCTCTATGTGGGTACTGTTGAAAAGACTGACTTCAGACCACACTACTTTCTGTGTTGGCGTGTGTGAAAATGGCTCTTTAATTTTAGCACAATCTTTTGCTGTTTTCTTTAATAATAAATAGATGGATGCTATGGGAAGTCTTTCATTGCTACCTCTTCTATAAAGTAAGATAGAATAAAACAGAAATCAGTCGGGAGCAGTGAGCTCAAAATGCATTTGTTGCACAAGCATGTTGTTGGACCAGAGCCCCAGACCTCTGGTTTACTGAAAGGGTTGCTACATGGTTTGGATGGGTTATCCTGAGAACTAATGGGTATGTAATTCTGCATAAACATAGGGTTTCTCCTTTTTTTAAAGTAGATGGAATGATGAAAAAAACCACACAATATTACATGTGTGTATATTTATTTTGCATGAAGTACTTTCAGGTTTTATCTTTGTTATTTAACCCTCCCCACACCTTGAGAAATGGAGGTACTGTCACTGAGATGTTATATTGAAGAAGTCAGTTAATTTGAATGATGTAACAGGTATAGCCTGATTTGCAGAACTGTTCTACCATTCTGAGCTCCATGAATAATTCCATTGGCTTAAGATAGTTCCCTAGACATCTTCCAGTTACAGTGAATGTTACACCATAGATTCACTGTCATATTGGACAAATTTCTAGGATCTATGGAATGAAATGACTGGTACTATGCTGGGGCTTGAGGTTGCCTCACCAACCTCCATAGATAGCTAGAGAGTTTGTCTCTCTATACAACTCCCAGTTCTTATATCTACCCTAAGCAGTGCTTGGGAGCACTCTTAGTAAGAGATGGTTTTTTTGTGATCCTCCTTATTTGCAATGAACAGCTATCATCCAAGAGCTGTTTGGTAGTTTATCACCAATTCTCCACACCTCTGTGCTCTTGGAAATATCCTGCGTAAAACCACTACCATGTTGGAGATTCCCAGGCCTTGTTGTTGGTGTTCCCGTCTTGCCATTTATTATGCTCTACATTCAGGTGTTGTATTCAACTTCCCTCAGAACTCAACAGGATGCTTGCTCCAAGTTGACAGCTACTTCTTTTGCCATGTTCTAAGGCAGGATGTCATAATAACATGTCCCAGTGATGATACCAAGCATCTTAAATATACTTTATTATCTAATCCACAAAACCATACTATGAGATAGAAAAATACTGCGATTCTCTTATTTGCAAAGGAAACTGAGACAAGAAAATAAAATTTCCCCAAGGACATGCGGCTTCAAGGAGGTTGATCTGGGATTTTGCATTCTGGTATTTTGCATTCTGGTATTCCGTCACCACTGCCATCCAGTATGGGGTATACACTGATGGGAGGCTTGATGGGAGCAGTAGACATTCTTGATTTAGTTTGTTACTTTTGTTTTGGCAAATCAGCATTTTATATAGGATACTGCTTTGTCATAGACATGAATAACTCATTAAGTAAGATAAATTGACTATTTTAATTATACAGAATTGATAGGCAGGAAACATACTTGTTTTGTATAACTCAAGTCTCCAACATAAGGGAATTTGGGACTGGACAACATTCTACATCAAGACTGACACCAGAAACACAGATATTGTAAGCAAACAGTCAAAAGACGGGAAATTGCAAAGTTCTGGAAATTTCAAATATGAGGTCAGAGGATCTTCTGGAAATGCTTACAGTCTTGGAAGATAATGAAGAAGAGGAGAGAGTTCAAGTTTGTAGAAATGATACAAAGAGAAACCACAGTATTGACCAGAGACTGCAGCACCCAGTAACCTTGTGTGCATGTCACCACTCTGCTGCCCAGAGCCACTCACTGTTTAAACCTCATTCTCAATTCCTCTACTCTGACTCCTGCCACTAAAATCTGTCTGGTGCTTAGATTGTTCTCAACTTATACTTGTTGAATGACTCAATATTTTCTATGGGAATTCATATTTGATTTCAGTCAGATTTGACTTGATTTGATTTAAAATTCAATAGAAAAATGTTCTGTATATATATATAGAATTTTGTTAGAATATATGTATTTCAATGAATCTGTAGCATAATGTGGAAACAACTTTCACTTCTGTTTAAAATCATTGCTGAATATAGGGTTTTTTGTGGAGGTTGGGGTACACACTCAACTATTTGTTAATATGGGTTCTTCGCAAACCTGTGCCATGGTGATTTGCATGCTTTCTTGAGTGTTTGCTTAGGAGCAAATTCACTTGCATAAAATCATCTTTGAGTAACTGCTGTTAATATCATTAACCTATGTATTAAAATTTTTATAGTAATATTAAGTATGTTTAAATGCTAGTTTTAATTATTCATGTTTTGGTTTTCTTAAATATACAAAATCATGCAAATATACAAAATGTTTTTTGACCTGATATACTACAAAGGTGATTAAAAAATATGGCACTCAGAAAGGGTATCATTTTTCCCCCTTTCCAATCAAATCATCATGAATTAGCCCTGTCCGATGTGGCTCAGTTGGTTGGGAGTCATCACGTGTACCAAAAGGTTGCTGGTTCCATTCCTGGTCAGGGCACATGCCCGGGTTGTGAGCTCCATCCCTGGTATGGGGCATGCAGGAGGCAGCTGATAGATATTTCTCTCTCTCCCTCTTCCTTGCTCTCTCTCTAAAAATTAATACAAATCTAATTAAAAGTCATCATGGATTAGTCTTAAGGTGCTGATTCCATTTTTAGGGAAGCTAAATGCTATAAATCTTATGAAGGTGATATAAACACTTAGTGGTTTGACTTTGCCCATTGACTTTGCCCATTGTGGTATAAAGTCACCTGTAAATTTGAGAATATAGTTAGCCCCAAACAAGAGGAACTTGGGTAGAATTTGGGCAGCAAGTAGAACAGTGATGACAAGCTATTTGCATCTTTCTTTTGAGTGGTCATGGGAATGGCCTCTGTGAAATCTCACAGCATAGACCTGATATTCCCTATGTGAAAGAAGCAGTTCAGGTCTGTTTATAAGCAAGCATTTCATCTTCTACCTCACAGGGTTCTGCAGAATGGGGTATCTAGGTAATTCTGAGCTGAAACCACAGGACCTACACCTCTTATCTTGATTTAAGAACACTTAGTGGATGTGCTGCCATGTTGAAATAAAAGAAATTCAGCTAAGATCCTAAATTTAAAAAAAACAACACAAAAAAAAACACTCCAGAATAAGCATAACCAAGCTGGTTCTTAAAACTCAGGTAATCGAACCTAGTGTTATATATGTAGCAGCCACCATAGTCCTTGCTGGGCATATGTGGTTAGAAAGGACAACAGTAAAGGTTTTAGATGCTTAAATCATATGTTAGAATGGAAGACATGATTTTGCTTTCTTCTTCTTTGAGACAGCCCATTCCTCCTCCTAGCAGAAATTCCCAGACACTTGGTGGTTCTGATAATTATTTTCCCCTCCTGCCTCAGGTAGTAAATTGACAGTGGACTGGGAAGAGTAAATGTTGGGGCAGTAGAAATTATGTAAATGTTGCATTCCCAGAGGACAAATTCTAATCCCTCAAAATCTTTAAAACTGCATTAATTCTAAAAATTGGACAAAAAATTTAACTTTCTCATGCTAATAATGATTTCATAAAGGAAAACTCGTTAGTAAAGGTGACAAATATGAAATTCTATTGAATATTTAAATTCAAGAAACTCAGTGAATACCCTAGGGAGATATTTACCCAGCCGATGACTCTCTGATGTTATTAAGAAGTAATTTATTCAAGAAAGTCCCCATTCATGAGTTTACATAGGAACAATATCTACTTTACAAAGACTTGTGTTCTCAGTATAGCACATACCCAATTTACAATGACTTTTGGTTAAATTTTCATTAGGTTGGTTCAATAGTATTTGATAATTTTAATTCAGTTTTATGAGATCCCAGGTTCCCATTTATAGAAGGAGAAAATGAACGCAAGAAAATAAATTTTTAAAGAGCAAATTTATCTCTCAAATGAGCTCTGCTAATTTCAGTAGGAAGTCTGAGGTGGAGGCAAGTTAACCTTTAGTATTTCCATGGTAGTCTTTTTGAGCATAGACTGCAGGCATCCATTAAAACAAAACAAAACAAAACAAAAAACCAGCTCAGAAGTACAGTATTAGTACTTTGTAACTATGCCCATCTGAGCAGTGATTCTACAAAAGACACTTCTATGAAACACTAAAATGGAAAAAGGGCCCCTGGGTTTAAGCATAGCATGTTTTCACAGACCTGAGGACAGGAAAGGGACAGTGGTCCTTGGACATAAATCAGGCCTAGGAAGAGAACCACAATACATTAGAGGTGAGGGCTAGTTTCCTGAAATAAGGGCTGAAATAAGAGTTAAGTAGTACATAATTACGAGAGATCGGAAATTTAGGTAGAAGAACTATTATTTAAGGTGTAATCAAGAATGTAAACTCTGCCGAAACCGGTTTGGCTCAGTGGATAGAGCGTCGGCCTGCGGACTCAAGGGTCCCAGATTCGATTCCGGTCAAGGGCATGTACCTTGGTTGCGGGCACATCCCCAGTAGGGGGTGTGCAAGAGGCAGCTGATTGATGTTTCTCTCTCATCGATGTTTCTAACTCTCTATCCCTCTCTCTTCCTCTCTGTAAAAAATCAATAAAATATATTAAAAAAAAAAAAAAGAATGTAAACTCAAGGCAAACTCAGAGTCCCAAATACAGATGAGAAAACCACATCACAACACCATTGGAGGTAGACCAACCTGAAGATGTGATGGGAAGTTTGCCCTGCTTGACTGCAAAAGGGATGAGTGAACAAGAGGTGTGAAACACTCACACACACACACACACACACACACACACACACACACACACACACACACACTTTTTTTCCCCAGCAATTAAATTTCCTGTTAAAGCTACCTGATTTAGACTTCCCTGGTGATAACTTCAAACTCCTTTCCAGCTAATCTGCAAATAGCATAGAGCCATGCAAAGCAAAACACTCCTCGATCTTAGCAACAAATTAAAAGAATCTAATACTATGTGCCAACAATGAAGTCCAGCTTCTCACAAAGTTGTCACCATGTTGACAGAGGAATTGTAGCTAAGACCCCCGGTCATGCAGCAGGGGCCTAAATATGGAGCCATGGCTTGCGGAGCTGCTGTGACAGCTGTGACTGAGGAAAACCACAGAGGGCAGCCCAGCCCTTGCCCCACCATTACCATTCTGAACTGGCCTCTTTCCTCTGACCCCTCAAGTAAAGGAAGAGGGCTGCTCAGCAATTATTCAGTGAATTTGACCAATGTAGAAAACCAAATTAGATTATGCACCTTCTAAATGTCAGTTTCTATTTACTGAAGTCTTACTTGTGTTCCCTCTCTTCCTGAGTTCACACAAGTGCCTTTAGTCTATAAGGAAGCAGACTGCTTCACACCCATATCCTCAACAGTCTTATTTATCAACAGGGGTTCTGGGATATAAGTCAGCCCCAAATTAAGTCCAATTCAAATGAACATCTCCCGACTCTAGCTCTAGGCTATTGAGACATTATGTAAAACCATTGATACCAAAGTCAAAAGTCCTATGGTCTAGTTGTATACATACTATGTAGTCTGTCTAAAATGCATCCTGCTAGTATTAGCAGTGAATCTACAAAATATAGTGTGTGTGATTGTCATTTTAAGTTACAGCTCTCTATTTTATAATATATAATGAAATGAGATAATAAAAGTGGGACCAAGCTTTGGATTTCAGTGTCTAAATCACTCATTTTATTCATCCTTTGGCAGCTAAATGTCTCTTAAATACTGTGCAAAATTCTATGATGCAATGTTTGCCTAAACAACTAAAAACAACTGCATTACTTAGTATAGTCAGTTTATGCTGTTTAAAACCATCAGGAGGTAGATGTTTGATCCAGTTTCCTTTGGCCTTTGAAAAGAGAAAGACAGGGTACAAGTTTGAGCTGATCTATATACCTCTGGATGCTCATTCCCAGAAGCTCATCAAGTCCACACTATGCACAGAGAAAATGAAGAGTTTACCCGCTTTCCAATCATTGCACTTAACTTGCTCTGACAATCTTTGCAAGTTCTTCTTTTCTTCTAAGAAACTGATATTTTGGTCTCTGGTGGTCATTTGTGCTTAAATCTCCTCTTTGTTAGTTTTGCTGAGAATTCATCATTATGTAGGAATCTTAGCTCACAATGATTAAGGATTCAGTGAAATAGTTTCTAGTGCTGTGACTATTAGGTACTTGCTGGTTCCCTTGAAGACTGTAGCCTATGAACTTTGTTACTCTGATTTAGGAGCTTCAAAACAGAACATTCTATTATTGTGATGGAAGGGGCCTAATCTGACAAAGCTCTTGTTATTTTTCATCTTTATTTGACTGAGTCCTCTGCCAATGGTAAGGGCTTTCCAGCCCTTCTCCCATACCTCTCACTCATGCTAGGTAAGAATGGGTCCATAGCCCTAACCAGTTTGGCTCAGTGAATAGAGCATCGGCCTGTGGACTCAAGGGTCCCGGGTTCGATTCCAGTCAAGGGCATGTACCTTGTTTGGGGGCACATCCCCAGTAGGGGGTGTGCAGGAGGCAGCTGATTGATGTTTCTCTCTCATCGATGTTTCTAACTCCCTCTCCCTTCCTCTCTGTAAAAAAATCAATAAAATCTATTTAAAAAATGGGTCCATAAAACCAGTGATATCTAGTTTTGCACACTCACTTTGTTTTGACTCTGCCTCCAACAGATAATCTTGGTCAGCTTTCACATCGATGAGGCAGCAACCCACTTTGTAGTGAGATCTCATGATTTCAGAGTATCCATCATGGTCCTTGGACTCGCTAGAATCTCTGCTAATCTGTTGGCTCCTCCCTTTATCCTAAGGCATAAATGCCAGACAATATATGAAGGCTGTAATAAAGATAACTCACTAAGACATTAGTAATCATACCTCAAAATGCAGGAAGTATGTGAGATTTGTTTGTGCGTGCACAGTTGTACATATGTGAGTGTGTGTGTGTGTGTGTGTGTGTGTGTGTGTGTGTGTGTAAGCAGAGGCTACAAATTCTAAAAATGGGTGAAGAAGGGACTGAGAAATAAGAACAAGGATAAGAAATTGAAAATGCCCAAATCCTGGAAACACTCTTGCCTCATGGTTTTGCCATTGGCCTGGTTGACAAAACTCTAGGGTTTTAAAGAATCTAAATTGCTTTTTGTCACCCTGTCAATTAGAGAGGCTAATCCTAATATTAAAGAACACCCTTGAGCAATAAAATGTATAAAATATTTTTCCTTTTATAACCAAGCAGATCATAAAAGAGCGAGATAGCAATTTCTATCCATGCAATGCATATGTATTTTAGGATTAAGTAACTTTTCCTTTCCCATCTGTGCTCTAAATCTGTGCCATATGTCACCTAACAAGGTATTTACCATTATTCTTTTATGCAGTTCACTGCATTTTGTTCCTCTTGTCCCTTGAAAATTAGCCTGTCTGTAATCAAAAATCACTTCCACTCACAGTTCAGTGCACCTACTGTAGATGTGGCAAATGCTTATTTACAGGGCTGGTAATTGGATTAAAAACATTGAAAGAAACAGAAAAATGGAATGTATTGAAAAAATAAAAAGAACACGAGCATGAAAATCAACAAAACCGAATAAGTGTAAAATCTCGAAAGAATGAAATTGCTATTCATAGGAATCATTCATCAGTAACAATATTCCAGAGTTTGTGGTCATCAAAATACAATTGCAATGACATTTAAAAACCTAAGAGAAAAAAAAGATTCTGAAAAGCCTATCTGTGAGGATGAGTTAAAATGGTTGATTAGTTTGTGTGCATCTTTCCGGCTGTCTTGAAAAATTGGCAGTGCATAAATCTTTATCAAGTATAGGTATAGAAATATTATACTGGGGAAAGTGCCCCTGTATTAAATTATTTAAGAAGAAGAATTAATTATTCCTTTAAATTTGAGTATTGTTATTTTTATATTCAAAAATCACAGAAAAGAAAAAAATAAAGTATAATCTCTTTCCATAGAGTCCTTCTGAGTGTATGAACAGGCAGTAGGTGACTTGGAGAGTCACTGGGAATAGGTGCCTTTTATCAGTTGAGGAGTGATGGAACTGGCATATAGTATATTGCTTTCTAACTATACCCATAGACCTAATTTTCCAAACAGTCTTCCAATAACCTTATTCAAAAACATTATTTTTAAAAGAAGCCAATGTTTTGGATAAACTAAATAAAACAAAAGTATTTGGAATGTGAAATCAAATGGTCATACAGAAATGCCAGTATCCAACAATGTGATCCAAAGAGACAGTGAATCAGACTCTGCAGTAAACAAAATCCAGGAGAGAAAAACCCAAAGGGAAACATTAGAAATACTTATTTACCAGAAACCATAAAGGATAGAAAATTGATCCACATGAGTCAACTACCATCTCTATCTACCTTTTAATAGTTATTCCACAGTAAGTCTGCAAAAGAAGCCAGCTCCTACCTGCTTGGCTGGATCACTTCTTCTCTAGTTCTGTAGCCCTAAAGATGAAAAAAGTAGAAGTAATTAAGTTAAGTCCATTAATTTGAGAAAGATATTCTAGGCTAACATGTAATTTTGAAAAATAATTGATTTTTGTTAAAGAAAAAGTAGGATTGAAAGAAATATATAACGATTTAGCAAGTGAGATGAATATTCTTTTATTTGCTCTTGCAAATTACTCATTATGCTCATTGACCTAATGTGAAGGCAGGAGTGAAATTTAGTAGTGGGGACTTGTTCAGTCCTCATCAGAGTAAAATGATAATGATGCATTATTGATTTCTGATTGTTGTCACATCCATGCCAGTGAAGTTTTGACTAGGGTTTGTCTATATTAACTTGGAAATTTTGATACCTGATGTATACCTTTTATTTTATCTATATCAATTGAATTGTGTGAAAGGATGAAAATGAATGCCCTTTTTCTGCCACAAAAATTTTATCTAGGAACTTAATGTCAGAAGATTATACTGAGAATCTGCTTAGTTTATTTTATTTGTGTGGCAAAATCTAGAACATTAGCTAGTTGTTCTGGTCCAATGCTTTACTGTAAAATTGTTTATTATAAAAATTATTTTTGCTAAGCAATACAGACTGGGTTCTAAAATGTTTTCAATGAGTTACAATTAATTTTTGTGGTTGTCAGTGGAGTATGATTGACGAATTAGGAGCAGTGAGGAATATCCTATCTAATAAAAGAGTAATATGCAAATTGACCATCACTCCAACACACAAGATGGCTGCCCCCATGTGGTCAAAGATGACTGCCCCCATGTGGACACAAGATGGCCACCACAAGATGGCCAGCAAGGGAGGACAGTTGGGAGGGACCAGGCCTGCAAGGAAGGGCAGTTGTGAGCGATCAGGCCAGCAGGGGAGGGCAGTTGGGAGGGACCAGGCCTGCAAGGGAGGGCAGTTGGGGGTGATCAAGCCTGCAGGGGAGGGCAGTTAGGGGTGACTAGGCTGGCAGAGGAGGGAAGTTGGGGGTGACTGGGCCTGCAGGGAAGGGCAGTTGGGGGGGACCCAGGCCTGCAAGAGAGAGCAGTTGGGGGAGACCAGGCCTGCAGGGGAGGGCAGTTAGGGGTGACCAGGCCTGCATGGGAAGGCAGTTAGGGGTGACCAGGCCTTCAGGGGAGGGCAGTTAGGGGCAAACAGGCTGGCAGGGGAGCAGTTAGGCATCAATCAGGCTGACACGGGAGTGATTAGGAGGTGATCAGGCTGGCAGGCAGAAGCAGTTAGGGGCAATCAGGAAGGCAGGCAGGCAAGTAGTTGGGAGCCAACAGTCCTGGATTGTGAGAGGGATGTCCGACTGCCCGTTTAGGCCCAATCCTACTGGGATCGGGCTTAAACGGGCAGTCGAACATCCCTCGAGGATTAGAGAGGGTACAATCTGGGCTGAGGGACACACACACCCATGCACAAATTTTGTGCACTGGGCCTCTAGTTCTATTATAAATGGAAATCTTGAACTCCAATCTAGAATCCTGGAATCCATTGGCCTAAACAGGGGTTGACAAACTATAGCTTGGGGACTATATCCAGTCTGCTACCTCTTTTTATATGACTCAAAGTAAGAATAGTTTTTCCTTTATTAAGCAGTTGAAAAAATCAAAAGAAGAATAATATTTCATAGCATGTGAAAATTACACAAAATTTAAATTTTGGTGTTAATAAATAAAGTTTTATTAGAACATAGACACAGTTTATATGTTGTGTATGATTGCTCTTATCCACAATGGCAGAGGTAAGTAGTTATTACACAGAATTTGGCCTTCAAATCTAAAATATGTACTACTTGGTCTTTTAAGGAAAATGTATTGACCCCTGGCTTAGGCTATAGTTTATTTTATCTTCCTTGTGGGTATTGGGAGGTAATGTGATGAGATCCTAATAACTTAAGCTGATCATATAGGCATGTGAGTAATAGCTTTTCAGGCCATTAAAAAGGACTGCATTTCATTGTGGAGTCATTTAGATTGCTCACTACAGACCATAAGGAGGACACTAATGAATAAATGGAGTACTTGACTATTTATGCAGAAAGTTCTAGAGTGGTTTCATTGCTGTACTATAGTTACAGCAAATCTCCTTTTTATTTTATAACTAAGACTTCAAGATTCTCTTTAATATTTGATAAGAATGTCTAGAACATTTACTCAACATGGAATGAGAAAAATTCTTGAAAGAAGCAAAACAATATATAAGTACACATGAAATCATTTATATGAAGTCCAAAAGGCTTACATATTTATGTGAAGTATGCATATAATGCATATAACACTTAAGCATTTATATGAAGATCAAAATCAGGCACAACACAACAATATTTTTTAGTGAAAACTTAACTTTGCTCAAAGAAAGTTCTGGCCTTTGTTCTTGGCTCTTGGGAGATAATTGTTAAACCATTAGAATATCTTGTCTGATAAGAATGTCATTGTTTACCTGGAGATCTTGGGCTGTGCCAGATAATATATGCCACCAATGGGATGTATGACCCCCTAGATGGGACCTTGGACCAAGCAGTATCAACTTGAATGTTGGAGACATTTACAGGGCCTGGGACAAGGCCAGCCCTGTAAATGGCCAACAATGTTTTTGTGACGGAACCTCAAATAAAACTCTGGACACCAAGACTTGGGTAGGCTATGGTTGTCAGTACAAACTGTTGCACATCATTTCTGGGAGAGGTAAGCACGGTCCATACAACTCCAATGGGATGGGACCACTAAAAGCTTTGCACTTGGAACTCTCTGGGCCCTGCTCCATGGGACTCTTCCCTTGGCTGATTTTAATCTCTGCCTTTTCCTTGTAATAAAACATAATTTTGAGCATAACAGCTTTGATAAAGTTTGTGAGTTCTTCCAGGAAATTATAGAAACAGAGGGTGGTTTTAGGGAACTCCTAACTTTCAACTGGTGTGACAAGTTAGGGTAGTCTTGCAGACCTCTGAAAAAATTGCAGTGTATATACATTTCTTATTTGTGTCTGCACTTACATACATACACACACATCACAAAAATCATGCTAGTGGTTACCAAGGTTGGGTGCTAGGCATAACATGTGATTTCTAGGATGGTAGCAATATTATATTTCTTCATCTGATAGTGGTTAAATAGATACTAATATATAATTCTTTTTTAATCTGTACATATACATTTATGTACACTTGTGAATTTATAATATCTCACTATTTAAAAAGGAGGAAAAGAACTCTTCACAGAGTACATTACTTTAAATAACCCCCACACACAAATGCACACACACAGGATCCAGTGTAGCAAGGTATTACGCTACACAAAAGATTGCTATTTTGTCCTTAGTTTCATTGCTCAAGAAGTATTACCTATTTTTCATGAAGGAATAAGTCACTTAGTTATTCAAAGATTATGATCGCAATTGTCATGGTAGTGTGATAAAATATTGATTGTTATCTTCCACAGTATTAGAAATTCTGTTCCATTGCTTACATGTGTCCCTTGGAACAATGTATGTGATGTCTCTTTTATGACTAAGTTGCAGCAAAATGAACCCTGCTTGTAAGGTTAGAGTCAATGACCTCAAAACCTCCACTACCCAGTAGAGTTACATATGCTCAGAACAGTGACTGTAATTTCCTCCATAGTGGGAATTGTGATTCTCTCCCCTTTTCAGCACTTCTCTCAGTTCGGGGACTAATGTGTGCTTCAGTAAACAATTTTACATTGATTGACTATAAGGAGGATTTGAACCCATTAACAGTTGGTCCCTTGCACCCAAAGAGATCTTCAGGCTCAGTGTTTGGTCTTTGTGCCATCATTTCACATCTACACAGCACACATAGAAAGACCACCATTATCTCTATGTAGGAAGAGCAGCTCAGACAAAGCTTGTTTCCTTACTGCCAGGTCATTGAACTTCTGTAGCAATTGCCATCGCTTAATGTCTGATAGAGCTGAAAGCCCCCAAATAGAGATCTTGTAATACGGTCACAGTAATGTGAAATAATTTTAAGTATTCATTTAACTTCTTTAAGGTATCAGATATAACTTATTAACCTTTACTGATAACCTACAAGTCAACCCAGTTTGGAAACATCTTTGCTAGATGTTGGGGGGAAGGGTATCTCCTATAAAGTAATATACTTATAGGTCACAAAGGGAAAAAGATGATAACAATGGCTGGTAACCACCTGAGCAGAAGAAAGTATGCTAAAGAAGAAGCATTTTGCCATAGACCTCCCTCCATCAGTGGTCCACTCGGATAGACGGGTGGATGGATACATGTAGACTGAAGACAGAAACTCACTAGGTCAACTTCTAGCATGACTGCCTTTTTCAAGTCACCTGGATTGACTGTCACAAGTCAATTCCTGGTAATTGCATTACCTGGCTTCACCTGATTCCATTGTTCATGTGGCCCTAAATAATCAGGCTGCTCATTGATTACTTGCTTGTTCTGGCCAACTGAACAACTAAATCAAATTGACCCTGTGGCAACTGGTTTCATTGTTTAGCAGGTTCCAATTAGGATCCTCCAAAGCCTGAGTTGGCCACATTTGGGACATTTAAAATACTAAACACCAGGCTGCTTCCAAGTAAAGAATATGGTTGTAGAGAACACACCACAGGGTGGCACCACCACATACTGTTGCAGGCAGGGCTGGAACACACAAAGGGCAGTTCTCAAATTTTATTATGTGTAACAATCATTTAAAAGAACTTGTGTAGAAACTCTGATTCCTGGGTTTCACTCCAGAGAGATTGATTCAATATGCTGTGTTGGGGCCCCAGGGATATACATTTTCAATAAGTACCTAAGTCATTCTGATATAGATGGTCTCCAAGAACCTTAGAGAAACACTAAGTTTCTTTGTGCTGTAGCTCAAACAGAACTGCTTCTAGGCTTCTGATAAGGGCTGTTGGTTTCTACTGTCACCATATAATTCATGTGCTTAATGCCAGGACTTTTTAGCAGGCACACATTCTATCACTCAGTAGAAAAGTTGCACCCAATGGCTCTGTCCACAAGCTAAGACTCCCTTGGCCATTGTATAAATGGCACCTACTTAGTTTCTATATAATTTTGAGGATATATTGATGTGACTCTCCAAAGTACTTTAGTAACATCATGTAAATGGATACACTAATGTCCCTAGAGAATAATCTTGGCAGATTTCCTCCCCAGATCGTGCATTGCTACAGTTGTCATTACCTTATAGCTGTTCAATAAAACCATGAGCAGCTGGCCCAAACTGGTCTGTTTTTTAATTTTTTTGACTATACTAAAAGACTTTATATTGTTAATAAATGGAGGCAACTAAAAGTGAAGTATTTAGCTCATCCAGCCCTTAGAATAATTATTAATTACTGGTATGCAGTTTCAATTTAATTCCCCTAATTTAAATTTGGCATTCATAGTTATTAAAACTGTAAGAGCTAAACTATAAACAATCTATTTTATTTTTTATCAATTTTTAATCATAATTTTGTTATTTAGTAAGTGATGTGTTTGTTTTTCAATGGTCACAGCTGGGTTGGCCAACAAGTAAGGATGTTAGTACTTTCACTGGAAACTCAGTCTGAGATTGAAAGTCAATTTAATTTAATTCAACAAATATATGTTGAGTATATGCTATGTAGAAGGCATGCATACAGCTCAGTCCTTATTTCCAAGAGGCATGCAATCTTCAATAAGTAACAATGGTACTATGAAAAATGTGTAGTTCAGTTTAAATTGTCTATGGTTCAGCAGGAAAGGAAATTATATCTTGTGAGGATAAATGATATCATGGAAGAGGTGGCATTAGCAATGGCAGTTAAGCAAGGTGGTGTTGAGAAAATAGATAATCCAGTTTGGGTGATCTGTAGACTGCATTTTTGAAGTGAGAGCAGATGATACAGCTGTAGACTGTTGTCCTTCCATGAGTTTAGCTCCTGACTCCTACGAAGGCATTGCTAATTTCAAATCAGTATCCACTGTATTGGTGGGAGCCAAGAAGACACCATTCTGTTCTCTAGGTTTGTAGTCACTTGTTCTCTCTGTGTTTCTATTTATCTGCCTGTGCAATATAATACTTAGAATTCCTCTTTATCTAAAGGAACATCAGCATAATAAAAATATTTGATTTGGACTTTACTCTTCACAAAACATCAACCCATGTATTATCTATTTTGGTTTGTATAACAAAACTTTCAGGTATTTGGGATTGACATCTTAATCTCTATTTTGCAGGTGAGGACACTAAAGTTCAGAGGAAAAAATGGAAATTGTCCAAATGCCACATTGCTTTCAATGAGAGAGCCGCAATTCATGTCTACTGCCACCAACTCCCAACTAGGCTTCCTCTTTTCATAGTGAGGAGTTAATAGGGTGAATATAAAAATCTTTTGTAATAGAGGCAACAGTAAAAATCCCTTAAGTATAACCCAAATAATATTCACATTCATGTGGCTAGGTTTGTTTGCATACAACTTGAAACAAAAGACATTCTTAAAAGCAAAGAACAAAAATACAACAACAACAAATAAAAACTGGTATAAGAGAAAGTAAAATAGAAATAGTTGGGCCAACCAGATATTAAGTGTCTTTGATATGATGCCTCATGAAATACATATGCTATTTTTAACTCACAATGCATAATGTGACTTCATCAGACCTTTAAATATACCTTCCACTTTATAAAAAATGTGAGATATAGAGTAATATACTAAATGTCACCAAGAAGAAGCAACCAGTCCAATCCAGAAGGTGGGGTGTTCCAGCAGGGGTTCTGTTTATAACAGATTAAGTTTATAATTGTGGAATGGGGTTGAGGAATGCAGGGAGTGGTGGGAGGGAAGGATAAAAAAAAAACCCAAGAGCCCAGCCAGTGTGGTTCAGTGGTTGAGCATCAACCTATGAACCAGGAGGCCACTGTTCATTTCATGGTTAGGGCATATGCATGGGTTGCGGGCTTAATCCCCAGTTTATGGCATGCAGGAAGCAGCTGATCAATGATTCTCTCTCATCATTAATGCTTCTATTTCTCTCTTCCTCTCTGAATCAATAAAATATTTTAAAAAATTTAAAAAGAAACCCTGAGAGAAAGTGCCATATTATGTTGACTATGCTTATGGTCTCAGGGATATGATAAAATTTACCAAATTGTACATTTTAAGTATGTACAGTTTAATGATTGTTAACTATACTGCAATATAACTTTTAAAATGTGAATGTTGAAAGCAATTTGCAAAACTTAGAAATACTCATTCTCAATCTTCAGGTATCTCAGTTTTTCCCTTTAAGCTGCTGTTTTGCGTGAATGGTCGTTTCATCCTTTTGAACAGTAAAGAAAACTGAAGGACTGGCATGGCTGCTTTTGTGAATCTTTGCCCTTTTGAGGGACATAATTTGAGCAGCTAATGTAGTCAAAAAGGTTGTGCTCATGGCAAGGGTGTGCAGAGAATCATGGGGTTAGTTTTAAGGCTAAAAAGCTAAACAGAACTGCTATTCTGAGATGCCCAGAACACTCCTGACTGAAAAATGGTATAAGCTATGCCCTGAGAGAGTGGAAAGGCTCAATTTTATTTCAATCTGACCTTCATCTGATTCCACCTGTGCACTTATTCCAGGTGTTCCAGCAGATTGGGGGCTAATGCATGTGCACTCACAGAGGCACCTTTGAAAAATTGATTTGCATAAGCCCACACACTGCTGAGTGCTTAAAAGGTGCATCAATAAGTATAACATTGCTCCTGCAGATAAAAATAAAAAGGCTCCTTGAAATGTGGGGAACATATTCAATAACTCCAGTTTACATGCTCTTTAAGTTATAAGAAATATTTCAACACCAATTTATAGTTGTGACTAGATTGATAACTATTACTGTGGCCTTTTGGGTATCAAAGCATCTCCATTTCAACATGCAGACACCTGAGAACATTAGCCCACAGTCACTAACACAGACCCTTCTTTCATTCACTTGGAAGGAGCTAAATTCAGGAATACATTTTAAATATGTTCCTTCTTCTAAAACAAATGCTTCGTCGATCTCCACAAAATCCACTGATATAGGCAGTTACTAAAATAAGAACCTGAGCCCTGACATTTTTCTTGATTCTATTGCATATTTTTAAGTCAGCTGTTTGAGAAATAGTAACCATAACTGCGACTGCCAGAATGCCAGATGACCAATTCACTTACTCAAATAGCAATGGTGCCTTTCAACCTGCCATCTTAAAAACATCTTCAAATGAAACAGATTCATTTGGATTGCCCAGAATGCATATTCATGTTCCCTTCTATTATTTCCCTCCATAACATTCCCATCTAATTTATTTTGGAGGGCCCATGGCTTATACATGTATGGTGGTGGTGGTAGTGGTGGTGGTGTGTGTGTGTGTGTGTTGTGTGTGTGTGTATGCATATGTGTGCTAAAAACAAACAAACAATCAAGCAAACACACTCTCAAATAGGGTACAAGGTGAACTAACTTCTTTCTTGATGGCACACAGCCTTCCTCCTCAGGTGGAAATCTTGGCTGTTTCTGAGACAAATCATTTCAAGGCTTTCCTTTCTCTTCATCTGTTACTCCCATTACCATTTGAGATCCATCCTGCTTCCTCCTACTATGCTCAAGGGGCAGGCATGATGGGGATTGCTGGAGGTCATGGTGGGGATGAAGAGGTTGAAAGCAGAGCTACCACCAGTGTTTGGCTACCTGGGGGCTGTGCTGGATACCTACGAGTGAACTGCCCTCCCCTGACTCATTTCCCCTGGGGAGACACCAAGCCAATGGAGGGCCTTCCACCAGGAACTGGTTTGACCAGTGGAATCTACAAATGGAACACAGCCAGTTACTGGTGCTTGGCTGGTTCTTTTCATCTGGAATAGGCAAAGGTTGAAGCTCTGAGGGTCCTGAATGGAAAGAATAAACTTGCACTGTCAGGTTGAAGAACAAATTTGGAAACACGGAAAATGACTTTGAAAGAAAAGAAAGCTAAGATGCCTAGAACCTAGATAGGGTGGTGAAAAAACCAATGGAAGAATATTCTGCCCTTTTCAAGCAGGGAGAGGATGAAGCCTGATGAGAAGGTCCCCGACCATTAGAGTCACATGGGCCTGGCAGGATAGACAACACCCTTAATTCAAGCACAGCCTTGGCTTCATTCGTGGATCTTCAATTGCTCGTGATTGTGTGGAATAAACTTGAACAAATAGTCTTTGTAGAACTTATTTTCTTTTTCCTTAGACTTTTTCTACAACATGACTGTTTATTGGTGAGCATTAACATTTAGGAATAATTTTCAAGATGTTGATGTAACCAATCCTTTGAGCAATCCTGAATCCTAGTGTTTATTAATAAATGATTTGCAAAATTATAGAATCCCCCTTTTTAAAAAATAATTTGCAATAAATTGACATTTGGATTAAATAAATAAATAGAATCATATATTCTTTATTATATCAGTATTATGTTTATTTTCAATTAGAAAATAAGTACCCAGTAGATCATGAGATAACAACATTTTAATGCTTGCTGGTAGATATTTCTATTTGGAATCCAAGAAAAAATAGTAATGTCTTTCTTGATTCTACACATGTTAACATATATCCATAATATATTTTATGCATACCATGTGTTTGTAACACTGAGCTATTGAAATCTGATTTGCAGACAATTTTGCTATTTCCACAAATTTACGGGTATAAGCTCTCTATTTAATTTTGATCACCATGGTCTTTTCCACAGGCAAGCTTGTTCCTTGACCCCAGGAACAAGTTTTGACCTTTTCAGCTCTTTTATTCAGTTTGACATTAATTTTTGTTCTTTATTCTTAACTGGTTTTCATTGTACTTAGTGTGTAATACATGGATCCTGGGGGTCAAAATAAACCCATCAAATACCCATGAATTTTAACCAAAGACTGCAGCACTACATGATTAAAAGCTTTAAATTCTCAAAGAGCAATGTGATTAATCCAGTACCACAGTGCTGAGTGGCTTCACACTGGCTTCATTTATTGGTATTGTTGTTTTCCTTGGGTATATTTGATTTTTTAGAATGATGATGATTTTCATTTATGCAGTTAATGTGAATCTCTCCCTGCAGTTGCAAAAAATGCCATAACTACTTCAGTAATGTTTTACACGACTCATATCCAACTTTGTGAGGGAAAGAATTCAAGTACAAGATATGCATAGGAAGACAGAGTCTCCTAAACCACACACTTGGGGCTAGTGCCATGAAGATGAACACAAAATTTCTCTTCAGTTTATTGTATGCTTTACAGAACTGAAGGCAAGTGGTTCAGAAGGTTTTCTATCCTAGAATGTTTTCTATCTAGCTATTTTTAAAGATCTCTAGGATCCTAAAATTTCCCTTGATAGCCCATCCCAGTGTTAAAATGAAAAAAGTATGTGCAGTAATTTCTAGCCAGTCTGCTTCTACACTTTTTCTTTGGCTTATTCTTTAGCAAAAATAAAGAAAATTCACTGTGTATCTTCTCTGTACTATTGCTTCAAATACCCAAGGGTTGCTGTGAGGCTAGTTTTTTAGCTTTACTTTTCCAAGTTAAAACACCTCCATTATCATTAACCTTTCATCACAGAGCGTGTTTCATTCCCCTTTGTGTTTATATTTCAATATCCATTTTTTTAAAGCTTGTGCTCCCAAATGGTTGCAATAAAGAGTGTTACAATGAATATTGAAAGAGAGTAACGGTTTCTCTTCCTGACTCATCTCATTCTGAATATATACTGTTGTTGTTAACATTATTATATCAATATGTGTAACATTTTTAGTTGCTGAAAATTTATCTTTAGCTTGTGATCTGCTAGGACCATCAAAACTGTGCTTTTGTACTTTTGTCTACCTGTCTTTGATCCAGATTTTGAATGGACTCATAATTTTTTTGACTGTAAGGAAGTTAATATGCATATATCTTCAATGGTTTTCATTCTTATACTAATTTGTTCTGAGAGTTCAAAGTTCTTTGAGATAAGCTCCATAAGGCTAAATAAATGTGAGTTTTCAAAGTCAATATCTCTTTCAAAATGCCACTTATAACAAAATGGATTTCTTTTGTTCCAATAGGTTAACTACTGGTACTAAACTGAAGATGACACACTGAAGAATTTATTTGTGCTATAATTCCATAAGATGCCACTACTGTTGAGTTAGAAATATAATAATATTTCTGCTACATGCTATGATTCATCTCTCAGGGAAGGGATAGATATTCAGGGCCAGGGACATGAGTCTCTGATATCACTAATCAGTCATTTCAAACAGTAAGTCAGTCTTAAGAGACTTCTCAATGGGCCAACCATCTGAGGCTTTTCTTATCATCTTACCATGTAATTTCCTGTATCTACAAACCGTCTTACTCTTTTTTCTAACTACTGGAAATTTAATGAGAAATAATGAACTTTAGGTATATCTTCTTGCCTGTTTTCCCCTTGTTTCAGCTGCTGACATAGACATTCTTTGGGCCACAGTTATCAAATGTATTGGACAACTTCAGTAGCCAAAATTAATGTCATAAAAATTTGAGAATGACCAAAATTTAAATATGCATGACTCCCTAAAGATCACTTCCTCTTATTCAGTGTGTGAATATCCTACATTTTTCCTATACTTTTATTCTTTTGGATAAACTGGAGAGAAGTCCCAACTTATGAGACTATTCCACTTAAATGGCCCTAAATATTAACTTGTGGCTGCTTGCTCTTGAACAACTACAGAGAAGTAACCAAAGATTAATAAATGTTGCTCAATTTCATGGTTGTTGTTCTCAGGCAAGTTCTTCCTCACAGTATTTTGAGTGTACACAGCAGCTGCAAGCTTAAAATGAAAGGTTTTTCAAATTCACCTTTAGCCCCTGTAATATTTCAGCTAGGCCTGCCTGAGGACTTCCTTCTTTTCTTTGATGG
This sequence comes from Cnephaeus nilssonii, assembly GCF_951640355.1. Taxonomy (NCBI): domain Eukaryota; kingdom Metazoa; phylum Chordata; class Mammalia; order Chiroptera; family Vespertilionidae; genus Cnephaeus; species Cnephaeus nilssonii. The sequence goes on along the minus strand of NC_137072.1, from coordinate 35,027,257 downwards.
AAATAATAAACTATGATGAGTTTTCAATAACAGCTCTTGTTCCTACCACTATCTCATTTCTAAGAAGTGGAACAATAGCTCCTTATATTGCTGTCAGTAAGACCCTCCAGAATAGCAGTGAGACTGAGAAACTGGAATGAGCCTTTCTTCATACAAAGTGCCACAGGGTCATGGAAAGACATCTTGACATTGAGTTACCATGGAAGCATTACGATGCTGTAGTGACATTCCTCTCTTTTTAGCAAGTGCTTAATGTGCACTCCAATTAACACATCAGAAAGCAAAGCTACAGTGTCAAAGATCATCTGGTGGTTTCTAAGTCTCCTTTGCCTATTGATCTCTTTACTATTACAGGTTTGACTAAAAAGAAGATACATTATTTATTTTTGCCATTTTGTGACCTTTTGTTCTTTGCTTTTATACCTATTTCTGTCGATTTAGGAGTCACATATCCCTTACAGAAAGACACCACTTGCTCCAAAGGCAGGTCTATAGAGGAGGAGTCAGTTTTAATGCAAAATGAAACTTCTTGGACACATACATTTCTTTCAGGTCACAAGTCATATCCTTCCTCATATGCTTGCCAATCCTGCTAGTCTTACAAATCTGCAATATTAAGTGGTGACTAAAGCACCAGGATACTAGGAGCTAGGTCAGTGCTAAAAGATCTCAGAGCAGCCACACCATCCTTGAAGTGCAAAGTTACCAGGCAGAAGTTCAAAGGGTGGCGGCCACTGTTGGCTTTTTACTCCTTGAGAAGCCATGCAGGTTTTGAGGTATGTAATAAGCTTGGACAGATATCTGTCATCTAGAACTATGTGATCTGGACCATGGACGTGAGTCTTTCAAATTAATGTCTGAGTGAATTTTTTGTGTGTGATAGTTCTATTCTTTACAAGTGCAGGTAAACTGTGGCATGGAGAGGATTTACGTATTCTAGTGACTGACCTGGTAGAGTGGATACTGTTAGCGCCCCACCTAGATCCCCTTTATCAGGCTGTGTTCCCATTCCCTAGTTGCTGTGAGTGTTGGATATTAGGTCTCACAACTGCTCCCTTCTTCAATGAATTGCTCTTGATCACCACAGAAGTCACTCAAGCCAAGAGATGCCTGGGAGGTTACTTCCCACATGCAAATTCCCCCCCCCCCCCCCAGAGGGGGCTGTCTTCAACAAACAACCAGCTGTAGTGTGAGGTACAAAGGTCCCAGCTCTCCTACCATAAGATGAGATGCTCCAGAGCTTTGTGTGGGATAAGATTATGGTTGGGCTTCAGCAAAAACTACCTCTTTCCTTAGCTTCTTTCCTCCCCTCCCCTGCTTCCCTTACTCCCTCTCGGTTTTCTCTCACAAGCATTCTCTCAATATATCACCTCCATAACAATGCCAGTCTCTGTCTCCACTGCAAGGGAACAAGACACGTGGTAACTAGTTCTACTATTGCAATGAACTAACAGTCATAGGACAATTGTATTAATTTACATTGTCCTTGAACGTCTTAAAATGTAGATGTATATACTCCATCTGGTAAAATGCAAATGTATGTTTACAGTGTAAACCAGCAATTCTCCTAGGTATTTATCCAAGAGAGATGAAAACATATGTCCTGCACAAGAATAGTAACAGCAGATATATTCATAAAAGCCAAAACCTCGAAACAACCCAGATGCCCATCAACTGAAGAAAGGAAATGTAAACTGTGCTGTGTTTCTAAAATGGAATAGAACTCAACAATAAAGAAAATGAACTATTCACCCACACAACAGCATAGGTGAATCTCAAAATTACTATGGTGAGTGAAAGAAGACAGACACAAGAAAGTGCACACCATTTGGTTCAATTTAAATGGATGTCTAAAATAGACAAAACCAATCCTGAGTGACAAAAGTGAGATCAGTGGTTACTTTACAGGAAAACATGGAAATGACTGGAAGGGGGCAGGTAGGAATTTCTAGGGTGATAGAAATATTTTGCCTTGATTTGCATTCATTACAACTGATGGGAGAACACAATGAAGATCTGACCCTTTCACTGTATGTAAATTATCCTTCAATTTAAAAAAGTACATGTGAGAAACATAATTTTCTGAGTTTTCTTTTGATCATAAACATGTATTGAACAGGAACGATGAGAAAGTTAGCTCAAATACAGACCAAAGTGGTTGGTGCAATATTTTTGCATCCCTATGCATTTATTCTATAGAGTGTTTAGTGTTCCACGTGGGTTCAAGTTTACTTTAGGTTTACCTTGGTGAGAGAGAGAGAGAGAGAGAGAGAGAGAGAGAGAGAGAGAGAGAGAGAGAGAGAATTGATTCTCTAGATTGCTTTTTAAAAAGTAATAGGTCATACCCTTTGATGTCAATTTGCAAAAATATAAAAAGTTCCATCATTCATTAATTTTCTTCTAGCAAACATTTGTGGTTTACTTACCAGCATTGCAAGTACTGAAAGATGCCAGAAACGTAAAGAAAAATAAGATATTTTCTCAGCCTTAAAGGATGTGTTGAAAGAACTGACTGTAACAATTATGGAGATAAAAGACTTGTGGTAGAAGTAAATACTGTACTGGGCACAGTAGATGCTGAAAGGAGAAGGATAGAAAAATCCATCTGGGGTACTAGGACAAGCTTGCTAAAGGAAGTGATGCTTGCAATAGGACACCCAGGGTGTTAGTAAACCACAAGAGACAGTGTGGTACTGTTAAAGTATGATGATTCTGGATTTAGGAAACTCAGCACCTTTGCTGCAACATACTCTCACTTTGGCCAGTTTTCTTATTCCTCTTCAGCCTCCACCTCATAATTTCTAACTTGGGATAATATCAACCTTGCAGTGTTGCTATAACATCATCCCTCACTATTATTATTTTCTGGGAAAGGTGATATACCTAAATCATAATCATCCATTAAAATTATGCTTTATCAGATTAGCGACTCAGGATAATAGCAAAGATTACTGGTAAAGTTTGATTTTGGGTGTCAAAATCAAGTCTGTTTCCTTGTCTTGTCCAGTTCCTAGAAGCTGCCTGTACTACTTGTCTTGTAGACCCTTCCTCCATCTTTAGAGGCAGCAGTGCAGTCTTGATCTTTGACCTCTGCTTTCATTTTCACATCACCTACGTTCTTCTTTTGTCTTCACATAGCCTACTCTCTCTCAGACTTTCCTGCCTCCTTCTTTAAAGGTCCTGTGATAACATTGAGGACACTCAGATAGTCCAGAAAGATTTCCCCATCTCAAGATCCTTAACTTAATCACTATTGCAAAATTCCCATTAACATGTACAGTAATATATTCCAGGATTTGGAGACTTGCTGTGCACATTTCTGGGGAAGGGCATTATACAGCCTACCACAGAATAAAGGTGAGAGTTGAGTTCCAAAGTGTGCTCCCCTCTGGCTGGCCCACTGCTTTAGTCCAGGGCACTGCGACCACACAAGCAGCAGCAGCACGAGCAGCCCACCCCTGTCCGAGGAGCAGCAGCCCTGTGAGCAACCCCCATCCAAGGAGCAGCAGCCCCACGCAGCCTTCCCCCGTCAGAGGAGCAGCAGGCTCGAGAGCAGCCCACCCCCATCTGAGGAGCAGCAGCCTTATGAGCAGCCCACCCCCGTCTGAGGAGCAGCAGCCACATGCAACCCATTCCCGTCCAAGGAACAGCAGCTGCACATAGGCTGCCCCCATCCGAGGAGCAGCAACCATGTGAGCAGCCCACCTCCATGCAAGGAGTTGCAGCTGGACAAGCAACGCCTACCAGAGGAGCCACCACCACTGAGGAGCAGCCACCGCCCAAGTAGTTGCTGCCACCAAGGAGCAGCCTCCTGAAGGACTTGACACCTAGATCCTTCAGTGAGAGCAAAAATAGGGAGACAGAGAAGCCCCAAAGGAAAGAAAAGGAGGAAACACTAGAAAATGAAGTGAAACAGAGGCATGCAATAGGTCAGAAAATTAATTCAGAATAATGGTCATATAGTTCATAAAGTGGATGGATGAAAATATCAACAACTTATGTAAGAATCAAGAAGAAATAAAGAGTCATATAGTTGCAATAAAAAACACTATGGAAAGTTTCAACAGTAGACTAGGAAAAGAGGAGGACCAAATTAGCGAATTACAAGACAGGGAAGCAAAACACACCCAAACTGAACTGCAATTGGAGAAAAAAATTAAAATACAGAAGGAGAGCTTAAGGGACTTTGTTTCATGGGACAACATGAAACAAAGCAACATACAAATAATAGGGGTTCCAGAATGACAGGAAGAGGAACAAGGGTTAGAAAACCTACTTAAAGAAATAATTTCAGAAAACTTCTCTGATTTGGTAAAGAAAAATGTCACACAAGCACAGTGTCCAAAAGAAGATGAACCTGAAAAGACCCACACCAAGACACGTTGTAATTATAATGACAAACGTTCAGGACAAAGAGAATCTTAAAGACTGCAAGAGAGAGACAGAAAGTTACATACAAGTGATCTCCAATTAGATTATAAAATGATTTTCTCAACAGAAAAATACCAGGCCAGAAAGGAATGGAAGAAGTTTCAAAGTGATGCAAAGCAAGGGACTGAATCCAAGAATACTCTATTCAGCAAGACTATTATTCAAAATTGAAGGGGAAATAAGAACTTCACAGACAAAACAAAACAAAAAAAATGGCTAAGGGAGTTCATGACCACCAAGCCAGCAATGCAAGAAATACTAAAGGGACTGGTGTAAAAAGAAGAAATAAATATGGAAGAAGGAATGCAGGCATAAAAATAAAAAAAAATGGCTACAAACAAATACCTATCAATAATAACCTTAAATATAAATGGACTAAATGCTCCAATCAAAAGACATCGAGTGGCTGAATGAATAAGAAAACATGACCCATATATGCTGTCTACAAGAGACCCACCTTAGAACAAGGGACTCATACAGACTGAAAGTGAAGGGATGGAAAAATATCTTTCAGGCAAATGGAAATGAGAAAAAAGCTGGGGTAGCTATACTTATATCTGACAAAATAGACTTCAAAGTGAAGGCCATAACAAGAGATAAGGAAGGCCACTTCAAAAAACTAAAGGGATCGATACAACAAGAGGATATAACTCTGGTAAATATATATGCACCAAATGCAGAAGCACCCAAATACATAAAAAATCTCCTGGAAGATATCAAGGGAGAGACTGACAACAATACAATCATAATAGGGGACTTTACTACCCCACTGATATCACTGGATACATCCTCTACACCAAAAATCAGCAAAGAAAAAAGCAATCCTAAATGACCCACTTGATCAGATGGACTTAATTGACATTTTCAGAACATTTCACCACAAAGCCATGGAATATACATTCTTCTCAAGTGCATATGGGACATTTTCAAAGATAGACAACATATTGGGTCACAGGCAAAGTCTTTCCAAATTCAAGAAGATTGAAATCATATCAAGCATCTTCTCAGACCACAATGGCATAATATTAGAAATAAACTATAATAAAAACAATAAAAAAAATCCAAACACCTGGAAGCTGAATAGCATGCTATTAAACAACGATTGGGTTACCAAAGAGATCAAAGAAGAAATTAAAAACATCCTGAAAATGAATGACAATGAAAACACAACAATCCAAAATCTATGGGACACAGTGAAAGCAGTCCTGAGAGGGAAATTCATAGCTCTACAGGCCCACCTCAAAAAAACAAAACAAAACAAAATGGTAATAAATCATCTAACTCTACAACTTAAAGAATTAGAAAGGAGCAACAAGAAAATCTCAGAGTGAGCAGAAGGAAGGAGATAATAAAGATAAGAGCAAAATAAATGACATAGAAACCAAAAACAAAACAAAACAAAAAACAGTACAAAAGATCAATGAAACCAAGAGCTGATTCTTTGAAAGGATAAACAAGATTGATGAATCTCTAGCCAGGCTCACCAAGAAGCAAAGAGAGAGGACCCAAATAAACAAAATCGGAAATGAAAGAGGCAAAATAACAACAGACCCCACAGAAATACAAAGTATTGTAAAAAAAATTACTATGAACAATACTGTTCTAACAAACTAGACAACCTAGAAAAAGTTGACATATTTCTAGAAAAATACAACCTTCCAAAACTCAAACAGGAAGAATCTAAAAATCTCAATAGGCTGATAACTATGGAAGGAATTGAAGCAGTCCTCAAAAAGCTTCCAGCAAACAAAAGCCCAGGGCCAGATGGCTTCACTGGGGAGTTTTACTAAACATTCAAAGAAGAACTAAAAATCTCTCCTCCTCAGACTATTCCAAAAAATTCAAGAGGAAACAACACTTCCAAGCTCATGCTATGAAGCCAGCATTACTCTAATTCCAAAACCAGATAAAGACAACACAAAAAAGGAGAATTACAGGCCAATATCCCTCATGAACATAGATACCAAAATCCTCAACAAAATTCTAGCAAATCGGATCCATCATTACGTTAGAAAGATCATACACCATGACCAAGTAGGATTTTTCCTGGGGATGCAAGGATGGTACAATATCCACAAATCAATTAATGCAGAAAAAGCTTGTGACAAAATCTAATACCCTTTCTTGATAAAAGCCCTCAGCAAAGTGGGAAGAGATGGATCAGACCTAAACAAAATAAAAGCCTTATACGACAAACCTACCACCAACATAGTACTCAATGGGCAAAAGCTAAAACCATTTCACCTATGAACAGGAACAAGACAGGGATGCCCACTCTCACCACTGCTGTTTGACATAGTACTGGAAGTGCTAGCCATAGGAATTAGACAAGAAGAAGAAATAAAAGGTATCCAAAATTGGAAAAGAAAACATAAAACTGTCTTTATTCGCATATGACATGATACTGTACATAGAAAACCCTAAAGACTCCATCAAAAATTATTAGAGTTAATAAATGAATTTGAATATATAGAAGGATGCAAAATTGATGCCAAGAAATCTATGGCATTTTTATACACCAATAGTGAACTTATAGAAGGAGAAATTAAAAAAACCATCCTATTTACCATTGCACCAAAAAAAATTAAGATACCTAGGAATAAACTTAACTAAGGAGATAAAATACCTGTACTCAGAAAACTACAGGACACTGAAAAAAGAGATAGAGGAAGAAATAAACAGATGGAAGAACATACCATGTTAATGAATTGGTAGAATCAACATCACTAAAATATCCATACTACCCAAAGCAATCTATAGATTGAATGAACTCCCCATTAACATACCAACAGGATATCTCACAGACCTAGAATGAACTCTCTAAAAATTCATCTGGAATGAAAAAACACCCCGATTAGCTGCAGCAAACCTGAGAAAGAACAAAGTAGGAAGGATCTTAATACCAGATATCAAGCTGTATTACAAAGCCACTCTACTCAAAACTGCCGGGTATTGGCACAAGAATAGACATATCGACCAATGAAATAGAATAGAGAACCCAAAAATTGACCCAAACCACTATGCTTAATTAATATTTGACAAAAGAGGCAAGAGCATACAATGGAGTTAAGACAGTTTCTTCAATAAATGGCATTGGGAAAATTGGACAGATACATGCAATAAAAATGAAACTAGACCACCAACTTACATCATACACAAAAATAAACTCAAAATGGATAAAGTACTTAAACATAAGATGGGAAAGCATAAAAATCTTAGAGGAGTCCCCAGGCAACAAAATATCAGACATATGCCAAAGCAATATCTTAACAGATACAGCTCCTAGAGCAATGGAAACTAAAGAGAAAATAAACAAATGGATTATATCAAAATAAAAAGTTTCTGCACAGCAAAAGAAACCATTAATAAAACAACAAGAAAGCCCACTGCATGGGAGAACATATTTGCCAATGTTATCTCTGATAAGGGTTTAATCTCCAACATTTACAGGGAACTCATACAACCTAACAATAGGAAGATTGTCAAAAAATGGTCAAGAGGTTGAAACCGGTTTGGCTCAGTGGATAGAGTGTCGGCCTGCAGACTGAAAGGTCCCAGGTTCGATTCCGGTCAAGGGCATGTACATTGGTTGCGGGCACATCCCCAGTAGGGGGTGTGCAGGAGGCAGCTGATCAATGTTTCTCTCTCATCGATGTCTCTAACTCTCTATCCGTCTCTTTTCCTCTGTGTAAAAAATCAATAAAATATATTTAAAGAAAAATAATGGTCAAGGGACCTAAATAGATACTTTTCAAAAGAAGACATGAAGACATATAAAAACATGCTCAGTCACTCATCATCTGAGAGACACAAATTAAAACAACAATGAGGTACCATCTCACACCTGTCAGAATGGCTATCATCACCAAATCAACAAAGGACAAGTGCTGGGGACAAGTGCTGGCGAGGATGTGGAGAAAAAGGAACCCTCCTGCACTGTTGGTGGGAATGCAGACTGGTGAAGCCACTGTGGAGAACAGAATGGAGTTTTCTCAAAAAACTAAAAGTGGAACTCCCATTTGACCCAGTGATCCCACTTCTAGGAATATATCCCAAGAAACCAGAAACACCAATCAGAAAGAATAAATGCACCCCCATGTTCATAGCAGCACAATTTACCATAGCTAAGATTTGGAAACAGCCTAAGTGCCCATCAGCAGATGAGTGGATTAGAAAACTGTACATCTACACAGTGGAATACTATGCTCCTATAAAAAGGAAAGAACTCCTACCATTTACAACCGCATGGATGGACCTGGAGAGCACTTTGCTAAGCGAAATAAGCCAGTCAGAAAAAGATAAATATCACATGATATTACTCATTTGTGGAATATAATGAACAAAATAAACTGATGAACCAAAACAGATTCAGAGATAGAGAAGTATCTATCAGACTGTCAAACCTCAGAGGAAGGAAAGGGAGGGTAGGGGGAAGGGGGAGAGATCAACTAAAGGACTTGTATGCATGCATATAAGCATAACCAATGGATACAGACATGAGGGTGTGTGTGTGAGGGAATGAGCAGGGGTGGGGGTGGGAGGCAATGGGGGATAAGGACACATATATAATTCCTTAATCAATAAAGAAAAAAATAAAGGTTTGAGTTATCCTTAGACCATTTGGGAGATTCTGAATAGTTGAAAGGCAAAGTTGGTGGGACTGACCAAACAAGAGGCTGGTTAGGCCAGGAAAAAAAAAAAAATCTTGTACTAGGTGTACCGGTTAATAATGCAGATTTTTTTCAATAGATGGAATTACACATATGTTGATATATATGCAATTTGACAACAAGCTTCAAAACTTCATATGTCAAATTTGCTGAAGGTGTTAACATCATAGATATTTTTACACTTAAACATGTCAAATTTCATACCAAAAAAAAAAAAAGAGCTTTTGTGGGGAAGTTATAATTCATTACTTTATTTTAAAGAAAAGTGCTGCTGAATACTTCAGGAAGCTTATGGTGAATATGCTCCATCTCAAGATACTTGTGAACACTGATTTAAATGCTTTAAAAGTGATGATTTCGATGTGAAAGACAAAGAACATCCAGGTCAACAGAAAAAGTTTGAAGACCAACAATTACAAGCATTATTGGATGAAGATGCGTGTCAAACTCAAAAACAACTTGCAGAAAGATTAAACGTTGCTCAGCAAACAATTTCCGATCCTTTACAAGCAATGGGAAAAATTTTAAAGGAAGGGAAATGGGTGCCACATCAACTGAAGGAAAGACAAATGGAAAACCAAAAAGTCATCAGTAAAATGTTGCTTCAACAGCACGAAAGAAAATCTTTTTTGCATTGAATTGTGACTGGCGATGAAAAGTGGATTTATTTTGAGAATCCCAAATGCCCAAAATCATGGGTTGATCCAGGACAACCATCAACATTGACTGCAAGGCCAAATCGCTTTGGAAAGAAGACAATGCTCTGCATTGGTGGGATCAGGAAGGTGTGGCGTATTATAAACTTCTAAAACCAGGTGAAACCATTAATACTGATCGATACAGACAACAAATAATCTCTTTGAACCACGCTTTGATTATAAAACGACCAGAATGGGCCAAAAGACACGGCAAAGTAATTTTGCTTCATGATAACACACCATCTCACACTTCAAAACCAGTTAAAGACACATTAAAAGATCTTGCCTGGGAAATATTAACCCACCCACCATATTCACCAGACCTTGCTCCTTCAGATCACCATTGTTCCAATGGATGGCACACGCACTTTCTGAGCAGCACTTCAAAAAGAAGTGGAAAATTTGGTCTCTGAACGGTTTGCCTCAAAACAAGAAAAGTTCTATTGGGACTGTATCCACAAATTACCTGAAAGATGTGGAAATGTGTAGCTAGTGATGGACATTACTTTGAATAAAGCACTTTTGATGTTTCTCTTGAAATTATTGTGTTTTCTTTAATAACAAAATCCGCTATTGTTAACCCGTATACCTAGTATACCATTGTAAGGGAACCAGATCCAAAGACAGCAAAGAATCCTCACACTGATAAGCTTAGATCTGTGCTTCAGGAGCTGATTCTGGTTAGGGTGGAGAGTGACTAGGAAGGATCCTGGAACTGGGGAGGAGGCCATAACCTTGAAGTCATTGCAATGGACCAGGTGAGCTGTGAACTAGAAATTTCACCAGTTTCTTAATCTTGTCCAAGATGGATTTCATCCTTAAACACCACAATAAGGGAAGAGATTTGAAGACAAGAAGAAGAAGAGAAGGACAAGGGGAGGGAGAGCATGGATTTCTTTTTTCAGGAGTTTTGACAGAACAGGTAAATCACTAAAGGAAAGTAACTTTTACCGGACTTATTTGTAGTCCAATGGCCGTGTGTGCTTATTGATGTGCTTGAAGGCCCTGGGGTTCTCACTGTGCCAGATCACAAAAGGTTTCAATTTGTAGCCTGTAAACAGGAAAAACTATTATCCTGTCCTTAAATGCCTTGAAACCTGGCATTGATTTAGCCTCCTTAAGGATGAAGGTCCTTTCAGGCATCGTTTCCAGAAAAGGGAGGTGTCATTCATGTTGAATATTTGCTCTTTCCAGTAATTTTCTTCCACAATCAGCTTATCTAGAGTTCCCAAAAATTCTTCAGCTGCCTTCACATCAGCACTCAGCTCACCACTCACTTTCACATTATGTAATGAATAATGACTCTTGAATCATTTAAACCACCCAGAGCTAGCAGTAAATGCAACATTGTAGTCAGGCCTACCTAGTCTTTTATTTTTAAAATGGCAAAAGATATTTTGCTTTGGCCATGATCGTTATGGTGCTGAGAGGGATAGCTTCTGTGTCGGGTCTTTAATCCAGGTCACTAGAAGTTCCTCCATGTCTGATAAAGGCCCATTTTGAATTGATGTCAGTCTTTTTGCCTTCAACGAAGCAGCTTTTTTAACAGCTTTCATCACTCTGTTGTTGTTCTTCAAGATCATAGCTATGGTGAAATAGGACATGTCTGACATGAATGAGCATCCCTGATTCCCCCCCTTCGTAGTCCTTAATCGGTTTTAATTTCACTTCCAGGTCAATCACTCAATGTGGCCTCTTACTGGCCATGTTAGCAGTGGATTTTATAGACTTAGGGGCCATGATGCACAAAACTACACAAGATTAAATCAAGCACAAGAGAAAATGATGCAATCAAGAGACATGGTAAAGGAGATGTATGAAGCTGCTGCATATACAGCATATTGTTTTACAGCAAAATTTTTTAACAAATAAGAGAGAATACATTCTAAAATAATGATAAAAAGTGTAGTATAGTAAGTACATAAACCAGTAACATAGCAGTTTATTATCATTATCAAGTAATATATATTGTACATAATTTTAAGTGCTATACTTTTATAGGACTGGTGGTGAGGTAGGTTTGTTTACACCAGCATCACCACAAACATCTGAATAATGTACTGTGCTACAAAGTCACTAGGTGATAGGAATTTTTCAGCTCCATTTTATTCTTATGCAACTGTTATATATATGGTCTGTCTTTGACCGAAACATTATTATGCGCATGACTGTATTCACTTTGAAATTTTTAAAAATACTGCCCTAGCCGGTTTGGCTCAGTGGATAGAGCATCAGCCTGTGGACTGAAGCGTCCCAGGTTCGATTTCAGTCAAGGGCACATTCCCAGGTTGTGGGCTCGATCCCCTGTAGGGGGCGTACAGGAGGCAGCCAATCAATGATCCCCTCTCATCATTGATGTTTCTATCTATCCTTCCCTCTCCTTTCCTCTCTGAAATCAATAAAAATATATTTTAAAATAAATAAATAAATAAAAATATTACAACACTGAGTGCATTTTAGACTTAAAAACATAAATATTTAATTAAAGAGCAAACAATTCATTGACTAACCTGATTGGAAGAAGATTCTCTCACTATGAAAACAGTGACAAATTATTTGTATATAGGGCACAATCTCCTTAATCAGGCTGTTTTCTTTATGAATTGAGGGATTAGAAAGGTCAAGAAAATATTAAAGAACAAAAACCCTTATTATCAAGCTCTTAAGGTCATTTATTTTCAATAAAATAATTTGAATAGCATATTTTTAGCAAGAAATTAGGTAGCTTATGCTTTCTTTTTCTAATAATCAAAAGTCAAACAATTTTTAAGCATTTATTTTCTTAGCATCTCAAACAGTTATGCAGATGTATTTATGAGTTCAATATCAACTTTAGGTAAGATGCTATAGATGCTCCTCAAACTACAGAAAATGCTCCTTCATCTTGCTAGAAGGTTCTACAATTTTCCAAGAGACCTTGACATTTTCTCTGTATTATTCAGGCAAGATGGACAAAATCCTAGAACATGGCCAGTTCCAACCATCTACACTCTGTGAAGAGCAAATTCTATCAGCCCAGTTAAAATGTTAAATACTTGACTTGAAAAAGAAACATAAACCATCTATACAGAATATGTTCATATATTGAGAAACTGTAACAATATGGAATATATTTTATATTTAAACTTCCTGAATGTAAGTCTTTATAGCAAAAATTTTGAAAAATGCATAATAGGCTTAAAATACCTTAATGATAAAAGCATTCATACAAATTGGCAACCAGGCCAAGATTTGGGTTTCCTATCAGATGAATGCACAAAGTTGCTTAGACAGTCTGTAGCAGATCTGGTTCCAGATCCAGCATGTGCAGATTTTCTTAATAAAAACAAAACATAGTCATTAAATAGCTAAAGGATGACACTTCGTATAACAATTTCAATATTATTCTAGATTCCAGATTTAAAATTAAATATCATCTCAAAGAGTGGAGATGTGGTCTAAAGAAGAATGATTAAGCAATTGTTTGACAATCTATTTTGGACCATAAACTTCACCACTCTTAAGGTCAAACAGCAGAAGATTGAGATAAGCAAATGTGGTGGGGGGAGGGGGGTGGAAGGGGCACAATGATCCCATGATTTTAAAGGCTGGTATTTGGATATATTTGCTAATTTCCTTTGAGTTTTATAATGGGACAAGAGGCCCAGAGCATGAAATTCATGCACGGTGCGGCGGGGGGGGGGGGGGGGGGGGGTGTCCCCTCAGCCCAGCCTGCATCCTCTCCAATCTGGGACCCCTTGGGGGATGTACGACTGCCAGTTTAGGCTCGATCCCCAGGACATCCCTCTCACAATCCAGGACTGTTGGCTCCTAACTGCTCACCTGCCTGATTGCCCCTAACTGGCCCCCCTGCCAGCCTGATCACCCCTAATCTCCTGCCTCTGCCTGCTGACCTGATCGCCCCTAACTTCCCACCCTGCTGGCCTGGTCGCTCCCAACTGCCCTCCCTGCCGGCCTGGTTGCCCTCAACAGCACCTCTCTTCTGGTGTGGTTGCCCCTTACTGCCCCCCCTGCCAGCCTGGTTGCCCCCAACTGCCCCCCCCCCCCGCCAGCTTGGTCATCCCTCATGGCCCCCCCTGCTGGCCTGGTTGCCCCTCACTGTCCCCCCTGCTGGCCTGGTTGTCCACGCAGCCTATTGCTCAGGAGTTTGGTCATCCCTCACTAACCCCCTGCCAGCCTGGTCGCCCCACTCAGCCTGTTCAGTCATCCATTCAGTTGTTTCAGATGTGACAGACCCTGGCTCTTTATATATATAGATATTAAAGTTGCAACCAAAAAATCATAGGAAATTTAACTTTTCTTTGATTTTGCAACTCAATATAAACCTAATGGGAGCAGAAAACTAATAATAGGGCAAATAAGGTTCTAATGAAATACAGCTGCCCTTTCTGGATGATTTTGCTTATTAATCATTATTATTATTTCTGTTATAATATTGCTTAAAAATTAAAATGCATAAAGGACACTATAATGAATATCTTGTATCCTCAACCAAACTTAAGAAATAAGATACTACCAATGGAATTGGAAACCTTGTGTACTAACTCTCTAAGAAAAGCTTCTCCTTCCCCCTCCTCTTGTCCCTCCTTTATTACATATGCATATACATACCTAATACTAATGTAGTATTTTTTGGTATATATTTATATTTTATATAAATACTAGAGGCCGGATGCATGGATTTGTACACTGGTGGGGTCCCTCGGGCTGGCCTGCAACCTCTTGCAATCTGGGACCCCTCTGGGGATGTCGGACTGCTGGTTTCAGCCCGATACCCACAGGCCAGGCTGAGGGACCCTCACCAATGCATGAATCTGTGCACTGGGCCTCTAGTATGCATATAAGATCTTTGGTTAATCTCTTCCCACCCTCCTCTCTCCCCCTTTCCCTCTGAGATTCATCAGTCTGTTCCATGTTTCCATGTCTGTAAGTTGAGCATAGGCCCCCTGGTGGTCTATGTGTGTCATAGCTACCGGTTGAATGGTCGAATAGTTGGATGGTTGGATGGTCACTTAGGCTTCATATATATATATATATATATATATATATATATATATATAATCTATCTATACTAATAAAAGCCTAGGTGGTCCTCGTGTCCTCGTGTGATGCCCTAATGTCATCCACAAGATGGCTGCCACAAGATGGCCACCACAAGATAGCCACCACAAGATTGTCACCACAAGATGGCTGGCAGGGGAGGGAAGTTGTGGGTGATCAGGCCAGCAGGGAAGGGCAGTTGGGAGCGACTAGGCTGGCAGGGGAGGGCAGTTGGGGGTGACCAGGCCTGCAGGGGAAGGCAGTTGGAGGCAAGATCAGGTCTGCAGAGAAGGGCAGTTGGGGGCGACCAGGTTGGAAGGGGAGGGAAGTTAGGGGTGAATAGGCCTTCAGGGAAGGGCAGTTGGGGGGGGATCAGGCTGGCAGGGGAGTGGTTAGGGGGCGATCAGGCTGACAGGCAGAAGTCATTAGGGGCAATCAGGCAGGCAGGCAGGCGAGTTGTTAGGAGCCAGCAGTTCCAGATTATGAGAGGGATATCTGACAGCCGGTTTTGGCAGGGATGGGGCCTAAACCATCAGTCGGACATTTCCTGAGGGGTCCCAGATTGGAGAGGGTGCAAGCCTGGCTGAGGGACCCCCCCCCCCGCTTGAATTTCATGCACCGGGCCTCTAGTCTTATCTAATAAAAGAGTAATATGCAAATTGACCATCACTCCAACACACAAGATGGCTGCCCCCATGTGGACACAAGATGGTCGCCACAAGTTGGGAGGGACTAGGCCTGCAAGGGAGGGCAGTTGTGGGTGATCAGGCCAGCAGGGGAGGGCAGTTGGGAGGTACCAGGCCTGCAAGGGAGGGTAGTTGGGGGGGATAAAGCCTGCAGGGGAGGGCAGTTAGGGGTGACCAGGCCAGCAGAGGAGGGAAGTTGGGGGCAGCCAGGCCTGCAGGAAAGGGCAGTTGGGGGGGGACCCAGGCCTGCAGGGGAGAGCAGTTGGGGGGACCAAGCCTGCAGGGGAGGACAGTTAGGGGTGACCAGGCCTGCAGGGGAGGGCAGTTGGGAGCAAACAGGCTGGCAGGGGAGCAGTTAGGCATCAATCAGGCTGTCAGCGGAGTGGTTAGGGGGTGATCAAGCTGGCAGGCAGAAGCAGTTAAGGGCAATTAGGAAAGCAGGCAGGCAAGCAGTTGGGAGCTAGCAGTCCTGGATTGTGAGAAGGACATCAGACTGCCCGTTTAGGCCCGATCCTACCGGGCAGTCAGACATCCCTCAAGGGGTCCCAGATTGAAGAGGGTGCAGGCTGGGCTGAGGGACACACACCCCTGTGCATGAATTTTGTGCACCAGGCCTCTAGTCTATATATAAAAGCCTAAGGAAACTTAACGATGGAATGAAGGGAATGACTGGAAGGACTGGTTGACCTGTCACTATGATGCGCAATGACCTCCAGGGGGCAGACGCTCAATGCAGGAGCTGCCCCCTGGTGTTCAGTGCATTTCCACAGCGAATCTCCCACAACCCTTTCCCTCCCCACCAGCCAACCTCCTCTGGCTTCTCCCCCTGGACAGCCAACCTCCTGCATGCCCTCCCCACCTCTGGCCACCTGGCTTCCCCATTGGACCCGATCAGGGGGCTGGCTGGCCAACCTCCCATGATCCCTCCCTCTGGGCCCTGGTCAGAGGGGCCACAGGCCAACCTCCCACAGTTCCTCCCTCCTGCTGGCCACTCCCCTGATGGTCCTGATTGGGGGGCCGGTCAGCCAATTTCCCATCATCCCTCCCCCAGCTGGCCAACCTCTTGCAGGCCTTACCCCCTGCCCCCCTGATAGACCTCAATCCCTGGCCAGGCCGAGGGACCCCACCTGTGCATGAATTCATGCACTGGGCCTCTAGTTATATTATATGCAGCCTTTTTTATTTATTACTCAACACTATGTTGTAGGAATTAATCATGTTGATAACATATTTTTCCTTTGTAACTTAAAAAATAGTTTTATTGAGATGTAATTAATACATCATACAACTCACCCATTTAAAAAATACAATTCAATTTTTTTTTAACATATAATCACAGGGATGTGCAACCATCATCCTAATTGAATCTTAGAACATTTTCATCCCTCCCTAAAGTAAATTCTGTACCCATTAGCAATCACTCCTTGCACAACACCTAAGTTACTTTTTGTCTGTGTAGATTTTCCTCTTCTGGATATTTCAAATAAATGAACTTATACATCATTTGGCCTTCTGTGTCTAGTTTCTTTCACATAACATTTTCAAGGTTCATTCATGTTGCAGCATGCATCAGTAATTTATTCCTTTTCATGTCTAAATAATATTCCATTGTATGCTTATACCACTTTTATATATCCATTCATCAGTTGATGGATATTTGGATGGTTTCCACTTTTTTCACTATTCTGTATAATGTTGCTATGAACATTCATGTATAAGTTTTTGAGTGGACATATATTTTCATTTTTGTTGGGTATATACCCACGAGTGGAATTGCTGGGTCAGATGGTAAATCTATGTTAAACATTTTTTGGAACTCCCAAACAGTTTTTCTAAAGTGGCTGCACTATTTCCCATTCCTATCAACAATATATGAGGATTCCAATTTTGCCACATCCTTGCCAACATGTATTTACTTTCTGTCTTTTTTATCATAGCTATCCCAGAGGATGTGAAACAGTATCTTGTGATGCTATTTCATTTTTAAATACTGTATAGTATTTCAATTTGTTTTAATAAAAATCATTCTCCTGTTAAGGGGTACTTAGGTTTTTTCTCCTTTTGCTCTTAAAATAATGCTGTATGTATATTTTTATGTAGGCTTCTCTAGGCATCTTTAGGAATATATCAGGATATGCATATCTTCAACTTTTTGAATAATTAGGATAATTAATTTTTAACTAAGAATTTGAGTCAAATGAGTAGAAGATGGATAGCTGAAGTGTGAATATGCTCAATGAAAATAATTTGATTCCCTTATTAAGATGGCTTGCTCTTTGTAGGCTATTTTTGTAGAAGTGAACACTTTGATGGGATACCCACAATACATCCAACAAGGGGCTTTTTGTTGTGCTTTCTTTGTTTGATTTTTATTTTCAATTACCTTTTATTGCCTCAAAGTGAGGCTTTAATAAAATACTACTAAGGGACACTGTACTTTGCATTGCTTTTTATTATTCCTTGGATTCCACATTTGTAGGAACAGTGTGGACGTTCAACAGTGTGGGTGTTTTCAACAGATTGCAGTTCTGGGAGCTAAGCCCACGTCTCTCCATGGAGAACGAGCAGATTATGGAAGAGTGGATATCTTTGTTGGGCGGCCTGAGGAATCTATCTAAATGGCCAGTTAAATCATTCCCCCCCGCCCCCCCCCCCCCGCCCCCGAGATCAATGTGGAGGTAGCAGAAGTGGGCAGGAAGACTGCCACAGTCCAGGGGATCTGAGTGCAGGCGACAGAGTATCCCCAAAGCAAGTGAGCCTGGCTAGAGATTTTCAGTTTATGTACACTGCAGGCTGGGTCTTTCACATGCTGGCAAGTGTGCAGTCAGGACCCAGAGTTTTGGGAACCAGAGATAGCTGGGGCTATGGGAATCTGCTTGCTTCTTCTAGAATTGTGAATCATTATACCTCCAGATTCAACTTAGAATCCGCTCCGCAAGTCTTTTATTACACACAGGTGATGCCTGTGAGTTAAAACTGCCATCTAAGACAAGCTGTGTGGCCTCTGATGCTATTTGCCTCTCTATAGGATGTATCTACATGTGAAACATATAAAAACCATCTTGGGGATGGTCCAGCTCATCCCCCGCCTCCTGCCCCCCCCCCCCCCACCGCCGCCTGCGTTCCCCGCCCCAGAAGAAATTGAATTGAATTATATACTAGAAAATATAAAAGTAAAATATGAAAGAGAAGATGCATTCCCCAACTATTTATAACAATTTCCAACCTTCCCTATAGAAAAATAGACCTGCTTTTTTATTCTAAGATTGTGAAGGCGAGTGTATTCAGAAAATGCAGTTACCTTTGATTTATTAGGTCATTTAGAAAAATGAAAGCCTCACCATTCTTGGCGCTGAAGAGTGTGTAAGTGTGTGTGGGATTATCTGCGAGGATCCATGGTTTCACCAGAGTGAAAATATCAGAGGATAATGGTTTCTTCAGACATAGTACCTCTTTCAAAGTGGAATATATGGGAAATCAGTTTTCGCCTATCAGCTGAAAATCCAGGATTGAAATCTCAAGCCTTGAGAAGTTACAATATATCATAAGAAAAGATGAGGGACATGCAACATTTCAATTCCATGGCTCTCTTGGGGGGTGGGGGGGAGACGGAGAAGCGGAGTAATGGGAAAGAGCCCAGCCTGGAAGCAGCCTGTCCCTCCCTCCTATTCCAGTCATTGAATCAAAGGGAAGGCAGTTATAGGAATATTTTTGAGAAAATCAAATTTCAAATACAATTGTTCTGATATTTTGGGATAAATAATCATGGCATTTAAGGATGTCTTCCTTCAGGCTGCTGGGTGGTATGGTCAATCATCTTGGATATTAAGAAGCAAAATTACAAAACTGTAAAATATTTTTCACCAGGCAGTAAGAGGAAATCAGAGTACATACCTGGCTTATTTAGGCTACAAACCATTAGTACTTTAAGAATGCTGTATGTCATTACCTACACTGAGAGGGAAAGCTGTGGCCTGGGTTGGAGTGACACTGTGCTGTGATTCGTTGTTGCAAGTATTTTCAGCTTTGGCTTTAGGGGAAATGGTTCATGTTTTTTTAAACCCGCTCCATCTCTCTCTGCCCAGTCTTGGGAAATGAGGAAGCTAGCTCATCTACATTAATAAAAGAGAAACATGCAAATTGACTGTCATTCCGCTACGCCCACCAGCCAATCAGGAGCAAGTATGCAAATTAACCCAACAAAGATGGTGCTGCTGGAGTGTCTAGGGGCCATGGGGACTGAGTGGCGAGGCTGGATCCGCAGCTGGAGGGGGCAGATCCAGCCTGGCTTCTCCACTGCTGCTGGAATGTCCGGGACTGTCTGCCTGGCCAGCGCCCATGGGGGCCTCGCTGCTCCCCTGCTGCTGGAGTGTCCAGGCCTGTCGGCCTGGCCGGGGGCCACAGGAGCCGCTCTGCCACTGCTGGAGTGTCTGGGCCTGTCTGCCTGGCCGGGGGCCACAGGGGGCCAAGCGGCGAGACTGGATCCGCCCACTCCAGCGGCGGATCTTGCCTCGCTGCTCTGCTGCTGCTGGAGTGTCTAGGCCTGTCAGCCCCTCCATGAGGCTGGATGCTGCATCCAAGGGGCACACGCAAATTGTCCCCTCAAAAGTTCGACCGGGAGACCAGGAGTTCAATCACTTGCTATGACGTGTGCTGACCACCAGGGGGCAGCGCGGAACAAAGGAAGACCCCAGCCGGCAGCCGGGGAAGGGAGGCCCCAGCCAGCAGCTGGCAGCTGGGGAAGGCAGGCCCCAGCCAGCAGCTGGCAGCTGGCAGCTGTGGAAGGGAGGCCCTGGCCAGTAGTCAGAAGGCCCCAATCATTCCTGATCGCCAGCCAGGCCTAGGGACCCTACCCGTGCACGAATTTCATGCACTGGGCCTCTAGTTCATTTGATAAATACAAAAAGAAGAGCACTTATAAAAAGCCAGACACTGAGCTGAGTGAGGAATGGCACTAAGATGCAGAAGAGATTATTACTATGACCAAAGACTTTATAGCTTGTTTATAAAAAACAAAACAAAACAAAACAAACAAACAAAACACAGATGCATGATAATAACGAGGACAATAAAGTGCTCCTGGGAGCTATGCGATGGGAATATACAGAGAGACTGTAGCGCTTCCCTTGGGTTTCTAGTTTGGATGCTGGATGTGGCTGCAGAAGAGACTAGGCTGAGAGCTGGGTATAAGGTTTCCAGTGGAGTGAGCCAGCATGAACATGGGGACAGTAGTGCCAGGGGAGTGGGCAGTTTCTTTCACTGCTTCTAGGTGGCCAGTGGTAGGTAAAAGACACACTTTCATATAAGATTAGGCCAGAGGCACTGGAAACTTCTTGAAGGGAAAATACATTTTTGCAGGTTTGGAGTTCCCACATTTGGGTTTGAATCCTGGCATGTCACTAATCTGTCACTCAGGGAAGTGAATCAAACTGGGGATCCATTTTTCTCTCCTATAACAAGGAGTTAATAACAAATATCTCGCCTCTTTTAAGGAACAGTGAAAAGGGTCATGTTCAACGACATTCTAGTTTTTCAATCTGGTATTGTAGACCCATGAGATCTTTTTTTAGACTGGTGTTTGTAGTTAATGGTGAGTAATTTAAAACATTTAACCTTTTGCACTCTGATGTCGAGTGTGACTTGACACGGTTAGCATTAGAATAAAGGAATCGAGAAAAAAGCAAGCGAGTGCAAAGGGTTAAAAATTGAAAATGAGAAGGTTTATCATGAAAGATAAAATGTTCACATGAAGTTTTAAAACAAAGCAAGAGACTTAAAATGTTTTATGTTGTCTGTCTTTTCAGAGTGTATCCCTACACCCTAGGGATGTACATCCACTGTGTCAAGGAGGAAACTCTTGAAAAGTGCTGGTTATGGAGTCACTGGATAAAAAGCAGGGTCTATTCAAATGGTGGTCTTGATTTGTAATAATCATTTATTGATAAGTCATTTAAATCTTCACCAAGCAAGAGCTACACATCAGCTATAGAGAAAATGGTTTTGGAATTTGAGGGCAAAATCTGACCCACATTTATATTTGCATTCAAAAATTATTCTTAATTGGTTAAAAACACACAGAAGAGTTTATATCAATTTGAAAAACAGTGTTTAGGAACAGGCAGTGATATTTGTGCATACGCACACATGGGGCGGTGTAGGAGTGGGTTCAATGGACAGGAAACCTCAGGGACCAGGTTAGCAAGAATATCTTACAGTTGGTGATGCTTCACTCAAGCCCTGAAGGAGGCTTAGGGTTTAGTTTGGAGGAGAAATGGGACACGAGGAATTGGATGTGAAGTGAGGGAGGGGACAAGGGATGGGCTGTGCATTATGGAATGGGAACCAGGTCATCAAACTCAGATTTCAGGGTTGAATCCAAGATGAAGGGGAAATGAGTTATGTCCCCATGGCCATATTTATAAGGTCATGGAGATGTCCGATGGCAGGAAATGTGATATATTCTTCCCTTCATCATTATTCACACCAATGAGGGGGCTTGAAGGCAAATATAACGGGCAGGATGCGTGCAGCTGTTTGAAAAGCAGGGTAATTCATTAATGCAGAGCAAACCACTCACCCTTCTGGGGTCCATTTCTTCATTCTTAGCATTAAAATAGCAGAGCTGATAAGGCAAGTGCAAAGCAAAGTCAATGTATCAGAGAAGAGCTCTTGCGAACAAATGCCAAGTAAGCTCCACCTCAATGACACCTGTTTCTAATCAGAACAGCCTGGTTTAATATTTTATCAGAGCGTGTCATAAATATCCCATGAAACAAAACTCAGGAAGTAATACTGGATTTGGGTAATTTTTCTAGCCTTGGAAGTTGTAGCAGTTATTTTAATTTTCGAAGTATCTAATCCATTTCTTAATTATGCATGAACATGGATGTGACTACTCTAATATTTAACATTGTCAAGTGCTGTAGCAATGGAAGATATTTGGTTAAATAATGTGGGAACAAGATAAGGGGTAAAATAATGATGTGCAGGAAACCAAGCACTCTTATGGGGTGACTCATGACAGACCTATGTTTTATGGAAAAATTGTGGAATTAGTATCAGTTAGATATGGTTTTCATTTGCATGGGTTTGTTGGATTTCATGCTTACCAGGAATGTAGTCTGCCTTTATTTGTGGGTGTTTACTGATTGGTAATTGGGAAACTTGTGAAGTAAGTGAATTTTGGTTTGGGAGATTTTTCTACCTCCCTTTCTTTCCTTACTCAAGACCCCTGATTCTTTGTGGTCCTTTAGCTGCACATGCTCAGAACACTTAGGTGGTCTCAGATGCCATGACTGATAGAAAAAAATAGGACCAACACAACATAATAAATTGTTAGCAACCTTATGTATTAACCATTTTTTGAGAATTTGCACATTCAAATGGGTGTAAACTGTCAAGCTCCCTGAGGGACTAGGATTAGAACATCTGGTAAGGTTTGAGTTAGCACTACTTATCATATGAGAATAAACTGAGGCCCCAGGAAGCTACAGCCCAGATATCAGTCCCCAAAGACAGAAGCTGGACTCAGTCACCTACATGGCCGTCCCGTAGAATGTCAGACTGGAGTTACTTCAATAAGGAAAAGAAAGTTTAGACAGGAACATCTTTGCATTCAGTCATTAGTCCATTCACAAACAAATGTACTGAGTGCCTTTTTTTCTATCAGGCATCTGTTAGACATACGAGGTACTCAATGAACAACACTTATCCAGCACTCTGAGAGCTTATCCACTGTCAAGCAAATAATTTCTTCATCATAATTGTGAAGAGTATGAGTCATGAGTGGTGACTATTCCAAGGAAAGTGAATGACAAGTGGGAATTCAACAGCATTCCATAAGAGAGGATTCTACCTTGCAAGCCAATTACTTACCATATCCACTCAACAAGTGAGCTACATGGCATCCTACTGTTCTGAAAGAAATCACTGTGTTTTCAGAAGAGGCCAGTATCCCCAGGAGATCATTCACAACCCTGGCAGGATGTATCCATTTCGGTTTGTTTTCTCAGCTGCTGGAGGAGAGGAGCTCTCTCTTAGTGTGTCGGCTAAATTTACCAACTAGTGGCCTGATGCACAGTTGTCCCATTTCACCTGTCACTATGATTTTCGAAATGGTGTGAAAAAGTTGAATTCCATCTGACATATTAGAAATACTGCTGATTTGTTGACATTCTCCCAGTTGTCCAGGTGGCAACTGTGAGACGTTCTGAAAAGCGCACTTGTCAAGCGAGCCCAGGATGTGAGAGCCCAGGACTGAGGAAACCAAGGGGAAGCTTCAGAAAAAGGGCTTTTGTTTAATTTTGAAACAAACTACCTCAGAAAAGAAATCCATGAACATCCCTCAATATGCCAATGGCTTTCTGCTTCCTGTACTTGCTCAGATTGACCCGGTTTCCTATAAAACTATGGGACCTGATGACATTGTGCTGACCAGCTAGCCCATCCGCCGTGGAAGTGGTCAAGTGGGTGGTCCACTAGTTCCAACTGCGGTGAACACTGGATCTGTGAGACACTACTCCATCTCAAAGCAGAGGCTATGAAGTGAATGCACACACACACACACTATGCAGCTTCCTAACTGAATCTAAAATGTAAGTGCTTTGCTGCTTAAAAGGACCTTGCTATCTTGATAAGAAAAACTAATGAGTTGCCCTTTCCAGAGCTGGTCACACAATAGCTCCAGTGACAAGGACCCCTATCAAGAAACAAAGCAGAAGATAAATGAGATTTTTCTAATATGCATTCCACCCATTGTTCACCAGCGTCAGGCAGTACAGATCCTATTTATCATGGGGTGGTAGAGAGAAGACATGATTTTGTGAAGAAAGCCTAACTTGCAAGAGCATCTTACTAGCCATGGGGTAAAACCTCCTGGTCCCTGATCAAAAACAAAGCAAAGTTGGGGCTTGGGGAACAGAATGGGAGGATGTCCATAATCTAGCATTTTACCTCAGGGCTAAGACAATATCCAAGAAATTACCTTTTGGAAGATGGAGAGAAAATGCTTATTTCTGATTAGGGACTATATGAGTTTACTATTTATAAACCATCTATAATAATAAAAGCATAATATGCTAATTAGACCAGACGTCCTTCCAGACGACCTTCCAGACAAAGCTGGGGCTGCGAGGGAAGCCTGGGTCCCGGGTGCCAGAGGGAAGCCAGTACTGGCAGCCGAGGGAAGGAAGGCCTACTCTTGCACGAATTTTGTGCATCTGGCCTCTAGTTTAATTATAATCATGTCAGATGTTCAAAATGCAAATGGAGACTAAGAAATTTCCACTTAAGACTGAAGAATCTAGAATTTCAGAGGGTACATAAAAACAGAAAGTAAATGAGTGACGTTCCATTTCAGTTCTAGGAGAAGTCTGGGTAGACTGATGGAAAAGCCCTGGTGGTTTTTTCCATAGCAGGAACAATATTTAGATGTTGGTCCATGGGGTCCATGACAAATAAAAGAGAGCATTTGTTCACAGAGTCCAGTATAAACCGAGAAAATATTTAAAACTCTGTGCTCCAACTTCTGCAAAACTTATATTTACAAAAATTAGATAATTGTCAGAAATATGACCCTGCAAAGGTCTCACTGGACTGGGATGAAGAAACACACATCTCTTCTGCTGGCCCCATCAGCCTCACAGTGACTGTCACCTCATGATGTTAAAACATTTTTTAATATTTTACATTTCAAGAGCACTTTCTCATCTGCAGAACTCAAAAGGCTGTGCCAGCTCCACTTCTCACAACTGCTGTTTACCAGAGTGAAGATGAGGAGTGTCCTTGCTCTCTGAGCCTGTGAAGAAGCTGCCAGGCTGACTGAGAGGCAACCCATGTAGAGTGACAGCACCGAGGTCAGATGGCCTGCCAGCAGGCCTGGGGATGTCAACAGGCATTCCCACTAATGGCTTCTAGGAAGGGGCCGGCTCTACCTTTGCTCCTGCTGTCCAAGGCCCCATTGGGAAAAAGAATTATTTGAATCAACATTAATTTACTCTTCTGGGAACCTTTACTATATATATATTTGTTGTTGTTGTTGTTGCTAATTTTAGAGGAAGTATGTGTCTTTAAAATAAGTATTCTGTCTCCAGAATTTATATATTTTCATATTACTAGTTCCCTATAACACTGTAGAGATAAGCAAGGGAGGGAGAAAGACAAATGCTGCTATCTTCTAACAGATTTTCTTTGTGAGAAGCTCTAAGGCACTTGCACAAAGGATTCATTTGCATTTCAATAAACACTTTCTCTCCCTAGTTGTTTCATTTTCCCTTTTGCTCTTTGCTAGAAAGGCATCCTCAGTCTGGCTGTGACATCATTATTAATGCAACAACCATGCAACACTCCAGTCTGTTGGGGAATGCAGGTTTTTAAGGTAATCTGAGTTTGGCTTTGGGACCTTGCAGAGTGATTCACAGTAGGATAGTTGGTGTGACCAGTCCGATGTCCCTTTTGCTCCACCACTATTGTGGCAAGATATGGGGCAATAGTGGTGTGAGAGGGAGGAAAACTTGCCTCAGATACTTTTTTTAAAAGTGGACAATTCTGGGACTCTTATAAATATCCTTTCCAAGGCAAAGGGAATCATCTGTTTTGGCTCTTTTGTCCATGTGTAGCAGAATTCCTGTTTTCTGTTTTTATTCTAGGATTATCTTGATTGGCTATTGAATAAATGAATGAGTGAATCAATCATTTACTGACCATTACTGTCAGGCATTTACTAGGCACTCAGAATCAGAAATAAAAGCAGTGTCCTTCTTCTCAAGGGGTTTTGATCTGGTTTGGAGGCTTATTAAAATAAACAGCATGAAAAATGATACAACAGCAGAAAACACACGATATGTCAGGAGAACAAGGAGGGAGACCTGATACTGCCTGAGGTTTATTGAGTTTAATATTGATATTTAT
This sequence comes from Cnephaeus nilssonii, assembly GCF_951640355.1. Lineage (NCBI taxonomy): Eukaryota > Metazoa > Chordata > Mammalia > Chiroptera > Vespertilionidae > Cnephaeus > Cnephaeus nilssonii. Next base: position 35,000,824 of record NC_137072.1, on the reverse strand, counting down.
TTCATCCCATTTCTATCTAAAAATGATAATAGGAAGTTGGGTGAGAAATATGAGACAGCAGAGATAATGAGAAATCTGTTTTAAAATAACCAATGGACACAAGACACTGGGGGGTGGGGGCAGTGAGGGCATGTGCCGGAGGGGGTAGGGGAGGCCGGGAGAAGGTCAATGGGGAAAAAAAGGAGACATATGTAATACTTTAAACAATAAAATAAAATATTTTAAAAAACTCTTTGGGGCAACCAGGCTGGCAGGGGAGGGCAGTTGGGGCCAATCAGGCTGGCCGGCAGAAGTGTTTAAGGGCAATCAGGCAGGCAGGCAGGCAAGTGGTTAGGAGCCAGCAGTCCCAGATTGTGAGAGGGATGTCCCACTGCTGGACATTGGACATTCCCCAAGGGGTCCCAGATAGGAAAGGGTGCAGGCTGGGCTGGCGGACACCCCTCCAGTGCATGAGTTTCATGCACTGGGCCTCTAGTATATAAATAATGGCACAAATAAAAGAAAATAAAGGTATAATGAAAATAGTGTTAAAGTGGTAGCCAGACTGATATTAAAAGCTTTTCTTTGGATTTTAGCAAGAACAAACAAAATAAAATCCTAACTCAAAAAGATATTTGCACCTTTCATGGTCATTTCAGCATTATTTACAATAGCCAAGACATGGACGCAACCTAAGAGTTCATCGGTGGATTAATGGATAAAGAAAATGTGGTACATATATACGTATTATTTTATTCAGCCATAAAAAGAAGGAAATCCTGCCATTTGTGACAACATAGATGGACCTTGAGGGCATTAATCTAAGTGAAATAAGACAAATATCATTGGAGCGCACTTATATGTAGAATTTAAAAAAAACACACACACCTAACTTACAGATACAGAGAATGGATTGGTGGTTGCCAGAGGTGGGGTGGGAGTGGAGGGTGAAAGTGGTCAAAATGTGCAAATTTCCCATTATAAAATAAATAAATCCTGGGAATGAAATGTACAGCATGGTGGCTATAATTAATATTATGAATAACTGCAGCAAACTTGAGAAAGAAGAACAAAGTTGGAAGAATCACCATTCCAGATCTCAAGTTATACTACAAAGCCACTGCACTCAAAACAGCTTGGTATTGGCACAAGAACAGGCATATAGACCAGTGGAACAGAACAGAAAACGCAGAAATTGACCCAAGCCATTATGCTGAATAATATTTGATAAAGGAGGCAAGAGCATACAATGGAGTTAAGACAGTCTCTTCAATAAGTGGTGCTGAGAAAATTGGACAGATACATGCAGAAAAAAAAAATGAAACTAGACCACCAACTTACACCATACACAAAGATAAACTCAAAATGGATAAAAAGACTTAAATGTAAGATGGGAATCCATAAAAAATCTTAGAGGAATCCATAGGCAGCAAGATATTAGTCATCTCTCAAATAAATATGTTTACTGATATATCTCCTAGGACAATGGAAACTAAGGAGAAAATAATCAAACGGGACTACATCAAAATAATAAGCTACTGCACAGCAAAAGAAACCATCAACAAAATGAAAAGAGAGGCCACTGCATGGAAAAACATATTTGCCAATGATACTCCCAATAAGAGGTTAATATCCAAAATATATAAGGAACTCATTCAACTTAAAAGGAAGACAAACAATCCATTTAAAAAATGGGCAAAAGACCTAAATAGACACTTCTCCAAAATGGACATACAGATGGCCAAGAGACATATGAAAAAATGCTCACTAATCATCAGAGAGATGCAAGTCAAAATGACAATGAGGTATCACCTCATACTTGTCAGAATGGCTATCATCAATAAATCAACAAATGGTAAGTATTGGCAAGGATGTGGATAAAAAGGAACCCTAGTACATTGCTGGTAAGAAAGAAAACTGGTGCAGCCACTGTGGAAAACAGTGTGGAGTTTCCTCAAAAAATTAAAAATAGAACTCCCATTTGACCCATAATCCCACTTCTAGGAATATACCTTAAGAAACCCAAAACACTAATCAGAAAGAATGCATACACCCTTATGTTCATAGCATCGCAATTTACAATAGCTAAGATTTGGAAACAGCCCAAGTGCCCCTCAGCAGATAAATAGATAAAAATCTGCAGTACATTTAAGCAATGGAATACTATGTGGCTGTAAAAAAAGAAAGAACTCTTATTGTTTGCAACATCATCGATGGACCTGTAGAGTATTATGCTAAAGGAAATAAGCCAGTCAGAGAAAGATGAGTATCACATGATTTCACTCATGTGTGGAATCTAATGAACAAAATAGATCTAGAGACATAGAAGCATGGAACAGACTGACCAATTTCAGAGGGAAGGCGGGGGGTGTGGGAAGTGATTAACTGGGGAACTTATATGCACATATGCACAGCCCATGGACACAGACAATAGTGTGGTGAAGGGAGGGGTAGGCAAGGGTGGATGGAGTCAATAGAAAAAAAACATACAAAGGGGATATCTGTAATATTTTCAGCAATAAAGATAAAGATGGAGAAAATGGCAGCCAATAGGCAGTCATGTAGTGCACCTCCTCCTAGGGCCAGGCCAGAAAAGCAACTACATCAGAGAATATCCACCCTGAAATAAAAAAAAAAATTAGACACAGCTGAGGAGACAATTTTCAATAAGGAAGGGTAGAGGATGCCTAGAGAATGCTGCTTGCCAGCCATAACCTGCCTGGAACCACCACCATGCCCTGGCAGTGAGTGGCGCAATACTTTCCAGCAGGCTCCCAGACATCTGCAGGAGCACATGCTGCCAGAGTGAGCTCCTGCACCAGGCCTCCTCACCAGCGTACTGGAACCCAGCATCCTAGGATCTGGCTCCAAGACCTGGCAGTGAGTGCAAGCCAGGGGAAACATTGTGCCCCACTCCAACCCTGGGCCCCAGAACCTTGCTGCTAGACTAACCTGGAGCCAACCAGCACCCACTCCACCCTGAGCCCCAGGACCTGCTGCCAGGATTATCTGGAGCAACCCAAAGCATGCCCCACTCTGAGACAGCTCAGACAGTGTGACCCAGAGCAACTGTTGCCTGCTCTACCCTGGCCCCCTGGACAGCCCTGCTGGAGTGACCAGCAGCAACCCAGTGCATGCCTCACTCAGGGCTACAGGGGAGCTCTGACTGTGCAATCCAGAGTAACCTGTGCCTGCTACACCCCAGACGCTGGGACAGTCCTGACAGGGCCATCCTGAGCAATCTAACATGCAACTCACTCTGGGCAACAGGAGAGCTCGGACTGAGCAACCCAGGGCAACCCGCCCTCACTCCACATGAGGAGGGGCCAATTGGAGCAACCCAGCATGCATCTCACTCCAGGCTACAAGAAAGTGAGGACTGTGCAAACTAGAGCAATCTGCGCCCACTCCACCCCAAGCCCAAGGTCTTGCTGCCAGGGTAACCTAGAGTAACCCAGCATGTGCCCCACTCAGGTCTTAGGGGAGCTCTGAGTGTGCAAACCAGAGGAACCTGCACCTGTTTCTCCCTGGTCCCTGGGACAGTCCTGCAGGGGCGACTTGGAGCAAGCCAGTGTGCCCAGCCAGGGACCACAGGACCATACTGCCAGTGTGCTACCAGAGGTACCTAGGGTGCCACCCTGGCAAGGGTGCTGGGGCCGCACAGCAAATTGTATTCCAGAGGACTCTGGGCCTTCACAGGGAGTAGCACACCACAGAAACTGTGCACGCACTCCCACACACCCCGAGCATCTGAAGCAGATGACTGAGATACCAGTTTGTGGGAGAAGGGGATACAACTCAGAGCAAAGACAATAAAGGCGTGAGACTCAAGGCAGACCCAGTGTCTGGGCTTACGATTTCTGGACCATTGCCCTGATAGGGTCTTCAACCTCTTAACCCCCAATTAGGGTGCCCAGGGCCAGAAAGAGACAGCAAAAATGGGGAGAAAAATAAACAAACACTCAAGGAAAGAAAAGGAGGAATTGCCAGAAAAGAAACTAAATGAAATGGAGGTGTGTAATATGTCAGAAAAAAATTTAGAGTAAGGGTCATACAATTCATAAACAGGATGGATAAGAAAATCAACAACTTATGTAAGAATCAAGAGGAAATAAAAATTATAGAGATATAATAAAAACACAATGGAAGATTTCAATAGAAGAAGTGGAGGACTGAATTAGTGAGTTAGAAGATAAGGCAGAAAAACACACCTAATCTGAACAGCAATTGCAGAAAAAATTAAAAGCAGGAAGACAGCATAAGGGAGCTTTGGCACAAAATCAAATGAAGTAACATATGTATAAGAGGGGAGCAAGAAATACAAGAATAGGAGCAAGGATTAGACAAACTATTAAAAAAAATGACAGAAAACTCTGATTTGGGGAAGAAAAAAGTCACAAAGCACAGAGAATCCCAAACAAGATGAACCCAAAAAGATCCACACCAAGACGTCATAATTACAATGGCAAATATCAATGATAAAGAGAGAATCTTAAAAGCTGAAAGAGAGAGAAGAGTTACCTACAAAGGTTCTCCCATTAGATTATCAAATGATTTCTCAACAGAAACACATCAGGCCAGAAGGGAATGGAATGAAGTATACAAAGTAAGACAAAGCAAGGGACTAAATTCAAGAATAGTCTATCCAGCAAGGCTATCATTCAAAATTGAAGGGGAAATCAGGAGCTATGCAGACAAAAAAGGCTAAGGGAGTTTATCACTGCCAATTCAGCAATGCAAGAAATGCTAAAGGGACTGTCATAAAAAGATGAGATAGAAAGGGAAGGAACACAGTCATAAAGAATAAAAACGGCTACAAACAGGTACCTATCAATAATAACCTTAAACATATATGGACTAAATGCTTGAATCAAAAGACATAGAGTGGCTGAATGAGTAAGAAAACATGACCCATATACAGTATATGTGATCTACAAGAGACCTACCTCAGAACAAGGCACTCACACAGACTGAAAGCAAAGGAAAAATATCTTTCAGGCAAATAGAAATGAAAAAAAAAAAAGCTGGGGTAGCAATACTTATATCTTTCAAGACAAACCTCAAAGTGAAAGCCTTAACAAGAGATAAGGAAGGTTACTTCATAATATTAAAGGGATCTATAAAACAAGAGGATATAACTCTGGTAAACATATATGCACCCAATGCGGGAGTACCTAAATACATAAAAAAAAAACTTCTGGGAAATATCAAGGGAGAGATCGACAGCAATACAATCATATTAGGGGACTTTAATACCCCACTGACATCTCTGGATAAATCCTCTAGACAAAAAATCAGCAAAGAAACAGCTATCCTAAATGACTCACTAAACCAGATTAACTTAATTGACATCTTCATAACATTTTACCACAAAGCTACGGATATACATTCTTCTCAAATCCACATGGGACATTTTCAAAATAGATGATATATTGGGTCACAGGCAAAGTCTCTCCAAATTCAAGAAAATTGAAATCATATCAAGCATCTTTTCAGACGACAATGGCATAATGTTAGAAATCATCAAACTACAATAAAAACAATAAAAAATTCAAACAGTTGGAGGCTGAATAGCATGCTATTAAACAATGATTGGGTTATCAAAGAGATCAAAGAAGAAATTAAAAACATCCTGGAAACAAATGACAATGAAAACACAACAATCTTAAACCTATGGGACACAGTGAAAGCAGTCCTGAGAGGGAAGTTCATAGCATTACAGTCCTACCTCAAAAAACAAGAAAAACTGGTAGTAAATTATCTAACCCTACAACTTAAAGAATTAGAAAGAGCACAACAAGAAAAGCCCACAGTGATTAGAAGGAAGGAAATAATAAAGATCAAAGCAGAAATAAATGACATAGAGACAAAAAAACAAAACAAAACAACAACAACAAAAGATCCAATTAAACCAAGAGCTGATTCTTTTAAAGGGTAAACAAGATAGATGAATCTCCAACCAGGCTCACCAAGAAGTAAAGAGAGAGGACCCAAATAAACAAAATCAGAAATGAAAGGGCAAAGTAACAACAGATCTTATAGAATTACAAAGGATTGTAAAAAAAATTACTATGAACAACTGTATTCCAACAAACTAAACAACCTAGAGGAAATGGACATATTCCTAGAAAAATACGACCTTCCAATACTCAATCAGGAAGAATAAAATAAAAAAAATCTGAATAGGCTGATAACTATGAAGGAAATTGAAGCATTCATCAATAAACTTCCAGGAAACAAAATCCCTGTGCCATACAAATTCACAGGGGAGTTTAACCACACAGTCAAAGAGGAACTAAAACATATCCCCCTCAGACTAGTCCAAAAAATTCAAGAGTCACACTTCCAAGCTCTTTCTATGAAGCCAGCATTACCCCAATCCTAAAACAAGATAAAGATATTACAAAGAAAGAGAATTACCAGCCAATATGTCTGATTAACATAGATGCTAAAATCCTCAACAAAAATCCTAGCAAATCAGATCCAGATTACATTAGAAATATCAAACACCATGACCCAGTAGGATTTATTCCAGAGATGCAAGGATGGTAAAATATCCACAAATCAATAAACGTGATACATCACTTAAGCAAATTGAGAGGTAACATCACATAATCATATCAATTGATGCAGAAAAAGCACTTGACAAAATCCAACACCCTTTCTTGAAATTAACTCTCAGCAAGGTGGAAATAGAAGGATCATACCTCAACATAATAAAAGCCCTATATGACAAACCCACAGCCAACATCATACTCAATGGGCAAAAACTAAAACCATTTCTCCTAAGAACAGGAATAAGACAGAGATGCCCACCCTCACCACTCCTATTCAACATATTATTGGAAGTTCTAGCCATTGTGATCAGACAAGAAGAAGATACAAAAGGCATCCAAATTGGAAAAAGAAGAAGTAAAACTGTCATTATTCACAAATGACATTATATTGTACATAGAAAACCCTACAGACTACATCAAAAAACTATTAGATTTAATAAAGAATCTGGTAATATAGCAGGATACAAAATTAACATCCAGAAATCTATGGCCTTTTTATACACCAATAATGAACTCACAGAAAGAGAAACAAACAAACAAACAAAATCCCATTTACCATTGCATAAAAAAAAAAAAAGCTACCTAGGAATAAACTTAACTAAGGAGGTAAATGACCTATATGTGGAAAACTACAGGACACTGAAAAAGAGATCGAGGAAGACATAAATAGATGGAAGAACATACTGTGTTCATGGATTGGTAGAATCAACATCATTAAAATATCCATACTACCCAAAAGCAACATATAGATTTAATGCACTCCCCATTAAAATGCCAATGGCATTTTTCCGACCTAGAACAAACTCCAAAAATGTATATGGAATAAAAATACACCCAAAATAGCTGCAGCAATCTTGAGAAAGAAGAAAAAAGTTGGAGGAATCACCATACCAGATATCAAGCTATATTATAAAGCCACTGTTCTCAAAACTGTCTGGTACTGGCACAAGAAGAGACATATAGACCAAAGGAACAAAACAGAGAACCCAGAAATTCACACAAGCCATTATGCTCAATTAATATTTGACAAAGGAGGCAAGAGCATACAATGGAGTCAAGACAGTCTCTTCAATAAATGGTGCTGGGAAATTTGGACAGATACATGCAAAAAAAAAATGAAACTAGACCACCAACTTACACTACATATGTCAATAAACTTAAAATGGATAAAGAACTTAAAGATCGGAAACCATAAAAATCTTAGAAGAATCCATAGGCAGCAAAATATTAGACATATGTTGTAGCAATATCTTTACTGATACAGCTCCCAGGACAATGTAAACTAAGGGGAAATAAACAAATGGGACTACATCAAAATAAAAAGCTTCTGGACAGCAACAGAAACCATCAACAAAACAACAAGAAAGCCCACTGCATGGGAGAACACATTTGCCAATGTTATATCTGATAAGGGTCTAATCTCCAAAATTTATAGGGAACTCATACATCTTAACAAAAAGAAGATAAACAATCCAATAAAAAAAATGGACAAAGGACTTCAAAAGACACTTTTGGAAAGTAAACATACAGAGGCCAAGAGACATATAAAAATATGCTCCAAGTCACTAACCACCTGAGAGATGCAAATAAAAACAACAATGAGATATCATCTCACACCAGACAGAATGGCTATCATCAACAAATGGACAAATGACAAGTGCTGACGAGGATGTGGAAAAAAAGGAAACTTCATGCACTACTGGTGGGAATACAGACTGGTGCAGCCACTATGGAAAACAGCATGGAGTTTCCTAAAACAATTTAAAATGGAACTCCCATTTGACCCAGTAATCCCACTTCTAGGAATATATCCCAAGAAATCAGAAACACCAGTCACAAAGGACATATCCACCCCTATGTTGATAGCAGCACAATTTACAATAGCTAAGATTTGGAAACAGCCTAAGTGCCCTTCAGCAGATGAATGCATTAAAAAACAGTGGTACATCTACACAATGGAATACTATGCTGCTGTAAAAAAGAAAGAACTATTACCATTCACAACAGCATGGAGGGACATAGATTGCATTATGTTAAGTGAAATAAGCCAGTGGGAGAAAGATAAATATCACATGATCTCACTCATTTGTGGAATACAATGAACAACATTAGCTGATGAACAAAAGTAGATCCAGGACAGAGAAGCATTGAACAGACCATCAAATGTCAGAGGGAAGACAAGGGTGAGGGGCTGGTAAGAGATCAACCAAAGGACTTGTATGCATGCATATAAGCCTATCCAATGGACTTAGGCACTAGGGTGATGAGGGCATGTGCTGTGGGGTGGGGGTGGCCAGGGAGAGGTCAATGGGGGAAAAAGGAGACATATGTAATAATATATGTAGTACTTTAAACAATAAAGAATTTAAAAAAAGAAAGACTCATGGACACAGACAACAGTATAGTGATTATCAGATGGAGGGGATGAGGGAGTAGAAGAAAGAAAAGGGGGGAATAAATGGTGATGGAAGGATACTTGACTTGGAGTGGTAAACGCACAATACAATATACATATGCTGTATCACAGAATTATATGCCTGAAACCTGTATAATTTCATTAACCAATGTCACCCCAATAAATTCAATTAAAATTTAAAAAATGATAAATTTTAAAAAAAGTTGTTAAGTTGATTAAAAATTCACTTAAGAAAATATTTTAATCATGTATGATGAGGGTTTAACTAGACTTATTGTGGTGATCATTTCATAATCTATACAAATATCAAATTATCTAAAACTAATAAAATATTATATGTCTGCTATATTTTAAATTAAATTTTTTAGAAAAAAGTCAAATCTTAGAGGAACAAAAGCTATGTTTCTTTTCCATTAATGTCTCAGAGTATCTGGAACTAACCTTATTCATGATATTCATGACCTTCCAGTAGATATTATACAGATTATTTCACAGTTCCAAGCTCTTATTATATGCCAATCTGACCATTTCTCCCTCTTTCATGACTGAATAAATGGATGGGCAGATGAGTGAATGATGGGTTCATGTAGGAATTAATGAATGAATGAAGCCTTTGATGGTAAAATTAACTATAGGCTTGCAGCAGAGGATACACAAGCTGAAAGGATCCAGAGATTTATAGAAGTTGAGGCCCTTTAGTAATCAAGTGTCAGTGATGCTTATCTGGTTGCATTAATTTATATAATTAAAAACAAAACAAAACAGCTCAGTAGGTGTTATAGTCTACATACCAGAAAGATGCTGGCAACAGTGCTTACAATATTTAAAGATACTCCACTTCATCCATGTTAGTGCCCTTAATTAAACAAAATATTTCTCAAGATTCTCTTTTTGATGAACTATTCAACAATTGAACTAAAGGGGAAACCATAAATAACTACCTTATGATTGTTCTTTTCTTTTTTAAAAAATAAGTAAAATTTTTAACTATTATTGAACCTTGTAAATAAGATGCTTCTTTTTAGGACCTCTGAAAGTCTACTTAACCCCTATTCAGGATGTGGAATTTATTGCAGCTGCAACCATGAATATTTGATGCAAAGGACCAAAAGGGGCCAAAAATGTTCTATTCAAGTTAATGTGAGCAGAGCAGAGATCCTAGGACAAGTTCAAGTCATTTGAGACTTACTGTTGATTTGAGAGGTGAAATCAGATTGTTTCACTAGCTGTTGTGATCACAGGCCGACTGAAATAGAGCGGTTTTCCCACAGATACATTTGCTGGGAGTTTCTCGCTTTGCAGTATTGAGATGATGACGCATCAGAGTTCTGAAAACACTATGTTCTCTAACTTTTGAATGATGGCAACCAGGTTCTTCTCTGACCACCTCTTATCAGAGCCAATGTTCATCCGGAATGTTTCCCTGCTCTGAGAAAAACAAGCTCACATGCAATGGCTGTGGGATGTATTATTTCTGTGTGGAAAGGAAGATAATCCAGTGCTGGGGAAACTGCTCTGGTCTGGGATCTGGGAAGACTCAGGTTCTAGTCCCAATCCTAGTGCTGAAACAAAACAAAAGAATAGATTACCTTCCTGTCACTGTGCCTGGCTTTCTGGACACTACAGTATGTTTTGAGTGGACACAGTAAATCTGTACAGGATGCAGACTTCACTCCAACACTTGTAGTTTTCCCTGAATAACTTACCAGGTGTTGTTCACTCATGCAGGGAAAAAAGTGGGTGTGGGTGGGTCAGGGCAGTGGGCACTAATGGATGTGCCACTGCCTACAAACTGTGTGGCTATCAGAACTCTGAACCCCAGTTCCCTCATTTCCACATTCATCATGATATCACCTCAAAAATTTTTTTGCTTGTATAATTGATGGTGTGTCCCACCTATGTATTTTCCCTAGGAAGAAATACATTTTAAAACATACATCCTAACATGCAAACAACACTTGTTTTTCTTTATCCTAATAATTTCACTGTGATGCATGCAAGTGTTTCATAAGTCTAGGTTTCCAGAATTTGGTGAGCCACTCCCCATCATAATCTCTTTTATAGATTAACTTCACATGGAAGGTCTTTTTGACAATAGACATAGTTAAATTATTGAGCCCAATGACATTAGGGTGGAGATTCTCAAGTGGTGGGCATTTCTAATTTCTAACTCAGAAATTAGAAACAAACTGAATATTGAACACTGATCTAATGGATTACTGTTAGTTGGCTTGGATATAATGTCCACATTTGAACCTGGTGACAGTAGGGGAGATTGAGGATGCCATATTTCCATAGCATCTTCTCTACTTAAATTGCCCAGTGCAGTAAACGCACTATTGTCATGCTACTCACTGACTTCCTCTGAAATAATATATTCTGCCCTAGTATGGGGCTATTAACATAACAGAAATGTGAATCTCATTTTATTGTTGAACTCAAGGCTACTTTAAAAAGAAGAAAGAAAAATGTTAATATATGCAGAAGAAGGTATTTTAAATAAATATCTGTCATATATAGTTAAACTTGTCCTTCCTTAGTGTTAATTATAGCACAATCAAAAGAGAATGGAGAGGAAAGTATTTATTACAGGTTGAAAAGCCAAATATTAGCTCTGTTCCAAAGGAAGTCAAGTGAAGTAGCAATTACATATTGTTTTGATCATGTAGGGAATTCTTTAAAACAGATATTTTCTTGTGAATATATTATTGATCAGAAGGAAATAATGCAAATATAAACTTTGACTAATTGGCCATTAAGATAGTATTTTTGAAGTGTTAAAATTGTATTCCTTTAGGTTCTTTGATATATTGCTTATGTAAAAAATTATTTCTGCCCAATAACCTTTTCTTTAGGATATTTGTCACATATATTTCTGTTTATATATACCCAAATAAGCATGACAAAAAAGGATTTTCTCTAATAGATAATAGGCATTCTTAAAAAAAATGAGTTGTCAGAAATTATATTATGACTAGAGGCCCGATGTATGAAATTTGTGCAAGAGTAGGCCTTCCTTCCCCTCACTGCCGGCACCAGCTTCCCTCTGGCACCCAGGACCCAGGCTTCCCTCACAGCCCCAGCTTAATCTGGAAGGTCATCTAGAAGGATATCCAGTCTAATTAGCACATTTCGCTTTTATTATTACAGACTAGAGGCCCGATGCATGAAGATTTGAGCAAGAATGGGCCTTCCTTCCCCTGGCTGCCGGCACCACATTTGCTCTGGCCAGAGCTGACTTTCCATTCCTGCCTGGAGCCGCTTTTCCGCCTTCCCACACTGCCCAGAGGCCCAGAGGGCTGGGGTGGTGTGGAACACCTGTGTCGTCGCCATGGTGACGACGCAAGTCCCGCCCCACCCCCTCTGCTCGGTGCCTGCATATGCAAATTAACCCACCATCTTTGTTGGGTTAATTTGCATACTCACTCTGATTAGCTGGTGGGTGTTGCAAAGGTACGGTCTATTAGCATGTTACTCTTTTATTAGTGTAGATAGTCACCATGCCAACCACTAAAAAGAAAGAACCTAAAGGTCATACTGATAGTATCTATTTTCCAATCAAGTGAATACCTTGTTTTTAGATAGAATTTAAAGAAAATAGTGCCTAAAAATCTTTTAATAGGCATGTAATATCACTCTTCTGTGCCAACATTATTTGTTTTGCTAATCATTTAGAGACACTTGAATATGTTTATTTTTTATGTTGTAGATTTTGAGGAGAACAGATAGAGAAGGCAAATGTACATGTATGTATACACACATACATTCCCTTCCTACACATATTTTATACACAAAAATTTTACCTAATGCACAGTACTTAAAAGAATAAAATCTCTCTCCTCATTAACCCTGCCTCCCAGTGGTAGAGAGTTTATCTAGAATTAAAGGGATAAAACATGGAAGAAAAAGTCAAGGAGACAAACCTTAGAGTGGGATCAGATTAGAATGTGGGATAGCACCCTGGAAGAAACACAGATAGACTGATACATGGGACCTTCCACACAGAAAGGGAAATGGGCTTGAAATAATTCCTCAGGTACATTTAAACTTTAATAAGAATTCCTTTCAGCAAGATTTGAAGTAAAATTTTGAAACATTCACATGTACATTTTTTACTTATAGGATGACAAATTCATTAAGCACCTAATTCTGCTGAGGACAACCGGAAAATTTGTTAACTTGGACAACAGAATTAAGGGAGAAGGGGCCTTGCATTGTATCCAAATTGCCTATACTTCCAGGTGTGCAGTAAGGTAACCCTTCCCTACCCCTCGGATTTGAGCGTAGCCATGTCACTTGCTTTGAGCAATGAAATGTACTCAGAAGAGACGCATTGCCTACTGAGTTTAACTGATGATGCCCAGCTTGTTGTACATCTCTTCGGCTGCATAGTATTCATGGAATCATGTGCTAATATGAAGGTTCTATAAGGTTCATGCCAACTGGAGTACCAAGCCAACACATAGAGGATTGCTGTCCTGGAGAATTACCTGTACCCACAGCACACTTAGATTGTTAGATGTTCTTAGATGTTCTTAGATTCAAGACATGGCATTATAAAGATTTAAGAATTTTCTACATTAATTTGTAAATTTCACATCGTTTTATTAAAATATCAAGATATAGTTATTCCAGAATGCATACAGTTAAATGAAAAGCAAACTTACTGGGAAATTGTCCAGAGAAATAGGGAGTAGGCTACCTTTAGTACTTACTAAGATATATTATAAAGCTACAATAATAAATACTGGTGATTCTAGTAGTTGAATAGTCAGACAGATAATTGGAACAGAGGAGATATTTAGGAATAATCCCAATACATACAAGGATTTAATATATGATAAAAACAGTATTTTAAATCAGTGGTAAAGATGTAACCTTTATTAAATAAAACTCTTTACACAAATATACATAGTAGAAAAGTCAAATTTTTAAATATTAAAAAACCTAAAATCATTAAAATACTAATAAAAAACAATAATCTCAGAGTAGGAAAGGTATTTCCAATGTGACACAAAGCCCAGAAGATGTAAAAGGTGAAAATAAAAATTTTAGGTACATAAAAATAAAAACATTTTCTATGTGATCAAAAGTATCAAATACTAAAGTGAATGGCAAAGTATAAAAAGATAGTTGCAATTCATATGAGGAAATTACTATCAACACTAATAAAAGAGAAAGATGCAAATTGACCGTACCTTTGCTATGCTCACCATCCAATCAGGAGTGAGCATGCAAATTATCCCAACAAAGATGGCAGGTTAATTTGCATACACAGGCACCAAGCGTCCAGGGCCGGGACAGGATGCTTGCGTCATCGCCATGGCGCAGGATGCTTGCGTCATCGCCATGGCGATGACGCAGGTTTTCTGCACCACCCCAGCAGCTCTGGGTCTCTGGGCAGCCTGGGAAGGTGGAAAGGCGGCTCCAGGCGGGAGCGAAGGCAGTGCCGGCTGCCAGGGGAAGGAAGGCCCATTCTTGCACAAATCTTCATGCATTGGGCCTCTAGTTTTTAATATACAAAGATATAAATCAATATAAACACTAACAAGCCAATAGAAACATGAGCAATGAATATAAAATAAAGCATATACAAGGGAATAGAAACCAAGCAAGCAAACATTACACTGAGAGATTATTATCATAGATTAGCAAAAATCAAAACAGCCTATAAACAATGTTGATAAGATGTAGGGAAATAGAAATTTTTCTCCATTTCTGATGGTATAACTGACAAAGTCTTTGTGGGAGTAATATCTACCTTTCAAAAAAAATTCCCATTGTCTTTGAACCACTAGTTTAATTTTTATAAATTTGTCATACAGATATATTCAAGTTTGCAATGAGTTAGGCACAAATATAGCCCACCAAATAGTTTCTGTAATAATTAATGATGATGATGATGATGATGATAGCAATATGACTTTAATGCTTATAAATAGAGAACTAGGTTAAAGAAAAGCTTGGTGCATCCATACAATGGAATACTATGCAGCATTGATAAAGTATGAGATATCTCTCTATGACTAATTTGGAGCAATCTACAAGGTACATTGTCAAGTAAAAAATGCAAGGTTTAGGTGCAGAACAATGTTTATCTCATGCTAACATTGACGTTTATATTTGTGCCTTTTTGTGTGCATAATATTAGTCTGAAAAAATATTGTAGAGCCTTGGCAATAATGGTTGCCTTTAGTACAGAGGTAGGAAGAAGACTTCCTTTCTATCTTGTGAATTTCATAGTTATCCTCTACTAAAATAATTAAAATAAATGTTTAAAACAAGATTGGCAGACACAAATAAACAAAAAGAAGGTTTAGAGGTTTTATGAAGAGTTCAGGTTTACTAAGTGTTAGCCATTTTAATAGAACTGTAAAAGACAAATTGCACTTGAGGGTTGGTTGTCACAATAATCGGATTGCCAGATGACAGAGCACCTCCACTTTACTCTCACCTTTCCTAGATTATTTCCTCTTCCATATACTAGAATCTTGTACTTTTTTTTTAAAACTTTTAGAGGAAATTAGAAAGAAAACTGTGCTTACAGAATATACAATGTGAGGTTTCCAGAACTAGGTGTGAACATCAAAGAAATCACTGGATGAGCCAGGTGATTACTTACAAGGTTGAACAATGAAAATTATACCCATTTCATCCCTCCCTGCACCCCACCCTTTGTATCTATATTTCTAAGAAAAAAAGAATGAAACACCTGCCTTGCTCTAATGTGTAAAGGTATGGGTCAGATTTATGTCTTGAAATAAATTCAGAAATAATAACTTCTCCACTTTGTTTTTAGTTATGAGACTATAGCCTAAGACATTTTGGCATTTGAAAATAAAGCAGAAAGGGAGAGCTGGAACGAGAATGGGTTGGTATGTGGGAGCCAAAAGAACGAATAGTTAGGACCACCTGCTGTGTGGTGAGCATTATGCTAAGCATTTCACATAGATATTTCATTTATTCTTCACAACACTAAGAGGTATGTATCATCAATATCATTTGATGTAGTTGGTAAGAGGCAAACCAAGTTCCCAATCCACTTTGCCCTGCATCACAGCTTTGAACATTAGTTGGTATTTTTGTTCAATGCTTTCGCATTTTCTTATCTCACATTTTGTAGAATACCATTCTTCCTTCATAAATAGAATTTCACATATACTGGGGGAAATTTTGATACTAAGAACTCAAAAGAGGAGCAGAACGTCAAATGTGGTGCTCTTACAAGAACGAAAAAGTATGGTGATTCACTAAAATCTTAACTCATTCACATTTCAGGAATTTACAGCTTCCCCATCTTTCCCTAACAAAAAGTAAAATTATGTATTTCTTATTTTTAAGTACCTTAGGTACTTTTATTTTCAAGTTTTAAGTCATTTGTCAACTAGTTTATGTTGGGATGCCTGTTCTTTATCCCTGTTTCTTGAGAGATCCTAAAATTTTCTAAAGCTAACATTTTTTCAGATTGGCATGACATAGAGACAGATGTGAAGAACATTTCTGGGATGGAGATGGTAGGTTAGGCCCGAGGCTTTTAGGTTACTTTTATGAACAAACAGAAGAGTATCAGGTCCAAATTATAATTTCCAAACACGTGTACATGCTTTCAAAATAGCTTTTTTGTTAGCTGCAGTCTAGTTTGTTCAAATTCACCATGACGTTGGCTTTGTTTCTAATGAGGAAAGGTGCCTTTGTTCATTCTAAAGTCTTCCATTTAGAAACAAAGTTCCAAATGCCAGACTGAATCTGGAAGTGATTACTCATCGGAATAAAACACAATAACTACATATTTGAGTGAATGCTCACAGCTGTGTTTTTTATTAAAGAAATTCAGGAAGAAGAGTTTTAATGCTGCATTACAGTTGAGAATCTTAAGGTATATAATATTGGCAATTCCAAATTAGAGCTCCCTGGCAACTATCACTCTGTGACATCACATTTTATCTAATGAGGTATTAAAATGTACTCTTTGTGTAGGGGAATTAGAGATAAGAGGAGAGTGGGAGTCATCTATTTGAAGTCTTAGCTATAATGTTTAATCTATGCAGTTGTTTTATTTGCAATTATATTTTCTGCAGTTCTTATAATTTCAGTAATTCGAATGTAGTGCATATGCCATAATGCTATAGTGATATCAGTCAATTTCTTTTCATATTCCATTTTTCCCACTCATTAATTTCCCTTCTAACCCATAAGGTCTTCCAGAGCTGTTAACAGTTTCCATGTTTACTCTTGTTTAAATCTCACTCATTTTACAAACTGTTGGTTGAATGGCTACAATGACAATCTCTACCTAGTGGGTCTGGTTTCAACTAGTCACTAGAGTCCTGTCACATTTACTCGTGATTTTGGCTTCTGTCTTTTTATAGCTAGGGGACCAGTCACTATTGAATAAAGATCTGAGTGGTCTCCAATACAGACAGTTCGTGTAAGAATTATCTCTCTTCCAAGATGATACACAATCCTTTGCTTAATATTTAGCACAACCCTGATTGAGCAAAAGAAAATGGATGAGGATTGCAGACTGTTGGATGGTGTCTACAATTGCTAATTCTGAGTTTCATAAGGCAACTGTGTACTTTTAGTGCCCTTACATTCAAAATATGAAATGAACAAATGCTAAGTCTTCAATCCCTTCCCCCAGACAGAGCCATGCAGATGGGCTGATTAAAATCATAGGTCTGTGTTAAAGGAAAATTATTGCATTAGAGGAAGCGTTTGGGGAACGTGGGCGATGGGTTGGGGAAAAGTAACAAACAAAAGCAGATGGAGTGTCTTGCTTGGCAAGAAATTATTCCATTATTCTTTCATTATCTATCTTCTGAAATGGGAGCACATAGAATAATAGTAGGTACAGATTTGTAAGAACTAAAACATCAGGTAAAACTCCTTCAGGGCCAAGACAACTAATAGGCTATTGTTTAATAGCTTTACAAAAGCTTGATATTTTGTCTTCATTTGTGCTTTGTAAAGGTTCACTTATGCAAAGAGCAACTGCATCACATGACATGTGTCCAAATTCTTAAAACAAATATCTCCAATTAGTATTTTGAAATGGAGTACACGGGCACTCCAACATTTTCACTAGAACATATTTCACTGGAAGAGTTTTGCTATCTTTAAACATACCAATTCCTTTGTTGGAGAGATTGCTACTCCCAAAGTATGTTGGATCATGTAATCCAAAAAGAATGTAGCTCAAGTAATAATTATTTTGAAATTTATGTTGCAGAAAGCATGATAGTTAGATGTTTATCTAAGACTAGAGGCCCGGTACATGAAAATTCATGCACTGGAAGGGGGTCCCTCAACTGGTCTGTCCCCTCTCACAGTCCGGGAGCCCTCAGGGGTGGGAGGCAACCTGGTTATCAGGGGAAGGTGACACCCCATCACACCTCTGCTGCTGCCACTGCAGGCAGCACAAGCCTCGGCCGGCCCTGGGCGGCTGGGCAGCTGACATCTGAGGCTTGCCTGTGCCTTGGGCGTTGGCTGGGCAGCCACCATCTGAGGCTTTCCTGCACATCGGTCTGGCCCTGGGCAGCTGGGGGGGTGAGGGGACTGGGGGATTCTGGAGGCACCTGCCACCCCATCGGGGCTGAGGGGATGGGGCACCACCATCTTGTGGCTGTGGGTGCTGCCATCTTTGAGGGCATGGCAGTCAATTATCATATTCCCTCCTTATTGGCTGTGGGTGCCGCCATCTTTGAGGGCGTGGCAGTCAATTAGCATATTCCCTCTTTATTAGATAGGATGATGTAAAGGGAGCATTAATTAAACTTAAGGAAATCAAATTTTAAAATGAAGGTTAAAAACAGTATGGAGATTTTCTAGGGAATATAAGGACCCTAACATTAAAAAGCAAATGCACACATTAGTTCAATAAATTGTAAGATGGATTCCAGGAATAGGAGTGCCTTTCACAGTTTTCTTCTAAAACAAACAAACAAAAAAGGGGTGGGGGTGTTTATTGACTTGAGGCTACTTTCAGAGGATAGGAGAGTGGACCAGAGAGTGAGAACACAAAGAAGATCAGAATCAAGGAATGTTTGGGGCAGAGGTGTAAGGTCAGAGTGCTGGAGAAGTTTGGGGCAATTACTGACCAGAGTCCAGGAAGTGGGGCACTGGGCATTAACCACCTCTCTAGGAAGAATGGAATACCCCACCTTTACAGGACAGTTAATTAATGTCATTGGATTAAAAATGTGGATCCTCTCTACTCTTTAGAAGCTTTAGGGTCTTGATATTAGAACATGATATTCTTATATATAGTCATGTTCCTTTTATGGGAATCATCTTTTCTATAGACACAAATTTATGGGAAGGCAGACTGGTAGAGAGTAAAGTTTCATAGTCAAACATATAAGTATGGGTGTCACCACTTTTAGCCCAGAGACTTGAATAAGCTACTTAATATCTCTGACACTTGATTTATTCATTTCTAAAATGGAGCTTATAGTCCTCACTTCATACACTTTTTGGAAGGATTGGTGGAACACACACACACACACACACACACACACACACACACACACACACACAGAAAGGATCTAGCAGAGTGGCTGGCATATGGTAGGTGCTCTGTAAATGAGATTCTTTCCTCTCTTCCTCTGCTTTCTTTACTGGAACGGGAACAGCTTAATCTACATAATAATAATGTATTTGGCTCTATAACACATGATCTTGATAAAAAGTTTGAAATTGCATGTGGGTTATTGATTTTAAGAGGGTTAAATAAGAATTAAGCATCCACAGCATCCAAATATATTAAACACTAGGAATGTAGCGATGAAGAGTTTGTATACACATGGTCCTACTGCTCTGAAGCTTATTTTCAAATAGAAAATGAAAAAGAATACAATTTTTTAAAGGTCATGTAGAAAGTTCCCTTCAAAGGGAAGGTGCTGAAGTGTTTGAGACCTTTAGAGACCCCGGGAGCCAGGACGAGTGCTGCGTCTGCTGGGTTCAGGGTGGGTTCTGAATTGCATCACACACGCTCCTCCCTTCCTCATGCTGCATGCTACCCAGTGTCACTGTCCATTGAGATCATCAATTGCCTACAGCAGGTGGTGAAGCACACATGAGAAAATGTGTGAAAGAGTTTTGGAATATATATCATGCTAGACAGAAAAGAGGCACTTTAATTATTTAGGGCTCTGCCTCAGCCCTCTGCAGGCCCACACTCTATGGAACTCTCACCTCCTGTAGTATTTCTCCTTGCTCTGCTCTCAGATATCAACTCCCTGGGCTGAGGGAGGACCCTGGAAGGCAGTACTGAGACCACTCACTTATTTAATATTAGTCAACAAGCAGTGACATTGAAACATAAGTATCTGAATTCTAATCATCCCTAAAGAACTCTCCAAAATCTGCACTCTACCCCTTCCCTCCAAAGGTATATACATTTATTCAGAGGTTTCATTGGAAAGTATGAGTCCCTGAGATGTGAAGTCTTATGTATCTAACTCACAATTCTTGCTCTGAATGCCAGTTTGTTCACCTTCTTTCAGGCATAAGACGAGGCTCATTTAGGGAGCTGTGGAGATCACACTTACATTTTTATTGGGTGATTCTCTGACTTGAATTCTACTGACAAGTTCTTTGTTTAGTTATCAGAGCCACGTAGCAGGGGCTCCTTAAATGACAGAGACCTAGAATTTGGCATGAGAGAGACTCTCCAACAACTTGCACTTATTTCACAAAGTCCCTAGCACTTAAGAAATGCTAAAAACAAAAACAAACAAACAAGTAAAAAACAAAACAAAAACCAAACCCATCAAATAATCCAAGCCCCCTGAGTCCTGTAATACTTTATAGGAAATTAGTACATCAGTGGTGGTGACAGAGAAAAATACACAGCATCTTAACATTCTATTGCAGCCCTGGTTGGTGTGGCTCAGTTGGCGGAGCATTCTCCTATACATTGAAAGGTCCTTGGTTCAATTCCTGGTCAGGGCATATGCCCAGGTTTTGGTTTTAATCCCCAATCAGGAGGCAACTGATCGATGTTTCTCTCTCACACATTGATGTCTCTCTCTCTCTCTCTCTTTCTCTCTCTCTCTCTCCTATCCTCTCTTAAAAAAAAAGAAAAGTCCTATATAATAAAAGCCTAATATGCAAATCAACCAAATGGCAGAATGACTGGCAGAAAAACTGGTTGCTATGATGTTCATTGACCACCAGGGGCGGATGTTCACTGTAGGAGCTGCCCCCAGTCCACAGGCCCCAAGCCATCCAAGGTAGGTGCCAGCAGGGCACCTCGATTGCCCTGCCAGTCACCCCACAGATTGGCCCTGATTGCTGGCCAGGCCTAGAGACCCTACCTGTGCAGGAATTTCATGCACCGGGCCTCTAGTCAATAATAATTCTATTGCAAACAAGTAGTTGATTAAAGATTGATTTTTTTTCATGATTTGAGGACTCCACAATTAATATACACAAGAGACAGCATATTTTAATAAGCTGTCAATGAAGTACCCCAAATAGAAAATATACTGCTGCCTGCTATTGGAGCTACCAAGTTGGAAAGTCATTCTGTTTCCACTCCATAATATAGGGCACCCTTAAAAGCATTACACATTAAGTTCTAAAATAAGAGAAAAAATATAAAGAATAAAAATCCATACCACAAAGACAAAACTCTAGAGATAGAATTCAAGAAAATCTGTTTATTTGTGACCTATTTTTTTCTTTTCCATTCCCTGATGAAAGCTTTGTCAGTAGCTGATGGGTCTCACATGCATGAGGCTGTTAATCACATTTAGGAAATTTACATGCTGTTAACTGCATAGGAAACTCACTTAAATCTGGCAGATTTACTACCCTGGATCAGTCTTATTTCATTTAATCCAGACTGATTACTGATACAAATTCATTTTCACTTGAATACATAAGTTTTGCCTTGATAATAACCCCTTCCCTTTCATATGAATGACAACCCTGATGTAATTCCTGAGCAGTTTGGAGAAGGTGTGATTCTGAAGCTCCAAACCTGGAATATACTGTAAATCAATAAAACAAGCAACATACTTCACAAGTTGGTGCAGGCATGCAAGTACACAAGTTGAATGAAAATAAATTCAAGTCTGCATGAGCTTTTTATTTTGGTTCCAGTTGAGAGAAAATACCAAAATGTTCTCTTTCTAGGTGAAAGCAGGACTCCCATGGAAGGTGAAACCAGACGTAACTGCACTGTCATAGGCTTGACTCTTGTTAGCAGATAACGTGGTATTTTTATAGAAAAAAAAAAAACAAAAAACCAAATACTACATGAAATAGATGCAACGGCTAGAGCTTTTTTTTTTTTTTTTTAATGAATTGCAGAGAATGAACCAAACGCTGCTGGCTCAGTGACATCTGAACACTTGGATCCTCTGGAGCTCAGGAGGATACTGCCTGTGTCTTGTGCCTTTCTCACTTCTTCAAGAGAAAATGGATGAAAAGCCCAAATGGAGAGAGAGAGCTCAGGCTGTGGATTGAAGGGAAGGCTGCAAGGAAGAAAGGGAAGCGCAAGGAAGCTGGCCCTACAAGGACACTCTAAACCCAGCCTGAGTCACAAATGATCAAGTGATGGTTTTTCACTTTGGCCCTTAGGTTATTTCATTATGAGGAAACTTTGCTCTTCAGAGCATCAAGATTTGAAGTTTTGAAATGTTACCCCATTTCCAGCTGATCCAGCAAAGCATGATGCTTTTTGTTCCATGAAAATATAAGACATTATTATTGTGCTTCCAACTTATGCAAAGTTGCCTCCTGTGTAAAATGGGATTGGTATTAATATTCCCTAAAGTACCTTAGAAAAGCTTGCCATGAACATTAAATGAATTAATTCACAATGCAGCCTCACATAGTACAAGGTCAATGAACTATAGCTGCTGTTCTTCTGGTTATTATGGCCCTATTTCCATAGAAAGATTGCCCACAGTCATGACACTTACTAGTAGAAGGCAGGCAAATGATAGCACAGCAAGTGGATTAAAGGCCAAATGGGGGACATTTTTTTATTTGTCTTTTCTATCAACACTATACTTATATGATTAGGGAAAATCTCCCACCTCCTTTTGACTCAGTTGCTATAAAATTAAACTGAAAACTGATCATTGAAAACTTTAAAGGGAAAAAGAAGTCACAAAATGGCAGTCTGAAGACTGAATTTTTTAGTTACTTTGTTTATTCTATTGTGTATTGTATTTGGCTGGGGGGGGGGGTAAACTCAAATAAATATTCTCAACCACTTAGTCTTGGTAATGGTTCTGTGGGTAAAAGCCATTAGTCGAGAATATATGTGTCTGTGTGACATCTTATTTTATTGTTAACAGAAGTGGTAGAACCAGGACCTTTCCTCCTGCCTTCTGCCTCCTTGTGACCCTGCATTTGCACTTTCTCCCTCATTCCCTGGAGGGAGATTATTGTCTGATAGTTATTTCAGGGATGCAGTAAGCTCTCAAAAATCTCAGTGCTCAGCATGATTGTCTTAATTTGTCAAAATCCAGGAAGACACCTGAATATAGTATGTTATTCACAGATTTTTAGATCTATTGGTATTTGAAATTATTTCTGAGGGTTTTCTGCAGTCAACATATGTAATAATATCATGACTAGGTTTATATGCTGAAACATGGTGCGGCATTAATTGGGGTCATTTTTTACAAGCCATTATGCATTGATTGACAAAATTATTTGAGTGTGATGTGAACTGATTAAGGTAGCTAGATTTACTAATTGATTGTACTGAAATGACAATCATTTTGATTATGTAAATGCAGACCAAACCTTTTAGGTGATTAGAATAATACAATGTATTACAGAGAGATTATATATGTGCAGTAACTTTGTTCCAGTGCAGTGCACATGTATTGGAACAAAGGTGAAAGTTTAAAGGTGCTAAAAGGACTTTCTGGTTTAGAAATTGTCACAGTGCAGATTTCTGGTATTTGTAGAAATTTGTACACAAGCTCAGCTATGAATCATGGCAACAGTCACTGAAATAGAGGAGATGGTGAAAATGAAGCAAAAGCCATGGATAAAGGGATCTGGGGAACACGGGGACCAAGAGCGCACAACACTAGTGCTGCCTAGTACATTCTGTTCTTTCTCATTCCAACTCAGAGACATGTAAAGAAAAAACACTGGATAAATAATCAATGGAAATGGAGAGATAACAGTACAATCCAGAAAGGCTCGTGTCCAGTTTTATCAGACTTATCAAATCAGATGAGCTCTCCACCTTCTTGGGTGTGGGGTTAAGCACATCACTCTACAGTCAAACTGCCTGGGTTCTTGGCCAAGTGTGCCAATTGTTTTTTTCAAATATATTTTATTGATTTTTTTACAGAGAGGAAGGGAGAGGGATAGAGAGTTAGAAACATCGATGAAAGAGAAACATCAATCAGCTGCCTCCTGCACACTCCCCACTGGGTATGTGCCCACAACCAGGTACATGCCCTTGACCGGAATTGAACCTGGGACCCTTGAGTCTGCAGGCGGACACTCTATCCACTGAGCCAAACCGGTTAGGGCCCAATTTTACTCATTGGCTGACACTTGGCAGTACACTTAACTTCCCTGCATCTCAACTTCTTGATCAGTAAATTGGGTATACTTTCTTTTATCCTCATCATCCACATCATTTCAGGCTACCTTTCCCCTTCATTATCTCTGGTTCATTTTGGCTCCTCCCACTTCTTAATACTAAGGCTCTGATAGGCTTCCTCTCAGATCCAGGCTGGCATACTCTTTCCAGGGACCTTCCTTTTGCAGTAGCCTTTGGTTACATCCTGGCTAGAAAAAAATGCAGTGATAGCCAACTCTGCCCAAGGGAAAGAGGCTTGATGCCATTAAAATACTGCCAGCATGACATAATTTCCCACTGCTAAAATTAGCATCTTTGCAGAATCAGAATACAGTTTTGGTAAAGATAACTCAGAGGAAATTAAATGATTACTCTACAATCTACTTGCAAACTACCCTTCTACTTTTAGTAAAACAAAATATGGAGCTATTTCTGATGCATGTTTATGACACAGATTACCCACATTTGCTGCCCTCTGGAGATAAGAAGAGCCCTAGATATTCTCTGCAGATAAGTTTCAGATTAGAGACAGCCATGCTATAATTTATAGAAGCAGATTCCACAGGCTGCATCTCCCAGTTGAATGAAAACATTTCATCAAATTGTTTAAAGCAAGGTTGCTTATGGTCGTAAAGAGGGCTCCAGGCACTATTTTGAAACCAGGTACACAAACATACATCCTGCCTGGAGTCCACTCCTTAGCCCCATTACTAATCTTTATCTCAACTTTAAAATGCTCAGTTTTTTTCCCAATCCATGGCAGCAGCCCTAGCATTTTTTAAAGAATCACTCCACCTTTCAGAGGTTTAATCTGAAACCATAACACTCCTAGAAGAAAACATAGGCAGTAAACTATTTGACATGGCTTTTAGCGATATTTTATTTTTTTGTCTATGTTTCCTCAAGCAAGGGAAAGAAGAGAAAAAATAAACAAATGGAACTATATCAAATTAAAATTTTTTTTAACACAACTAAGGAAACAATCAACAAAACAAATACTCATCCTACTAAATGGGAGAAGATACTGATAAGGGGTTAATATCCAAAATATGTAAGGGATTCATACAACTTAACAATAACAAAAAGAAACAATCTGCCCAGCTGATGTGGCTCAGTGGTTGAGCATCGACCCATGAACCAGAAGGTCACTGTTTGATTCCCAGTCAGGGCACATGCCTAAGTTTCCAGCTCGATTCTAGTAGAGGGCATGCAGGATTAATGATTCTCTCGCATCATTGATGTTTCTATCTCTCTCCCTCTCCCTTCCTCTCTCTAAAATAAATAGAAACATGTTTTTTAAAGAAACAATCCTTTTTAAAAAAATGGGCAGAGGACCCGAATAGATATTTCTTCAGAGGACACACAGATGGTCAACAGACAAATGAAAAGATGCTCAATATCTCTAATTATCAGAGAAATCCAAATTAAAACTATAATGAGATATCACCTTATACCTCTCAGAATGGCTATCATCAATAAATTAACAGTGTTGATGAAGATGTGGAGGAAAGGGAACCTTGTTCACTGATGATGGGACTGTAAACTGGGGAAGCCACTATGAAAAATAGTATAGATGTTCCTCAAAATAATTAAAAATAGAACTAACATATGACCCAGAAATACCACTTCTAGGTATTTATCTGAAAATATATATGCACCCCTATGTTTATTGCAGCATAACTGACAATGGCCAAGATATGGAAGTAACCTAAGTGTCCATGGATACACGAATGGATAAGGAAGATGTGGTGCATATATACAATGGAATACTACTCAGCCATAAAAGTAATGGTGCCATTAGCAACAACATGGATGGACCTAGTGGGTATTATACTAAGTAAAATAAGCAAGAGAGAGAAAGATAAATATCATGTGATTTTATTTATATGCGGAATCTAAATACAAAATAAATCAACAAACAAAACAGAAACAGACTCATAGATACAGAGAACAAATTGATAGTACCAGATGGGAGGGGGTTGGAGGATGGATGAGAAAGGTAAAGTACAAATTGTCAGTTATAATAACAGTCATGGAGATGTAAAGTACAGCATGGGGAATATAGTCAATAATATTGTAACAACTATGTATGGTGTCAGATGAATACTAGACTTGTTAGTGTCATTGTTTACAAGTTATGTGAATATGTAATCACTATGTTGTACACCTGAAAGCAACGCAATATTGGATATTAACTGTAATTAAATAAATAAATTGAAAAAATTAAATGTTAAAAAAATTCTCTTACCCCAAAATATATTCATTTGAAATCTGCTTCTATAATTTTCTAAATCAGAAAATGGAC
Organism: Cnephaeus nilssonii; assembly: GCF_951640355.1. Taxonomy (NCBI): domain Eukaryota; kingdom Metazoa; phylum Chordata; class Mammalia; order Chiroptera; family Vespertilionidae; genus Cnephaeus; species Cnephaeus nilssonii. Next base: position 34,973,999 of record NC_137072.1, on the reverse strand, counting down.
TTTCCTGGCTTACCTAAGAGTCACCCATGGTGATTTTATCAGGGATGCCTGAGTCTCAGCCCCAGAGATGGTCAGTAAGTAGGTGCAAGCCTAGGGATAGACACTTTCGGAAAACTTCACATGGTTCACAGTGTAGGCAGCCTGGGAACCACTCTGCTTTCCATTCTGCTACTCCAAATACTCTGAATGTCCAATGTGAGAAACTCCTTTGAGAATTTAAGGCTGAGGAAACATTTTTTTCTAGTAATGACTCATCTTTCTTTCTTCTCCTAAGAAGAGAGACTCTTATAATATACTATATTTCTTATATCCTGGGTATAAGAAAGTTTAGAGTCAATTTAAGGTTCAATCACAGTGGCTATCTTTGTTCTCATAGCAAGTATACTTGAGCCCTTCTTTTTGGATTTAATCTTAGTATCCTTCATAAATATTTGTGTGATACTGTTGACCCTTTAACATGGGTATGAACTACACAAGTCCACTTATAGATGGATTTTTTTCCAATGGACATTGTAAATATATGTTCTCTTCCTTATGATTTTCTTAATGACATTTTTTTCTGTATCTTACTTTATTGTGAGAATATAGTATATAATATGTATATATAACATACAAAATATGTGTTAATTGACTGTTTATGTTTCTGGTCAATAGTAGTATATTATTAGTATTTAAGCTTTAGGGGAGTCAAAATTTATACAAGGATTTTTGACTGTGTAGAGAGGGAAACTCAGTGCTCCTAACCCCTGCGTTGTTCAAGGGTCAACTAACAGTATATTTCTTTTTTTAAAAAATATATTTTATTGATTTTTTACAGAGAGGAAAGGAGAGGGATAGAGAGTTAGAAACATCGGTGAGAGAGAAACATCAGTCAGCTGCCTCCTGCACACCCCCTACTGGGGATGTGCCCGCAACCAAGGTACATGCCCTTGACCGGAATCGAACCTGGGACCCTTCAGTCCGCAGGCCGACGCTCTATCCACTGAGCCAAACCGGCTAGGGCAACAGTATATTTCATTGTGAGTTTTTTCAGATTCTTTGTGGAGTTGCTTCTTGTTTTTGTCCTCCAATTTTCTCAACTTTAAAATAAATGGCAAAATGAGCTAAATAATGATAATAATAATTCCTGCTGGGTTTTTTTATTTTATTGATTTGTGAGAGAGGGAGGGAGGAAATGGGGGAGGGGAGAGAGACAGAGAGAGACTGATTTGTTGTCCCACTTATTTATGCATTCATTAGTTCATTCTTTGTATGTGCCTTGAATGGGGATCAAACCTGCAACCTTGGCATATTGGGAAGATGCTCTAACCAACTAAGCAACTTGGCCAGAGCTCCTGCTGTGTTTTGATTGCCCTTATGCACCAGGCACTGTGCTAAGCATTTACAAATGCTTCCTCCCTCAGGAGGGGGGTGGACAAGTTTGGATTTAGCACTCCTCCTCTACAGCCTACTCCATTCCTGACCCGGAAATCCCTCTCAGGGATTTCTGTGCATTAGGAGCAGAAGTCATAGCTTTCATGGCCACATAAACTGTTTCCATTTATAAGAATATGCTCCTTTGCGCTGAATGTGAAATTCAACTTTTCTTCAAACTTGCCATACAAAGTCTTGTCTATAAAAGTTTCATGTACAAACTAGTTCTTCCCAAAGAATTAAAGAAGTATAGGATGTTTACATTGCACATTCAACTGCACATTGGGCCTTTTTGATTGAAAAGGTTTTTTTTAGCCACTCTAACAAGTGAAGGGTTTGCTTATTGGCTATTTCCCTAGTTAAAGGCTAAGCAAATTTCAGTGCAGGGTCAAAGAGGAACTTTTTTAGGCTTTGTGGACCATATGGTCTTTATCACAACCACTCAGACATGCCCTTATAGCAGAAAAGCAGCTGTAGATGATATGCAAACAGATCATGGCTGTGTTCAATACAGCTTTATTAACATAAACAAAAAACAAATCTAGCTGCTGGGTCAAAAATTGCCAACCTTGCCCTAGAGTATTCCTTTTGATATCTTGTGGGTTTTTTCTTCCTTCTCTGTTAGTCCTTTTGTCAATCCTATTCCCCATCCCTGTCATCACTAATAACCCTAAATTCTCTTTCTTCCTATACAGAGAAATGCTGTCCTTTCCTCCAGAACCTTGGCATCAGATGGTACCTGAATCCCTGGGGTCTCAATTTCTACTCCAAACTCTTGTGAAAATGTTTTTCCAAGCAGAAACAATTTTCCTATTAAAAGGGATTCTAGTACTAACTGTTTAGATAATACAATGTTCTCCACCTCATTACGTTTCTTTCATCTCAAACAATCTTATAAGTCAGTGGTCAAAGACTATAATGCCTTTAAGAATAGGCAGTAGCCAGGAAGATGAGACTACAGGGAGGGGCAAATGGGGTGGGGGATGTGAACTGGAAAGGCATGCTCTCCCTGAGGAATTCACATTGATCTTTAGAAACAACACTATGTGCATTTGCTAAACAAACCAGTAGACTAAAGTTAGCCCAATGATTACCAGTGCAAGATGTTTTGTGAAATTTGTGGGCGTTAATTTACACATTTGAAACTGATACTCAAAATCCGAGTAGTTTTTCCACAGCTGGTAAGGGGCAGAGTACTTTAACAAATACTTATTGAAATCCTACTTACTATATGCCAAGCCTTGTGGTGGGACAGACAAGGGGAAGTTCCTGTCCTCAAGAAACTTGCAGTGCACTGTGAGAAACCATGTGATGGGGATTATTTAGGGTGCTTTTTACTCCCATGGTAGAACACTGAACCCAATCAAATATGGGGCAACTTCCTGGATGATGCTCATTTGATATGCAAAAGACAAATGGGATTCCATGAGGCAAATTTTATATTGAGCCAGAAAGCCAGGGTCCAGGAAGTGCAAAGGACGTGAGGTGATAGGTAGCATACTCCCTATAAGGAAAATATAGGACATTGACCCAAAGTGGGAAAATTGCAAAAGAGATTGGGTAGAAAGAATGGCCCAGTTCATTATGCATTTTGAAATGGGTTTATTTCTAGGGATATTGGGGAGACATTGAATGGTTTTAAGTATCAATGATATACATTGAAAAGATCCATCAAGCTTGATTTTAGATAATAGGTTGAATATAGTTTTTGACCACTGACTTATATGATTGTTATAAGATTCAATTCTAGGAACCAGAGTAGGATGTAGCAGTAATCCAGGCCTGAGATGGTGGTAGCTAAAAAAAGGTCTGAGGGACCTGGGCAGAGTCAAGCTGGTTAGAGTTTGCGGGGGAGACAATGGTCACATTTTCATCAACCAACCAATACATAACCTTGTTTATGTGTTTATGTGTTTAAAATTTAAAGACACCCGTGTTTTTGTTTGAAGACACCCGTTTACTATATATATATATATATATATTGTTGATTCATTAACATTGAACCCCTTGCCAACAGCACTATAACTTGTACCTGAATGAAGCTTATCTACCCTAATGCATGTTTTCTCTGTAAGGCATATTACAGACTTCTTGCACTTCAGAACTTTATGCTTGGGGGCCATTTTAAACGGCAAAATTACCAACACAAAGCACAAAAATGCAGAAAACATGGCATGCAATAGACCTGGAAGAGTACACTTGTTTACATTATGGGCACTAAGACAAGAAGGCACATCTTGGAACATGTACATCTGGTAACTCAAGATTCTTGGCTGTTCTATACATGTTAATAAATGACTACAAAGGTATTGACTTGAGGGTTACAAATAATTTTAGTGAGTAGGCCAATTGACAATATAGAATCAATGAAGAATGGGGAACAACTATACTTAGATACATAGCTCGTTTCCCCAGTAACTGCGTTAAGTACTTTTATCTCCATTTTATGGTTTTAGAAATTACAACAAAAGGTCTCATGGATAACAAGGACTAGAACTTACTAGACCTCATTTATTGATGGAAAGATGGCTCCTAGGGGCTGGGGAATAGTAGCCACAGTGACTAAATTGAACCCTTATTTAATTATGTCTATAGATACCATCAAACTCTTCAGATCTCCCCTCTTCACCAGTTCCCATCACTTGATCACTCACTACCTACCATTTTATGGTAAAAGCTCTAAGTAACTACATAAGTGCTTTAGTTTTTTCCTTATGTCTGTTTCATAGAGAATAGATTTTTCATTTACCGACTCATGTTTGACTGCACTAGGCCAATACTCAGAGCGAAAAATCCTGAATTCACTATCCAACTTCCAATCAGTGGCTTACAAACCCGGATAACTTGATTTATCTTAATAGTGTGATAGCAACTGACAAGGGCAATAACATGAAGATAAGGCTGGACTCATATCTCTCCCTGTCAACCTGGCACCCTGTTCATTTTTATTTTTGAATAAGCGACTCAATCAATCCCCCCTTGCTGAGTTCCTTGTGGCAGCCACTGTGAATTTGTGGGGAATGTTAATCACTCGCTATCAGTTCTGGAGACAGTGGAATTTTATTACTTTTGTTTTGTTTTGTTTAAATGGAGCCATTTGCCATAAGACAAATCTGCCTTTAACAACAGAATAACAACTTCTGTGGAGATTGCCTTATGGAAATTGCTACTGGGGGAGGGCCTTATATTTCACATTGGCTTCTGAGTGGGGCCTGTATCCCGGGGATGGAGATAATTGCTTATTTGGAGAGAAATGCAGAGGTGGGGTGTGGGGAGTAATTTTTCTGTTACTCTAGTAGTGTAGAAGTGCTAATGGACATCTAACTTCAAGGGCACAATAAAATTTGTTAAAATTACCCAAGGAGCAATGGAGGAAAAAGGCGATATCTGGTCAACCTCATCAACCCTAGGGATCAGTTAACCCAGATTCTCAAATCCAAATTACTTTAGAAACACAAGCCCTGTCTCCTTTCCACAGACATTACTCTGGGTTACAGCCCACATTCATGAATTCTATATTAGTTGGGGAGAGGGCCAAGGCATTTGTTTATCCCCTCATTCTGACTTACTCTTTATTATATATTTGCTGGTGCAAATGATGTCATTAAAAATTATACACATGGAGAGTAATAAAAAAAAATTCAGACCCCATTTCCCAAAGATCCGATCACCTAACAGGAAGGAGCAATAAATCTAAGGGACATCAGCAAGATGAAGAATCATTTCAGGCAGGTTATAGTGCTCCAAAGCATCATTTTTATTTTGCACTGTGATTATCTCACCATAATCATACCCCTGTGTTCCATTATTGCTCATAATAAAAGTCCATATATTGGAGAGGAAAAGCTTTTTTTAAAGAGCAGTTTCATGGAGAATCACAAATTATTTTAAATCTGAGCAATAGCAACCCTAACAGGAGACCAACATATCCTTCTACATTCAACAGTTTGAGAGTAGGCTAATAGTAATTAAGAGGGGAAAGTCAGGAATCAGCTACATTCTTCCATCTCCATAATTAAACAATTAAATTACTATATCATTTCACACAGACATTGTAAATACTAAATTAAGAAGATCCGATGAAATGTCAGAAGCATTTTCTTATGAGTTTATATCAGCCATGTGATTATATTGATTCTGCATGGCAATGAGATAACATTCCACTGTGTTTATTTTTCTCCAAATTGCCTTCTAGAAAGTAATAAAATTAAATCCAATATAATATTAAATGTAAATATGCATGGATATTATATGTAAACACCAATTTTAAACTCTCTTTGCTTTTTGATATTTTCTGAGCATAATGTTGTAAAGCAACAGTAATATTCCTTTCCCCCACATGGCCCACCCTCATTTTCACTACTGAGAGAGCACTCTTTGTCATCTTACTTGACATTTGTTTCATGATTTGTGGAAAAGGAAATACCAAAAAAATCTGCTTTATAAAAGTTAAGACTTTGTTATTTTTTACATTGATACAGGCTTCATTACACTATTTTACTTCTCATGTTATTGTATTTTTCCATAAACCCATCACTTCATGTTAATTGGATAATTAAAACAATTGCTCTTATATGACTGTTGATTGCAGTGTCCAGCTAGGACTGCCCTTGCAATTCCAACATTAACAAGACCTTCCTATTTGTAGAAAACAAGGCTTTTTATCAGAATAAAGTTATCAGTCACCTTTGCCAAGTCAAGAAAACCCAATAAACGGTTCTGACTTTGAAAGTTCATGTAAATTGATTAGATATGGTGGCTCCAAATTAGAGTAACAAAGGGTATCATAGGGTTAGCAGAAAGAAGGGTGTCCCAAACAAATCAATTACTTTTTAAAAGTGATGTGTAACTGAGATCTGGAGGAATTAAAAGGCTTGCTCATTATGGCTCACCCTCCTTCTGTCATCCCATTAGTATATTGTGCTGTAGAACTTTGATATCATTGCAAATAGTGTTCCCCTGGTTCAGGAAGAGTAAGTCACTTGCTTCTGTTAATCAGAATGATTTATTTGCCCTTTTCTCTCTCTGGCTTGTATGTCCCTGCATCTAGCAGAGTTCTTAGCACATAGAATTCTTAGTAATTGTTTGGTGATAGGATGCTTAAGGTCAAGGTCACGTAGCTAATTAGGGACAGATTTGATATTAGAACTCACATGTGTTTATGTGAATGTGTTTTGCCTATTACTTTGTACTTCCTCCTCTTCACACAACCCATAGAAAAGTTTACCATTTTATTATTTTTTGGGTAAAGTAACCAAAGAAGATGAAATGTACAACTGGATTTGTTAATCCATAAGGCAAACGGGCATTTTTCCCCCAATGGGGCCCCCCAAAAGTAGACTTTTCAATGCAGTTTTAAGTTCACAGCAAAATTGAGAAGTACAGAGGTTTGACATATAACCCCAGCAGAGTGATGTATTTGTTATAACTGATGAACCTACATCGACACATCTATTCACCCCAAGTCCACAGTTTATCTTTGGGTTTACTCTTGGGTTCATTCTATGGGTTTGGACAAATGTATAATGACATGTATCTACCATTATAGTATTATACAAAGTAGTTTCACTGCCCTAAAAGTCCTCTGTGCTCCATTCAATTCATCCCTCCCAGCTCCCATCCCCTGGCAAACACTATTTTTATTTTTTTTTTACTGTCTCCATAGTTTTTTTTTACTGTCTCCATAGTTTTGCCTTTTTTTTTTTTTACTGTCTCCATAATTTTGCCTATGTTCAAGAATGTAACATAGCTGGAATCTTACAGTTAGTATAACGAGGTCTTTTAAAAGTTATTTATTTTATGGGAATAGCACTGACCATACTTTGGATAGAAGCACCACCATATTTTTATGGGTAGGTCTACCTAGTATTGCAACAACTTGAATGGAAGGGACATTTTCATTTTTCTGACTGATTGTTTCTGCTACACAATACCATAACAAGTAGACAGGGTGCTTCTTTTCCCCCCTCAAGTTAACATTAGACTGAAATAACAGCTTTCTTTGGAGTCAGGAATTAATGTTTAGATAATGTACAAATGAATACAGAACCCCTGCTTCCTCCCTCGCCCTAGTTATGATGTGCTATACGAAATTCCTGCCTGGTCTTCCTTCTTACAAATAGCTTGCCTTTTTAATACAGTTGGGTGATAATAAATTAAATTATAAAAAAGAGATTATATATGTATATATAATATTATGTATGTATATATGCATGCACATGCACTCTTGATTATTTGTATATAATTAAAGGGCCTCATGTGTGTCTGGCATCATTATCATTAATCTCTAACCAAATCAGGAAATCAAATTAGATATGGACAGAGATGACACTGATTTTCAGGATTTGTTTAAGGAAAGGATGCTACATTGGATTCTTAGGGGCAGTAATCTCAGTTATGTATTTTATAAATATGGCTTATTCCAACTGTATCTTCATTTCAAGTGTTGGTGATTTTGGGGTTCTAGAAGGCATTACTAATGTATCCATGGTGCCACCTTTTCAAGTGTTTTGCCAAGGTAAATAAACTGGAAGTGGCATCCTTGCATCTCAAAAAAGCAAGGTCAAATGAGATGTTGCAGAGACATGCAAAGTTCCCTTAAAGTAACTCAGTGAAGGAAGTTAGGACAAGTGAATGTGCTTGGTGAGCTATTTCCCAATGGGACTGTATGTCTGACTATGGGACCATCCTTAGAAGGACTCACCACCTACAGAGGCCTCCTAGACTCCATGCAGTAAACTGGGGTGCACAGGCCTCCCGCTGCCTTCTTGGTTCTGTATATCTACACAATGCCTGTGGCAGTGCATTCCTCCCACACACAATTACTCAGGGGGAACAGAGCAATACACCTGACTTCATCACACTTCAGGGTATTTCCAGCCTCTCCTTTCTAACTCACAGCATAGTTGGACTATAGTACTACACAGTGGCACATGTGGAAATGCCCCCTCCAAACTCATCACCTTACCTCTACTATCTCATCCCTGAGAGACAGAAAGTAATTCAGTCCTAGGACGCTATGTGATCTTTTTGTTTCTGGCTTTATTTCTTTGTACCAATATTGACTTTCAAAAATGTCTCCTGGCTCTGTCATCAACTTCATCTTTCCTTTCTTAACCCAGAATTCTACCATTTTCTTTCACCCAACCACTGTCAGTGGTCTAAATGTGAGACACTGAGAGAGTTACTTGGTTTTCTGTATCTCAAAGTAGTTTTTCTTGACCTTTCTGAATCCACTGTTTACTCTTTTGATATCACATAGACACAAACCTTTATTAGCACAAAAGAACAATTTTCTGTTAGTTAAGAGGAGTTCAATCAAGGAAAATTTTCTTTCTTTAAACTTCTAACTTCTATCTCAAAAAGTATATAAGCTTGTCTAAAGAGAAATTTAAGATTTTGAAGTTAACAACTTGGAGCAATAATCAATTTAAATGAACTGTCAAATAATGTCAACTCTAAAAAAATGTTCTCATCCACTCACAGAATAAAATCATTTTCACACATGCTCTAAAATTTAGAATGAAAAATCTTGTTTGGCACATTTTAAGGCAGTATTGAGAGAGGAGGAATGTGAAGATGTATCGTTAGTGGTACAAAAAGAATATTTTCATTTTTAAAAACAATGAATATCTTAAAGATACAGCTCTAATTAGTACTGCTGGGTGTAGTGACACATTCAATCAAGCTCCTAGCATATTCATTGTGATAGATCTTATTTAACTGACCAAAGAAAAACAAGGTTCATATTCTTGCTGCCTTTTAGTTTTGATCAAAATATTAAAGGGTATTTCAGCCTGTACTAGTTATCTTAAATGATATGATGCACAGCAAAATGTATTGATCCACATGAATTGGTCAAAGATCAATTTTCCTTTTGAAAATAATATTTACCTTTTGAAAGGACCTCAGAAACTCATTGACTCTGAAAGTTAAAACTAATTTCCCCTTCACAATAGTGATTAGTTGGGTTCCTTGTACCTTGAGTAGTTTTAAATTAATCCAAAGTCTCTGAGAGGCTTTGAAATGTTGTTCCTCAAAGCATATCTATGATGCAAGTAGGTGCAGAAGATGGTTTTAGCACATTAGCAGATGGAGAGAACTGAGTCACAAGCCAGTTGGGTGATTTGGCAAAAACCACGGCATCTATAGTGATTACTGCAATCCCAGAATAGAGTTCTCAACTCCTACCTCCCATCTGTTCTTTAAAAATTCTTTAAGAGCCAATTATCTGTTCTTTTGTCAGAAGAGTCTGTTGATTCTATTAGTAGGGATATAGCTGGCCCCAGCAAAGTTTGCCTGAACTTCCCCATTCCTGCACTTCTTAATCCTCCATGTACCCACTCCTCTTGATTACCCTCTTCCCTTAAAACCACAATATTTTCATCAGCTATTCAAAGCCTTTACCTGTGACACAAAGAGAGTGGTACAGGTACTCAGGTGACAAAAGGAGATCCTTGATAAAGGACACATCTATTAACCATTTCATCTGTTCTAAATGCAGCTCTGGGTAGTTCACACTACTTTCTCATTCCAGCTTCACTACCAATTATTGGCGTGGGACCATATTTCATGACATACATGATGGATGCTACATAAACAAATTGATGATGGCAGTGCCAGTGGTAGCAAAGTAGAATGCTTACTGAATCAGAAACAAAATAACTGGCTTCTGGCTTTGGCTGTTGCTTCTAAATCAGTGTGACCCTGGTTAATACATATTTTTTTTCCCTCTGGACTTAGTTCCCTTACCTGGATATAGGCAGAGCAGAGTAGACTACATGAACAGTCAGACTGAGCTGACTCTAAAATTATAGGAGAATGTGATGGAAATTGTTCAATTAAGGTGGGCAAGATCAGTAGCTCTCTCAGTGGAGATCACATTTGCAAGAAGACTGCTTTTTAGTCCTTGCCCATGGAGGCGAATGTTCTCAACTCATAAATCACAGTCATGTCCATCCCCAGGGCATTTAAAATTTCTAATGTAAGCCTGCTGATTCAAGGGGCTCCCTGGGTATCTATATCTATATTTTTAAAAGATCCTGAGGTGTTTGTGATAGGCACTTCTAGATAGGTATTTTTAATTAAGAATTATTACTATACACTGAGGAATTCCAGAAAGTGGAGAAGATATTTGGCAGAGTCAGAGCTTTTCTGAGACTCCTTAACTCATGCCATCTCTTTGGTCTCAGTGTGATTCTGGACCTACACATTAGGCAAGTGGTTGGACTGGAGAGAGTTTGGAGACCTGGGAAAGTATTGCTTGTAAGACACGAGTTGAGTGCTGTCTATGAGGTCAGGCCTCATTTGCTTTGATTTCATCCAGATTGTTTTCCCTTGCCTCCAATTCATCCTGGATAGAATTTTAATCTTCCCCTAAAGATCACCCATTAAAGATGATGAAATAGTCTGGCTCCCAGATCCATTCAACCCCTCAAACTCTAAGATGAAATCGCAGAGGCATCACTAGTGTCTAATTTTGTCTTTGGAACTAACTAAGCATCCTGTGTGATGCACTAAGTCCAGGATGTTCTTTTTGTTTGTTTGTTTGTTTTGCCTAAAGTAATGGACAGTTGTTAAGGATGAATGATTTTGGGTCTCCAGGCCAGTATTAATCTGGTTGTCTGAATGTAAATACATCTGGTATTCAAAGATTCTCTCTCTCATCTACATCAAATAGCTACTTTAAACTGGGAATCCCCAAACCAAATATCTTTTGTGTAATTCTCCGGATTTCCAGGATGAAACCAAAGTTATAACATATGCTTTTCCTTACTCAACTATTTAGATCTTTCCTTTGTTGGTACCCAAGAAAACAGAATCTGTCACTTAAAAATGCCTGGACTTTCATTTTCAGTGATCTTGGGGAGGGAGTTGAGCCTGATTGAAAATGAGTCACTCACTAGTTTTAAAATTTTACTTCTTCCCTGATGTCTTGAATCTGAGAAAGAAAATTTACCTAGTAGTCTTGGTTTAAAATGAACAGAGAAACAGTAGTTAACTGCCTTTCTTTACAATGTTTTTTCTTTTTATTGATGCCTTTGTATTTTGGGGGCTCCCAATCAGGATGAGGAGGAAACACCTGCTGCTTTTTCAGAACTGGATTCTACCTATGGTTGGCTTTGTGATCTATCAAAGAAATAACCTGTCATTTCAGTACTTGTAGTTTAAGCCCACCAGTTACAAATGGAAGTCACAATTCATATGGCAGGCATTTTGTTAGGCTGTTAGGTAGCTCATTTTGCTGCTGTTTCCTATTTTTAACATTCTCTTTACATAAATAAAATGTAACACTGTGGAAAATGAAGCACCTTAAAAACACATGATGAGTGTACCAAAGAGCACTTACATTACTCATTTCAAGTGGTTGGTTGATGAGCGATCTTCACTAAATATTTCAGTGTTAGGAATATTACTAAGGTTATGAACTGAATAAGGAAGTAAAATTCCTCTAGGTCAAGGATCATCCTCCAGCATTAAATAGCTTTTAAATATCTATGGGGAACATAGAATCCCATAATGGTGTTTAAAGACAATACCAGTGACATTTTCCCTCCATATCTCCTTTGATTAAAATAATCATGAATTTCAGTTCTAGAAAGAACTTGAGAATAAGATGGGTATAACCTTTCCCTAGTTTACACAGTTGATTCTTAATAGACCCTGTCTAAAACCCTAATCTGTTATCTTTCAGTTTTGACATCCTCCCACAAAGCCAGGTAGCCCTAGATAAATGAGAAATCAGGTGTTTCCAGTCTTTATCAGAGCTAGCCCATTCCAATTTTATCAAATAAATTATTATTTCAGTATTCTAATTTTACTCTAGCTATTCCAAAGTGATTCAAGGTACAGCTCAAAAAAGGACCAATATAACTTATTTCATAAAATCTCAGTTGGTTAGAACATGTTACAAGGAACCCAGTTTGTGCATTGGAACCCCATACTATGCTAATTTTCTGTTTCCTGACCATAATAGACACCTGTAACTTGTGAAAATATGTGCCATTAGCCAAAGAGTGGCCATGTGCCTGCTTCTCCTCTATTTATCATTAGTAAATCATGTCCAATTGAAATCTCATTCTCAACTAACCATGAGTCAGTAGCAATATGTTGATTTATAAATGACATTCATGATAAAAAATTATGTAATTGCCTTTAGTTTTAGGACTGGGACTAAAATTCAGGTCTTTAATTCTCTGTCCAGGGAATTTTCTATCACAGTCTAAAACCTCCCAAGCACCCCTGAAGGAGTGAAACCGGCCAAGATATCTTGGTGCTGCAGATATTCCATTAAATGTGTCTTAACTTGCAGAACCCAACACAGCTAGTGAACTGTAGCAGCCCCTTTGTAAATCTCTGAAGTCCAAGGCCAGGTCTACTCAGTTTAAAAGGGAAAGAAAGGTTGGGACAGAAAGGAATGGGAGGGGAATGGGGAAAAGCATCAAGCACAACAGAACACCAGTGCTTTCCAACTCTCTGAGTCACATGGCGGGTTGTAAAATGACTTATAGCCCTGAAAATATTGGCAGAACATTCAGCATAGATCATGCATTTCAGGCACATGATGCAAAGGCTTTTTGGCTCATGTTTATAGGCTAGCAATTGATGAGGCTCTAGTGACATTCCAAATAATTCATTGTATTTTCTTTCTGTACTAAGTCCTTTGGACTGATTAAAGCAAAACTTCCGAAAGCAAGCCTTCCACTTGCTATATCACCTTTCTCTTTCTCACGTGGCTAATGTGACCCTATGTTCTTGCATGGAGTTTTACAGAACATTTTGCAAACCCACACAATCTTCATTCCCTGGACTCTTCTCAAAGTAAGCACGCTTGCCCAGTGTGCTCAAATTGGCCAGGGTGCGGTTCAGTCAAAGCTCTCAGCTGACTTGAGGTTTGACACTGTGGTAAACCACAGAATCAGCCATGCCCTCTGATTTGACCAATAAGCCAGCCAAAAGAGTAATCATATTAGGGGTGGTTCAACTATAAAGGCAGAGGTTTTCTTGATCACATGGAAAATCCAAAACTTCATTCTCTAGTTGGAATTCTGCATTTTTATTTCTAACACTAGAAGCCTGGTGCACGAAATTCGTGCACGGCGGGGGGTTGTCCCTCAGCCCAGCCTGTACCCTCTCCAATCTGAGACCCCTAGAGGGATGTCCGACTGCCCGTTTAGGCCCGATCCTACTGGGATCGGGCCTAAATGGACAGTCGGACATCCCTCTCACAATCCAGGACTGCTGACTCCCAACTGCTTGCCTGCCTGCCTTCCTGATTGCCCCTAACCACTTCTGCCTGCCAGCCTGATCACCCCCTAGCCACTCAGCTGCCAGCCTGGTTGATGCTTAACTGCTCCCCTGCCAGCCTGTTTGCCCCCAACTTCCCTCCTCTGCCAGCCTGGTTACCCCTAACTGCCCTCTCCTGCAGGGTTGATCACCTCCAACTGCCCTCCCTTGCAGGCCGGGTGCCTCCCAACTGCCCTCTCCTGCTGGCCATCTTGTGGTGGCCATCTTGTGTCCACATGGGGGCAGGATCTTTGACCACCTGGGGACAGCCATATTGTGTGTTGGAGTGATGGTCAATCTGCATATTACTCTTTTATTAGATAGGATAGACGCCTGGTGCACGGGTGGGGGCCAGCTGGTTTGCCCTGAAGGGTGTCCCGGATCAGGGTGGGGTTCCCTTGGGGTGTGGGGCGGCCTGAGCGAGGGGCCTGTGGTGGTTTGCAGGCCGGCCATGCCCCCTGGCAACCCAAGCGGAGGCCCTGGTATCTGGAATTTATTTTCCTTCTACAATTGAAACTTTGTAGCCTGGAGCGGAGCCAAGCCTGCTGCTCCCTCCGGGGTGACAGCCATCTCTGTGGCAGTTAATTCACCTTCTACAATTGAAACTTTGTAGCCTTAAGTGGGTGAGCCCGGCCAGGGTGTGCAGAAAGTTTTGCTTCCCCTGTTGCCGCCGGCAACCCTGGCCTGCTCTCTCAAGCTCCATTCTGCCGCCATTTGTTTGAATTTGTTTACCTTCTATAATTGAAACTTTGTAGCTTTAGTGGAGGTTTAGGCCTGCAACGGCTGGCAGAAACCTTGGCTTGCTCTGTTACCTGGGAAACCTTGCTCTCTGTGGCTGTAGCCATCTTGGATGGGGTTAATTTGCATACTCGCCCTGATTGGCTGGTGGGCGTGACTTGGCTGGTGGGCTGGCTTATGTAGCGGAGTGATGGTTAATTTGCATATTACCATTTTATTAGAGAGGATTATTCTTAGAAAGAAAGTAATGGAATAGTGACATAAAATACACATATTTAAAGGATAATCATAAAATATTTCCATTTTTAATACAAGGGTAAAGGTATCCTCATCAGTAATTATTAATTTAAATAAAACATGTATTAAGAAAAGAGAAGTTAGATATGCTTATCTGACTATTTTACGCATTATCTGTTTATGACTTCTGTGCTGCTAACTGATTGGATGCTGGCTAGGGTAGGTAGGTAATTCTAGTCAAATCTAGTAGAGTAGCTCTTTAGAGAAAGAACAATTTTGTAAATTTTCCTAAGCACTTATGTTTGTTCCCTGGCTTACTTACCATAACTTACATAATGAATCAGTGAATTATTATTATTACTACTACTCTGAAGAATCTTAGAGGTCATTTTACTCAGTCCATAGGAGGTAAACCCACTGAAACTAATTTCAACAATTTCTATCCTTTTGGCCAAAACTTTGTAGCCACCAAACTTCTCTTTGACCAGAACCTTTGATTTCATTAATTTCTAGTTAACCACAAGAAAAATGCTAACTATATAGAGCCTTAAGCTAATTTGTTTTAGTTATGAGAGCGATTATTTGTAAATCTTCTAAACAACCTCTTAATTTTATCCCTCTCTGAAGTGTTCCGACCTTTATCATTTATATGATTAAATATATTATTAATTTTAGAAGTTAAAGGTTTTCTTTGTAAGGCTGACTTGTGTATCTGTGTGTGTGAAAATATCGAAGACATTGCTTCCTTACTTTGTTTGTCTTTAGGCAGTAAGGAATTTGATCACATTCTATAAAAATATTAAAGGCTTAGAGGTTTATTAGCAGACTATTTGAGAAAAGACATTTATTCCTATTTTATTCAGAAAGTGGATTTTTTTTTCAGTAAAATATTCCAAGTTGTTGTTTAAGTTCAATGTTTAGTTCTGGTGATAAGATTAGCAATGAAATCCACTTTGTGACAATTAGCCTCCTTTCCTCCCCACTCTCCCAAAATAAATAGAGAATTTAGATTGAAATGCATCCTGAGAGACAGAAGACAGTGGGCCCAAGGTAAAAGCAATTTGAGCCTTCATCTCTGGCTTGCTCCCTTAGCTGTTCATTCATTTTGTGGTTTGAATGGAGAGTACATTTCCTAGATTTGCAAAATATATGGAAAATAATTCTACTTCCAGTTCATTGTCCTCTTGGCTATTTTTCTCATTTTGAAGCTACATGGAACTATTTGGGCCTTCCTAGTACACTTAACATTGCTTTAAAACAAATTTAAGTTTCCTTACAAGACTGAAATTCCAATTCTCCATCCAATAGAGCATGGCACTATTAGAGATCTACCAGGTGTTTCAATCTGCACACATTTATATGACTCTTCTTTTAGTTAGAATTAATAAAAAATGGAATTAAAGATTTATGGTTATGGTGTGATGATACAAATGCTGGTGTAAGAGCAGCTTTATGACTACTTGGCAAAGATGCATTTGAGTTCCAAAATATTTTTAAATGTAAATGTATATTCCCTCTTTGTGTTTCTCTTTGATATGCACAGTCTCATGTTTTAGAGGCAATTCTAAATCCCCCAAACTACATCAGTCAGGAAAAGGCAGGAAAAGTTATCTGTAAATTATCCGCCTATGCTTTATCCATTTTGTGGCTCATTTGTGACAAGTTGACAAAAACAAAACACCAGCTCCCTGGTGCCATCACAGATACTTTTGTGATGCCTGCCTGTGTTTTATAAATGGATGTGTGCTCACCAAGTGTCAATCAATCAAAAAACAGTTGAACATCATGTTAGGAAATAAAACTGTCTTATCTTCCTCCAGTTTTGGGGAGAAAGAAAATCACTGCCCAAATCCAAACATTTTCATTAATTTTGAAAATCTCATTACCAAATCTAAAATTCAGTATACAGTAGACACTCAGTAAAATATTTGTGAAATGGAAATGAATTTACCTAAATATAAAGGATTTTCAAGTCACAGTACCTGCGGCTTTTTAATATTACTTTAGGCAATTCAGTTCTATTTTTTTTAAATTATTTATTTCAGAGAGAGGAAGGGAGAAGGACAGAGAGATAGAAATATCAATGATGAGAATGTATAATCAATTGGCTGCCTCCTGCTTGGCCCCTACTAGGAATGGAACCTGCAACCTGGGCATGTACCCTGACCAGGAATTGAATCCTGACCTTTTGGTTCATAGGCTGACTCTCAACCACTGAGCCACACCAGGCAAGCCAGTTCTATTTTTAAAAAGTGATTGAGTATCAACTTTGTGCATGAACCTGTAGTGGCTTTTGAACAGACATGAGTAAGAATGTGAGTGTCTGCATTTAAGGAGCCCAGACTTGAAACCAGGTTTCAGCGACTTTGTAAAACTGTGCAAGGTCAGCAAAGCCTCGGGAAATTCAGGGAAAACCCATGTACACAAAACCCATGTCACAGTGGGTGCAGCCGCCACTTCCAGGAATTAAGAAACCAGATGCTTAAGCCAAACTGATATTAAGACAATGCAAATTTAGAAGCTAAGTTTGTTTTTTGTTTGAAAGAGGGAATAGAGCACAGATGGGCCATTCCTTAGATTTATAATGCAGTAAGTTTGACATTTAAAAGGTTAGAGAAAGAATGTTTTGAAGAGAAACCAAGTGCAGTTTAAATGATCCTCATTCACTATGTGCTTTCCTGGGCCAAATTTTAAGGAGTAGGGTCTGTTTTCCCCTTACATGTGCATGTTTTTTGGTGTGCAGTGTAGGTTTGGGCTATCAAAGTTCTTTGTGCTTCCTTATTAAATACTACCAACCCGACTGGAGACACACTACAAATTTTACAGCACCATCCTCTCATTTCCTCAGCTGTTACTCCCCTTCTCTGCTCTCCCTGTCAAAATAACAATTATTTTAAGTGGTTTTCTCTCCATTTTCTTCCATTCCGCCTGGAAACTTTTTTTTAAGATTTGGGTTGAACCACTATGGAGAGGCTGGAGACTGGGACTATCTCTCATAGGATTCAGCAGGGAAATTAACATCAAATTTGGTTGTGAACAATGAAGAGATAAGGGAGTTCTAATAGCTAAAATGTTGGCTGAACTTCTTGAAGCTAAGAGATTACTCTTCTCTATTTTCCCCATTTATCCTGGTCTGGCTGCTGCTCTGGTCTCTTTAAGACCCATTTCTCTTCCTCCATTGTATCTTCCTAGACCTTTCTCACCCTGAATCAGTCATTCTGTATCCAAATTCTGGATTTACCCCTTAAAGATTGTGTGACTTTGGACAGATTACTTCACTTCTTTGTGCTTCAGTTTGCTTATCTGTAAAATAAGCAAATATAATAAAGTAATAATAGTACCTATTTTATAGGTACATTTAAATAAGTGACTTGATAATGAGTGCTTCAAAATGCCACATAGTAAGTCCTACCATTTTGTTCTTGTTAGTTTATTTATTAAACTCTGTGTAAAATCCTTTGAGAAGAAGGATCTGTGTCTAAAAAACTATTTGAAAATCGCTGTTCAAATGTTGTCCCCTCCTTTGTATTATGTGTCAATTAAATATATTGATTTTTCTCTCTCTCAGACTATTAGGTTTGTCTCCTCTTCCTCTATCCATCATCTGAACGAAGGCTTTTCCCAAAGGTCTGCACCCAGATTGCATGCTTCCTTTTCTACTTTGGGATTTTATTTGTTTCCATGGCTACAAATAGCATCACCATGCACGCAACTTCCATTTTTCTGTTTTTATCCAAATCTTTTCTTTAAAAAATACTATAAGCAAAAATCCTTTTAATCCTCTCAATTATAAGAATACTAAGGAGAATGACAGCTGGACATGTTACATGCTGTGGTCATCCAAAGGACTTCAGAGACGGACCAGGCTCCTATGAACAAGTTCTAAAAATAGATTTTGGTAATTGACTCCCTATGAATGCCAATTGAGAAAATTACCTTTAAATGAAGGCTTACTATGCAGAATCCTAGATCTTCAAATCATAAACCAGCTTTCTCTTTCCTGGAGCCCCCCTCTTGGGATGCATGAATTACTCTGCATTTTCCTGATGACAGAGTTGCCAGTGTCCATTAGACCCCATCACATCAACTGATAATAACTGTTAAGAATATAATAGCACATTTGTGCAGGAGGTCAGCACCAAGGCAGACAAAGAAAGGGGGCAGAGATTAAACAATTCAGAAAACAGAAAAAAATTAAAAAACATGTCACAGGTGGTTTGGCAGCAAAGAGCATAGTGATAATCTTTTCACCCTTTTATGGCATGCCTTCTATTTTCTCCTTTGCACGCCTACCAGCTTCAAAGCTAATGTTTCTTCTACTGTCAACTTCCCATAGTTTTATAGTTCTGATGGGCACACTTAATGATGTCAACTGGAATTCAGAAACAGAATAATATGACTTTATCTACTACCAGTAAACGTCAGAGATTGCTAATATGTATTAAGTACATATTTGGAGCCAAGCACTGTGCTAAGTGCTTTTAGTGAATCATCTCATTTAATCCTCTTAGTAACTCCAGAGGGATTTTACAGGTAAGAAACTTGAATCTCAGAGAAGTTAACACATTGTGAACCAGTAGTTTTATTGCCAGCTTTACCCAGTGGCCAGATAAGTTTCTATTGAATGAGTACAAAAAATGTTTTACATAAATGTTAAAGGCACGCTTTAAAATTAAATACCCATTGCATTTTGAAGTTATTTATTACATGTTCTTACAAGCTAATCTCTTTTTAAAGAATTCTCCTGATTGTTTACAAGCCTTAGAACAGAAAACAAGAGAATTCTTGTGATCCGTTTAAGAGACTATGACAAGCTCATGTCACAGTTTATAAAGGGGCAGTGCCAAAATTTCAATTCAAATCTCATCCAAAGCCATTGTTCTTAATGACTTCTCTATGCTGTTTTTGGCCAGTTGGGGCTACTATGATGTAATGCCACATACTGTGTGTCTTATGAACAGCACAAATGTATTGCTCACAGTTTTGGGGTCTGGAAGTCCAAGATCAGGGTGCTGGCCTGGTTGGATTCTGGTGAGAGCCCTCTTCCCAGTGCAGACTGCCAACTTCTCACTGTATTCTCACACTGTGAAGGAGGCGAGGGAGGTCTTTGTTTTTGTTTTTTAATAAGGGCACTGATCCCATTAATGAGGGATCTACTCTCCAAGGGCTCCACCTCTACATACTATCACTTTGGGGTTGAAAATTTCAACATATGAATTTGTGGGATACAAATATGCAGACGATATAAACTATTCTTCAAATTTTATATTAGTTAATTATTTTCATCCAATACACCAGTCAGCTTAAAAATCAATCCCAGAAGTGGGCATGGGGAAGGAAGAGAAGCAAAATGCTGAATTGTGCACAAATTAGAAAATCAGCCCTGATTTTCAAAAGTTGTCAAAAGTTGACAAAATCATACAGATTGTTCATCATGCCTAAAATCTTTAGCTTCAGTTGAGTTCATCTAAATAGTGTGCTCTGGATATCTGTATACATTCACAACAGTTTGCACAGATATGGGTACCCTCCCAACCAAATGTGTATGTACTGTGACTCTGTAACTGGGATCAGTGGCCCCTGACCAACGTGCTGTCAGGTCAGAGACCCCAGCTGCTTCCCATATCACAACTGCATGACACAAGGCATTTGCTGCAGTGTTTGGGTTTCACATTTCAGTATTGATTATCACAGCTGTCCAACATGAGTCACAGCCATTTTACATAACCCATTGCCAAGTCCCTAAAGAACTGCAGTAAAAGTTTAAAAAGCCCCTCTGAAAGGATGATGAGTGACAATCTATAAAGGATCTTTCATGAGGAGAGACTGAGACCACATGTAATAGATATGTTCATATTTTATTCATGCCTTTCTGAGATTCCAAAACACCATCACTGGGCATATCAGCATCTCACACTAAATATTCAGGTGGAATATGAGATTTGAAATAAAATGCTGTAGAAGTGTTCCATTCATTAGGACTCCAATCCTCTCAGGACTCAACACTTCTATCAGTTTAAGAGAAAGTATTATTCAAAAAGCTTTTTAGTCCAGGCACCAAGGGGTACCCTTTCACCAGAGAGCACTGTATTGATAAATGATATCCCCTTTGCATACAAGGTGCCTCCTTAAACTAGGTTCATTAAAATAAAAGGCTCATAACTGGGTGTCATTGAGAAGTGATATTTATGTGTTAATCTTAGACAACATTTTCTTTTTGAATACACAAGGGATTATTTAAGAGAAAATATTTACTAGGACAATATGTTGCTCAATCTATAGTCAAGTGTGTCTGAGTCATTAGAACAAGCACTTGAGAAAATTGAAAAACATTGAGCTTTGTGGTAGGAGGCCTAGGGATCAGAGCACTTGAAATGTGATTTTTGTTAATTTTGTGCCACTTAATTGCATTAATTTGTCCAATCTTACCATTGACTTGGAATCAACTATAAGGATTTTTGAAAGGACTATATATCACACACTAGTCCTTTAAAGTTAATTATAATTACTATGTAATATCAAAAGGTTATTATCCAAAACGTCCTCTTGTTCATTAGAGTTGATTTGTCTATGTCACACTTGTGCCTACATGGAAAGGATTTGGGAGTGTGGCTTATTATCATTACTCAACTAGAGGTCCGGTGCACGGATTCATGCACATTGAAAGTAAATTAATTAGAAGGTGGCAGGTAGGGTGTGACTGTGAAAGATGGGCCAGACACGCCCTGGAGCCAATCTCCCGTGGTTCCTCTGTGGCTGGCTGAACCTGGGGTGGTGCCAGGGCTCTAAGGGTGTCTGCGGAGAGAGCAGGGTCCCTCCAGCAGGTGGGGTCCCTCGGCCTGGTCTGTGGGGATGGGGCCAAAACTGACAGTCGGACATCCACAGCAGGGACAGGTGTACTGCTTCAGTTTACTTTCTAGGAGCTTTTGATATAAGACAAAAAGAAATTATACCCTCAAGGCTTATTTTTAAATATTCCCATTGTTCAGAATGGCATTTGCAGATGCACCATCATTCAGAGTTCAATATGGACAACTACAGTTCACTGCATTTCCACATGCAACCTGTCTAACTTATTAGGTCCCTCCTTTTCTTAGACTGAATCATCTATCTCCTTCCAACATTTAAGTTACTAGAAGCATGTCTCTTTCTATCCTTGGTTAACACACTTAAGAAACTCAGATTTGGTTTGAGGGTAGAAGAGGGATTCAGTTTTATATTCTTCTAACCCAGTGGTCGGCAAACTCATTAGTCAACAGAGCCAAATATCAACAATACTACGATTGAAATTTCTTGTGAGAGCCAAATTTTTTAAATTTTAGCTTCTTCTAACACCACTTCTTCAAAATAGACTCGCCCAGGCTGTGGTATTTTGTGGAAGAGCCACACTCAAGGGGCCAAAGAGCCGCATGTGGCTCGCAAGCCGCAGTTTGCCGACCACGGTTCTAACCTAAAGAGAGGATGCTCTGGGGTAATCAAACAGGTGACCACAACATGGTCAGGATTTTGACATAGCTTTGGTGTTTTGGTAGTAGTGGATGTCTGAGAGGAGTTGGTCTCTTGTGTGAGCTTTGAGGAATGGCTGTATTTCAGCGGGCTGTGGAGGAGGAAGTACAGGGGAAGAATCTGAGAGAAGTCAGAGAGGTAGCTCAGGAAGAGGATATCTACACTCTCAGTGAGGCTGAACCCTTATGTCTGCATCTTGTGCAACCCTCACACATTTCAAACCTATACTTCAGCCTAAAGAGAGGAAAAGACGGGAAATGTTCAACAAGAGGAAGAAAGGACAATGAGACCATGGTTTATATCCCCTTTAAGAACTGGGTAAAGCCCTACCTGGTTTGGCTTAGTGGATAGAATGTTGGCCTCTGGGCCAAAGGGTCCTGGGTTTGATTCTGGTCAAGGGCACATACCTTGGTTGTAGGCTCCTCCCTGGCCTGGACCCTGGTCGGGGGTCGTGCAGGAAGCAACCAATCGATGTTTCTCTCTGTCTTTCTCTCTCTCTTCTACTCTCCCTAAAAGTCAATAGAAAAATATCTTCAGGTGAGGAATAACAAAACAAAACAAGACCCAAGTAAAGAGTAAACCAACAAATGCACGCACACATGGGTGTGCTGAGCAGGAGCCCACACCAGAGAACTTCAAACTCTTATTTAAAACTGGAAGTTGTGAAGTATCCCAAGAGGACTTAAACTGTGTCCTCTAGCCTCCCATTTGCTTTGTACACAGAACTGTCAGATGCTATTGGGACACCTACACTCTTTGCAGTAGCAACTAGGTCTCCTGCTGCACAGATTGCTGCCCACCCACCACAGCAAAGCAGACTCAAGCCTCATGCACACAATGTTCCCTGGAAGGACACTGAGCCACATGTGCAAATTTGAGACAAATGCACAGAGTGGGAGGACTACCCTGTAATGATAATCTAAACCCTCCCAAAAATAAAAATTAACTTTCTTCCTCTTTCAAAGTGAACTTTACAATATAGACTTGAATTTGGTATTGCTAATTTTTGTACAGATAGAAGTTGGAATCCTTTCTCAAATTCCAAAAATCCTTATTTTTTCACCAAGCTCAATCCCATTAGCTTCAGTATCCATGATACCAAAATGGAGCAGTAATGATAGTTTTCAGTAACTACTTTCAGCATGTCATTATTAAATCTCTCAGCCATTCCAGTTATCATCATAGTGAAATTGTTCATTTATTGCATATCCTTGCCCTGATCTATTCCCTGCACAACTCTTCCAAATCAGGACTCAATTATCTGGTGAATTGTGTGCTCCCTATAACCCCCTTTCTGTGTCAGGTTGTTAGCTTTTGATTCTCTGATCCTCAGATTTTTCTTAGATTGCCTTTAAGCATCTTTTGCAAACACTGAAATTATATGGGTAATTGTGTGTGAATGTGAATTTGATGACCCTTTACCTGCAATCATAGTTAGAGTTTAAAGGTAGAGGCTGTTTTCTTTTTCTCTCTCCATATTATATGATTGAGTACATGTAGGCTTGAACCTAAACTCACAGTATCTGTTCAATGGATGCCCATCTGCCTAGACTGCCACAGACATCTCCAACTTGGTGAGGAGGTCCATGGTTTTTATCAGTTTAAGAACTAATGACCTAGTGTGTCACTATTTCCAGATCCTTTGCCCTATACACTAGCATGTCTGAAAACTATCCTGTCTGTCCAATGCCAAAGCCAGAGGTACTGGCCACTTCCATTACGCTGTCTGGGGGAAATCTTCAAGATATCAAAGGAGGGCAACTAGTCCACCCTCTGAAATCTATTCTGCCTAGAAGATTTTATTGCCTCCTCCAGGGAAAGAGATTGATTTCCTCTAGTTGTCCCAGAGTTCTGAGAATTAAGGGTCCAGAGAATTCCTTAAAAAAATGACTTGGTACTCAACACTCTTCCAGTAAAAGTTCTACAATTCTTAAGCAAAGCTGTAGCGTTCTTTACTTCCTACCTCATGACTCTTGAGTCTCATAATTTAATTGGAAATCTACAGTGCCCTTGTTTTGAGCAGTCTTGAATTGCTGTTCCCTTTTATAGGAGACAAAATCCTCTTCCTCTTCCCCAGGTATCTGCTTCCCTTCCCTCATTTTGGTCTAATCTGCTTAACAACATTTCCCCTAATTTAGCCCCTTCCAATGGAAACCTCTGATTAGATGACAAGGTAAGCTCTGTCTTATTTTTAGGGAAACTGCAGTCAGTTAAATAACACAGAACAAGAAAAGGAAGCCAGCCACCTACATTTGCTTATTAGGGCTTGAGTTTTATAAAGAAATAAGGTTCTATTCTCCTCTAAAAAGATGACCCTTTACCTGCAATCATAGTTAGAGTTTAAAGGTAGAGGCTGTTTTCTTTTTCTCTCTCCATATTATATGATTGAGTACATGTAGGCTTGAACCTAAACTCACAGTATCTGTTCAATGGATGCCCATCTGCCTAGACTGCCACAGACATCTCCAACTCACTTCATATACAACTCATCATTTTTTCCATAGAAAATAAGCTTTTCCTCCTATATTAGCTATATCACTTAGTAGCACTGTACTCAGCAACCTAGGCTAGAAAATCTGCAGATTTCTCTTGGGTCTTCCTTCTTTTTAGAGTTCTACATACAATCAATATCCTTCTTATTCCAATATTAACCCCCAAATATTTCTCAAACCTATCCTCTCTTTTCTGCCTCAATTACTATTGCTGATTTCTGGCTTTTGTCGTCTCTAACCTGAAATTATGTATCTGGGTTCTAATTACTTCTCAAATCAATAATAATCCTATATAATAAAAGGCCAGGGGACCATAAGCATATGACCGGATCAACTGATCAACCAGTCACCATGAGGTGCATTGACCACCTCTCAGTCCCTTTGCTCCGGCCCGCGAGCAGCAGCTCATGGTGGTGTGCAGGGTCGCTTGTGGCTCTCCGTAGTGGGCGGCAGGCAGGGCAGCAAGCAGTGGCGAGCTATGTGCACACGATTTTGTGTGCTGGGCCTCTAGTAATAATCTTACCTTATAATAGAGAAACATGCAAATTGACCGCACCTCCGCTATGCCCCCGATTGGGCCAGCGGAGGCTGAGGGCGGGACTCCGGGTGGCCTGTCAACCGTTGATAAAATTAAGATGGCGGTGCCCAGTGGCCGCGCCCATGCCGCTGCTCCCCGGGGTGCCTGGGGCGATCGGCACTCCGGGGGGGCGTGGCCGGGCCCATGCCGCCACTCCCCGGGGTGCCTGGGGCGATCGGCACCCCGGGGGGCGTGGCCGGGCCCATGGCGCCACTCCCCGGGGTGCCTGGGGCGATCGGCACCCCGGGGGGCGTGGCCGGGCCCATTCCGCCACTCCCGGGGGTGCCTGGGGCGATCATGCCGCCACTCCCCGGGGTGCCTGGGGCGATCGGCACCCCGGGGGGGCGTGGCCGGGCCCATGGCGCAGCTCCCCTGGGTGCCTGGGGCGATCGGCACCCCGGGGGGCGTGGCCGGGCCCATGGCGCCGCTCCCCGGGGTGCCTGGGGCGATCGGCACGGGGGGGGGGGTGGGGGGGGGGCGTGACCGGGCTGGGAGGTGCTGGGGACCCCATGCTACCATCCCCTCCCAGAAGCAGCCCCCGGTGTCAGGCTGGGAGGTGTCTGTCCCCCACACCGCCATCCCCTCCCAGAGGCAGCCCGGGGTGTCCAGCTGGGAGGCGCCCGTGAACCCACACCGCCAACCCCTCCCAGAGGCAGCCCGGGGTGTCCGGCTGGGAGGCATCCGCGACCCCACACTGCCAATCGCTCCCAGAGGCAGCCCGGGGTGTCTGTATGGCAGGCGCCCGAGCTCCCACGCCGCCAACCCCTCCCAGAGGCAGCCCGGGGTGTCTGGATGGGAGGCATCCGCGACCCCACACTGCCATCCCCTCCCAGAGGCAGCCCGGGGTGTCTGGATAGGAGGCGCCCAGGACCCCACGCCGCCATCCCCTCCCAGAGGCAGCCCGGGGTGTCTGGATAGGAGGCGCCCGAGACCCCACGCCGCCAACCCCTCCCAGAGGCAGCCCTAGGTGTCTGGCTGGGAGGCGCCCAGGACCCCACACTGCCATCCCCTCCCAGAGGCAGCCCGGGGTGTCTGGCTGGGAGGCCCCCGTGACCCCACGCCGCCAACCCCTCCCAGAGGCAGCCCGGGGTGTCCAGCTGGGAGGCGCCCGTGAACCCACACCGCCAACCCCTCCCAGAGGCAGCCCGGGGTGTCCGGCTGGGAGGCATCCGCGACCCCACACTGCCAACCGCTCCCAGAGGCCGCACGGGGTGTCTGTATGGCAGGCGCCCGAGCTCCCACGCCGCCAACCCCTCCCAGAGGCAGCCTGGGGTGTCTGGATGGGAGGCATCCGCGCCCCCACGCCGCCATCCCCTCCCAGAGGCAGCCCGGGGTGTCTGGATAGGAGGCGCCCAGGACCCCACACTGCCATCCCCTCCCAGAGGCAGCCCGGGGTGTCTGGATAGGAGGCGCCCAGGACCCCACACTGCCATCCCCTCCCAGAGGCAGCCCGGGGTGTCCGGCTGGGATGCACCCGCGACCCCACGCCGCCAACCCCTCCCAGAGGCAGCCCGGGGTGTCTGGATTGGAGGTGCCCGCGACCCCACACTGCCATCCCCTCCCAGAGGCAGCCCGGGGTGTCTGGATAGGAGGCGCCCAGGACCCCAAGCCGCCATCCCCTCCCAGAGGCAGCCCGGGGTGTCTGGATAGGAGGCGCCCAGGACCCCACGCCGCCAACCCCTCCCAGAGGCAGCCCGGGGTGTCTGGATAGGAGGCGCCCAGGACCCCACACTGCCATCCCCTCCCAGAGGCAGCCCGGGGTGTCCGGCTGGGAGGCCCCCGTGACCCCACGCCGCCAACCCCTCCCAGCGGCAGCCCGGGGTGTCCGGCTGGGAGGCGCCCGTGACCCCATGCCGCCAACCCCCAGAGGCAGCCTGGGGTGTCTGGATGGGAGGCGCCCTCAACCCCACGCTGCCATCCCCTCCGAGAGGCGGCCGGGGGTGTCTGGATGGGAGGCGCCCGAGACCCCATGCCGCCAACCCCTCCCAGAGGCAGCCCTAGGTGTCTGGCTGGGAGGCACCCGCGCCCCCAGGGAGCGAGTCAAGTACTGATGATTCTACCAAAGGTAAAGTTTAGAGAAAGAGACGATAGGAAAGGAATAGAAGGAGAAAAGTAAGAAAGGACAAAAGATGAAACATCAAGAAAAAGAAAGAGAAGAAAAAAAGGAAGAAACAACCACAGGATATCACCTTTCCAAGTCTCATGAAATTCCTGTTTAAGGAGTTTATTTTATGACTCTTTTAGTTTGGGTTTACATTTTTACTGTTTTGTCAAGACCACAGCAGGTACACTGTCCAATATGTTTTTTTTTAAATAAATTTTATTGATTTTTTTACAGAGAGGAAGGGAAAAGGATAGAGGCTAGAAACATCTATGAGAGAGAAACATCGATCAGCTGCCTCCTGCAGTATGTGCCCCCAACCAAGGTACATGCCCTTGACTGGAATCGAACCCGGGACCCTGAGTCTGCAGGCCAACACTCCATCCACTGAGCCAAACCAGTTAGAGCTGTCCAATATGTTAAAGAAAAAACCCTATCTAATAAAGAGAGAATATGCAGGGGAGGGCATTTGGGGGTGACCGGGCTGTCAGGGGAGACCAGTTGGAGATGATCTGGCTGGCAGGGGAGCAGTTAGGCGTCGATCAGGCTGGCAGGGGAGTGGTTAGGGCAGTGATGGCGAACCTACGACACGCGTGTCAGCACTGACACGCGTAGCCATTTCTGATGACACGCGGCAGCATGCCGAGGATGAAACATTTGCTGCTCCTGAGGATGAAACATTTGCGACTAGAGTCTTGGAGTTAGTTTTTTCCTCAAAGTGACACACTACCCGAGTTATGCTCAGCTTTTTGGCGAAGTTTGACACACCAAGCTCAAAAGGTTGCCCATCACTGGGTTAGGGGGTGATCAGGCTGGCAGGCAGAAGTGGTTAAGGGCAATCAGGCAGGCAGGCGAGCAGTTGGGAGCCAGCAGTCCCAGATTGTGAAAGGGATGTCTGACTGCCTCTTTAGGCCCGATCCCTGTCGGGCCTAAAGAGGCAGTCAGACATCCCCCGAGGGGTCCCAGATTGGAGACTGTGCAGGTTGGGCTGAGGGACACCCTCCTCCAGTGCACGAATTTCGTGCACCGGGCCTCTAGTAATTAATAATAATAATAAATAGTAATGATGGCTAATGCTTAATGGGTGCTTGTCACAAGTTTTAGATTATGCTGAAGTGCATTATATGTCTTATCTCTTATAAAACTCACTATAACCCTACAGGTTAGGTATTTGCCATCATCTCCAGTTGACAGATGGAAAAACTGAGGCTTTCAGAGATCAAGGAACTTGCTCAAAGTCACATATTTAGAATGCAGTGGCAACAAAATAATAATTAAGGTCAGTCTGTCTTCAGAGAATGAGCTTTTATCACAGAGTCTATGATTTCTCTGAAGTCATAGTTTCTTGGTCTGTCCCCTTAAAATATAAATAAAATATAAATATGACAAGTCTATAACTAACATCATATTCACTGATGAAAAGCTGGAAGCTTTTCCTCTAAGATCAGGAACAAGACAAGGATGGCTACTCTGTCCACTTTTAATCAACATAGTATTGAAAGTTCTAGTCAGCACAATTAGGCAAGAAAAAGAAATAAAAGTCATCCAAATCAGAAAGGAAAAACTAAAACTGTCACTAGTTCAAAATGGCATAATATTATATATAGAAAACCCTAAAGACTCTACCAACCCTCCCCCCCACACAAAACTGTTAGAACTAATAAACAAATTCAGTAAAGTTGCAGTATACAAAACCAATATACATAAATATGTTGCATTTATATTCACTAATAATGTATACTGAATACTATAAGACATTGATGAAAAAAATTAAAGAAGACACAAATAATTGGATATTCTGTGTTCATGAAATGGAAGAATTAACGGTGTTAATAACCAAGCAAGCTACAGATTCAAAGCAATCTTTATCAAAATTCCAATAGCATTTTTAACAGAAATAGAACAATTCTAAAATTTGTATGAAAACACAAGACCCCAAATAATCAAAGCAATCTTGATTAAGAAGAACAAAGCTGGAGGCATCATGCAACATGATTTCAAACTATATTACAAAGTTATAGTAATCAAAACAATATAGTATTTAAATAAAAATAGACACACAGATCAATGGAACAGAATGAGAGCCCACATACAAATATACATGAATACCAGGTGTACCAGTAACTAATGTGGATTTTTTTCAATAGATGGAGTTACACATATGTTGATACATATGCGATTTGATATGTATGCTACTTTGTTATATTGACAGCAGGTTTAAAAACTTCATGTGTCAAATTTTCTGAAGGTGTTAACATCATAGATATTTTTACACTTAAAAATGTCAAATTTTGTGCCAAAAAAAAGAGCATTTGCAGGAAGTTTTAATTCATTACTTTATTTTGAAGAAAAGTGCTGCTGAGGGTTATCATATACTTCAGGAAGCTAATGGTGAACATGCACCATCTCAAGATACTTGTGAATGCTGGCTTAAATGCTTTAAAAGAGATGATTTCGATGTGAAAGACAAAGAACATCCAGGTCAACTGAAAAAGTTTGAAGACCAACAATTACAAGAATTATTGGATGAAGATGCGTGTCAAACTCAAAAACATTTGCAAAAAGATGAAACATTGCTAAGCAAACCATTTCCGATCCTTTACAAGCAATGGGAAAGATTTTAAAGGAAGGGAAATGGGTGCCACATCAACTGAAGGAAAGACAAATGGAAAACCAAAAAGTCATCAGTAAAATGTTGCTTCAATGGCACGAAAGAAAGTCTTTTTTTGCATTGAATTGTGACTGGCGATGAAAAGTGGATTTATTTTGAGAATCCCAAATGCACAAAATCATGGGTTGATCCAGGACAACCATCAACATTGACTGCAAGGCCAAATCGCTTTGGAAAGAAGACAATGCTCTGCATTGGTGGGATCAGGAAGGTGTGGTGTATTATAAACTTTTAAAACCAGGTGAAACCATTAATACTGATCACTACTGACAACAAATAATATATTTGAACCACACTTTGATCATAAAACGACCAGAATGGGCCAGAAGACACGGCAAAGTAATTTTGCTTCATGATAACACACCATCACACACTTCAAAACCAGTTAAAGACACGTTAAAAGATCTTGCTGGGAAGTATTAACCCACCTGCCATATTCACCAGACCTTGCTCCTTCAGATTACTACTTGTTCTGATCGATGGCATAAGCACTTTCTGAGCAGCACTTCAAAACGTACAAAAAAGAGGAAAATTTGATCTCTGAATGGTTTGCCTCAAAACAAGAAAAGTTCTATTGGGTCAGTATCTACAAATTACCTGAAAGATGGGGGAAATGTGTAGCTAGTGATGGACATTACTTTGAGTAAATCACTTTTGATGTTTCTCTTGAAATTATTGTGTTTTCTTTGATTAAAAAATCCGCCATTATTAACTGGTACACATGGTATGTAATAAATTTAATTGTAACAAAGGATCCAAGAATATACAGTGGGGAAATAAATGATGTTGGCAAAACTGGATGGATACATGCAAATGAATGAAACTGGAACACTATCTTACCCCATACACAAAAACTAATTCAAAATGAATTGAAGACTTGAATGTCAGACCTGAAACCATTAAACTCCTAGAAGAAAACATAGGTGGCAATCTCCTTGACATTGGTTTTGGTAATGATTTTCAGATTTGACACCAAAAACAAAGGCAACAAAAGCAAAAATAAACAAATGGGACTACATAAAGCTAAAAAAACTTCTGCACAGCAAGGAAAACCATCAATAAAATGAAAATGCAACCTACTAAACAGAAGAAAACATTTGTAAATTATATATCTGAAAAAGGGTTAATATCAAAAATATATAAAGAACTAATTTAACTCAATAGCAACAAAACACAATCCACTAAAAAATGGGCACATGATCTGAATAAATATTTTTTCCAAAAAAGGCATACAATGGGAAAGAGGAACATAGAAAGATGCTCAATATCACTATTCATGAAGGAAATGCAAAACAAAATCACACAGAAATAGCACTTCACACCGGTTAGAATGAATATTATCATAAAGATAAGAAATAGCAATTGTTGGCAAGGATGTAGAGAAAAAAACCAACTCTAGTGCACTGTTGGTAGGAATGAAAATTGGTGCAGCCATTATGGAAAACAGTATGGAGGTTCCTTGAAATATTAAAAATAGAACTACCATAAGATCCAGTAATTCTACTTCTGGGTAATTATTCCCAGAAATTCCACTTCTGGGTAATTATTCCAAGAAGATGAAAACACTAACTCAAAAAGATATATACACAATCATGTTCATTGAGCATTATTTACAATAGGCAAGTTATGGAAACAACCTAAGTATCCTTTAATGTATGAAAGAATAAAGTGTGACATCATATATATAATCTTGCTAACATGGATGGACCTTGAGTGTATTATGCTAAGTGAAATAAGACAAATAGAGAGAGAAAAATCTTGTCTGATCTCATTTATATGGGGTAAATAAAAAAAATAATAAACTGAGCTTGTAGATTCAGAGAACCAATCAGTGGTACCCAGACATGGGGAGTGAAGAGGAGACAAAAATGGGTGAAGGGGATCAAAAGGCACAAACTTCTACTTATAAACTAAATAAGTCCTGGGGATATAATTTATAGCACAGTGACTATATATATAAGAGTCTAAGTGACCGTCTGACCGTCCAACCATCCGACCAGTAGCTATGAAGCACACTGACCACCAGGGGGCAGATGCTCAATGCAGAAGCTGCTGAGCTGCAGTGACTTGGCATCTGTGGTTCTCAGGTGATGCACCCGGAACCAGAAAGGAGGGAGCCCAATTTCAGTGTGTGTCACCCAAGAACTGCCCTCTCGCAATCCAGGACCCTTGGGGGATGTCAGAGAGCCAGTTTCAGCCCAATCCACGCAGGACAGCCCGAAGGATCACACATGCCAGAGGGACCCAGCTCATTCCGCCCCAGGTGCGACTAGCCAGGGAGGGCGTGTTCGGCCCGTTTCACCCTGTCCTGCCCCACTTGCTACCTTCTAATTAATTACCTCTCAGAATCTGTGCACTGGGGCATTAGTAGTTAACAATACTCTATTGTATATTTGAAAGTTTTTAAGAGAGTAGAACTTAAAACTTCTCATTAAAAAAAATAAATTTTTAACTATGTGTGGTGATGGGTGTTAACTAGATTTATTGTGATTGATCATTTTGCAATATATACAAACTAGAGGCCTGGTGCACAAAATTTGTGCATGGGGGGGAGTGTCCCTCAGCCTAGCCTGCACCCTCTCCAATCTGGGAACCGCTTGCCTGCCTCTGCCTGATTGCCCCTAACTGCTTCTGCCTGCCAACCTGATCACCCCCTAAACACTCCCATGCCAGCCTGATCACCCCCTAACCACTCCCCTGCCAGCCTGATCATCGCCTAACTGCTCCCTGGCCAGCCCAATTGCCCCTAACTGCCCTCCCCTGCCATCCTGGTCTCTCCTGCCGGCCTGCTCCCCCCCCCCCCAACTGCCCTCTCCTGCCGGCCTGGTCCCCCCCAACTGCCCTCCCCTGCAGGCCTGGGTCCCCCCCAACTGCCCTCCCTTGCAGACCTGGGTTCCCCCCCAAATGCCCTACCCTGCAGGCCTGGGTCCCCCCCAACTGTCCTCCTCTACTGGCCTGGTCATCCCTAACTGCCCTCCCCTGCAGGCCTGGTCCACCCCCCAACTGCCCTCCCCTGCTGGCCTGGTCTCCCCCAACTGCCCTCCCCTGCAGGCCTGGTCACCCCCAACTGCTCACCCCTGCAGGCCTGGGTCCCCCCCAACTGCCCTTCCCTGCAGGCCCAGTCGCCCCCAACTTCCCTCCTCTGCTGGCCTGGTCACCCCTAACTGCCCTCCCCTGCAGTCTTGATTGTTCCCAACTGCCCTCCCTTGCAGGCCTGGTCCCCCCCAACTGCCCTTCCCTGCAGGCCCAATCGCCCCCAACTTCCCTCCTCTGCTGGCCTGGTCACCCCTAACTGCCCTCCCCTGCTGGCCTGATCACCCACAACTGCCCTCCCTTGCAGGCCTGGTCCCTCCCAACTGCCCTCCCCTGCAGGCCATCTGTGGTGGCCATCTTATGTCCACATGGGGGCAGCCATCTTTGATCACATGGGGCATCCATCTTGTGTCTTGAAGTGATGGTCAATTTGCATATTACTCTTTTATTAGATAGGATATTGGGTCATTATGTTATATAGCTGTAGTTTCAATTTTATCTTTTTATTTCTTCCTTGACACTTTCTCTTAACCCTTCTCTATGTGATTGTGTTAGGTAGGCACTTCTTCTAACCATTCTCAAAAACTCCCTTCATCATGCTTCCAAATAGTTTTAGAATGGTCTGTTTATGGGTCTACTCCCCTGGTAGACACTGAGGTTTCTGAAGACATGGTCTATGCTTTGTTCACTCTTTTTTTCTATTTTTTTGCCAACATCTAGCAGAGTGGCTGACACTTAATAGTAGCCAGTAGAACTTGAGTGAATAAATGAATGAAGGAAGGAATAAAGAAAATCTGAAGGTAGGCTGCAATTACCTGGGAAAGGCCCCCAAATTAGTAGATAGTGGTTTGTGTTGACACTTTTTAATTCAACTTCTATATGTTTTTATCTCACCTCAATAAGATATGAACTCAACAAGAAAACGTCAAATGAACTTTAGGCAAAGAGGGCTGTGAGCTAGCATATATCTCAGAGATGTTAACCCTTTGGTTTGGATGATGGTGCAGAAGAGTGGAAGGTAGTTAACTTAAACCCACACTAAATAGGTCAGAGGGAGATTATTTAACTTGCTCATGTGTTCAAAATAGAAATCTGAATCCATTTTCTAACCGCTTTCCTGTAACTGGTAGAAGAGAGAAAAGATTTCTTTCTTTTTTTCTCCATCCCAAACCTCCTAGCAACATGGCAAAACTCACCCTGAGACAGAGTTGATAAACTGACAGATAGTATCAAATGTCAGGCAGGGCTTGTTTCCATCCCGAGGCTCTTGGGAACAGCACATGAACAGATTGTTCCTGCCAGAGTATCTCATTATTTTAAGCAAATTGAATTTCTCATTGACTATGTTGAAAGGTTGTACTCTAGTTATAATTACCGGTTTTACTTAATTTTCTTTTATAGATAGGTCGTTACGCTGTACTTGGAAGTAGTATGTTGATTACTGACTTTTTTTTTTTTCTTTAGACCCCAGGGACTGTTTAGAGCGGAAACTGCTGACTGGGTGAATTTAATGTAACAAATATATATACAAGTACAAGAGGGTGGTGCGCACGTGTGTGTGTGTGTGTGGGGGGGGGGGGGGGTGTGTGTGCACTAAGCCAGGATCCCATGTCTGACAGTGAGTGCAGGAGAGCATTTGTGTTCCAGCTGCTGGTGAAGCAAGCTGCTCCTGATAGTGATAGTGGAGAGACTGGGAAATGCCTTCTCTGCAGAATTATCTTCTCTCTCTGAACTGCCATAGACTTAACTCATGGAAACTCTGTCCTAATGAAAGTCAAGTTCCTAAAAAAGTGCAAATATGTTACCTGGGAAGGGGAACAGATTCAACTTCCAATTCTACAGCAATTTGTAATAAAAATACATGTTTATGTTTTTCTGATTATAATAGTAATGCTTTTTCTTTTTTAAAATATATTTTTATTGATTTCAGAGAGGAAGGGAGAGGGAGAGAGAGATAGAAACATCAAGATGAGAGAAAATCATTGATCGGCTGCCTCCTGCACGCCCCACACTGGGAATGGAGCCCACAAGCCCAGCATGTGCCTTGACTGGGAATTGAACTGTGACTTCCTGGTTCATAGGTAGACGCTCAACCACTGAGCTATGCAGGATGGACATACTTTTTCTTTTTGTCAGAACATTTAATATACTCACTTAAAGGTATATGAGATTGCATGTTTTACCATATTCTTGTGCATACTAGGAATTAAATATTCTAAGAAACTGTCAATGTGACAAGTCAAGAGGTCTTTCTCATTGTTCTAATTTGCATTTCTTTTGCTCTTAGTAGGGATAAACAAGTTTATTTGCCTGATCCCATAGTCCCTAATTATGTATTTCTCCTTAGAAGGAAACAGAGCTTGAAAGAATGATACACAGACAAGTTCTGATGAAAAAAGGCAAGAAAAGAAAGAAATGTCCAGAGCTTAGATATAGCTGCATAGCAGAGTTAGCTGAAGAATTTATGAAGATTTGATTTAACTGATTATAGAGGGACCAGACCTTGGTATTTACTAAAAGTTTGACAGGTGGGTTTAATGTGGAGCCAGGGATAGGGCAGAGCTTTGCTGCGAGGAGCAGGCGTGTTTGGGCGGCCATGTGGGATATTAGGAGAGGCTGAAGATGGCACAAGAAAGCCCTGGGCTCCTTTAGTGCTGCTGGTAGTAATATTGCAAGAAATTGACCAAAAGAAAAGCTGAAAAGAAAATAGCCTGGTGACATTCTGCCTATCATTGTGGACTTATTCTTGATCTGGGGCTGATAATTTTGCCTTTATCATATAACTTACTATCCAGTCGAGTCTGATAACTCCATTTGTAATTTGTTCTGGTTCTTGGTTTCTCTTTCTCTAGGGTGAGTTTGCTCATAAGTTACTCGGTGAAATGTCAAAAATAAAGGCTAAAATCAAGGGTTAAGGATTATCTCTGGATTCCAAATAACCAATCTTTCCTTGACCCCAGTTGCCAAAAAAAAGCCCCACAGAACTCACTTTAAGAAGCCTTATCTCCCCATTCCTCCACTCAAAATGGAGAGAGGTTACAGAAGGGTGTGTGTGTGTGTGTGTGTGTGTGTGTGTGTGTGTGTTTGCCTGTGTCCCGGTGTCTCACACTTCAGGTCAAACAGTGGATTTGTAGCCCTGGAGGTGAATAATCATCCACTTTAGTGGCCTCACATGTCCTAAGACACTGATCCCAGTGACCAAGAGAGGCCCAGGACCTTAGTCAGTATTTTAGAAGCAGCAGACATAGAGAAAGTAACACAAAACTGTTTGAGAAAATCTGGATTGTCATTCTGCTCCCAGACACTGATTGGCTAAATGACGTTTGAGAATTCAGCTGGATTTCTCTGGGTCTCATGGTTTTCTTCATGAACAATAGAGTGACAGTGACTCCTGTCCTCCCATGTGAGGAGAAGGACGCATTGCCATCCTGGCTGAGCCAGGTGCTAGCTCAAGTCCTGGAGTGACCATTGAGTGTCCATGAGCCTTGGTTTCATATTCTATCAAATAAGGGTTTACAACATCAAATGCAACTACTTAACACTAAGGTGGAAAGGTGTAGAGATCCAGTAAGTTAATGTGAATGAACACACCAGGGACTATTTGAGTTAATGAATTTAAAAGCACCAGGGAGAGTTTAAATTGGCATTTCAACATAAGAGGATAGTGCTCTGCTAATATCAGCATCCACACCAGAATGGGGTGGGAGGTCTTTTTCACAATCAGGTTATCAAAGCCTGGAATGCCCTGCGAACAGCCAGACAGTTCACAGATCCTTTGAGGTAATATTGCTCTGCCTTTTAAAGTCATGACCACTGTTGGTAAAAATACGTCTTGTATTTCTTTAATGCTGTTTGAAATATCAAAGTATATTAACTATCAAGACCAAACTTAAATCATCTACAACCCCTTAAAGAGCTACCCTTTGCTGGCCCCATCCACCCCCACTGTATGGGGCATGGCTCTGAGATAAATACTAAGACAACAGCCACAGTTCCCTCAGATGATTCTGGGTTCCTGGGAAGGTGCAATGGTGCATCTGGACCAACCTCACAGTCACAGACTGCCAGAGCTGAGATTTGAAGAAGTAAATGACAGACATGTGGTCACTATGCCAGTCAGGGCAGTTAGGGACAAGGTTGGAACTAGGATTATTTGTCTCATTGACCTCCTCTTTCCTTTTAGTTAAAGGCTTTCAAAGTAGAAGGAATTTTGCTCTTGTGGCTCAAAGTTCCAATAGCAATCCCTGGGATATCCTGGGGGTGGGGTGTCTCAAGCCTCCCTAAAACTGAGGGTCACCAGCCCATTAAGAAGCTGTATGGGGTAGGGTCACATCTTTATCCTCAATAGTTAATATTCTATGTTAGGTAAAAAGAATTTAATCTGAATTTTTTCTCCCAGTTTCTTCTCCTCTGGGTGAGTGGGGGCCAGTAAACATGTACTCGGGCTGGGATGCCTTGTGAACTGTCAGACTTGCAAATGTCTATTCACAACATGCCCTAGGATTTTCTCTAGGAAGCCCAGAAAGCCATAGGTTAATTTTCCATATCAACCAAGTCCTTATTTCTCCTCTTGAATTTTGCTAAGTTAGACATTTCAGTAGGAAAACCATGAGGGAAAAAACCACCACCACCACCATCACCACCACCACCACCACCACCATCACCACCACCACCACCACCACCATCACCAATAACAACAAAAGAACAAGAACAAAATTGAGCTGAAAATCTCAGAATGCAATATTGGGCCTAAACTAAATAGTTTTGATATTTCAAGTCCCTAAGAACTTAATTTGAAAAGAGACAAGGAAATAAATTCATAGAATTAATTACTTTTTTGTTTGTTTTTATTTTATTTTTAAATTTTCACAAAAGATCAATTTTGGAAGGTTTTCTAAATTCTATCTAATTTGGAAGGCTTTTAAAACCTTTAGTTGAGTAACAACTCACCTGTACTATCCAAGGGCACTTATTCATTTGGCAAGGGTTGCATGGCCCTACATAGTTGCACTAAAGTAGTCTCAAACTCAAACACTTCTGGGGCCAGAAGGGACATATATGAGTGAAATGAGTGAGGCAGTTTGGTTATGAGACAATGAAGTAGTGAGACTAGAGAAACTGGTATGTGCATATCCTACCCACATCGAAGTTTTAATAAATCCCATGCAAGCCACACAAAATGTGCATTTTGCCCAAGGTGTAGCCTGTCGCCTTCTCCTTCTATTCAATGAAGTAAAATCCTTTCCCCCCTTCTTTCTCTCCCTTCCTCTAAACAGTGTGACAAGTCATTAGGAGCATGAATGCTAGAACACCAATTATTAACTGTATAACTAGGCAAGTTAATTTACCTCTTTGTGCTTCAGTTTTATTTATCTATAAAAGGGCAGGTATGAAGAATAAACAAGTCTATCAAGTGCTTAGACCAGTGCCAGGTACACATAAAGACATCCTATATAATCCTATATAATAAGAGCTAATATGCAAATGGTTGTCACACCCTCATACCATCACACCATAAAGGTTCAGACACTTAACACTGGAAAGAGAGGAATGGGGACCAGCCAGGCACAAATGAGCTTACAAGAGAGGAATGGGGACCAGCCAGGCTGCAGCCTGGGAGAGGGACAAGCCGCCCTCCCCATGGTCCCAGGAGCCAGCAGCTGCACCTGCACCTGCAGCCCAGGAGAGGGACAAGCCACCCACCCCATGGTACCAGGTGCCTGCGGCTGCAGCCCAGGCGAAGCCACCCCCCTATGGTACCCTATGGCTTTGGCCGGCCAGGGCAAAGCCGGCCCAGGTCCTGGGTGCCTGTGGCCAGCCAATGGGAGGGAAGCCCAGGTCCCGGGTGCCTACGACTGGCTAGAGGAGGGAATCTTGGGTCCCAGGTGCGGGGTGAGGCAGAGCCGGTTAGGGACAATCAGGCCAGCAGGGGAGCAGTTAGGGGTGATCAGGCAGGCAGGCAGAGGTGGTTAGGGGTGATCAGGCAGGCAGGCAGAGGGGTTAGGGGTGATCAGGCAGGCAGAGGTGGTTAGGGGTGATCAGGCAGGCAGAGGTTGTTAGTGGTGATCAGGCAGGCAGGCAGAGGGGTTAGGGATAATCAGGCAGGCAGGCAGGTGAGTGGTTAGGAGCCAGCAGTCCCGGATTGTGAGAGGCAGTTGGACATCCCCCCAAGGGGTTCCGGATTGGAGAGGGTGCAGGCCGGGCTTAGGGACCACCCTCCCATGCACGAATTTCGTGCGCCGGGCCTCTAGTCCTATATAATAAAAGGCTAATATGCAAATTGTCCCCTTAGGAGTTCAACAAACTGGGAGTTCAATTGCTTGCTATGATGTGTGCTGACCACCAGGGGGCAGCACAGAATGAAGGAAGGCCCTGGCTGGCAGCCAGCAGCTGGGGGAAGAAAGGCCCTGATTGGCCCTGATCGCTGGCCAGGCCTAGGGACCCTACCTGTGCATGACTTTTGTGCACTGGGCCTCTAGTATATATACATACATATATACAGTATATCCTATATAATAAAAGTATAGCATGCAAATTGTCCTCTTGACCAAGAGTTCATTGGTTCATTGGGAGTTCAACCAGGTGTGGGGTCAGCAGGGGAAGGTAGGGAGGCCCTGGCCGGCAGCTGGCAGCTGGCAGCTGGCAGCTGCTAGGGACCCTACCAGTGCAAGAATTTCATGCACTGGGCCTCTAGTATATATATATTTACTGTTATTATCCATTCACTATCCATTTGTATTATTTAAGCATTGCTCATGTTCCAGGTATTATATTGTACTGGCTTAATTGGGAGCTATGTCAGTGAGGCAGATAATGAATGCTTGAGGGAAGTGGGGAGTGAAGAATATATGTTTTTACATTTTAGATGCTAGGTATGTTATGAACTTTTGAAACATTATTGATTTAGTTCTCAAACTACTTTGTAAGTTTTATTACCCCTATTTTTTAATGAATGTGGAGAAGGGGATCATAAGGCTTAGATTTGAATCTAGGCTGACTTTGAAGCCTGTGTGTTTTAGACCTCTTGCAGGGTCTAAAAAGAAAGCATATGATGCTAATGTAACTACTCCATTAACTATACATCTTGTTGCTCTTTCTCAGCTGGGTCTAGACTTACCTTTACTGTTCTTCTTAACATGGGCTTCTAGGCTTCACCACCTATCAGTTATAGTTGATATGACACAAAGAAACTATTCCCCAACCTGGGAATTTCGTAGGCTGCCTCCATAAAATGTTTGACCAGTCTTACAACCATTTTCATTATATAGATAAGAAACAGCCATGAGTGAATAGGAAAGGCCTCAGCCCACCCCTGGTCCTGCTCACATTTTGTATTTTATTTGCATGACCCAAATAGCAACCCCTTTCTTCCAGAGACCTGTCCCCTGCACCAATTCCTGGGAATATTTCAATCACAGATATTTAGAACAGGAAGGAACAGTAAAAGCCATTGGGTTCATTAGCTGCCACATACAATTCACTTGGTTCCTCTGGGTATCTGGGAACTATTAGGTGAACTTGTTTTCAACAACAACAAAAAATTCATGGGCCCCACTCTTTGGAAATTATAACTTAAATAAATTTTCTAGTAGTGCTGGAGCAGGGCCCAGATTCAAATGTACAGACATATAAGGAATCCACTAATCAAGCTGACACTCTTAATTTCAAAGAAAACATGCAATTTGTTCAAGTTTATACTAGTTAATATCATTAGACTAGAATTCATCACTGCTGACTTCCAGTTGAATAGTTTTCTCACTACTCTTCTTAATTTATAAAAGAGAGTATTGACAAAG
The DNA here is from genome assembly GCF_951640355.1 of Cnephaeus nilssonii. Classification (NCBI taxonomy): domain Eukaryota; kingdom Metazoa; phylum Chordata; class Mammalia; order Chiroptera; family Vespertilionidae; genus Cnephaeus; species Cnephaeus nilssonii. The sequence goes on along the minus strand of NC_137072.1, from coordinate 34,933,150 downwards.
TCTTTGGGACCAACATCTTCCCAGTTTGTGACTAACATTAAGTTGTAGGACTTAAGGCTCAGATTTAAGGACTAGAGTATTACTTAAAATCACTACACGCAGAAGAGCATGCAAACACAAACATATTGATTTCACCTGGGTGACACACTTTTGTAGAGTTCATATGGCCTGAATTAGAGCAATATTCTATAAAGTGAACTATGGCCTCTTTGTTATCCAAGGGTATTTCAGAGAAAAAAGAAAGAAAAAGATTTTTAGAAATATATGGTAACTAGATTTCAGAATAGAAAACCTATTTTCCCTGTTGCAAGGTTATGGTCTTAAGGGAGAGATGAAATAAGTGTAAAGCATGACTATTTCTGGAAAAAATTAAACAAAGACAGTCCCTGTCTCTGAGTTGTTAGTGAAAACATTTGCAGTGGAGAAGCTTAAAAGCATGCCTTATTTTTTATTAGAATCCACTTCTTTGCTGAAAGGCTAATTGTAAAATTTAAAGAGCTAATTATCTCTCTAGATTAATATTTATGAACATACAATAGCAAATATGAGTTACTTCCAAGTGTATTAATTTAAGCATTGGTTTTTCTCTCTTCACACATACAAGCAAACAACAGATAGCTAAGGTGATGTTAACATTCTCTCTCAATAGATGTAAACAGTCATGCTAAATTTTTCTTTCCTATTGCTGCAAATTGGTATTTTCCCAGCAACTGAAAACTATTTTTAACAGTTAATACTCCTGAAATGTACGAGGACCTTTCTGCAATATGACTAAGAGCTTAGAAAATCAATTGGATAAAGGCTCCCCTAATCAAACACTGAGGAGCAAGACTTCTCTTTATTGATTGATTTTAACCACATTTTATTTTTATAAGAGAAAAGAAAGATAATCAAAATCACTTTGTTGTTCTTCCTGCAGTTGGACTATTGAGCTAAGGGTAACTTAATTTTCCCAAACAGGAGAGCATTAAGTGTTGCAAAAAACACTGCACTTCCAAATAAATCCAAGTGTGCTCATTCCAACACACCCAGCTGAAACCAGCTGATTTTTTGTGTATAAATCTTAGCTAGTTCTGCTATTCATATAAAAATGGGAAGTTTACATGACTTAGAGTAAAGATGTACAGAAGACAGAAGAGGAAGACAATAGAAGCCAAGTTTGATGATAAATGAATGACTTTGGGCTAATCCTGAAACTCTGTGTTTTAGTTTTCTATCTATAGACAGAGGGGTATTTTACTACATCAGGAATTCCTAGTCAGGGATTTGTGGTTTGGAAAGGGAACAATGGAAAAGTTCTCCTGCTCCAAAACCTCATATAAATTTATCATATGAATTAGAATGAGCATATATTACTGACTGTGAATAGCTGTTGCTTGCAATAATTCTCAAAGGTTCCAGAACCACAGAAAAGGGGTGTGAGCAATTGTATTAGATGTTATCTAAGGTCCTTTCCTGTTATTTGTTTAATATTTGTTGCAATGTTGATCTGATCTCATGTTTTCCTTCAATTGCCCACCTTTATTCCTATATATCACAAACTTAGTTTTCTCTAAGCTTTCTTCTTCTAACACTTTAGAACTGCCCTGATCAACATGGCAGCTGCTAGCCACATGTACCTATTTAAATTTAAATTGATTAAAATGAACTAAACTTAAAAATTCAGTTCCTTAATCACACCAGCCACGTCTGAAATGCTCAACATGCTCATGTGGTTTGTGGTTACTGGACTGAAGGTATGAAACATTTCCATCATTGCAGAAAGTTCTATTGGATAGTGTGGCTTTAAAGAGTGGTTCCTAAGCTTTCACCTCAAGAATATAAATTTTTAATAAGCTTATCAGGTGATTCTGCTGCAAGATCTACACATCACGCTTGGAGAAACAGCACTAAAGTTAACACATAGAAGAGGGCATGAAGACATCCTGACACCTTGTGTTCATTTGTTTTTAGGCCTGTGGTGATATTGTGTTATTGCCCCACTGATCCATCTCCGTCACCAACATCCTAGCTCATTGTCCAAGGTGAATAGACAACTTTAGACTCCTACAGTCTTGGAGTCAGAAGGAATCTTCAAGGTTATCTAGTCCAAGCACTCATTTGCTGCTTGGATCCTCTCCAGGCAACTTGCCAACAGTGCTCTTGAGTATATACTGGAACAGAAACAGTGATGGAGAAAATTCTCTCAAGGTAGCACATTAGATCTGATAAAGTCCCCAATTATTGACTAGTCCTCCCTTATACTGAAGCATCTCCCAGGAGCTTCTGCTCATCAGTCCTAGCTTTCTCTGGTCCAAGCTCGATCATAACTTTGGGTGTGAGGAGCTTATGCTGGCCCTAGTCCTCTTATTCAGGTGCTGTGACCTATGAATATATTTTATGTAAGGCTTTCAGAAAAGAGACATTTTTGGTGAGCTGCCTTGGGTGTGATGGGAGAGAATCTGGTCTCCAGTTTTGCCCCAGACTACAGGTCTTGTGCTTTATTGGGAGGGGGGATTATCTCCTCATTTATGTCAACACAGAAGCAACTTCAGCTGCTCAGAGATTTTTGCATTTGAATATTTTTGAAGCTTTGGGGCATCAAGAGAACACATCCTTGGTAGATAAATAGTGTTTCTACCAGCAGCATTGGTAGATGTGAAGTACTTCCATCCTGAGGTTAACGGGCAATGGAGGGAAGAGCAGGAAAAAACATGAGGGGACAAATGGTGATAAATTATAAAATACTCTGAAGATATACATACATAAACAGGAATAAATCTGAGGTGTGGGGTAAAACTCTGCAGTAGGTGGGGCAGAAAAATACAATCCAGGTATCAATGGGACCTTATTTATACTTCTGAGTTGGTGCTTTTAGAGATATTCAGGTTACACATATCTGTAGGAGCTTAATTCTCTTTCACACAATTGCACTGCAAAATATTTGAAGACAGTTTTCATTATCCTCCTATATCCCTTCTTCTTTAGGCTAAAGTGCATATTATCCTCCAATCTTTCTTTATGCTACATATAATATTGAAATTGTTCATTATCCTCTTAACACATTGTGGCTTGTCTAACTCCTAAATTGAGGAGTCCACAACTGAGTATTTTATTCCAGATATGGTTTAATCACCTTTGAATAGAATGAAACCATTACTTCCTTCTTTATAAGTCTTACAGATTTATTAACACAAGTTGGAGATGTCACCACCACTTTTTGTTGAAGGCAGAAACTGACAAAATATAGGAGAAGCTTCTAACCCAGTGGTCTTCATTCCTTCACTTATTTTACCTCAATTTCTCAGATTATAATGATTTTAGGAAAATATCACGATGCAAATAGTTCATCTGCAACCCTTAGGTCAGCTAACATAGTTCAAAGAATATGATGCGTACGCAACAAAATGTGTATTGATTGTTTGAAAGTCTGAGAGAATGTGTATGACTAAAGAAATTACAAAATAAACAAATATAACATGATTGTTCACTGGAATTGGAAAGGATTAGGAGAGTTGGTTAGGAGAAAATTCTGGGTAATGAAGAATATGTTCATCACTAAAGTAAGAAGCCTGAACCCCATAATCAATAAAATTCCTGCCTATATTAATTTATATATTTCTATGAAAAAATATTTGAATTGTAAGAAGCAATGTCGGGCATTAACAAAAATACCAGCAATCTTTCTAATATCCTGGTTACCTAAAAATGATCAAAAGCCTTTCCAAAGACACATAATCAAAATATATTTAACAACTGGTTTCATCAATATATTTAAATTTTGATGCAACCTTTAAAGTCTTGTAAGGGATTTGCTGAAGAAACATTACATCAACTAGTTAAAATATCTTAACAGCAAGTTGGGATTCACAAACACAGGGTAGCAATAAATTGGGTCAAGTGAAAATTAAGTTTGATTGGGAAAAAATCTTTTGGGGTTTTAGAGAGAATCAGGGAAATGCTTTCAAGAATGAGTTCATCTTGTTCCTATTGATTGGAACATGTGACTCTTTTATCGTTAACTTAAGTATGGGAAGGTGTCTTAATAATTACCAAATCTTTAGACTAGATATTTTCTTGATTTTTCAAAAGGATTTGAGTATGGTTTTATAGAATTTGTCTCCTGAGATGATCATGGTAGTGGTTGCCAATTTCTGTCTCCATCTTAGTCATTCTTGTTGAAGCCACAAGTGACTAAAATGACTGTTTGCATGAACATGTGAGGGAGGGAAGGGTGACAGAGTAGATTTTTTTCTGTTACTTGTGTCAGTGTGTCAGCTTTTCTGAGTACTATTGACGTAATTTCCACCCCTGCCAAAGTCATCTCATCATTTTTCATCTTGACTGTCATCTGCTATTTGCAATGGCCAATCCAAGTAGGGCTTTGGGCTTCTCCATCAAGGTACCCTCTTGACAGGGAATGTATCAAAATTGGCACTCTTTCCAACTTGGCTTTCATAGTTTGTTTCTTGGCTAACATAATTGGCTACTTCTAGAACTGCTTTAAATATACAAATTACAGCTAAAAATTATACTTAGACTAATATTCAACTAATATTTGGGGAGCAAGTATTACCAAATTGAATGAATAGGGCCAACTTCTTTGTTCAGTGAATGCTACCCATTTGTTAGCTTGTAAATGCCATGTATCTTTCACAACAATAATTATGTGTATATACTGACATCTTATCCTTGTCAGGAGATTCAAAATATGCATAATTCACCAATATTTTATAACTAAAAACACATTATATCTAACATACAGGCAGTAATAATCACCCTCAGCCACAAGGACCAACAAAGAGCTGTAACTATGGAGGTGCAATTGTGACCTGAAAAAAAAATCCATTTCTCTAAAATTAGAACCTTCTCATAGACATTACCACAAAAAAGAGTAATTTATAAATGAAAATTATTCTCTACTACTCACATTATATGTTCAGACAATTCTATTGACTTCTACAGGGTTTATGTAGTCACTATAAGATCAAATCACCATTGACTCAGTAACATAGTAAATATTTACAATCCAACAGAATGCAGCATGTTCAACCATTTCTATTGCCTTGTCTTTGATTCCCAGGAGACCGAATTGCCAAGAAGAATAAGCTTGAAACTGAAATACAATGATCTAGAGTCTATTTTGTTGCATGTATTATGATCTGTGCCTTGTACTAATTCATTGAAGTCAGAGCTTTTGGATCAGCAGCATTAAATAAACTAATTCTTGCAAAGTGCACAAATGACTCTGGCAAAATAATAGGTCCCTCCTCCTTCTCTCCTTTCCTCTGCATGAAGTTTTCCCTATATTGATGAAATAAAGAGCAACTACTAGCTTCTCAAATGGCTTTACCTTGCCAACTCGTTCTCTCATTGTAAATTTTATATGAAAACACATTTGTGATGCATTTGTCCCTTTTTTTAAGGAAAAAACTTTAAATGCATTTTCCTTGTATAGCAACTATCATTGTTGTGTAGCAGGAGAGCATAAATTATGGAAACCCTTTCCAAAATGTTCTTGAATCCCCAGATGTCAATCCATATCTCCCTTTTTAATTTATATATTCCCATAATTAAAATCTCTTTTTCCACCATCTGTATTCTATTTATAAGACATTCCATCAACACCTCAATGTGTTCTAGCCATATATTTTTTGCTTTGCAGACCTCACTCAAAAACAATTTTATTTTCTAAATATTTGGATCTTTTAAGTATTCTGTAGTATCAGATAATGAATGTTTCCCAAAAGTGATGAAAAATTCCTCAAATGTATTCTGAAGGGAATAGTATGGTGTCAAAGGCTGAATATTCTTATTATTCTAGAGCAGCATTTCCATGTTAAGATATTGCCTATGTTTACACTTTCTCAAAGATGCTGCCTCTTCAAGGTGGTAGGAAGAGTTTATTCTAGGTTTTATGTTTTGTTTTTATTTTTATCTTAATACAAAAACTATGCAATAGTCTAAGTCCAGTGTGGAAATCTTAGAACAAAGGTTCAATGTCCAAAGCTTAGAACAGAAGTTCTAAGGCCAGTAACAAATTCAACACAATGAAAAAGTCATCTTAAGTAATCACCATACAATCTATATGGATCTTGAGGATCTACTCAGTCAAAGCCAAAATGAGGCTTCCTCTGTCCCCTGAAGAAAGGCAGTGACATGAAGAACATTGAAAGACAATGAATAAAACAGCTCTTACATGTGTGTTCCCCAATGAACTTAAATCACACATGTTGAGCCTCATTGAATCACACACACTAAATTTATAACACTCCCCTGAAAGATTTTGATGGGATTTCAGTTTTTCTAGATGTCCAGTTTGAAATTCCCAAAAATAAGAACTCTGTTTTCCTCTTACATCACTTATTTGTTCTTTTATACATTTGTTTCTTTGATTGTTTATTAAACAAAAATGTATGTTCTACTATGAATAGAGAACTGCCAATCATTTTGAAGTTTTCAAAAACAGGAAAAAGAGTTCCTATGTCCGAGACCTGGAGATCACAATGTCATTGAAGAGCCAAGATATGTATAAGATAAACAGCTAATGGTTGTAAAAGTTATTAATCTTAGCAACATATGAAAATACTGAGTGTTAAAATAACCAATGTAAAATAAAATTAGTCTTAGGTTTTACAGGAAGAAATTAACATAAATATTTGAATGCCTAAGGAGTGTCTGAACCCATGAAAGGATCAAATAAATATATGAAACATGAACAACTTATGTCTTCGTAGTGAAAATGTAATTGCAATGAAAAAATTCAGAGAGAAGCATATCTGGTTAGGACAATTATATTGTGTGGTTTGAGTATGCTTGTAGGGTACCTTGCCCACTTTGTAAATCAATATTCCACTTGAAACAGTCCTATAGGACAAACCCTAACTATTTGCACACATTAGATTATTTCTCTGACGCATGAAAATTAAAGACCTCATGAAAATTGATAAATTGTTTTGTTGAGAATAACTGAAGACAAATTTCACAGTAAGAACAAAATAGACATTTACTCCTACTGAAAACACCTGAAGAGCTAAGTAATTTCTGTACCTTCAGTTCCTTTCCACTAATGAAAATATAGTGTATCCAACAAAGGTATACACACTTTGAATAATTATAAAGGCAGTGTTTATTAAAATTCACTTCATTTTCAAAATGTAATAGAATCTAGAGACATTGTGTGCACACTTTTGGGACACCCTGTATAACCCACAGCATGGAGGTCAGCGAGCAGGTCTAGGCCAGTCTAGACCATCTTCCCTGTGTCCTGTCAGTCCCATTATTACTAAAGGCCAAAGGCAGTTACCTTCTTGCTTGAGGCCCCTATTTAGGCTTTGTTTATGCACTTGTTCAAAGTACAGTATTCTGCCTCTGACTTTCTCTTTGCTGTGATCTGAGACCTCTGCTTTGATAGATGCCTCCTCCTTGTGTGATTAGAGTTTTCCTCCTCGCTGCAGTAATGGAAATAGATCTGTAAACCCCTTTGGGGATAGAATAGTCTCCTCCTGTTTGGTTTCTAAAATGAAAACTGATCTCTTACTCACATATGCATAAGCAACACTATATTTCCTTTACTACACAATTAAATATGCTAATGGCAGGAGTAACTCCAGTGTTAGTTTATTTTATGTAGGTTATTCAGGATAATGTAGCATACATTGCATAAATAACTATTAAATAGATGAGGCATGAGAGAAAGGATCAGAGTGGATAGAATCACGTGAGCCAGAGAAAGCATCCTGAATGAGATAAATTGTATGCCAAGTTTTATAGTTTGGTGGAGGGATGGTTAATGCATATTCCCAAAACAGGAAAATAGCATGAGTAAAGGCACAATGTTGGCAATACACAGTCATCCCAGGGAAATTAAGGCAATTGCACAAAAGTAGAGTATTATTTTGATATTATCAAGTTTTCATTGTGAATTAAAGTAGGCTCACAGAGTAACCACATAATAACAGCTGACATTTATTGAACACTTGGAGGGTGAGAACCACTGGGCTAAATGTATTATATGTGTTAGCTCCAATTTCACTTTCACAGCTCTTTGGAGCAGACACTATTTTTACAGATGAGGAACCAAGACCTATGGTGTTTAGACAATTTGCTTGATTTCACACATTTATAAGTAGCAGAACCAAGACACATCTCCCTAACCCATCCACTGGGGAATTCATAGTAATAATGTACCAACTAGCTGATTAAGAGAATCAGAAGCCTTTTCTGGGATTGATGTCTTCTTTCATGGGTGTATAAAATGTCAAAACATGGGTGCAAGAAAGAAAATGTTTTGTTCATTGTGCAACTTGTTAAAAAATACCTAAAAAAATTAATCAGGGCAATCACCTCTGCCATATTAACTATGAACTTCAGAGAAAGGGCCAATGGTAGGAAACTTTTAGTCTGTTCTACCCAGTCATCTGACCCTTCTGCAATGTTCTTTAACTTCTCTTCCAGCTCGAAACCCTGATGTGGTTTCTATCTCCCTATAAGGATGACACAGGGCTCTTGGAGTTCTGGTCATGGGCCTGGGAGAAACAGAAAAACTCTGGGCTAAAGGCCTAGCCAGATAACAAAGCAGGGGGATGCTGGATGCCTGTAAATGTTGAGCTTTACAGGTTTTGTGAAGGGTTCAAAATGCAGAACCTTTTATATTAGTCCATGAGACTGATAAGACGTCCACTTCGATTTGATTTAAAATCACTTTGATATGATTTACTCCTCCAAATCTGGAGATAATGTCTGTTTATTATTCTTGACCTTGCCAGGGGCCACAGAATTCCTTTGATGCTATCTTGAAAATTGTTTTTTTAGTCGTTGAATTTTATTTAGAGTGCCCAATACTCACAGCAGAAGCAAGTAATACATTTTATTTTCCCCTTATTTCTATAACTTAAGACAATTGAATATCTTGTCCATAGAAGCCTTTCCCCTTTCATTGTCTATTCTGTACTGAACCTGTTTTAATTGGATGTATTGACCTAAAAAATTAAACACATGACCTTAGTAGTCAGAGGAAAACTAAGCTTTTAATTCTTGGAACAGATTCTTGCTATTTGATGTTCGGTCAGACAGAGAAATCACAGAGTGAGAGAATATTCCTTTTGCATGGTGGTAGAATGGATCTGGCATTGGGAGAAAAAAAAATCCTGACATAGCACATAAAACACAGTCAACAAAAGAAAAACCTGTCTGGATCAGATAATTTGAAAATGAAAATGTCTTTACAAGAATAAATCTCCAGCATGAAGCAACTTTGGTCAGTACTTCATATATAATACCAATTAACCAGGGCCAACAACTTTTGTTAATAAAGCAAAGTAAGAAGTATAAACTAAACACACAGAATGGATTTGCTAAGATTTCCTTCATGATTTGGATCTTATTCTATACTGGACTTTTTAAAAATTTCATTGATTTTTGGAGAGAGAGGAACATCAATGTGAAAGAGAAACATTGATTGGTTGCCTCCCACCCCCTGAATAGGTACCAAACCCACAACATAGGTATGTGCCCTGACCAAGATTTGAACCCCCACCTTCTAGTGTATGGGACAACACTCCAGCCAACTGAGCCACCCAGCCAGGACTATATTGGGCTTTGTATATGTTCTTATTTTTTTAGTATCTAGTGTCCATCAAGAATGAACTAATGAGTAATAGCAACTCCTGTATTTGTTAATTCATTTTTTTGCTGTGATTATTAGGGAACAACTGACTCAGTGCATCATTTTGTCTGGCATGGTGATCAATTGTTCTTCTATTTATTTATCCACTGTTAAAGCTGTTTTTTTTTAAGTTGTTAGATACAATTAGCATTTCTAATATTAACAGAATAAAAAGCTATTTGCTTGAGATAAAACATTAACATACACACCACTAGCTACTCATGTTGGGGTTGTTTGTAGATATTATTCTTCATGATACAAGAATACTTAGTTTAAGCTAAAATAGCACTTTTTCCTATTTTTCACTATTTTAATGAAAAATACCATGATTTTCTTGCTTAAACTGAACTCTTGTTGGACTCTTTTGAGTCCCTGATTTATTCTTTGTTGTCACTTCACTGCTAATAATTAGTAACAAAGTCTGCTGTTTGATCATAATGCCTTTTGTATTCAACCACTGTCAGAGCCAGCAGGATCACTGCTCAGCACTGCTGCTCTGAGTGGCTTTGAGTTTATATAGTCTTCTAAATTCTTTCCAACTATGCCAGGGCTAGTTCTTCCTTGAACCCTGCCCACTATATTAACTGTTGGGAACTTAGACCAACCTGCACATCTGCACATCCTCTGGATCCTGCCGACTATGCCAGTTGGCCTGATTATGGTTCCCAGGCTCAGAGTCCTTGGACATCCTGATTAAGCTCATGCTCAATATGGCCTTTGGTCATTCTGGTGTATTGATAACAAGGCCTCTGTGCTCCCATTGGCCTTGACTATCTGGGGACCTGGTGTGGTTCTCACAACCTCTTTTTCATTTCTCTCCTTACCTCTGGAGTAGGCCTATATCTCTCCATGCCTAGCACTGCACTACACCACTAACAGAGCTTCATGTCTCCCTTACATAATCCTTATTGTATTTTGTCACCAGTAACTGGTCCTACATTTCTGTCTCCACAGTGTTATTTATCTGCCACAAAGTCTTTAGTTAGCACCAAATATTTTTGGGTTGATGTTCCTGATATTCAAAACCTTTTACCATATAATCTTTAGTTCCCATTATTCCCATACAAAGACTCTTTATTTAAGAAAGTTGGTTCTGTAAAATGTCTCCCGCATTGATTTTTCCAAATTTGTAATCAATCCATTTTTAACTTTGCAATTTATCTTTAAAATACAAACTTCTTTGAAGTTCTCTTTGACCAAGTCTGACGATATTGAACCTTTTCTACTCTGAACATCCAGAGCAATTTTAAAAATAATCTGAGTAATACTTCTATTTAGAATATAATGTGCATTGGCTTTTAAAAATATTATATATACTTAAAATATATAAACTCAAATTCTGGAAGCAGGGACATTGTCTTATATTTCTTTTTTTCATCTATGACACTAAAAACATCACCCTACATATGCAAGGAACTCAAATATTTTTGCTTGACTATTTTTAATCATATTAATCTAAAATACTTGGTTAATCAGAATGTGCTACACCTTGTTTAATCTGAGCCTTAAAATGCAGATTTAAATTTATATTATTGATATATTTAATCTACATATGAAATGTTTGCATATCTATAGTAATATAAGTATAATATGCAAGTTGACTGAACAGCCGAACAGCAGAACAACTGTCCAGATGACCACGCTATGACACACTGGCACCAGGCCAGCCAAGGTGGGTGCAATGTGATTGGTTGGGGGGCCCGGCCATTGCCCCATGATCGCCCCACAGAGTGAAGGCTGGAAGGGTGATAGATCAGGCAGACTCCGTGATCACCCCAAAGAGAGAGGCCCAAGCCACCATCTAAGGCAGTGATGGCAAACCTATGACACACGTGTCGGCACTGACACGCGTAGCCATTTCTGATGACATGCGGCCGCATGCCGAGGATGAAACATTTGCTGCTCCTGAGGATGAAACATTTGCGACTAGAGTCTTGGAGTTAGTTTTTTCCTCAAAGTGACACACTACCCGAGTTATGCTCAGTTTTTTGGCGAAGTTTGACACACCAAGCTCAAAAGGTTGCCCATCACTGATCTAAGGGATGATCTATCAAGGGGCTCTGCGATAAATCACCCCAAAGAAGGAGGCCCAGGCCAGCGACCAGTGGGCTGTGGTGGGTGGGCGGGGCCTCCCCCTGCAGGGCATTCAATTATGGGGCTTCCAGACTGTGAGAGGGTGCAGGCTGAATTGAGGAATGCCCCCCCCCCTTGCAGTTCACCCAGATTTGGTTCTGATTGGTCGGTTTCTATGCCAGTCAGCATCAAAAGTCTATACTAATAATAGTCTAGGGCCATCACAACCTAAATGACCAGACAGATGACCAGCCACCAGGAAGTGCATGGAGCACCTCTCGGTCCCTCCCCCACAGCCCACAAGACTGGCGGCAGGGGCAGGCGGGGCGGCAGAGGGGTGGGTGGAGCAAGGTGGATGCGGCGAGGTTGTTAGCCTCTAGCCTGGGGCCGGGCAGGAGGTCTAACAACCTTGCAGCTGCCATGGTGGCTGAGGATCAGGCCCAGAGAGAAGCCCGGAGAGAGAGGCAGGACCTGATCAGCAACTGCTGCAGAGGCTTCAGATCAGGCCCAGAGATAGGCCCAGAGAGAGAGACAGCTGTCAGCAGGGCCATTTTGGATTTCCCAGAAGAGCCAATGGCTGCCTAGGAGGTGGAGCTTTTGACGCTGATTGGCATAGAAACCGACCAATCAGAAACAAATCTGGGTGAACTGAGAAGGCAGAACCTAAGGTGGGCTGAGGAGGGGTTTTAAGGGCAACAGCTGTTTGGTATAAGGTCTAAGAAAGTGATTCAACTTTTTAATGACCAGTTTGGCAGTATAGTGCATATGGCTGGCTATCAGTCCAGATATAGGGATTATGTGTTTTTGTCTGCCAAGAGCATCTCCTCCTGCTGAAAAAGGCTCTCCTCCCATTTAAGCAATCCTATCCTATATAATCTATTTATACTAATAAAAGGGTAATATGCTAATTAGACTGGGTTGACCAGCCATCTTCCAGATATCCGACTTCCTTCTGGACAAAGTTATGGTGGTGGGGGCTGAGGCAGAGGCATTTAGGGGTGATCAGGTTGGAAGGGGAGGGCTGTTAGGGGGAGATCAGGTTGGCAGGGGGTTAGGGGCAATCAGGCTGGCGGGGGAGGGAAGTTGGGGGTGACCAGGCTGGCAGGGGATGGCAGTTGGGAGCAACCAGGCCAGCAGGAAAGGGCAGTTGGGGGTGTGATCAGGCCTGCAGGGGAGGGTCATTGGGGGAAAGATCAGGCCTGTAGGGGAGGGCCATTGGGGGTGAGATCAGGCCTGCAGGGGAGGATTGTTGGAGGTGAGATCAGGCCTGCAGGGGAGGGAAGTTGGGGAAGACCAGGCCAGCGGGGGGAGAACAGTTAGGGCTGACCACCCCATTGGGGGTGGGGCAGTTGGGGGCAACCAGGCCAGCAGGGGGGCAGTTGGGGGCGACCAGGCTGGCATAGGTGGGCAGTTAGGGGTAATCATGCAGGGGAGAGAAGTTGAGGGCAATCAGGCTGGCAGGGGAGCAGTTAGGAGTGATAAGGCAGGCAGGCAGAGAGGTTAGGGGCAATCAGACAGGCAGGCAGAGGGGTTAGGGGCCATCAGGCAGGCAGGCAGAGGGCTTATGGGTGATCAGGCAGGCAGGTAGGTGAGCGGTTAGGAGCCAGTGGTCCCAGATTGTGAGAGGGATGTCCAATTGTGAGTTGGATATCCCCCCAAAAGTCCCCGATTGGAGATGGTGCAGGCTGGGCTGAAGGAACCCCCCCACCATGCACAAATTTCATGCACCGGGCCTCTAGTCTACAATAATAAAAGAGAAAGATGCAAATTGACCATACCTTCGTGATGCCCACCAGCCAATCAGAAGTGAGTATGCAATTTAACCCAACAAAGATGGCAGTTTAATTTGCATACACAGGTGCCGAGCGTGCATCAGGCCTCTAGTCTATATAATAAAAGCCCAGCGACCCTTATGGCGGAATGACCAGAACGACTGTTCGCTATGATGCACACTGACCACCAGGGGGCAGATGCTCAATGCAGCAGCTGCCCCCTGGTGGTCAGTGTGCTCCCACAGCAGGAGCCCTGCTCAGCCAGAAGCCAGGCTCATGGCTGGCAAGCACAGCAGTGGTGGCGGTAGCCTCTCCCTCATCCATGGCAGCGCTAAGGAATGGCAAGCGAAGTGGTAAAGAGCAAGCAGATGGGTGGTTAGGAGCTAGGGTTCCTGGATTGTGAGAGGGTATAGGCTGGGCTGAGGGAACCTCACACACACAAATTTTGTGTATTGGGCCTCTAGTTTTATTTATAAATAGGGGCCCAGTGCAAGAATTTGTGCACCTTGGAAGGAACTATGGGCTGCGAGGCTGCAGTGAGCACAGGGGCAGGTCTCGGCCCATCCTCTGTGCCCCCTGCCTGGCCCCTCCAGCCATGGCCCCCAGCCCCCTGTCTGCTGTCAGCCCTGCTCCTGCTGCCACTGTTCCCACGTGCTGACGGCGCCAGCCCCAGTCACACACACTGACAGTGTGGAGCGATCGGGGCTGGCACCAGCAGTGGGTGAGAGGAAGGCTGGCACTGTCAGCGGGTGCAAGCAGCAGCTGCTGCCCTGATTGCCCCTCAGGAGCAGGTTGAGGTGGAGAAGACCTCAGGAGCGATCAGGGCTGGCAGCCACTGCTCACACCCACTGATGGCGCCAAGCGATCAGGACTGGCTCCAGCACCAGCAGCAGATGTGAGTGCTGGGCGGGACCACGGTGTGCAGGAGCAAAGAATTTTCGGTAACCACCAGGGGCTCACCCCGATGACAGCAATTGATGCCCCGCATTGATCTGGCGCCCCCGCTCACCTACTCCACCATCCTGCCGCGGCCAATGCCTGTCACATTCTGCACTCTGCCGCCTGCTGCTAATGCCCACTATGTTCTGCGCACGACCCCTGGTGGTCAGCACACATCATAGCAACTGGTTGTTTGGTTGTTCCGCTGTTTGGTCTATTTGCATATTAGCCTTTTATTATATAGGATAAGCATATAATCAATAAAACAATAAAAATGCAAGTGCATGTACTCATAATGATCTATTTTTTGCTATTAATTAATTGGACTGTCAATTCCTTGATAAAAAGAATTCTGAATCTCTTTTGGTGGAGATTACTTCCCCAATGAATAATATGTAATTCCATACCTTTGGTTACTCATGGAATTCTAAAACAATGCAAACAAGGCATAAAATCCCATCAAAGTGTTCTGAAATTATCATAAGATTTAATCTAGTAACATCTAGAAAGAGCAAGGGAACTCAGTAGTCATTAAACTGTCCTTAACAATAAAAAATGAATGTTTGCACTCCCTCTACATCTAACTTAAGCCTTGCAAGTAGGAACTCTTGAAAGACTCATTCTACAGAGCAAATTTAAACATCACCCCATTCCAAGAACTGCTCCTCATGGCAATACCCAAGTTCTTTCAACACCCTACTCCATCAGGCTATTCCACCTTCTTCTCCTCCTTATTGCTGTCATTTACAGATCACATTGTTACTCTCTTTACTCATTGGAGACTTGATCCTCTGTCTTATCCTCCATTCCTTCTCCCATTCATTTTGAGGAATGATAGAACTCTGTCAGTTTCTATACCTCATTTTCATTTTTTTTCTTTGCCTCACTTCATGACTCATACCTATGGCCACCCTGCAGAACAATACTTCTGAAATCTACTGTAAAGATTCACTCTTTGACTCAGACTTATATCCTATCCTACAGGCATCCTGACTGCAACATTGCTATGACCACATTGAGAACTCCTAAGGATCCCACCATTTGGCTTATTTACCATTGCTGAGATGCCTTCACGTGCTTTGTAACTCCATTTACAATACA
This sequence comes from Cnephaeus nilssonii, assembly GCF_951640355.1. Classification (NCBI taxonomy): domain Eukaryota; kingdom Metazoa; phylum Chordata; class Mammalia; order Chiroptera; family Vespertilionidae; genus Cnephaeus; species Cnephaeus nilssonii. Next base: position 34,917,619 of record NC_137072.1, on the reverse strand, counting down.
TGGCCCACCATCATTCTACTCCCTGGTACACAGCAAACTTACCTCTCTCTCTTGCTCTTAAATTCATGTGATAAAAGCCCCACTATTTACACTTTTTCTGCCAACTCTTGAGCTGTTTAAAATGCATAGATTTTGGAGAAAAATTATATTTTCTGGGTTTACCTTTTCTTTTTACTGTCAACAGTGATTAGTATTTGTCAACATTTGAATCCATGTCTCAGTGCACATTTTCTTTTATCCCATGCCAAGTATATATCCACCTTTTATTCTTCTGCAGTGCATTCTTAACTAATAGTTTTAGTAAAGGTCTGTGGTGGTAAAAACTCTGTTTTTGAAAGTCTGGATATTTTGTTTTGCTGTTAGTAAAAAAAATTCTAGTCAATCTAGACTCAGGATTCTTGTTGCCATTTATGTTTTTCTTCAGTCCTTGAAGCTAGCATGGCATTTACTGCTGAAAACATTATGTTACTGTTTATAATCATTCTGATGGTAGTGTACTTGTCTGTTTCTTTTAAGTCATCTTCATTTTCTCTCTAAAAGCTCTTAAGATGTTAACGTTATTCTTGATGTGCTTTTATTTAATTATAACTCATCTCAGTGTGTGTTCATTTTATTTGAACTTTGTATCCACAGTGCATGTTCCATCTACGAACAGCTACTTAGCTTTTTACTTTTTGCAAAAAATTCAGAAGTCTCAAAATGTTGTTTTGCCATTATTCTTGCATTCTCTACTTCTTTAGATGTATGTAAAAGCCTCTCAAGCTATAGTCTACAACTTCTAGCTTCTTGTTTACATTCTATTAGTATTCCAGATTATTTTCTCAGTACTATTTTCAATTTACTAATCCTCTACTTAACTATGCTATTGTTATATTTATGGCATCTATTGATTTAAAAGAAAATAGTAATCACATTTTAATTCATAGTTTTTAAGTGGATCTCTTTTACTTTCATCTACTTTTAGTCAATTTTCTTTTACAAATTATTATACTTTTAAAGTTATTATTCTTTCATTTATCTTTGGAATATCCTCAACACATAAAATTAATTTCACTAGCAGTGAATTTGTGTTCCAATTGCTGATTTTGTTGCTAACTTTCTTAGAATAATTTAGGTTGCTAGGTTAATTTTGAATTGAAGTTTTTTGTTTCTCTGTTTCTCACTTTCTTGTCACTAATTCTAACCTAACATTGCCTCCACCCCGCTTCTTGGATGTAAAACTTAGAAACAAGTCTTACGATGGTGTTTTAGGCCCAACAGACCACTGATCCAGAAGGTGATTTGATTCAGTTTCTGTCCCTGGGGACTTTCTTCTCTCCTTGACCACCCAACAGACTCATAGTTCTCAGGTCAGCAACCTTTTCACATTTTGATACCTCATCATGGTACATAACAGATTGGTTTCCCACCTGCCATTTCTTCTTCCTTTTATCTGGGGAGGCTATAAACTCTTTCCCATATGTAATTTAGGTTCAACCAATGAAGTACATCCATGCTAGATTTGGAAAGTGCAAGTGGGGTAGAGACCCCCTTCCTGGAGGCTGGATTCCTGTTGAGTAGCATGTAATGAGAAAACATAAATTTCTTACTTTAAATTTATGGCTACAAGCTCCAATTGGGTACACAATACCACCTCTTTTGATTCTACTTCACTTCCAAATAAAATTAACTTTTTACTCTCCAAACCAAGAACTTCAAAACCTCCATTCTCTTTTCAACATTTCCGAACTCCTCCCTTCACACTCTTATTTGTCACTTAGAAATGAAAAGCTACTGAAATGAAACATTTTTCTCTTTCTCATCCTCAAATCCACAAACCTACCTGTCTCTGTGTGTATCTTCTTTCCATTTCTTCCTATTATATCCCCCAAAGGGCACCTGCTCTATTCAAAGGGGAGCTTCATCAGATCTGCACTGGATCCCATTCCATTTGCTTCCTCTAAACCAAGGTCAGCAGACATTTATTGTGGAAGTCCAGGAAGTAAAACATTTAGGCTTCATGGGCCATAAATTCTCTGTCACAACTACTCAAGTTTTAGTGTGAAATCAGCCATACACAATAAGTAACCAAGTGGACATGGATGTGTAAAGCTTTATTTACAAAAACAGATGCTGGGTTGAACTGAGGGCTCTAGTTTGCTAATCCTTGACAGGGAGCTTGCTTGTTCATTTATCCATTTTCTCCTAATTCACCCTTCCCTTCCTCTCTACTCATTGCCTTGCAATAAACTTAAGAAAAAATCAGACCCTATTTGACACTTTATCCTCCTGCAGCTATGGCAGGTGGATCTTTGCTTTTGCCTTTGCTAAAGAAAGACACAATGCCCAAAATCAGGGCTCCTTCCAGGGAGGCCCCAATGAATAAGGGAGTTATGAAGGCTAGTCTCTCACCTAAACTCAAGACCATTCTGAAGGGCCATCCCAGCTTCAGAGCTCCTAGTAAAACCAACGAAGCCTCTATTGAAACAGCAGAAAAGCTCTACTCTTTATGCCCAATTTTGCTTCTATCCATTTTCTTCCTTTCCTTTCTCTGGATGTTTTTCACAACTGCACCCCTAAAAAAAGCTCCTCTAGGTTAATCTCTACTTTAGAGTTTGCTTCTCCAGGGAACTCAACTTTGACACTTACAAAAGCTGAATTGATCTATACAGTACTTCCTCCCTTATCTGCAATTTCACTTTTTAAAAAATATATTTTATTGATGTGTTTTATAGAGAGGAATGGAGAGAGATAGAGTTAGAAACACTGATGAGAGAGAAACATGGATCAGCAGCCTCCTGCACACCTCTTACTGGGGATGTGCCCGCAACCAAGGTACATGCCCTTGACCGGAATCGAACCCAGGACCTTTCAGTCCGCAGGCTGACGCTCTATCCACTGAGCTAAACCGGTTAGGGCTTTATGGTTTCAATTACTCATGGTTAACTGCAGTCCAAAAATATTAAATGAAAAATTCCAGAAACAAACAATTCTAAGTTTTAACTTATCCTATATAATAAAACCCTAGTATGCAAATTGACCAAATGGCAGTATGACTGGTTGCTATGATGTGCACTGATCACCAGGGGATCGACACTCAATGAAGAAGCTGCCCCCTGGTGGTCAGTGCACCACAAGCCGGGCTCATGGCTGGTGGGAGCAGCCACAATGGTGGGAGCCTCTCCCGCCTCCATGGTAGCGCTAAGGATGTCTGACTGAGAGCTTAAGCCTGCTTCCTATGGGGAGTCGAACATCCCCCGAGGGCTCCCGGACTGTGAAAGGGTGCAGGCCGGGCTGAGGGGACCCCCACCCAGTGCACGAATTTCGTGCATGGAGGGGAGTTCCTCAGCCTGGCCTGCAACCTCTCCAATCTGGGACCCCTTGGGGGATGTTCAACTGCCGGTTTAGGCCTGATCTCACAGGGATCAGGCCTAAACCGGCAGTCAGACATCCCTCCGCAATCCGGGATGACTGGCTCCTAACCACTCACCTGACTGCTGGCCTGATCACCCCCAACTGCCCTCCCCTGATGGTCTGGTCGTCTCCACCTGACTGTCCCCACCTGACCACTGCCGGTCTGATCTTGCCCCCAACTGATGTAACCTGCTGGCCTGATCTTGCCCCAAATGCCCTGCCCTGCCGGCCTGATTGCCCCTAACTACCTCTACCTTGGCCCCCACCACCATGGCTTTGTCTGGAAGGAAGTAGGATGTCTGGAAGATGGCTGGTCGACCCAGTCTAATTAGCATATTACCCTTTTATTAGTATAGATAGATTATATAGGATAGGATTGCTTAAATGGAGGGTGGAGCCTTTTTCAGCAGGAGGAGATGCTCTTGGCAGACAAAAACACATAATCCCTATATCTGGACTGATAGCCAACCATATGCACTACCGGTCATTAAAAAATTGAATCACTGGCAAACCGGTCATTAAAAAATTGAATCACTTTCTTACACCTTACACCAAACAGCTATTGCCATTAAAACCCCTCCTCAGCCCTCACCTTAGGTTCTGCCTTTGCAGTTCACCCAGATTTGTTTCTGATTGGTCGATTTCTATGCCAGTCAGTGTCAAAAACTCCGCCTCCTAGGCAGCCATTGGCTCCTCACAATTCACCCAGATTTGGTTCTGATTGGTTGGTTTCTATGCCAGTCAGCATCTCCGGGCCTATCAATGGGCCTGATCAGAGAGGCAGAGCTGATCAATAGCCCCAGCGGAGGTCCGAGAGAAAGAGAGGTGCAGCTGCTGGCCAGCCCTGAGAGAAAGAGAGAGGCAAGGGCTGATCAACAGCTGCCATAGAGGCTATGGATTTGACCCTGGTTATCCTTCCAGGCCTCTCTTCGAGCCTGATCCGCAGCCCCCTTAGCAGTCAGTGCTGGGTCGGGGTGCCCGCAGCAGTGGCAGTCAGTGCTGGGTCTCCACAGCAACCCAGCACTGACTTCCAGTCTGTCGAACCTTTGGTCACTTTGAATGTTATGAACCCTGGGTTTTTATATATTAGGATGTTTTTTGACTCATTCAATTTAGTTGCATCTATTATTTAGTTTAGAATAAATTGATCTGGAAGTTTTATCCTTTTATATATCAAGATTATATTCTCTAAATGACCACTCTCCTCTTTGTAATGACCCTCCTCACTTTTAGTAGCAGATGTGACCAATATTTAAATATGTATACTGATGCATATTTACATTTAAACAGAAATGTCTCTGAAAGCAAAGATGCCATTCATGTGTTTTGACTATAGCTTGTATAACCTGCAAAAACCTAAACATTTAAGTAGGCATATATATAAGAAACACATTCTAGAAGAGTTATTTATTTCCCAGAAGCTAAATCAATTTCCTACAGTGGTTTTTTAAAATATCCCCAAATAGCAAAAATCTAGAGCCTTTTAGACCCACTGTAACATTCAGTTATAATCCATTTACCAGCATGTAATCTCTGGAAAAAAATGACCAATCCAAAAGTTTGTAAAATATGATTGCTTAATCTTTTTTCTGAAAATTAAAATTCCCAAGTGATTTTATTTGATACTATCATGGAAAGTCTTGGAACAATCATTGGCAATTGAGACACATTTTTATATAAGTGAAATCCTCAAGTCTTTGGTTCCCAGCTTCATCACATCTATATAGACGATAGTTCTTTTTAACAGATGCCTGTTAATATCTCTTATGGTTATGCCTAGACTCCTAGTTCCTTGAATGCAAGGACCATGCAGGACTCTGTTTTGTATCCTTAGTTACTGAATAAATGCTTGTGACATAAATATATAGGTGAGTATGTGTGGGGACACAATTATGTGCTATTTCCAAACCTATCTTTTAGATAATCTCAAAAGTGCAGGAAAAGAAGAAAATGATGCAAAGTTACCACCATGACTAGTTTCTGCTAACTAAAGCATAAAGTCAAGTATGGTAACCTCAACTGCCTCATTAATTGCTGACCCTTAATTAAAGGTATCATACATCATTAAGGACTGAGCCTATGTAAAGCAAATGCAAAATTAGATAAGCCTAACCATTACCTTAATATGAAACTAATATAGCTCCTTATTTAATGACTAGAAGCCCGATGCACGAAGATTCGTGCTCGAATGGGCTTTCCTTTCCCTGGCTGCCAGCACTGCCTTTCCACTCCCGCCAAGCCCCTTTCTGCTGAGGCCCCAGAGCTGCCTCTTTCCGCTCCAGCCCCTCCTGCCCACGCTTCCAGAGGCCCTGAGAGACCAGGGGTAGGGCAAAATGCCTGCATCATCGCCATGGCGATGACACAAGCGTCCTGCCCTGTCACTCGGTAGCTGAGTATGCAAATTAACTGCCATCTTTGTTGGGTTAATTTGCATATCACTCCTGATTGGCTGTTGGTGTAGCGGAGGTATGGTCAATTTACATGTTTGTCTATTGTTAGGTAAGATTACACACTCAGGCTCCCAAGCTGAAGATAACTGATATTTGCATTATTAACATGCTTGCTAAAAAGGAAACCTCCAAGTCAAAAAATTGTCCTGGAAATGAAATTAATGCACACACATCAAGTTTTCCAGGGTCTTATCCTAATATATAAAAAGCCATGGGCCGTCATGACCAAAACAACTAGACGGATGTCCGAATATAGGCTGTGTGGGGTGACCAGGTCAGCAGAGGGGTTAGTGAGGGATGACCAAACAACTGAACAGCAGGCTGCGTGGGGCGACCAGGTCAGCAGGGGGGGTTAGTGAGGGACAACCAAATGACTGAACAGCAGGCTGTGTGGGGCGACCAGGCCAGCAGAGGGGTTATTTGGGGGTGACCAGGCTGGTGGGGGGCGAAGTTGGGGGCAACCAGGCCAACAGTGAGGGCAATGAGGGGCAACCAGGCTGGCAGGGGGGCAGTGAGGGGTAACCAGGCTGGCGAGGGGGGGGCAGTTGGAGGCAACAAAGCCAGCAGCGGGGGCAGTTAGGGGAGAACAGGTAAGCCGGCAGAGGCGGTTAGGGGTGATGATCAGGCTAGCAGCAGGCAGGTGAGCAGTTAAGAGCCAGTGGTCCCAGATTGTGAGAGGGATATCTGACTGCCGGTTTAGGCCTGATCTCCCACCTGAGGAGACCCTCCCTCCCCCCCCGTGAACAAATTTTATGCACTGGGCCTCTAGTATACTTATGTATTCTTGGACCAGAAACAGCCAGAAATAACCTAGACAGTCTCCTCATGGGGCACCTTTATACCTCTAGAGCCAGGTCTCGCAGAAAACATAATCTGGACATGCATTTTTCATCCAGCACATCTGTTTAGGACTTGATAGAAAGAGGGTAATTAAATTACACTATCCATTCTCTTTGGGCAAGCCCCTTTTCCTATTCATTTTAAATCATTTATATTGTGTACATTTCCTCTCTGCCTTCCCTGTGCATAGGTCTGTCTCTGAAAGTTTCTGATCACCTTCATTACTTAGCATTTCAAAACTCTCATCTATTGTTTATTGCACAGTCTCTTGTTACATGACCCAGGAAAGCAGGTCAACATCACTATTAACATTTCCCAGAAAAATGAAGGAGTTAGGCTGCAGTTACTTGTTTAAGATGATCCCAAACAGTGTCCAGGGACTCCCAAGAGCTCATATAATAGCCTAGATCTCTTGACTGCACTCCTCTCCCCACTTTATCTTCACTCAAACCTGAGTGTAAGAATAAATCTCTTTACCAATTAATTCAAGAGCATGGGCTCTGGAGCTGGGCCAATAGGGTTTAAAAAATATCAATTCTGACTCATTTGCATGAATGATCTTAAGCAAATAATTTCTTTATCTTTCTGAACATGCATTTCTTAATTTGTACAATGGTAAAAATATAGATCTCATATGCATGTGATGAAATGATTCATGCAGAGCTTTTACTATGGTTTCTTGGTAGAAGATAGGAAGGCTGGACAGATTGTGTAAAGCATGATTCTCAGCTAGATTTGTGTTTCTACGTTGGCACTTTACTTATTCTTTCAGAATTTATGTCTATCTTGAAGGGGAAAGGGCTAGGAGTAATGACTAGAGTCAGAAACAGATGAAGGGGGGTAAAGGGTGATGGACATTATGGTAAACACTTTGTCTTCATCCTTGGCCACTTTCACATAAATGCAATTAAAGTGATTTGCTATAATATCGTATCTTCACAAGTGTAATAGGTTGAAATAAAAAGAGGAGAAAATAAATATTGCACAAAGAAATCAAAATGATTGATTTGTCTTTTAAAATAAAAATTAATTTCTTATGCCCAGTGCCAGTGAGGAGACCTGCCTAGCCTAGCTTTTCCTATGAATGTGTTGATGTGTAGCCATTTCTGCTGGTGCATTTTTAAGCAGAGCTGCAGGGGATGTCATGTGTTGCAGTAATTGCCATGGAAACCATTGTTGGTGAATGAATAGAGAGGTTTTAAATCCTTGGTAATGAGCCTGAGATCTTCAAGTTTAACTTGTTTGGAAGTGGCCCATATTCACACAGAGATATTGGAGGCAAAACATGGGGAGGAAAAGGATGGAAAAGAGAAAGTTTTTTTAGTGCAGATAACCTAGTCTCATATGTTACACTTCTACTTGCAATTTTTAATGGAAAAAACACCACAAATGCCTAGCATCAAGATACAAGCCTTGAGCAACACTCTTGATGGTTGAACAGAGTGTAATTATGATACATTTCTACTGAAATCAACACTTTCAATCACCTCTCACAAACTGCAACAATGAAAATGTTAAATATTTTTAAGGAAATAAATTATTAGTTTTATCTGGATTTGGAGATCTTTAAAGGGGAAAGCTAAGCTTTGTCACCTTTGTAAGACTCCAAGCTGACAGAATACACATCCTATAGAATGTTCATTCATAGATTACACAGTTTTAGCATGTGTCTTATATTTGAATAGTGATTTAAGAATGACTTATAACCAAGGATCCCATCCTTCCATCAGTAATTTTTAAGGTGCTCTCTTCTCCCTTTAATTATCACAGTTTTTTATCCTAGCACCTTATCTCTCACCCAAGACCTTTTCAGATTGGGTTCTCTCTAGGTAGGACTGTTGATAGAAGCCTTGGAAGAGACAGAACAAGGGTTCAAAAGTTAGAAGGGTAAGCCTTTCTCTCTCACATTGGCCAACAGACTCCTCATCCAACTCTTCTTCCCTCATCCAGAGACACTGTGGGCCACATACCTGGGTTTTTGGAAAGAAGGTACTTCCCAAACATTTGTTTACATTGTGAAGGGGATCAGGACAAGCTACCCCCCAAATTTATGCCACTTTGACATAAGAATTATTTGAGGCATTTGAGTTCCTGAAATCCCTTATCTGCCTAAAAGCAGAACCTCCACCAAAGAACTCAATTGTCATAACCCCCTTCCTCAGACAATTCTAACCTCTTCTGGCATCACATCCAGAAATTGTCACACATTACTAGGTCTTCAATCTATTTTCCTAAGGGCCTTATCTTTCCAAAAAGTCATTTGCTTTTCCATAAGGGTCTTTCTCTCCTCCCTTTCTCCACTAAGTTAGGTGTCTATAGACTACACATCTTCACTCCCTTTGACTACTCATCACTGGGTATTCCAATGTAAATGCATGATGCTCATGTTAAATTTGTTTGTTTTTCTCTTATTCTGTCTTTTTTCCAGTCCAATTTATAGGGCCTCCATTGGAGAACCTCAGAGGGTAGAAGGGAATAAAACACACAGTCGTCCCTTCCCTACAGTGGTAACTGTCATTCTCAGGAGAATGTAAAAGAGAAAAGAGAAGGTGGTAAGGAGGAAGTGTTCTGGGAAGAAAATATCTACCTTCTGTCTCTATGGAGAGTCTGAGAAGGAGAGTATCCTTAGTTGGAAGGAATTAGGAAAAAATTAAAGGGAAGGAAAAGGAAGAGAGAAGGGAGAGAGAGGAACAATGAATTACATGAGAACCTTGAGGAATTAAAGCTTGTGTGGGTAACTTCACCGATGAGAGCCTTTCTTTCAAGCAACCACATTCTGCTATTTCAGGGCCAATACTGCATTGTCTCTAAATGAATGTGCTGAATCCAGATGGCCTAGGTGAGAGTCTTAGATCTACCATTACTATCTACAAGTTCCTTAACTTCTCTATGCTCTAGCTTCTTCAAATGAGAGAAGTGGATAATTATACACATACAACAAAATTTCATGAAGATAAAATAAACTTATACATGTAATGTTTTTAGAAAAGTGGTAAAACATAGGACTGTCAATAAAACATCAGTTATCAGTGAAACAAAATGATTATGTTTATCCATCTGAAATTGCACAGAACCGCTCCTTTTCATTCTTCACTGAACTAGAAAGTCAGGCCTGGCTGCAGAAGTCATCATTCACAGTTATATATTGGGATTCTCCTCTCCCTCCCTAACCAACAAGATGGAGAGAGAATGATGCCAGTGTGAGAGTGTTGTTTTAGTGCTATTTTAGAGCTATTATACTGAAACGCCAGCACTTCTAAAATCCTGCCCTGCTAACATTGGGGAAATTCCCAAGGGAATTATAGGCAATGAACAACAGGGTTGATTGGTCACGTTAGTAGATATGAAGCCCTCTGGTAGATGCTGGAATTGGAGTACACAGTTTAAAATTTCACTGCAGAATTTAATCTTGAGGTTGCACCACTCTCTAGCCAGTCACATGAAGGAATGAAGTCAAGGAGAAGGAGGGAGCAAGGTGTCTGCTCCTATACCTAGATTCCAGGTCAAAAAGCCACCTCTCGGTGATATTGTCCTCATCTGTCCTGACTTAAAATGAAACTCCTACAACCCTCTCATTTCTCTGCATTATTTTTCTCCTTAGCATTCATTGACATGTGAGGCATTTAATTTTTAATTTATTTAGCTTGTTGATTAAAGATCACTCAGAACTGAAATATAAATTCCATTAAGAAAGGGATTTTGGTCTGTTTTGTTCATTTATTTATCTCAGCAACTAAAACAGTACCTGGGATGGTGAAGGCACTAAAATATCTGTTGAATGAAAGAGGTGGAAGAAAGAACATGGAGCATGTCTGGATACTGCTTAAAAATAGTAATCCATGCAAGTGATAATACTCAGCCTGATAAATGTCCTGGAATGCTAACCAATCAGATAAGCAAGTCTTCTAGTTGGATCAGGTTGCAGGATAACCAAGATGGGGGAAGAGTAATTAGACATGGATGCATAGGAGAGAGAAAAGGCTAAAAATTTCTTTACATGTGGAGGAAAAAACTGAGAGAATCCAAGAAGGGTGTGGCAGGTGACAGAACTATATTCCTGATCCCATAAGGGTACAAAGGAGTGTATGCTTGACTAAGGTTAGATGGTAGACTCATTTCCCCATGGAAATAGTAGATGGTGAGGTTCTCTGTTAGTAAAACTTCAGTATGTTTCAGAGGCATACAAAATATTGTAGCAACGTGGAAAATAAATTCTGTGTTTCGAGCAACAATAGCATGCATTTTTTAGAATGCCTATTTTTGATTTATGCCTAGCTACCCTTCTCCTGGGGAAAGAAAATGTAAGAGGAGAGCTACATACCTTAGAAAGAATAGATTCAGACCCAAATTCCCTTTTGGATAATCTGTAGATTACTATTAAATGACAGCTATTCTTGGAAAGTTGACCTGAGTTTTGGGAAACCTGGCCAGAGTCACAATAGATAAAAATCAGATTGATGATTTTCTGACACTGAGCCTTCATTCAAGATTTCCTCTTTTACTTGGTTAATTGGTTGGTAATCCAACTTAAAGCAGTATGTAGATGTCTTTATACTACATTTTTTAGAAATACAGAGAACTATCACAGACTTCTAAATCTTCATCGAATGGTAAATTTGCATTCAATAATAATTTCAGCACACATTTTTATACTCCCAGAGCAGCTCACTAAAGATCATGGCTAAGGTTATGGAGGCCTTAGTCACATGGGCAGAATGTGGCTGGCAGTTGAAAGTATTAAGTCTACCTCTGAGCAGAGGGTTTTGTACCTTGCTCATGTCTCTTATTATGCCATTGGCATAAATGCTACCTTGTAATTCCCAGGTGGGACATTTGAATGGGCTGGAAATTTATATGTTCTGAAATTAACAAAGGGTGAAGTGAGCCCTTACCAAATAATACTTTGCTAGTGGGGCATTTCCCTCAATATGCATCAGTATATGATTTCCACTGTGTATTAGGACCTTTGATGCTGCTTGAGTTGGTGACACTATTGCAAAATCAGTCTTGTGTTACCCACTTGTCCCCCCTACATATTTGATTAAAGAAAAACAAGCAAAATAAGTGGTATTATTTTTGAGCAGCTAGTATATGTCAAGCACTGAACTAGGTACTTTACATTCATTATCCTAACTATGTCTCCAATCCTGTGGGGTGTTTAACTGATGAGTAAATTAAGATTCAGAAAGTTTAATAATTTTTTGAGGGCCACAGAGCTAGTGAGTACTAGATTCAAAGTCACATTTCTCTGGCTACAAATCTCATTTTATTTTGCTATTTTCACATCACCCAGAGGAAATGTTGTATTTCCCAAATCACCAATGACATGGTCAGACATGCTTCATGTTGGTGGTGGAAGGGGGTTTGAGTTTCATAGTGCTTATTATAACCTGTCATCAGATAGTGATTATTTTTTTAAAGTGCCCTTAGCAGCATGTGTATTTTTTTTTAGTTTACTAGTAGCCACATTAAAAAGATAAAAAGAAACATTTAAAATTAACTTTCAACACATATTTTTAACAGTTAAAAGTATATGTAATCTATCTAGTTACTTCAATATGTAAGCAACATAAAAATTATTCATGAAAACAGTTCCAGAGACAGAGAAGCATCAATCAGATCGTCGAACCTCAGAGGGAAGATAGGGGAGGGTGGGAGTAAGGGGGGAGAGATCAACCAAAGGACTTGTATGCATGAATATAAGCCTAACCAATGGACACAGACACAAGGGGGGGTGAGGGCATGAGTGGGGGATGGGGGGGGGCAATGGGGCGATAAGGACACATATGTAATACCTTAATCAATAAAGAAAAAGAAAACCAATTAAAAATTATTCATGAACTATTTTTCTTTATTTTTATACTAAATCTTAAAGAAATCCAATATGCATTTTACACTACTGCACTTCTCAGTTCAGACCAGCGGCATTGAAAGTGCTCAGTAGACACAGGTGGCTGGGCGACGGCTGTCTCAGACAGCACAGATACAGGCTGTAGGTGCTGTGGACGTGAAGGCTGGCACTGAGCGCAATGACACAGGAGGTTACTAATCCATACTTGGCATCTGAATACTTTATGAAGGAATGGGTGAGTAAATGAAAATAAAAACTGATACAGAAATGAATATATGGAAACCTGTATTAGAAATTATGTGTTCCATTAAAAAGTGTATGGTCACCGAAACTGGTTTGGCTCAGTGGATAGAGCGTAGGCCTGCGGACTGAAGGGTCCCAGGTTCGATTCTGGTCAAGGGCATGTACCTTGGTTGCGGGCACATCCCCAGTAGGGTGTGCAGGAGGCAGCTGATCAATGTTTCTCTCTCATCGATGTTTCTAGCTCTCTATCCCTCTCCCTTCCTCTCTGTAAAAAATCAATAAAATATATATTTTTTAAAAAGTGTATGGTCTAAAAATCTTTTATCAAGGGCTTTTACTTGACACATTTAAGTACAGACTACCAATCTCATTTTATTTTGCTACACTTCACATCTCCCAGAGAAATGTTGCATTTCCCAAATCAGCAATGACGTGGTCAGACAAGCTTCATGAAGTTCAATAAACTACTATGTATACATGTAATAAAGTACATATATACACATCTCTGTCTCATTTTTCTTCTATCTTTCATTTCTCTATGAGAGAGATGAGGGATTGTATACAATCACATAAATCCTGGAAAGTCTGAAAATGGAACAGCGAGGATCATGGCAACTGAGAGCCAGGTGAGGCTCTCATTCATGAATGCAAGGCATGTGTTGTAGTTTACTGAACTTTACTGTAAAATCTTGCATTAACAGCGTTTACAAGATGGATGAGAGAGAGAGAGAGAGAGAGAGAGAGAGAGAGAGAGAGAGATCATAAAGGGAGGTGCATGGCTTGCAGAATTTGGCTTGTTCAATGTACCAAGTGGTATAATAAATGTGAGCTATTTATAAAAGCCACAGGTCCACACCACATCATCTGTGGACTGTATTGTGTGTGTGCATCCGAAATCTGTATAATTTTGTTAACCAGTGTCACCCCAATAAATTCAATAAAAAAATAGTAAAAGCCACAACTTGGGTCATTCATACCACAGATTGCTAAAACACAGGTTATATTTACAACCAAGAAAATCCAATTTTGTACTACACCAGAATTATCCTCATGAGTGTAAAAAGGTCCCAGCTCTGGACAAAAATACCCTGGATTCATGCTTTAGTTCCCTGCCCCAGTATGTTAGGCATGTGTCTACTAGTGACATGTACACTATATAAACACATTTTTTTTGTAAACAATATTCAGTATAGAATGGAGACTGATTGGCTATCATAGCTTGGTATAGACTTCAGATGGAAATTATTTTAACTTGACCATAAAGTAAAAATAAATAAATAAATAAATAAATAAATAAATAAATAAATAACAGAACAGACATTTGGTCTCATACGCTTCTCTTTGCTAATGGAGCTTTATAATTATTCCTCTTGAGATCCTACATTTACTTGTCTAATTGTTAACTCACCTAATGCTTGGGTGTCATTCTTTCCAATATGTGTTCAGCAATGGTGTCACCCTGAGGCTTGCCTGTGGCAAATTTTGAAACAAGTAAGTCTTTAGCACATTACACTTTTTTTTCTACCTTCCTTAGTCCTTGTCCTTCTCCCTGTGATTCTTATTAGCACTCTTCTACCCCACCCCACTGCAGAGTGTTGTTTACTTACACCAAATATATACTAATCTATGGGGGGTGAAATACCATGTGCTGTGTATAATTCAATTAGTAAAGTCTCCTCAGATTATTTGCTTCTTAAGCCTTCTATTTCATGGCGGAGGAAACAAATAAATTTAAGGCATTGATAAGTGATTGGAAGAGTCGTATTTCTGGTTGTAGTGACTTTCAGAAATGCATGAAATAAGGTCAAACCTGGCAAACAGATGGATATTAATTCAGGGAAATCCTATATAATAAAGAGGTAATATGCAAATTGACCCTCACGCCCTCACACAAGATGGCTGCCCCCATGTGGTCAAAGATGGCCACCCCCATGTGGTCAAAGATAGCCACCACAAGATGGCTGTCAGGGGAGGGTAGTTGTGGGTGATCAGGCCTGCAGGGGAGGGCAGTTAGGGGTGACCAGGCCAGCAGGGGAGGGCAGTTAGGGGTGACCAGGCCAGCAGGGGAGGCAATCAGGCCAGCAGGGGAGCAGTTAGGCATCGATCAGGCTGGCAGGGAAGTGGTTGGGGGTGATCAGGCAGGCAGGCAAGCGAGTAGTTGGGAGCCAGCAGTCCCAGATTGTGAGAGGGATGTCTGATTGCCGGTTTAGGCCCGATCCCACAGGGACTGGGCCTAAACCGGCAATTGGACATCCCCCTAGGGGTCCCAGATTGGAGAGGGTGCAGGCTGGGCTGAGGGACATCCTCCCCCCCGCAGTGCAGGAATTTTGTGCACCGGGCCTCTAGTAGTTATATAATCAATGAAAGAGTTGAGAAGCCAAATAGGGAGAGTAAAATCACCCGGAGACTGGTAACTGCAGAAAACCTCTGTGACTCAGTCTGGGGCACAATAAGGAAAAGTAGTGTCCTGGGAGCAGAGGGCCAGACTATCAAGGCAGACCTGTTCTTCAGGAGCTGGAATCCCAGATGATACTTCCTGAGACATAGAGATATACCCACCTTTTTCTTTTTCCTTCCCTCTACACTATAGGGCCTCCCAATGGCCAAAAACAGCCAGGAGTGAGCCTGGAAAACCAAGACTGCAGATGCAATCTCTCTGTATGTAGAGTAGAGCAGGAGAAGGGTCAAGAGGAGGTCTGAGAGCAAACTAGCCAAGGACTTGCCAAGGCCATGGGAAATATGTGCTTTCTAATTATGGGAGGTATACTCTGGGGCTCCACGTGAAGATTGAGGGGTATAAAATCTGAAATTTACTGAGTGCACACATCTGGGTCAGATACTTCTGTCAGGTGTCAAGGATATTGAGATCTTTATTTTTTAGTTATTGATTTGACAGAGATAGATAAAGAGAGATGAGAAAGAGAGAGAGAGAGAGAACTTCTGTGTGCCCTGACTGGAGATCAAATCCACAACTTTGGAGTTTTGAGACAACACTCTAACCAACCGAGCCTGAGCTAATCAGCCAGGGCTCTAACCTCTAATTCCCACCTCATTGTCCCCAGCATCTAATCTATTGCCAAACCATGTTGCCTCCTTTGCCTCTTCAATAACTCCTGGGTCGGTTCACACATCTTTCCTACAATCACCACTGTAGTCCAAGCCATCGTCATCTCCTGCATGTATTATAGCAATTACTCGCAGGTGTATACCAGTATCTATTCCAATTCAGGTCACTTTTTAGTTTCTTCTTCACAATGGAGGCAGGACAATCTCAAATTGTTAATAAGACCACATGCTCTTCTCCATGGCTCTGCAGATGGGAAACCTTAAATGTGTAAATTCTTTCAGAGGATTCACATTGTGCTGGGTAATGACAGCTCCTTAGCAGGCCTGGTAAAGCCCTGCCAAGTCTGGCCCCCAACATCCCTTTGCCCATTTCACTTTCCTGAGCTCTTTCTGCTCCAGATGCAATGCCCTTCTTCAGGCTTTGAATTTGTCTTGTTTCCCTCCTGCTATGGGGTCTCTACTCATACTGCTCAGTTGCCTCAAATGCTCTTTCCTACTTGTCCTCTGCTCATCTCTCAGATCCTGGCTCAGTCATGTCTTTAGGGAAGTTTTTTTCCTAACTACGTTATCTCTAAGACAGTATTTCCACTTTCTCCTTCTCCCTAGCATAAAAGGTGCTTGGACTGAATCTTGTCCCTCACCATTTTCAGGTGTTGAAGACTTACCTCCCCCTCCCCTCTCCCCCCCAATGGGATGGAATTAGGAGGTGGAACCTTTTGGAGGTAATTAGGGTTAGATAAGGTCCTGAGGTGGGGACTCTCTTGATAGGATTAGTGCCCTTAAAATAAAAGACACCAGGGTGCTTACTGCCTTTCTCCCTCTTTTACCTTTTGCAAGGACACAGTGAGAAGGCAGCTATGTGAAATCTGGATAGAGGCGCACAATGAGGAACAGAATCTGCTGGTACCTGGGTCTTGGAATCCTAGGCTCTGAGGCTGGGAGAAATAAATGTCTGTTTTTTTAAGTCTGTGATATTTTGTTATGGCAGCCTGGGCTGACTAATTAAATGAGGAATTAACGAACAATGTCAGAAGGGAAATGGCGGCCCAATAAGCCAAATGCTGCCCTGGGACTGCCTCTGATCCCTGAGTCACTTAATGTGAAAGAGCCTTTTTCTCCCATGTGCCATTACAAGGATGTGACTGTTTCGTGCCACCCCCTAACCACTCAGGAGGCTCATTGGAGGTCAGAACAAACTGTTTCCTTTCATGGCTTGAAACATTTTGCTTCTTTATCCTACTTTATGTTGTAAGTGTGAGTTAACACCTGGAAATAGGATCCATGCCCAGGTAGTATTGAAGTACAGGCCACATGAGGTCTTGTCCTTGGGAGAACAAATACATAGAGCAAATCTTCATTTATTTTCTGCTGGCTTCCATTAGGAAAGGCTGAGAAAAGAGGGATACTATGTATTTCTTTCACTTCCACACATAGCCTTTCTTTATTTAAAGTTATTCCTTTCTCCCCATCCATTCATTGCTAGGTTACATTTTCTATAACAATGACTGCCATTTAGCTTCTCTCTAAGCCTAACTGTTCCTCCACCCAAGGACTCACTGCCATGAAGTATTATTTCACAGTTTGGAGAGGCACATGGCTCTCCCAATTGAATTTTCATTTGCACTGATCAACATCCACCACAAAAGCCTTGTGTCAGAGATAAAGGCAACCTCTTTGTCTGAACCCACCCACTCCTCTTTTGTTTTCCTCCTGTGCTCACTGCACATTATGTTCCACATGCTCTTCTTCATGGCTCTGCAGATGGGAAACGTTAAATGTAGGGTATTATTAAAAATACTCATAATTAAAAAAAAACACACACACCACCTGAAAATTACTGAGCTTTGTATGGGAGCAGCATGCAGCTCCCTAAAGAGCTCCTTTATAAAGAGTTCAGAGAGTTTATGCATTGTTGATATGATCTACCTGGATGACAGAAGGGAGGTCAGAGGAGAGGAAAATTAAATATCAACATTATAAAGTCCCTGAAAACCAGCTCCCTGCGACTCTGTCCCTATTCAGCAGAAACACATTAAGTAGAGGTATGTGGGAGGCCAGGATCTCCCACTGATTGAGGATCTTGCTGTTAAGGAAGGGGCTTATGGAACTGGAAGATTGGGACCATGGAAGGGAAATAATATCAACAGAGATTCCACTACCTGCCAGGGACTGTACTTGTCTCAGCCAGTCCTCATCACATTTCTATACAATGGTCAAAGTCAAATTGGCATTTAGCTCTCTAATGGACCTGGGCACACCACCCAGCTTTCCTCTTTCAAGACCAAAGCAAGCTGAAGGCTTAGACAAATGACCTTCAAATGAGGGAAGTTTCCTGGCCCAAGGATACTCCTCCTTTCCTTCCCTGGAGGTTGTGCCTTTCTTGGGGGCATCTGGTTAATGTCAGGGTGCAAAGACCCAGCCCCCTGGCCCAATTCAGGATAATTCTGAAGGACCATCCTAGCTCCAAAGCTCTCTGTGGGATCAATGCAGACCTTTGTTACGACTCTATCATGGTTCAAATTCTCCCACTGCCCACTCTTGCTTCCCTCACTTCTTTTTGCTTTTTGTTTCTGAGATTTCCCATCCCTGCCCCATAAATCTGCTGCATGTAGATAGCATCTCAGAATGTTACCCACATGTTAAAAACTGTGTTCCCTCCAAATGCATATGTCAAAGTCTTCACCTCCCAAAATGTGACTGTATTTGAACATAAGATCTTTAAGTCGGTGATTAAGTTAAAGTGAGGTCTTCATGGTGGGTCCTAATCCAACAGAACTGGTGTCCTTATAAAAAGAGAAATTTTGGACAAAGAGAGAATGATACCAGACACATGCACACAGCAGGACAGTGGTGACAACACAGAGGGAAGGCAGCCATCCCCAAGCCAAGGAGGGAAGCCTCAAAAGGAACTAATCCTGCCCACATCTTGATCTTGAACTTCTATCCTCCAGAACCATGAAAAAATAAAATTTTGTTCTGGAAGCCCTACCAAACTAATATACTACCTAAGGCATCTTCTCTAACTGCCTCTGTCTCTCCATTTTATAAATGAGAACCTGAGGGTCAGAGACATAAATTATTTGGTCTAAGGTGACAAAGCCAGAACACAAAAAGTCCTGATTCAAAGTCCATGTCTTTCTGCTCCATGAGATGAAATCTAAAATTCCTACTGCCATCTGCTGATCCCTTTGTAACAACTGTTAACTGCCCAACAGATTCCAAGAAACAAATCACACTCAATCCCATTTAATCTCTGTCCAGAATGAAGGGTTTTTGTAATTGGGGTTGATCAAGAGGAACAAATCACAAATTGCTTTTTATTACTTTATTAATCATTAAAATAGCATGTTTCTCCACACTAAACATACTTATACAATTCAAGGTACTATATGGCATGAAAAAGAAGTACAAGATATACAATAGACAATTACTTAGAAAAACTAAAATAGCTTAAACCCAATCTCAAAAGAGACATTAAGACAACTTTGATCACTTTTCTAAGAAATAAGAAATCATGATCTAATCTTAGCCCAGGGAAAATTCTTGATCCACCCTGGAAGATAAAAACTATCCTAATATATAAAAACCCAGGGTCCGTAGCGACTGACCGAAGGTCCACCAAACACCGGAAGTCAGTCCTACAGTCTACCACCGGTGGGGTCACAGAGACCCAACACTGACTGCTGAGGAGGCTGAGGATCAGACCTAGAGAGAGGCCCAGAGAGAGAGGCAGGGTCTGATCCACAGCCTCTTTGGCAGCTGTTGATCAGCCATTGCCTCTCTCTTTCTCTCCAGGCTTCTCCAGCATCTGCACCTCTGTTTCTCTCCGGGCCTCCGTGGGGGCTGCTGATCAGCCCCGCCTCTCTGATCAGGCCCAGACATAGGCCTGGAGATGCTGACTGGTATAGATATTGACCAATCATAACCAAATTGGCCAGCAGGGGAGTGAAGTTGGGGGAAAGATCAGGCCAGCAGGGGAGGGCAGTTGTGGGCAAGCAGGCCGGCAGGGGAGGGCCATTGAGGGTGAGATCAGGCCAGCAGGGGAGGCCAGTTAGGGGTGATCAGTCAGACAGACAGAGGCAGTTAGGGGCAATCAGGCAGGCAGGCAGGTGAGCAGTTAGGAGCCAGCGGTCCCAGATTGTGAGAGGGATGTCCGACTGCTAGTTTAAACTGGCAGTCGGTCATCCCCCAAGAGGTCCCGGATTGGAGAGGGTGCAGGCTGGGCTGAGGGACCCCCCCCTCCATGCACAAATTTCGTGCACCAGGCCACTAGTCTATATATATAAAAGGCTAATATGCCAAATGTCTGTCCGACCAGTCACTATGATACACACTGACCACCAGGAGGCAGACACTCAATGCAGGAGCTGCCATGACACACAGTGGCCATTCACAGAGAAACAGTGCTGCAGACTTGGTGCCCACAAAGCAACTCTTGGCTTCCCCCTAGTGGGACACAGGCTCTGCCACCATCCCAGAGTGACACCCCACCAAATCTCAGCTGACGCTGCCAAGACACCATGGCACAAAATGTGGCCCACAGCCCAGCCCAGCCTGGAAACGGTGGTTGTGGGCACTGGGTAATGACATCACGTAACAACGCCTGGCTTCCTCTCCTTAGTAATTAGCCTCTTTGGAGTTTCTTTAGCCCAGGAACATGACTTGCTTTATAGCCAGGTATAAACATTTTACACTTTAACCAAATATCTGTGTAGCATTTTCCCATGACTTATCTCATTTGATCCTCACAGAAGTCCTGGAGTAGGTACATAGGAGACTGGGTGGAATCTTATTTGCTTTTCACTGGCCAGAAAAAGGAGATTTAGAAAGCTTAGAAATTTGATCAGACTGAAAAGAAGTAAAAAATGGTGGACCTTGAAAATGACTTCAGGTTTTCTCACTGTGCAGAATATAGTCAAACACTGCTGCAGTTAAATATTTTACCCTTTGTTCTCCCTGCGTGATCTACAATAATAATCTGCTTTGTGTTGTATTTACTGCTGTGTTGCTGACAATTACCTGAAAGAGAAGTTGGGGTGCTTCACTGGGCTGGAAAAAGGTTAGATAAATGAGAAAGCAGGTCTAAATAAGCAAGTTTATTCTATATCTATAAAAGGCTAAGTTGACTCTTGCTTGCACAATACATATAAAGCTCTCACTGGTGCCATTCGCATGTGTGTGTTTCGATCTGTCATTGTTGATTATGAATTTGGTTGACACTTCTATTATAGAGAAAGGGAGAATAGTGATATTAAAATATTTCTTCTAATTAATTTCCTTTCAAATGTGCATGAATCCATGCACCAGGCCATCAGTTTGTATATAATTTTGTAAAGTACTGTGATTCCCATAACCATAAAATAATGATGCTTCTGGTCAAGTTGATAAAGTTCAAATATGTCAAATGCACTGAAGTATTTCTACTCTCAGGATATTGACTGGTACATACATAATTAAAAATAAAACCTTATTAGAATCACTTAAAGCTTTGTCTCTCCAATTAGAATTACTCTCTGAAATTGGAAAAGCTGAATGATTATCTTGGTGTTTAGGCAGTGGAAGGTTGAAATAAGAAGCTGAGACTATGACAAATCCCCTTTAGGAAGAACCAACAAGAACCAGCAAATGCATGCTTGCAGTAGTAATTATATAGGTAGGTTGACAATGAATGATTTTGGATTGTATGTTAGGGTGGGAGGGACCTTAGAGATTCTCTAGTCCATTTAATAGATGAGGGAATTGAGGCCGAGAAAGATTAAATGATGTCCCACAGTCATAAGCTCATTAGTACTGGAGTCAGGACTGGAACCAATAGCCCCTGGCTGAACATCCAGGGTTCTCTCCCCTACAACTTACTCCCTTTTCTTTCTTACCTTCTTTCTTTTTTTTTCTTGCCATGCGAAGTTTTATTTTTTTAATAATTAAAAAATCCTCAGAGCAATAGCACAAGAAACTTGCTGCCTATTCTTTCAATAGAAGGTAAACTCCAAAATAAGCTTTTAAATAGAGCCACACCTTTTATGAATGATATTTATCTCTGCATGTAAATGTGATAATTTGTGCATATGCTTGTGTTATATGTCACATGATAAAATGTTAGCTCTTCAAGGGTGGAATCATAAATATTTTATATAGAATAGAACAAAACTTGCTCAATAGAAAAGGTTAGAGAACAATAGGCCTAATAATTTCACAGATTTGATGAATCAGCTCTTCAGAAAAATAGACATTAAAACAGAATTTTTCACTGAGTGAAAAAAAATATTATTGCACGGTCAGGCTACTTGTATGCTGTGGTATTCTAAGAACAAAGGCAGTGATATTTCTTGGGAGAAGGGCCCAACATTGATGAAATTTCTACAGAGACCAAGTGGCTCTCACGTGTGTGACTCCCTGTGAAAAAAAAGAGGCAACTGCTCTATACACTTAAAGAAGTTGCATCTTAAAAAGACACTGAGCTAAAAGGCATAGGATCTCCTGTTTCTGTGCTTTGCTTTTGAATGTCCCGCTGTATACAATTGGGAGGCAAGCCGACATTTATTTGTTAACATTTTGTTGAAGGAAAAAGTCAGTGGAAATAAAAATCCCCTGCTGTCCAAAACATATTTCTTACCATTGTAGAACCAATTAAGGTAATTATTGTGTGGTGTGGCAACTCAGTATACAGCTTTGCTGGTCACATGGTCTCAGGTGGATTGCTGCTAGGGTAAAACAATAAAAAGCGCATAATGGATATTTCTTATTTTATTATTATTTTTTAATCCTCACTGAGGATATGTTTTTATTGATTTGAGAGAGAGAGGAAGGGAGGAAGAAAGAGACAGGAGAGAGAGAGAGAGAGAGAGAGAGAGAGAGAGAGAGAGAGAGAGAGAGAGAGAGAGAGAGAGAGAATATTGATTGGTTGCCTCCCATAAGGGCCCTAACTAGGGATCATTGAACTCACAACCTGGGTATGTGCCCTCACCAGGAATTGAACCTGCCACCTTCTGGTGTATGGGATGAAACTCCAACCAAATGAGCCACACTAGTCAGAATATTGTAATGGATATTTCTTGGTAGGCAAGTTTTGAGTGGGGGCAAGATTCAAAACACTTGTCTCCTAACATCTTCACTCCCCATCATACACAGAAAATCATTTTCATTCATAGTTGCTTCCCGAAAATAAAGTTTAAAGGAACAATTATCGGGGAAAATGTACATTAGGTACTTGCATTCCCTTTCTCCTCTTTTTTTGTGTGTGGAAGGTTTGTGTTAAGTATTTTTTAAAAACACAAGTCAGGAAAATAATGTACCTACAACATAAAAATCCATTGTAATATAATGTGTTCTTGACCAGAGAGTAATTATGGCATGTAATTGTCTGGATGAGCTGGCTCCATGCCCCATAGTACATGGCCATGCAGAGTAGAAGTGGAACATGCTTTGACTCACTCAAACACTTATAACCAGTTTATTTATAACTAGAGGCCCGATGCACAAAAATTTGTGCAAGAGGAGGCTTTCCTTCACCCAACCGCTGGTACCGGCTTCCCTCCGGCACCCAGGACCTGGGCTACTTCCCTCCTCGGGCTTCCCGCAGGCACCTGGGACCCCAGCTGGCTTCCCTCCATCCCCGGCTTTGTCAGGAAGGACATCCAGAATGATGTCTGGTCTAATTAGCATGTTACCCTTTTCTGAGGAAACTCTATACTGTTTTCCATAATGGCTACACCAGTCTTCATTCCCAGCAGCAGTGTACTAGGGTTCCCTTTTCTCCACATCCTTGCCAGTACTTGACATTTGTTGATTTGTTGATGGTACCCATTCTGACAGTTGTGAGGTGATACCTCATTATCATTTTAATTTGCATCGCTCTGATGATCTGTGACTTTGAGCATTTTTTTTTATATGTCTCTTGGCTATCTGTATGTCTACTTTGGAGATGTATCTATTTAGGTCCTTTGCTCATTTTTTAATTAGATCTTTTAATTGATTTTAAAGAAAGAGTAAGGGAGAGAGATAAACATTGATGTGAGAGAGAAATATTGATTGGTTGCCTCTTGCATGCATACCGACCTGGGATCAAACCCACAACCTGGTATGTGTCCTGATTGGCAATCAAATCTGTGACCCTTTGGTGCATTGAATGACACTCCAACCAACTGAGCTACAACTGCCAGGGAACACTGCTATTATTTCTTAGTGCATTGCCAAAGGCCTCCTTCAGTGGCTTTGCTACCTTGCTCATCCTGAAAATATTGAACTTCTCTCTCTTTTCTTTTTTTTAAATTGTCTTCTATTTGAAGGTTTACTCTTTCTTTCCATAAAAAGATTACATATCTATTTCTATTCTTAGGATAATGTCAACCCAATAAGAAATTATCATTAGAAGTCAAGTAATGTAACAAAAGTATCACTTTATTTGTGGCTTTGTATTTTATTTATTTCTTCAGGCTCATTGTTGAGCATAATGCAATGGGTGATCAACTAATCATAATATATATATGTATATATATACACTGAATGGTCAAACTATTATGATCTCTGAATGCATAATAATCTCTCCACTCAGTGTATATCTTACCTAATAATAGACAAACATGCTAATTCACCGTACCTTTGCGACGCCCACAGCTAATCAGGAGTGAGTATGCAAATTAACCCAACAAAGATGGTGGTTAATTTGCATACGTGGCCGCCAAGTGGCCGGGGACAGGGCAGGATGCTTGCGTCATCTCCATGGCAATGACACAGGCATTCTGCCCTGCCACCGGCCACTCTGGGCCTCTGAACAGCTTAGGAAGATGGAAAGGCAGCTCCGGCCAGAGTGAAAGTGATGCTGGCAACCAGGGAAAGGAAGGCCCATTCTGGCACAAATCTTCATGCATCGGGCTTCTATTCCTATATAATAAAAGGTTAATATGCAAATTGTCCTCTCGACCAGGAGTTCGACCAGCAGGCAGGCAGGCCAACCACCCATGTCCTCTCCCCCTGGCCAGGCTAACCAGACTCCACCCATGCACGAATTCATGCACCGGGCCTCTAATATCTCTAAAATATATATATTGGATTGTATGTTAGGGTAGGAGGGATCTTGGAGACTCTCTAGTCCATATATATATATATATATACTGAGTGGCCAGATTATTATCCATTCAGAGATCATAAAAATCTGGCCACTCAGTGTATATAAAAAGAGGTACTATGCAAATTAGGCCAGGACACTATAATGGGTCACGACCAGACAGGAGGAGGTTGCATGCGCAGGTGAGGCCCAGAGCGGAGACGAAGACAGAGACAGGAGGGCCTGCCTGAGCCGGCATGGCGGCTCTGGCAGCCTGGAGTGGACACAGGCAGGCGGGCTGGGGGGTCTGGGGCTGGCCGAGCCACTGTGCCAGCTCGGGCAGCCCCGGAGTGGACACACGTAGGGGGGCAGAGAGGGCCTAGGGCAGAAATCAGGCGCAGGTCCTGGCCACCCACAGTGCTGGTCCAGCCTGACTCCCACGGCCTGACTCCAGCAGCGGCCCGTGGGGTGCCTCCTTGCACAGCTGGAGGCAGGGTGCCTCCTTGTGCGATTTCAATCATGCACTGGGCCTCTAGTTGATTATAAAATAGGACATCATTTTTCATTAATTAAAACATCTTTTTTTCTATTTAGAGTAACATATTTGGTGCCATTTCTTTTGTAGTGGACTTGTTTGTGTTTCTTTTGACTGTAGGCAGATATCGAGTTAATCCAGTTATAGGATTACAAGCCATAATACATTTAAGTGGAATGTTTATATCTGAGAGTAACTTCTGTAACCTGTCTTATGTAGTTGCATTTCTTTACACACACACACACACACACACACACACACACACACACACACACCCAACTACCTACACGTATCTCATAGATCATGTATAGCTTTCAAAATAAATCACAAAAGAATGTTTTAAGGTAGAAATGGGAATCCTTACATTAAAAATAGAAAGCATAATCTTGCAGGTGTTATTGTGATCTCTTATTTTATGCATCAAGTGTTCAAAATGAGCTGACAAGTTGCCAGGGCTGACTGCTTAGTTCTATGTGTCCATCAAAGAGAAGCAGAATACCCATTGAGATCTGTGCATTACAGTAATTGGGAAGCCAGGAACTTCAGGCATAAGAATAAAAAAGATGGCTGGTCAAAATGTTTTCTTTTACATGTAGAAACCTAGACATTCATTCAAGTGTCCCTGAAAGACTGTACTGAGGTTATGTTGTCACTTTTCACCAGCAGAATATCAAAGCAGGGTATTATTTTTTTATATGTGCTATTGGAAGGAATGTCCAGCTTGGTTTCTATCCTGGATGGAGGGTGACCTCTTACACTCCTTGTTCTGTTACCTTTGTTGCCTCTTCTCTCTTATCTCTGTCTCCATAGTTAATGCTGAGAAAGAGTTGCAAAATTCTAGGCTTGTCCTTTTCTTCCTTTAATCTTCCACTCATTTTTTCTTCTAGGTAGCCATAATTTTAATGTATACTTTTAATGTATAATAGCTTTCTACATGGGTTATTTTTATTTAAAACACTTTACATGTCTCTGCACAAATCTATAAGAAATATCACACATATATTACCTATGTAGCTCTTCCAGGTATAATGTCCATTGAAGCCCCAAGAGGGAAGCAATTTTCCCAAAGTCACTCCTCTAAGTAGTAACTTAATCAGGTTCGAACCCAGGTTAATCAAACTGCACATTATGTAACAAAATAGTCTTCACATCTGCTCTCCTGTGACCCTTTCTC
The DNA here is from genome assembly GCF_951640355.1 of Cnephaeus nilssonii. Classification (NCBI taxonomy): domain Eukaryota; kingdom Metazoa; phylum Chordata; class Mammalia; order Chiroptera; family Vespertilionidae; genus Cnephaeus; species Cnephaeus nilssonii. The sequence goes on along the minus strand of NC_137072.1, from coordinate 34,891,024 downwards.
TGGTCCCAAATTGCTCCCTGCCAGAGGAGTAAGACCATGGCCTTAACCAATCACCCCATGCCTTCATCAGTATTTCACCTACACTGCCAATGGGGAATGTAATTCTATGGGTTTGTGCTCACCTGGTGGCTAGAAGGATCTAGAATCCGATTTTAACACTGGTCCCTGGTATTTGTTACATCAGAACATTTATAATAGACAGCATGCTGGCATGCCTTTAATGTCACATACATCTGTAGTTGTTGTGGGTATGTAATTGATTCATGTCCCCAAATGCAAGCACTTTCATATTAACTTCGTGTTAGAAAGAGGCAATAAAATCACAGCTAGAGCCATATCTCATTAGGGGCGCATGCATTTCTCAAGGCAAAACACATTGGATGCTTAGTGTTGAATTTGTTTATAATTCGCTCTAGTCAATGAAAAATGGTATCACACATAAAAGCTGTAAGACCCTTTGAAGCAGAGGCATTATATTCTACTTCCTTTATCATAATGAACACAGAGTATGTGCTCAGGAAAAATTTACTGCCTACCTGTATTGTTTATATTTGAGGTTCTCTGGGATATGCTTGGTCCTCTTGCAAACAGAACCATCTATTAACTTAATGAAAGGTTAGAGGCTGCTGTGCAGGTGACCAATTGCTGAAAAGGTCTGTAGCCTTTGGGAGCAAGTAAGTTGACCAGGTTGGTTCACCTCCAGCTCACTTGTGTGATTATTTTGAGATTTGTGTTTTAGCTTACACAGAGGAAATGGGAAGAGAACGTTCTCCCTTCCTTCTTTACCAGCTAGGACCTTGGCCAGCCTTTGACATTTACTTTGGGGGCATTATTAGAAATAACAATTTCTCTGCCAGGCAAATATTAAGTAGCATATGAGAGATCAGCACAAGGAAACACAACAGATATGTTTTTGCCAGAAATCAAGACTTCACCCTAATTCACCAACCTGCTTCAGTAAAAAAACCCTGCTGCTAGCTGAAGATCCCTTTCCAGCAGGAGGCCTCCTTCCATGCTGGAGACAAATGAATGATCCCAGAAGACTCTTCTGCCTGAGAAACTGAATATACATAGTGACAATGACCAGATTACATATAAAAATAGAACTATGACTTGCTATCTGTATCAATCAGTCCAGGAAACCAACCCTTTATCTTCAGTAACCAGCTCAAGAAGCTACCTTCCATAGTCAGACTTGTAAGGAGTCAAACTACTATTTCTAAAACATAGTTCAGGAAGTCAAATACAAACCCTTATAACAATTGACCTAAAACAACCAGGGCTTGATCAATAAGTGATAGCTTTACTAATTTTTGTATCTGCTTCCAACTTAGGACTAACCAGAGAAAGCCAAATATGCACCTCTAACTAATCATATAGAAAGTTCACTTCTAGTTAGCCCACCTACAACTTTCCTGTGCCAACAGCCTCCAATCAGGGCATCCCTGGAGCCTTCCTCCTTTTCCCCTATAAAGCCCTCTTACTCTTCTCCCTGCCTTTGAGTCTTGGCCAAAACACAAAAGACAGCAATCTGCTCTTTTTGTATATCATATCTAATAAAGAGGGAATATGCTAATTGACCCTCACACCATCACAAAGATGGCAGCGCCCACAGCCAATAAGGAGGGAATATGCTAATTGACTGTCATGCCTTCAAAGATGGCGGCTCCCACAGCCACAGGATGGCGGTGCCCAGTCCCCTCAGCCCTGCCGGAGTGGCAGGCTTGTGGCAAGGCCAGGCCCGCACACCTGCCTCCAGAGCCCCCCAGTCCCCTCAGCCCCCCAGCTGCCCAGGGCTGGCCTGAGGTGCAGGCAAGCCTTGGATGGCAGCTGCCAAGCTGATGCCTGAGGCACAGGCAAGCCTCAGATGTCAGCTGCCCAGCTGCCCAGGACCGCCCAAGGCTCAGGTAACCAGGGCTAGCCAAGGCTTGCACTGCCAGCAGTGGCAGCAGCAGAGGTGTGATGGGGCGTCACCTTTTCCTGATCACCAGGTTGCCTCTCATCCCTGAGGGCCCCTGGACTGTGAGAGGGGGCAGGCCGGGCTGAGGGATGCCCCATCCAGTGCATGAATTTTCATGCACCGTGCCTCTAGTATATTTATATAGATGCAAGGGGCCCAGTGCATGAATTTTTGCACCTTGAAAAGAACTGTGGGCCGCGAGGCTGTGGTGGGTACAGGGGCGGGTCTCAGCTCATCCTTCAAGCCCCCACCATGCCCCTCCTGCTGCAGCCCCCTGGTCATCTGTCTGCTGGCAGCCTCACTCCCACTGCCACTGCTCCCATGCACTGATGGGTCCGGCCCCCGCTTGCATCTGCTGAAGTCGTGGAGCAGTTGGAGCTGGCACTGTCAGCAGGTGTGAGCGGTGGCTGCTGCCCCCATCGTTCCTCAGGAGTAGAGGGAGGTGGAGAAGCCCTCAGGGGCTATCAGGGCCAGTAGCCACCACTTGTACCCACTGATGGCACTGAGCAATTGGGACCGTCACTGGCGCTGGCAGTGGGTGTGAGCAGTGGCTCTGGTGCTGGCTGTGAATGTGAGTGGGACCAAGGCATACCAGAGCAAAGAATTTTCAGTAACCACCAGAGGCTCATTCCAATGACAGCGACCAGTGCCCCACCTTGGCATGGTGCCCCCACTTACCTGTTCCATCCTCCCGCCACAGCCACCACCCACCATGATCCATGCACTGCCACCTACTGCAGATGCCCACCATGTTCCACGCATGCCCCCTGGTGGTCAGCGCACATTATAGCTACTGGTTGTTCAGTTTTTTGGTTGTTTGGTTGTTCCGCCATTTGGTCTATTTGCACATTGGGGTTTTATTTGCACATTGGGGTTTTATATATATATATATATATATATATATATATATATATATATATATCATGGTAGATCAATAAATATAGATATTGAAATTTAATGATAGATCAATAAATAGCCTTTGTGTGTTTTCATTGGCTTCATCTTCATTTATTTCCACATCACCAAATGTTCTTTTCCCATTGGGCTATATAGCAGTTAGGTAGGGGGCTATAGACCCACACTTACTTGTCTTTGAATACAGGCATCTACACTTGCTGGCTGTGTGACCTTTGGTAGGTTACTTAACCCTCTGTGTGTCAGTTTCCTCATCTATAAATGGGGATGATAACTGGATTTGCATCATCAGGTAGATGCAAGTTAGATGACATGATATCCATTAAACACCTAGAACACTATTCTAGGTGCTAGTGGTAGTTATTTTTTATCATCCCTGTTACAATTAAGTTCATTGTCCTCTGATCCTTTCCTTTGACCAGAATTATCAGGTATAAAACCTACAAGATGTAAATTATATCTAGGAGAGGCAGCACTTGAAACTGTTGACATTTGTTCACAAATTTATCTGAATTAGTATATAATAATATTAACTAATCTAGGAAGAATCCTGAAATTTGATATCAGCAAGGCTTAAGAAGGCTTTACATTCATGTGTGGGTCTTTTGTGTTGTGAGGTGAGTAGGAACTTCAGTGGGCATCAAATGATCATCGCAGGGTTGAGAATAGAAAGAAGACATTCAGTTCTTTAGGGTGTGTGTTACAGAGGATGCAGGAGAATAGACACCAGCATCACGGAATCTATCCACTCAACCCGGCCAGGATTTTCACAGTGGACGCAATCCTGGTCACTTCATGTGTTTTAATTATTGGTGGAAATAGATGGATCCCTTCCCTGAAAAGAACCCTGTGCTCTCTGTGCAGATTTTTCATTTATGTCCACCAGGAAGTTATCTGAAGAACTTATCATTGGTAACATTACGTAGTTTGGACTAAAGGATCAACCTCTCCTTCCCTGCTGTTCTGTAACTTCCTTCTGTTTAGTCATGAATCACTGTGTTGGTGGGAAGGCCTTCTAGAACTTAGAAATTAAAAAGAGCCCTTTTGCTCTATCAAAAGGCAAGTCCATCTTAAATATCTGGCTGGAAAATAGGCAATCCACGTGACTTTTCTTGATGACTACTGTGAACAGCCCTCAAAGCAAAAAGTTCCTGGGAAGATCTCAGTGTCAGAGCCTGAAGCCCAGAACTATGTGCAGGAGATAAGAATAAAGTGGCATTGAAAGCCAGGAGCGTGCAGGCCATTGTATCACATTAAGTTGAACCCAGACTTCTGTTTTTTTTTTGGTGTGTTGTATGTGCTGACATGCATGCTTCCAGATTTTGCAATGAAACACCTTGGACCATGACACAGAATTAAAACTTCATCTTGAAGTCCTTTACCTAGCTGAGGAAGATTGCCTCCAGCAAGAGAAGCTGAGAAGCTGCAGGGCTCCTAACAGCAGCTCTGCTTTTCAAAATTGAGACACGAGAGTGAGAGGAATTATTACTCTGTTGATGTTGTTTGGAGAGAGTTGGAGTATAAGTATTTTTTTAAAAAACACGGGAGCCAGAAAAGTCCAGTTCTCCCTTTACCTCTATTGCAGTAATCTGTTTCCTCAATTTCCTAGAACTACACCTGGCAGTCTTCCCTGAGTACCCAAGGGGAGAGAAATAAAAATCTAGAAAGAACTCCCTTATTTAGCCTGGCTTATTTTCTTACTTTCTGCTTCAAGTAGCCAAGTCATTTACTTTGAAAGCTTCTGTAACTGAACATGTGTATTTGCTGAGCTATTTCAAATGTGTTCTATTATGCCTCAGCCTTTTTCAATGATGGACTTTGCACATGGTTCTAATGCCCAGTGGTAAAATTTCTATCTGGGAGGCATTCTCAATGCAAGCTGAGTAAAAGCAGTGACACAGTGTAGAAATAAAATTAATCTCTTAGGAGTTGGCGTTCAGAGTTTTCTGTGTAGCGCCAGCGGCCAAGCATCACGCGACCCTAATTTAGGGCATGTTTCCTTCTGTGTCTTGACTTTCCACCTGGATAGTGGGAGTGAAATACCTGTTCCAACTTCTCCTATTGCTGCAATGGTGATGAGTGAAATCCAAAAGTAGCACAGAGAGGGAGAGTCTTTGTTCTTTGAAATCCATACAGTTTCCCTCTAAAGTTGGTCCAGCAAAGGGTCACCATCTGCACTGGCCAGCCTCATAGGTGCAGGGCAAAAACTACTAGGGGAAAGAATTACATTATCCCCTTTATCAAACTTCATCAGTGCTTTCAGGCCACAGGGATGTATTAGGATGACCTCTGGTTTTCTTTCACAGAAATACCGCAAGGGCCTGAAGTTAACCATTTCTTAAAAATTAACACATTCTGTTTTTCTCAAAAATAGAATTTGTCTTAATATCTGGTGTATGTGTGTGTGTGTGTGTGTGTGTGTGTGTGTGTGTGTGTGTATTTGGGAGGAGGGTAGAGAGACAAGCACAGAACAACAGAGAAGTGATGGGAGAGAAATTCAATTTAGTGAACTGTCATAGCATTTATTGGTATCTCCCTTCATCCTTCCTTTCTCTGGATCAGAGAGGAGTCTCTCTTTTCCAAGGTTACCCAAATTTTTTGTCCCTCACCTTATTTCTTCCTTGGTTCATTGGCAACTCTCAATCAATTTCTCTTTTTTTCTGAGTCCTTTGCCCATCAACACTCATACTCTGGTCTCCCAACTTTAAAAGAACTTATCTGGATTGCTTCAAACCATATTGCTATTTGTCAACTCTCCTTTAACCAAAAATTTCTTAAAAGCCTGTCTATACTTAGTTCCTGCTTTTTTCTTTCTTTCTTTTTTTTTTTTACTATACTTACTGCTAACCTCTTGCCTTTTATTTTTCTAGTCTTTGTTTTTTGACCACTTGAAAGCATTTGATCTTGTGGTCTACTTTCTCCCCTTCAAATACCCTGTGAAATGACAGTATCTTGAACTTCTTCCTATGTTCAGATTGTCCCTTCTTGGTTTCTTTCATAGCCAGTGACCTTTCAATTTTCCAAGAATATCTTTAATTATTCTTTTTTCTTTGTATTCTTTCCTTTGGTGATTTGATTCCGTAAATTCAAATATTATCTTCCAGTAACTTCCAAGTAAACATCTGTATACTCCAGCTTTCTCCAAGACCCCAATTCCTCACTGCCTGTCATATACCTTTTTCCTGAATGGTGCACCAGCATCTCAGATTCAGCATATCTAGATGCTAACTAATTATTTATTTCCTCAAAGAGACTGGCCTGTCTGGGCATAATCTGTGTCCCATTATATCTGATTCTATTTCTCCATCATTTGTGAATAATCCCTCTCTGTCAGAGTGGTTAAGCCATTTGTCCAAGGTTACACAGCTAGTCAGTTGTGGAGTCAAGATTCAAAACAGAGTTTGTCTGACTACACTACACACGATGCTTTTCCTCTAATAAGTTACTCAGAGGTGAAGAAATTCATAAGATCTAGTTTCAGTTTTTAAAGAGCCTTAATAAAGTTTTGGGAGTACTATAATAAAAAAAATTAATGAACCATAGATACAGAGAACAAACTGATGGTTGCCAAATAAGAGGGTGGGGGTTGGGCTCTGGGTAAAAAGGTGAAGGGATTAAGAAGTACAAATTGGTAGTTCCAACATAGTCACAGGATATAAAGCACAGCATAGGGAATGTAGTCAATAATATTGTAATAACTATGTATGAGTACTAGGCTATTGCTTCATAAATTATATAAATGTCAGGAGATTAAAAATGGTGGTGGAATAAGTGGATACTGCAGGGACAAGCACCCAGGAACACACTGGAATTGCAACTAAAATACAGAAAAACTTCCTGAATAATCAACGGAAGACTCACCTGATTCCTAAGGACTGAAAATGGAGACCCCATAGAGATGTATAGGAGGGGCAGAGGCATGAAAGGGCTGGCCAGGTGCTCACAGTTTGCAAATGGAGTTCCGGAGAGATATCTCAGCTGTGGGGCATTGCTACTGAGAACTCTGGGGTCTAATCCCCAAGCTGAGTCCCCCAGCAGAGAGCACCAGAACTGAGAACAGTATCCACATAACATCTGGCTATAAAAAGCAGCAGTGTTGCTGTCTAACAGGGAGAGATAGCTGGAAATTCAGGCACTCTCTTAAAGGCCAATTCACAAAATTCCCTGTGGAGCTACCCACCTTGTGCTCCAGTAGAGGGAGGGCAGAGTGGACTGGAGCTGTGTAAGTATAAGTCAGGATCAGGGGCTTTGGGGTTAGAGCTCAGGAGGCAGACACCCAGGTATCCTATGCTCTGTCATTCCCTCATGCAGCAGAGGACATCTTTCCCACACAGACATTTGCTATACATGTGGCCTTGGGGGAAAACAGCTGACCCACCCCATTGGAAAACACCTTGCCCCAGTGCAGAGTTCCTGAGGCCACTTAAGAGACTAAAAATAGCAATTAGTCTCTAGGCAGAAGCAACTGCCCCACCCTGTTGAAAAAACACTATTGCCACACCTGAGGACAATTGCCTGAGGGCAATTCAAATTTGAATTCTATCAGTTTGTAGGTTAAGGTGGTCTCTGGAGTCTTTGAGTCTTAGCCTGATCTAATTAGTCAGCAACAGTGTTTGACACTGTCCTAACTAGAGATTGAGAGGCATAGCAGATCTACCTAATACACAGTCACAAAACCAAACTGGCAGCCAAAATAAGGAAACAAGAAAACAAGCCCCAAGTGAAAAAATAAGAGAATTCTCCAGATGAAGAGATAAATGAAACAGAGATAAGAAATTTATCTGAAACAGAGTTCAGAGTAATGATGATAAAATTGCTCAACAGCATGAGAAAAGATATAGTAACTATGAGAACAGAAATAAAGAACACATTGGAAGGAATACATAGCAGATTAGGGGAAGCTGGGGATCAAATCAGTGAATTAGAAGACAGGGTTGAAAAAAATCACTCAATCAGAGAACAGAACAAAACAAACAAACAAACAAACAAAAAACAATTTAAAAACAGGAGAACAGCTTAAGAGAGCTGTGGGACAACATGAAATGTAACACTATTCAAATAGCAAGTGTGCCAGAAGAGCAGAAAGGGAGGAAGGGATAAAGTTGTGTTTGAAGAAATACTGGCAGAAAACTTCCCCAACCTGGTAAAAGAAAAAGTCACATAAGTCCAGGAGGCATAGTGAACCCCAAGCAAGAAGAACCCAAACAATCCACACCCAGACACATCATAATAAAAATGTCAAAAATTAAAGACAAAGAGAGAATCATTTTTTATTGTTTAAAGTATTACATATGTCTCTTTATTCCCCAATTGACACCCCCCCCCCAAAAAAAAAAGAGAGAATCTTAAAGGCAGCAAGAGAAAAGAAAATTGTTACCTACAAAGGAGCTCCAATAATCCTGACACCTGATTTCTCATCAGAAACTCTACAGGCTAGAAGTGAATGGCATGAATTACTCAAGGTAATGGAAAGCAAGGATCTGAAACCAAAATTACCATATCCAGCAAGAATATTATTCAAAATAGACAGTCAGATTATGAGCTTCCCAGACAAAAAAGGCTAACTGAGTACATCACCAGCAAACCAACATTACAAGAAATGCTAAAGGAATTGCTATAATGAGAAGAAGAAATAGAGAGAAAAACCTAAGCATACATAATAAAAATGACAATAAATAAGTACCTATCAATATTAACCCTAAATGTAAATGGATTAAGTGCTCTAAACAAAAGGTGTAGGGTAACTGAATGAATAATAATAAAAAAAAAACATGAACCAACTATATGCTGTCTACAAGAGACCCACCTCAGAACAAAAGACACATATAGGATGAAAGTGAAGGGATGGAAAATATTTTTCCATGCAAATGGAAAAGAAAAAAAAGCTGGAGTAGCAATACTCATATCTGACAAAATAGACTTCAAATGAAGGCCATCATAAGAGACAACAAAGGTTACTACATAATACTAAAGGGATCAATCCAATAAGAGGATATAACCCTGGTAAACATAAATGTACCCAATATAGGAGCACCTAAATTCATAAAAAATAAAAATTCTAGAGGACTTCAAGAGAGAGATTGACAATAATCTGTATATATAAAAGGCTAATATGTTAACTGTCCGTTCAAATGTTTGCTATGACGTACACTGACCACCAGTGGGCAGATGCTCAATGCAGGAGCTGCCATGATGTACACTGGCAATTTACAGAGAAACCACACCGTGGATCTGGTGCCCACAAAGCAACACTCGGCTTCCCCCAAGTGGGACACAGGCCCTGCCACCACACTGGAGTGACACCCCACCAAATCGCAGCCAATGCTGCCAACATACCATGGCACAAAATGTGGCCCACAGCCCAGCCCAGCTTGGAAACAGTGGCTGTGGACACTAGGTAATGACATCATGTAGCAACGCACAGCTTCCTCTCCCTAGCAACTAGCCTCCTTGGAGTTTCTTCAGCCCAGAAACACAACTTGCTTTATAGCCAGGTGCAAACATTTTACACTTTAACCAAATATCTGTGAAGCATTTTCCCATGCCTCATCTCATTTGATCCTGGAGTATGTACCTAGGAGACTCAGTGGAATCCTATTTTCTTTTCAATAGCCAGAAAACAGAGATTTAGAAAGCTTAGAAACTTGACCAGACTAAGAAAAACTAAGAAATGGTGGACCTTGAAAAGAACTTCAGGTTTTCTCACTGCGCAGAATATAGTCAAATACTTCTGCAGTTAAATATTTTACCCTTTGTTCTCCCTGCGTGATCTACAATAATAATCTGCTTCATGTTGATATTTACCAGTACTGCTGTGTTGCTGACAATTACCTGAAAGAGAAGGTGGGGTGCTTCATGGGGCTGGAAAAAGTTTAGCTAAATCAGAAAGCAGGTCTTATTAAGCAAGTTTATTCTATATCTATAAAAGGCTAAGCTGACTCATGCATATGCAATGCATATAAAGTTCTTACTGGCGCCAATCATACACATGTGTTTCGATCTGTCATTGTCGATCGTGAATTTGGTTGACACTTCTATTATAAAGAAAAGGTGAATAGTGATATTAAAATATTTCTTCTAATTAATTTCTTTTCAATGAGCACGAATTTGTGTACCAGGCCATTTGTACAGTCATAATAGGGGACTTTAACACCCTGCTGACTTCAATGGATAGATCATCCAGACAAAAAATTGACAAGGAAACAGTGAATTTTAAGGACACACTGTATCAGATAGATTTTTTTGACATTTATAGAATAGTTCACCCCAAAGCTGAAGAATATATATTCTTCTCAAGAGCACATGGATCATTCACCAAGATATACCATATATTAGGCCACATAACAAGTCTCTACAAATTCAAGAAGATTGAAATCATATCAAGCATCTTCTCAGATCATAGTGGAATGAAATTAGAAATCAATTACAGTAAAACACCCCAAAACATTCAAACACATCGAGACTAAATAGCATGTTATTAAACAATGAATGGGTTATCAACGAGATCAAGAAAGAAATAAAAAACTTCTTGGAAACAAATGAAAAATCACATGAACACACAACAACCCAAAATCGTTGGGTCACAGCAAAAGCAGTCTTGAGAGGGAAGTGCATAGCACTACAGACCTACCTCAAAAAATAAGTAAAGTCAACAATAAACTACTTAACCCCACCACTTAAAGAACTAGAATGAGAACAAGAAAATCCCAGAGTAAGTGGAAGGAAGGAAATAATAAAAATAAGAGCAGAAATAAACACATAGAGACTAAAAAAATGATACAAAAATATCAATGAAAACAAGAACTAGTTCCTTGAAGGATAAACAGAATTTATGAATTGTTAGCCAGATTCATCAAGAAACAAAAAGCGAGGACCCAAATAAATAAAATCAGAAACAAAAGTGGAGAAGTAACCACTGACACCACAGAAATACAAAGAATTATAAGAAAATACTATAAACAGATATATGCCAACAAGCTGGATAATGTGGATGAAATGGACAAATTCCTAGAAAAATACAATCTTCCAAAACTGAATCAGGAGAAATCAGAAAACCTGAATAGGCCAATAACAACTGATGAAATAGAAGCAGTAATAAAAAAACTTCCAGCAAACAAAAGCCCAGGTCTGCATAGCTTCATAGGGGAGTTTTACTAAACATTGAAAGAACACCTATACTCCTCAAACTACTCCAAAAAATCCAAGAGGAAGGAACACTTCCAAGCTCTTTCTATGAAGCCACCATTACCCTCATTGCAAAACCAGATAAAGACACTACAAAGAAGGAGAATTAAGGCCAATGTCCCTGATGAATATAAATGCTAAAATCCTCAACAAAATATTAGCAAATCAGATCCAGCAATATGTTAAAGAGATCATACACCATGATAAGTGGTATTTATTCAAGGAATACAAAGCTGGTATAATATTTGCAAAACAATAAACATGATATATCACATAAATAAATTGAAAGACAAAAATCACATGACCATATCAACAGACACAGAAAAAGCATTTGACTAAATCCAACATCCATTTTGGATTAAAACTCTCAGCAAAGTGGGAATAGAGGAAGTATATCTCAACATGATAAAGGCCATATATGACAAACCTACAGTAAATATAATACTCAATGGGCAAAAACTAAAACCATTTCCCCTAAGAACAGGAACAAGATAGGGATGTTCTCTTTCACTACTCTTGTTCAATATAGTATTAGAAGTGCTAGCCAAGTGCGATCTGGCAAGAAGAAGAAATAAAAGGCATCCAAATTGGAAAGAAGGATAGGTAAAATTGTCATTATTCGCAGATGACATGATATTGTCCATAGAAAACACTAAAGACACAAACAAAAAACTACTAGATTTAATAAATGAATTTGGCAATGTAGCAGGATACAAAATCAACACCCAAAAAGCGGTGGCATTTTTATACACCAATAATAAACTCACAGAAAGAGAAACTAAACAAGCAATCCCAATTATCATTGAAACAGATAAATTAAGATATTTAAGAATAGACTTAACCAAGAAGGCAAAAGATTTGTACTCAGAAAACTATAGGATGTTGAAAAAAAGATAGAAGAAGCTATAAACAAGTGGAAGAATATACCGTGTTCATGGATTGGTAAAATCAACATCATTAAAATGCCCATACTACCCAAGGCAATCTACAGATTCAATGCAATCCCTATTAAAATACCAACAGCATATTTCACAGATCTAGAACAAATACTTCAAAAGTTAATATGGAACAAAAAAAAGACCCTGAACAGCTGCAGCAATCTTGAGAAAGAAGAACAAAGTTGGAGGAATCAATATACTAGATTTAAGTTATACTAAAACAAAGCCACGTATTCAAAACAGCCTGGTACTGGCACAAGAATAGGCATATTGATCAATGGAACAGAACAGAGAACCCAGAAATCGACCCAAGGCATTATGCTCAATTAATATTTGACAAAGGAGGCAAGAGAATGCAATGGAGTAAAGAGAGTCTCTTCAATAAATGGTGTTGGGAAAATTAGACAGATACATGCAAAAGATGAAACTAGACCACCAACTTACACAATACACAAGAATAAACTAAAAATGGAAAAAATACTTTTGTTGGAGACCGGGTGTAAGCTGACATGGTCCTTGCACCTGAAGTGGCTAGCAAGGCTGGCTCCCTACCCACACAGTTTTCCCAGGCTTGTTTGGATGGTGATTATCAGTAGAATGAGAGCAACCCTTTCATGGCTTGCCAAGAAGTCTGTAACTATTTACTGAGATCTGCCTGATTTACTGTACCGAGAATTTGTCCTTCTACTCTATCTCTCCCTTAGAGATTAAGAGGAACAAAGAGTACATTCCTCTTCACAGACCTCCTATTCAGTATTTGTGTATAAAAGGCATTACAGAGTTAATAAACATGCCACAGTCTCTCAATTGACTCGTAGACCTCCTGATCCCGCTGTCCTGTCTTTCTTTCTTTTCTCAAATCCCACCTCCCTACCTCAGCCCGGTTCAACCTGTCAGGCTGGCCCTGACAAATTGGCACCCGGAATAGGCACCTGAGGACTTGGGAAGCAGACGGTGAGGATCTCCTCCGGATAAAGAGTGCACTCTATAAGGTAAGGGAGGAGCAATTTATTGATAGTCGGGAGTAAAGCATGGGACAAGTAGAGGTTAGAGAAAGTGCCCTTTAGAGGCAAATGTTGAAGTCTATGGAATTTAAAATCTGTAATAAGTGGAACTCCACTGCTGAAACTACCTCTGGTATGGAGAATTTCAAAGGTGGCAGGAGAGGGCAGGGCTATCTGCTCTCCCACAATAAGATTACTTGCAATAAGATTACTTAATACCTTGTTTAAAAATTATAAGAGAACTGGCAGGGAAATGCAAATCTTGGCCAAATTGGGTATGAGTTATTACTTCAAAAAGTGAAAAAAAAAAAAGAAAAAATTTGAGATCTATCTATCTTTTAAGCATGAAAAGAAATTCGGCCAGATCTGTTACTGAAACTTCCCCTGAAGTAAGCAGGATATGGGGGAAGAGAGGGACACGTGACGATCCAATATGGACGCCCACTCTCCCAGTATACAAATTAAAAGTTTTCTTTCTCGCCATAAAAAAGTTTTAAAAATTTAGAAATGTGTCTGGGATATCTGTACATGTGTAAAGAGAAAGCTAGTGTAAGACAGGGTGCGCACACAGTCTGATTTTGGATATTAGATAGGTCTTGAACTAGACTTAACTCTTTACAAGGGCTACAGAAATGAAAAATCCAAGACTAGTTTTTTCCTAAGAAAAAAGGAAAAAAAAAAGGTGAATTTAATTTAAAGGAAGGAAATTCAAGCTGGTTCCAGCAACAAGATTCACATTTCCATAATAAAGAGTAGTTTTTAAAATACTAATAAACCTTGTTAAAAAGTTAACTTTTAAAGCCTTCAAGAATATAAGTAAATTTGTCTCTGTCATAGAATTTATCCAAAGTAATGCTTTAAAATAATTATAATTGACTCTAGAATCTCAAATAAATTGTTACAATATCTATAAATAATATATTAATTATAAAGATCTAAGTAGTCCAAGTAACTGGCTATGCCCTTTGTTAATAGAGGAAGGGGTAGATACCCTCCCCCCAGCAGACAGGTAATATAGTTTCCTACCAGTAGCCATCTTAAGGAATATAGTAATTTACATTCAAATAAACCAAACCTGTTTTACCATCTTTAAGAAAATAAGGTTTGGCAGCTTAAAATTTTAAAAGTCTGCGTTAATTATATCATAATAAAAGTTTATTAAATATCTAGATATTTTAAAATAAAAAATATATACATACTAAAATATTAATCTAAATTTACCTCATAAAAATCTAGGGAACAGAATTAAATCTATTAATTGATTATGTCTTGTATTTTTCTTAGAAATATAAAGTGTTATTAATCTAAACACTACTAAATATATTTGACTTGCCAGCTTTAAAAGTTCAAAGTACATATTAAATTGGGAGAAATTATATAGTTATAGTAATCTTATACCTAAAGTATAAGAACTTATTTTTAAGAAAATAAAATGTTATGTTTTCTCTAATAATTAGGAATTCAAAATATATTAGTTATTGGTCTGATTTTAAAAAGAGGATTAATTCTATAATCCAGTTTAAATATAATTGATATTCTTTAAGATAATTTAGGTAGATAATTTTTAAAGTATATATATATATATATATATATATATATATATATATATATATAATCTTTCCAAGTTATTTCAAGACTGAGAGTGACTTTTGAACATTTAATTGGGCCCCAAAATGTTCAAAAGTCTGTTCTGTCTTAAAATAAATATTTTTTTAATTAAACCAATTGATACTTGAAATCACATGGAAAGCTTTATCAAATAAAAATTAATATATTTTACTTATACATATATATTAAATGTTATAAAGGTTTTCACCTATAAGAAGGGCAAAAACAATATATTTCTTAAATATAGCCAAATTTTTCAACAGCAGTAAAATTTCTAAAAAGACAAAAGCCATACTTTTAGATCAGACCAATAAAGTATCAAATCTATAAATTTTACTAAATAAGTTTTTTTACTTTTTAATTAAAGTACCCACTTAAGTTACTTTATAAATTAGCCTTTTAAAATATAATAAAGATCTCATATAAATTAAGTAACATAAGAAACTAATATTTAAATAATGAAATCCAAATAAAATTAGAAGCCATCATTTACTACCTAACTTCTTATAGCCACCTTCATTAAGCTAGAGGTGGGGCAACATTTACATTTTGTAAAATCAGATGTAAATTTACTTTATTTTAAATAAAGATACCTACTTTAATTACTTAAATAAATTAGCTTATTAAATTATAATCAAGGTTTTCAGCTAAATAAAAAGCCAATATTTTTATAAACAATTCTAATAAAGACCAGAAACAGCCAGTTTAAAATTGAATTACCATAGCCTAGAGCAAAGAATATCCTTACATAATATTATTCTACAATGTCATTATCATTTTTAATATTTTACAACAGCATATTGTACATTTATCCCAAACAAACTTACAACTAATTCTTTGAATATTTAGCAACAATTTAAAAGGACATAAAAGGATTTAATCCCTTCCACTGTGTGGAAGGTCCCCTGGGAGGGCACTTGAGCATTCTATATTGGCCTTTCTTACCCTTTTTGCCAAGAGGGACCCTCCCACTGTTGCCTGAACTTTCTATTCATACTGAGATTGAAGCCTCATAGTGGCTGGTACCATAGATCTGTCTCTTGCTGAATAGCGTGAGCTGGGCCCTCTCTAGAGAAGAAACCTGGGTTCCCCAAGATATGTGATCAGTGCCGGGGCCCCGCCAGCAGGCGAGGGGATCCCAAGGCAGGTGCTAGGCATAGAGGCCACAGGGGCATAGGCTACCAAGGAGACAGAACTGAACCTCACATCACCCTGCTTGGCCCCGGAGGATGGCTGGTTAGCCAGAGATGGGTAAGATTCCTCAGGGAAGGAACAACCTAAGACAGGCACAGTCACGGAGGGGCCATAAGGAGAGAACTTGGGGGTCAACAGAGGTGGGCACAGATCCTCACCCCCCTCAACATTGCAGGGGCTTAAACCCTCGCCCCTTCTGAGGGAGTTCTCCTGCCTCATGGCTGCTTTGTGCTTCCCACACCCGGCTCAGATCAGGACCCAGGTAACAGAGGCGTGGCTAACAGCAGCTGCCCTATATCTAAATCCAGCCTAACACCAGGAATGCTCAGGGCTTTCTCAGGGATACAAATAATCCTTTCCATTAATATTTACAGGGTAAACTAAGATTGTTATTAAAATGTTAAATTTAAAAGTAAATTAGTAGTCAGCCTTACTGTAAAAGTACTCATAATATAGCTAGCTAGTCACCTATAGTCTTAACATTCAAACTACAGCCCTATAAGTTACTAGTTATAAAAAGAAAGACAAAGATTCTTAAATAAAAATAAAGAGGTTTCCTTCAAATATTATAGGAATTATAATTAAAAGCCTATATATTTAGCCCTTTAAACTAAGGTAAATAATTTATATTTTTCCTCTCTAATAAGTTTTATATAAAATTAAAGATTAATAGCAGAAACTTAATGTCATTTATTGTCCATAATTTAGGACAAGTAAAGTTAATAAATAAATTAAGCTTTATTTCAGATTAATTTAAATTAGCTAATTAAAATAAGTAAGTATTCATAAAAACTTAATTATACTAAACAAAAAACTATTCCTAAAGTATTAACAAAACTTTATTAATAGTTCATCTCATAGTAAAATTATTTAACATACAATGAATCCAAAGCAATCATATTTCTATACAAAAATTAAAAATAAAATATTATCAAGACTACATTAAAAAAATTTACAAAAACCTCATAATACAAAAAAAGAGATTAATAGAATAATATTTTAAAAGAAATATCCTATAAGTAAATTACATCAAGCCTTAATTACTTTAAAATTTTTACTCAAATATTATTTTCATTTATAATACTAATAACACAAAACCCAAAAAATCTTATAGTATCAAAATAAGCCAAAGGAAAATCATTTAGACAAAAATCAAAAGGATCCCAACTCTAATTTATAGAAAAGATTTCTTTATTAACCTTTGGTCGAGAATATGTTTATATATTTCCAGAAAAGCCCATGTAGATTCCTACAACAACGGATCCCAGAGAGGACCTGATAGAACTGTTCCAGCCACAGAGTGGGCAGTGGCCCACAAGAACAAAGAAGGAGCAATACAGCCAATTCAGGTGTCGGAGAGTTACGTGTATCACCACAATGGACTCAGAAGCTCCTGTGTCCCTTCACTCAAAAGGACTAAGTACTGCCCTAATGACAGCAAAGCGGAGGAAGAAGAAAACCAAAAGCTATGCAAGGGACTGAAGTGCCAACATAGAGTCATCTAAAGAAGTTAACGACTCAAGTGCAGCAGATTATAGAAAAACAAGAAGTTGAAGCTACTTTTTCAACCATGTTCCTGCTCATGCTAGCATCTATTAGCTGCCAGTCTTCTGCAAAGTCTTGTGCAGCCAAGTCCAAGGACTCTAAGTAAATATACACCAGCAGCACAAGAGACTTTCTTTCACTTAGTAGCTAAAAATGTTAATATGTCCATAGTTTTGATTTCTCTCTTATTGTTTTATTATTATTTAATAGCCATAGTTTTGCTCTTGACATTCAAGTTTTAAAAATGATAACATGTATGTAATTTAATTTTACATTGGCATTGTTTACAATTGTTTTAATATTAGAGCTTTATTATTAATATTTAAATTTTACTTTTATTAGTAGCCTAAAAAACAAAAAAGGGGGATCTGTTGGAGACAAGGTGTAAGCTGACACGGTCCTTGCACCTGAAGGGGCTAGCAAGGCTGGCTCCCTACCCACACAGTTTTCCCAGGCTTGTTTGGATGGTGATTATCAGTAGAATGAGAGCAACCCTTTCATGGCTTGCCAAGAAGTCTGTAACTATTTACTGAGATCTGCCTGATTTACTGTACCAAGAATTTGTCCTTCTACTCTATCTCTCTCTTAGAGATTAAGAGGAACAAAGAGTACATTCCTCTTCACAGACCTCCTATTCAGTATTTGTGTATAAAAGGCATTACAGAGTTAATAAACACGCCACAGTCTCTTGATTGACTCGTAGACCTCCCGATCTCACTGTCCTGTCTTTCTTTCTTTTCTCAAATCCCACCTCCCTACCTCAGCCCGGTTCAACCTGTCAGGCTGGCCCTGACATACTTTAATGTAAGTTGTGAAACCATAAAAATCCTATATCAAAATAAAAAAATTCTGCACAGCAAGAGAAACTATCAACAAAATGAAAAGGGAGCCCACTGTATGGGAGGACGTATTTAGCAACGATACACCTGATAAAGTGTTAGTATACAAAATATATAAGAAACTCATACAACTTAACAGAAGAAAGACAAACAATGTAATTAAAAAATGGGCAAAGGATCTAAATAGATACTTCTCCAAAGTGGACATACAGATAGCCAAGAGACATATGAAAAAAATGCTCAAAGTCACTGATCATCAAAGAGATGAAAATTAAAATGGCAATGATGTATTACATCATACCTTTCAGAATGGCTAACATCAAGAAATCAACAAATGATGAGTACTGGCAAGGATGTGGAGAAAAGGGAACCCTCATACACTGGTGCAGACTGGTGTAGCCACTGTAAAAAACAGTATGGAGTTTCCTCAAAAACTAAAAATAGAACTACCATTTGACCCAGTGATCCCACTTCTAGGAATGTATCCTAAGAAATGTGAAACAACAATCAGAAAGAATGTATACACCCCTATGTTCATAGTGGCACAATTTATAATAGCTAAGATCTAGAAACAACCCAAGTGTCCACCTGTAGATGAGTGGATAAAAAAGCTGTGGTAAGTATATATGTACTTATCCTTTAAGACAGCATGGAGGTACCTGGAGAGTATCATGCTTAAGTGAAAGTAGTCAGTCAGAGAAAGACAAGTATGACAAGATCTTACTCATATGTGGAGTCTAATCAACAAAATAAACTGATGTATGGAGTGGATTCAGAGACATGGAAGCATGGATCAGAGTGCAGAATCTCGGAGGGAAGGTGGGGATAGGTATGGGATTGGGAGGTAATCAACCAAGAACCTTGTAGGCATATTTGCATAACCCACGGAAACAGACAATAGGGAGGTGAAGGCCTGTGGTGAGGGGTGGGTTGCAGATTGCAGGGGGTGAATGGGGGAAAAAGGGGGACATAGGTAATACTTTAAAAAATAGAGAATTATTTTTTTAAATTAAAAAAAATAAAATGACTCCCAAACATAAAAAACGAGAGGCCCTGTGCACGAAATTCGTGCACGGGGGCAGGGGTGTGTGTGTCCGTCAGCCCAGCCTGCACCTTCTCCTATCTGGGACACTTTGAGGGATGTCCGACTGCCTGTATAGGCCTGATCCTGATGGGCAGTCAGATATCCCTCTCACAATCCAGAACTGCTGGCTCCCAACCACTCCCCTGCCTTCCTGCCTGATTGCCCCTAACCGCTTCTGCCTGCCAGCCTGATCACCCCCTAACCACTCCCCTGCCAGCTTGATTGATGCCTAACTGCTCCCCTGCTGGTCTAATTTCCCCTGCCATCCTGGCCACCCCTAACTGTCCTCCCCTGCAGGCCTGGTTGCCCCCAACTTCCCTCTCCTGCTGACCTGGTAACCTCTAACTGCCCTCCCCTGCTGGCCAGGTCGCCCCTAACTGCCCTCCCCTGCAGGCCTGGGTCCCCCCCTCAACTGTCTTACCCTGAAGGCTTGGTCGCCCCCAACTACCCTCCCCTGCCAGCCCAGTCACCCTTAACAGCCCTCCCCTATTGGCCATCTTGTGGTGGCCATCTTGTGTCTACATGGGGGCAGCCATCTTTGACCACTTGGGGATGGCCATCTTGTGTGTTGGAGTGAAGGTCAATTTGCATATTACTCTTTTATTAGATAGGATTACATAAATATGTTTAACCACTATGCTGTACACCTGAACACCTGAAACTAATCCTATCTAATAAAGAGGGAATATGCTAATTGACCCTCACGTCATCACAAAGATGGTGGCACCCACAAACAATAAGGAGGGAATATGCTAATTGACTGTCCCACCCTCAAAGATGGCAGTGCCCACAGCCAATACGGAGGGAATATGCTAATTGACTGCCATGCCCTCAAATATGGCAGCGTCCACAGCCAATAAGGAGGGAATATGTTAATTGACTGACACGCCCTCAAAGATATCAGTGCCCACAGCCACAAGATGGTGGTGCCCAGTCCCCTCAGCCCCACCAGGGAAGCAGGCGCGCGGCAAGGTCAGGGCCATGCCTGCCTCTGGAGTCCCCCATTCCCCTCATCCCCCCAGGTGCCCAGGGCCAGCCCGAGGCATAGGCAAGCCTCAAATGGTGGCTGCCCAGCTTCCCGGGGATGGCCCGAGGTGCAGGCAAGCCTTGTATGTTGGCTGCCCAGCCGCCCAGGACCACCCAAGTCTCAGGTTACCAGGGCCAGCCGAGGCTTGCACTGCCGGCAGTGGCAGCAGCATAGGTGTGATGGGGTGTTGCCTTCCCCTGATTGCCAGGTTGCCTCCTGCCCCTGAGGGCTCCTGGACTCTAAGAGGGGGCAGGCCAAGCTGAGGGACCCCCGCTCCAGTGCATGAATTTTCATGCACTGGGCCTCTAGTATAAAATAATATTGAATGTCAACTGTAATTGAAAAAGAAAAAAAATCATTGGAAGATACATTAAAAAATAAATTATTTTTGTTTATGTAAATTAAACCTCAATATACCTGACATTTTAAAAAATTTAATAACTCTAAAAAAGTAATGACCCTTCATAAGTACTTCAAAATTGTTAGTGTGTCTTCCTACATCCCCACAATAATCAGTAAAGATTTGTGTTATGATTATAAGAAAAATTTGTTCTGGTTCTTCCAAAATTTATATACTTTAAATATTGGGAAGTATATCCCATTCCCACTGCCCCTTAAGATAGTCTTCATTAAAAGACAAAACATAGTCTGTTTGATCAACATTTATAGCTAAAATAATAAATGACAACCTGAAATCAAAACACGTCTCCATATTGAAGCACATATTGTAAATCATATTCTCCACATTCAAATGTAGTCTAATTAAATTCAGGTGCTTAAAGCTATATTATAGTAAGTTGTCATGGCTTTGAACAAGCAAGGATAATTTAGCCATCTGCACTATTTCTTCTCAGTTACAAACCCAGCATTCTGAAGTAAGATGGATTTAAATCTGCAGAGACAGCATTCAGAGAAAGCCAGAAAGCTAAGTTCATGAAAATTCCATCAGCCCAAATCTCCCGCCAATATATTGGAGGATGTCTATTTGAGCGCAGCTGCTCTACATTCATTTCAGATTGACTGATTTCCTTCTTCAAAAAAAATGATAGCTACATTTTAATTTTTTTCCTCTTATATCATTGTAGTATCTAATCTCCCAATGATATACTAATATAACTCAGAACATTCCCAGATCTCTAGTGATTAAATGATTTTCTTGAAATACACATATTGATATCTAAAGGATTTACAAAATACTCTAACATGCAAGGATCAACATCTATCAAATGACATCTAAGACTGACCTTACAATCAGCTATAGCCTATTAGATACTAAAACTGCAGCAACTGGGAAAATACTGTGATATTATATAACATGTGTTGTCCTGTTTACAGTATAATCATGGAAAACTTGATCACATGAGAGTATCCCCCTCTCCCTTAACTTGTAATTTCCACTTAAACTATTAGAATCCCAACTGTGCAAATAAATGTACTGTTTTGGTAACAGCTTGCGGAGAGAACTCCATGTTTCCCGGAATGTACTTGAAGAAGATTAATGAGTTCTACACATGTGCCAAGTCAATCTGCTTCTCCCTGTCAATCACCATCCCAAGAACAAGCCCCTCTATCTCTGCAGATATGTTTTCAAACAGATGTGTGGCTTAAATTATAATTAAATTATTGGAATAAATGATTACTAAAGACTTTCCAAATGTATGGCTAAGGCGTTTTACAATAGTATCAACTAAATTAAAAAAAGTATTTTTATTGATTTTAGAGAGAGAATAGGGGGAGAGAGAGAGAGAGAAAGAGAGAGAGAGAGAGAGAGAGAGAGGAAGAGAGAGAGAGATACCTCAACCGAATGCCTCTCAGCCCCACCAGGGATGGAACATGAAACCTGGACATGTGCCCTGACCAGGAACCCACGACTTTCCAGTGCACAGGACAACACTCCAACCAAATGAGCCACACTGGCAGGGGCTCAACTGAACTTTTTAAATATATTTTTATTGATTTCAGAGAGGAAGGAAGAGGGATAGAGAGACAGAAACATCAATGACGAGAGAATCATTGATCAGCTGCCTCCTGCATGCCCCTTACAGGGGAATGAGCCTGCAACCCAGGCATTTGCCCTTGACTGAAATCAAACCGGTTACCCCTCTCCCCCACACCCCCCCCCCCCGCAGTTCGAAGACTGACACTCTATCCACTGAGCCAAAACAGCTAGGGTTCAACTGAACTTTTTAAAAAAGACCTGTCCACTCTAACACTTAACCACAGTGGTGACAATGAGGATTGAAGAGATGTTGCCTGTCTTTTGAGGACCTTGAGGACCTTTTACTTCATTGACTATTAGGCAAAATCAGAATACTTAAAACTTAAAATATTGTGTATTTTCTTTTCTCTTAACCATCTTCACCTAGCGATCTCCAAATGCTCAGCTCTCTGCTTGCCTACTTTCCCCTTTGGGTAGAGTAGATGCAGCCATTAATGCAATAGCAGTACTGTCAGTGGGGCTGGAGTGCTGTGGCATGCTGAGGGCATCCACTGGACTAAGGGTGGTAACTTGCATCTTTCCAATTAAACAATGTCTTCAAGGAAATTTTAGTACAGGCAATTAATTCTGATTCACAATTTATTAACAAAGAAGTGAAAAATGAAATTAAACGTAGGGAATGTAAACAGCAGCCTTCTCCTGCAGAATTCACAGGGAAGGACATCTCAGCCCTAAGTGAAGACCGTGCCTTGCCTAGTGCCCCTGGCCTGGGCAGAGCTGGCTCAGTGTGGGAGGTGCAGGGTTGATGTCGGAGTTCACAGCTGCCTAAAGAGGTGCCTGAAAGAGTGATCAGGAATAGTATCTGAGGCCTGGATCTGGAGCATGTGGTCAGGTATCAGAGCCTGGTAAACAGTATTTTCCTTTTTAGGACTCTTGGTGCTGGCTATTTTGTCATCATGAAGGCATTATAATACTTCGGTCAATTACCTTAGAGAGTGATTTTTTACACATGGTGTCCAACAAAATCACCTGGGAGACACTGGTAACATGCAGATTCCTGGAACTTAACTCAGTAAGTTCAGAGTAAGATAAAGTAATCTGTATTTTACAAATGTCTCCAGTTGATTCTGGTTTACGAGGTCCTCACGTCCTACTTTGAGAGACTGTGGTGTAGAAACATCAGTTTAGACTGAGATGATAGGTAATTATAGGTAAATGCAAATGCATTTCTTAGATGTGGCTAGCTCATTTTTAAAATTTCTGGTGCTGAAATTAACCATTAGTTTTTAGCTTGCTGATACTGTACAGCATAAAAGAAAACAGAGACACAACCCTGATTTTCTGTGCTAATATCACCAGAAAACTACCACTTGACCATCATCTTAATTAGCTGCTTTGCATTTTAAATACTATGTGCAATCATCAGCTCCAGGTGTAGGTCGACCCTCTGGTTTACTCCTATGTAATTTGAAGACATGACATTAAAGAGACCATTCTTGTGCACCTGGGATAAAAGAAGAGTAGCAACTCAACACCACTGAAAATAATTTTTAGTAAGAATTAGTGAATAGTTTGCTGCATTTGCTACTTCAGAAACTTTTTCCTTTCAAAACACTGAGCCCATCCCAGCACTCACTGTTTTCAAACCACTTTGTAAATAACCAGGTCTCAATACGTGGTAGTTATACAGCAATTAAGAATGGTCCCTTCCCCAGCTGCCTTAACCTTCTCTGCATCCTCAATCTGCCAGGCAGGGAAGGGTTTCTAGACATTGAAACAGAGTGCTTATTTGTGTGTGTGCGTGTGTGTGTGTGTGTATGTGTGTGTGTGTGTGTGTGTGTGTGTGTGTGTGTGTGTGTGTGGCGGCGGGGGGCGGGGGAGAGGGACTTGAGTAGGAAAAGAAAATAAACATCCATCTCATCTCCCATGGAGGTAGCAGAACAACTCTAGAAATTGATCAGCTTCTACAAGGCTTGGATATTGTGTTGATGATGGACAATAGTCCCTTAAGTACTTGCTAAGCCACAGCTTGGAGATGCTGGCACTACCTTGGGATCTGGTTCAGAGTTGATGATGAATATCCTGGAATAGAGTGCTTTTGTTGTCTTTACCTTAGAATTCGTTAGTGTTCTTAACAGAGATGGGGTAGATTTAATCTACATTAGCTGTCCATCAAGGAACCAGATGTGAAGGTGGCTGGATGACATGTTCATAAAATAAGTGCTCTCCAAAATATGGCTAGTAAATAGTTTACTAATCTTCAAGATTGATGTACACAAAGAACATAACAGCTGCTTAATATTTTATGAACCAAGTTCTGATGTGAAAGGCTGACAGGATCTCCATTAACTAGAAAGAACATACCAGGGCCACCATTTATGCACCTCTGAATGTTACAGCACAGAAATAAATGACTTGCCTACTAAATATCTCTCATCAGCAGTATTAGACTCTGTCCAGGAGAGTGAAATAGACTACATTTGCTATAATGCTAATTTACATTGCCAGTAATGAGCGTACATATTTAACTCATAGACAAGGAAGTGCTATTGTACATGTAGCTTATGTCTATCCCACTCAGACTGATAAAGAAGTCTCTAGACAATTATAATTATGGGCAATTTGTAATAATAGTAAGAGTTTCTTTTTATTAGATATAATAAAAATCAATTTCACATTCAATTACCATTCTTGGCTGTGCTGTGATAGATTTTTCTGGATAAAGCTAGTGTCAAAATAAAACTACTACTAATAATAGGAATAATGTTTTTCAGGACAAAATTCTCCTTTTAAGATCAAAATACACTTCTTTAAGGCCCACTTTTCACTCTTGTTTCGCTTGCTTGGTGATAAAGGATCTTAAACAAACATTTCCATGTGCAATAGCACAAAGGCTCTTTTCAAGAGTGTGAGTAACATAGTAATTATCATCACTCAGTAAATGAAGAAAAATGGATCACAACGGGTGTGGGCTGAACATCAATTCAGCATTGATATACGCCTGCATTGCAGACAGACTCCTGAGTGGGGTCCATGCTATAGGATTAGTTACTCCCAAAGTCTTCTGCTGATTTAGGAAGATGGATTAGTATACGAATTTCTTAGGTTCAAGAGGCAGTCCTCTAAGCTTGAGGCTTCTCTTGTAATGTTAGGTAGATAGTGTTTGTTTCACAGGAAATCTTCAACAATAATATTAAATGTCAACTGGCTACAAACATGATAGTGAGACAGATCACAAGTGTCTGCTATCCTAGAATTATGATTCTAAGCCTTCACACCTGCCTTCCTTTTGCCTTTCATGAAAGCTGTGCCTTTTATTCTCTACTAGAGGCCCTGTGCATGAAATTTGTGCACTCAGAGGGGAGTTCCTCAGCCTGGATCAAGAGAAGGCACAGGCCAGGCCAAGGGACCCCACTTGTGCACAATTGGGGCCGGAGAGGGACGTATGAGGTTGGCCAGCCAGGCAGGGACCACAGGAGGGCTCCAGGGCATGTCCAGCCCATCTCACTCAGTCCCTATCGGCCAGACCCCAGTAGCAAGCTAACCTAACGTTTGGAGCATTTGCCTCCTGGTGGTCAGTGCACGTCATAGCAAGTGGTTGAGCAACCTTAGCATATCATTAGCATATTACCCTTTGATTGGTTGAATGGCTGACTGGATGACTGTACACTTAGCATTAGACTTTTATTATATAGGATGTCTTTCATATTATCATCATCTACTCCCAGAGAGTTTGGTGATACTACTTATCCCTTCCAGGTACATTTGCTTTGTGACAATAAATAAAAGGGGTATATCTCAAAGTGTGAAAATTCAAGAATCTGTGAATTAAAATTAAATCCACTGGGGTGGTATGTTTAGGGATGTTGCACAATGAGCTAGACATGTGAAGGCCTGGGCTCTAATTTAAGGGCATCCACTAATTGTGATCTTGGGTAAATTGTTTAATTTCTTTAGGGACAGAAGGAGATAATATAGGACAAAATCTTATTAAAACTAAAAGAAAGCCCGGCCTGAGTGGCTCAGTGGTTGAGCATCAACCTATAAACCAGAAGGTCATGATTTGATTCCAGGTCAGGGCACTTGCCCAGGTTGCAGGCTCAGTTCCTAGTAGTGGCCGGGCGTGCAGGAGGCAGCTGATCAATGATTCTTTTTATCAAAATAATATATTTTATTGATTTTTTTACAGAGAGGAAGGGAGAGGGATAGAGAGTTAGAAACATCGATGAGAGAGAAACACCTATCAGCCGCCTCCTGCACACCCTCTACTGGGGATGTGCCTGCAACCCAGGTACATGCCATTGACTGGAATCGAACCTGGGACCCTTCAGTCTATAGGAAGACGCTCTATTCACTGAGCCAAACTGGTTAGGGCTGATCAATGATTCTTTCTCATCATTGATGTTTCCAAGTCTCTCTCCCTCTCTCTTCCTCTCTGAAATCAATACAAAGCATATTTACAAAAAAAAAAAAAAAAAAACTAAAAGAAAAAGCTCTGCATACCTGTCATAGAGTCAATTTGCTGCCCTTCCTGAAATGAAAGCTTTTCTTGAATGAGGTTATAGATACAAGTCAAGGAGTGTTGGCCACTTTGGACTCTTTGCAGTGACTCCTTCATGATAGTTTGGTTCTGTCCATGCACTTACTCATGACAGTGTCAAAACCCCAGAGAAAAAAAAGCTATGTAAGCAACAGTCCCTTTCTTCCTGTAAAGAACTATTGTCTCACACTGGAAGCAGTAATTGTTTCCTCAATCACTGGTTGAGATTCCTTGGATGTCAGCCAGAATGCCCTCTGAAGTTCCAGCCAAGTAAGAAGTTAAAGACTCATAAAAGAAATACAAGCATCGTTTAGAAAAACTCAACTATTGGAGTTACCTGGAAAAGAAAATAACTCCACATATTCTGTGTGTATATTATCTTAAAAGGAGCATCATGCATTAACACAATATTCTACCCTGTAGGTTGGTTAACAAAGAGTAGTCCAGATTCATGGCTTCAGACATCGCTAAGGTGTGACATCATTACTACTGTAGTGATGGAAGATGCTCAGCCAAATATTAACTGACTTGTTTTACTTTTATGTAAGTAAACATAAGAAAGTGCGTGTGCAAAGAAACTCAACTAGATTTTGTTTGGCTTGTAATGAAACGATAACACTTTTCTTGGATGGTTCAAAAGAAAATGCCATAAATAGTTTATATAAACTGTGGTCTCCTCTGATCCTAGCCTGCAATTTATTTCTTTGCTCAAATAACTAGAGATTTAGTTTTAAGGTATTTAACTAGCCTGTGATTTCCAGAAATTCTAGAAGAACCAACTCTATTTAAAAAGAGTCCAACCAGCTTGTCTCATTATATAAATACTTATCTTCTATGTGACATTCATTTAGTAACTGTTAAAAATTTTTAATTCATTTATTCAAACATTTACTCCATGAAAGAGGAACAGAAAGTGGCTAAGAGCCCAGGTGGTGGGTGATGAGCTCAGCATGGACTTGT
Source organism: Cnephaeus nilssonii (assembly GCF_951640355.1). Classification (NCBI taxonomy): domain Eukaryota; kingdom Metazoa; phylum Chordata; class Mammalia; order Chiroptera; family Vespertilionidae; genus Cnephaeus; species Cnephaeus nilssonii. The sequence goes on along the minus strand of NC_137072.1, from coordinate 34,863,287 downwards.
GGAGTTTGTGTCTGCTGGTTGTCCAGTGGAGCAGTCCAGCAGGCAGCTGGATATGCATGTTTGGGCCTAATAACTGGTTTAGAAGCCATTAGCATTTGCTGTGTATGAAACCACCCTAAAAAATTATGGGGTTGGCAAATAATGATGATGGAGGAAGCTCATTAAACAGTAGCAGTTGAAGGTGTACAGAGGAGCTGACTAAAGAAGTAATCAGATAGGTAAGAAGGCCAGTCCCATTTGCTCTTTTGAGACCCTACTTGTGATGTTTCTCCATATAACTTTATCTGAAGTTGTAATTCCAGAAAAGAGATATTTAGGGGAATTTATGTATTGAATTACAGTGATTTTTATGAGAATATTGTTTGCCATATTATTTTATATTCTCTAATATATTTGTAGTGAGTGAAGAAAGGGGTGTATATAATCTATACTAATAAAAGCCTAGGTGGCCCTTGTGCCCTCGTGCCCTCACATCATCACAAGATGGCCACCACAAGATGGCCACCCCCACGTCATCACAAGATGGCTGCCACAACATGGCCATCACAAGATGGCCACCAAAAGATGGCCGGCAGGGGAGGGCAGTTGTGGGCAATCAGTTGGCATGGGGAGAGCAGCTTGGGGAAATCAGGCCAACAGGGGAGGGCAGTTGGGGGTGATCAGGCCAGCAGGGGAGGACAGTTGGGGGCCATTGGGCAGGCAGGAGAGGGCAGTTGGGGGTCAATCAGGCCAGCAGGGGAGCAGTTAGAGGGTGATCAGGCTGGCAGGCAGAAGTGGTTAAGGGCAATCAGCAGGCAGGCAGGCGAGTGGTTAGGAGCCAGCGGTCCCAGATTGTGAGAGGGATGTCCCACAGGGATCAGGCCTAAACTGGCAGTCGGACATCCCCCGAGGAGTCCCCGATTGGAGAGGGTACAGACTGGGCTGAGGAACACTCTCCTCCCCCACATGCATGAATTTTGTGCACCAGGCCTCTACTTGGATTATAACCAGATACAATATATAACATATTCATTAAGCAAAATTTTAAAAGCTATTTTTTTAAAGAGCTGAGCAACTTAGAAATATAGCACCATTTCAGAACCCTCTATTGTTAGGTCTAGGACAATGATGTTATCAGAAATACATGCACATATTCACACACACAGGACTTAACTTTCACTGTCTATAAGAGATGTTTCTAGTCCTTCAGGTACTTATCTAAATAAGTAGTAGATATTGTCCCTCTTCTGAAGAAATACACAGCCTGTACTTCTAAACAAAAGCTCTTAAGTTACATCCAAAGTTATAAAACTACCTTGGTGATTTATTAGCTCAAAAGTATATGCTAACATTCTCAGAGTGTGAGGCATCATTTAAATTATGCTGTGATAGGAAATAGAAGATAGTGTTTGCAATCTCTTAAGAAAGCCATTTACCCATTTCTAAAGGTATCCCAGAGTGAAATTCTGTCATTCCTAAGGACAGACTCCCAAATCATTATTTTTGAAAGTAAATTTTCCTTTGAATCAACTTAAAATTAAGGTCATGAATTGCCTTCAATGTAGTTTGGTGTGTATACAAATGGAGGTGGCAGTAACCAAATCTCAATCCTGTGTTAATAATGACTGGGCATTTTTTCAAGAGTCTGTTCATCTTGTGTTCACATAAAGCAGAAACTGATTGAGCCTACAGGTCTCTGAACCTCCTTGGAGAAGATTATTTTTCCTTTGGATTTATGCAAACACACACAGGCATACACACACACACACACACACACACACATACACACACATATACACACACACACAAACACACAAGACAGTCTTTCAAACTTATCTAATGAACTCTACACTCTGAGAAATACATTTAGCCCAAGAGCAAAATGTCTCTTGAAGGTCCCCACATACTTTGCCACACTCGTTTTTTGTTATCCCTCTCATTTTATTTTATTTACATCTTTTCACATTTCTTATTATTTTAAGTTCCAACTGTCTATAGCTTTCATTCATTGAAAGTCCTTCCTGATAAATAGATATGTAGGTAGAGATTACATATCTATTTGTGTGTGCACAATTGACTCTAAACCTGCCTTAATCATTAACACAGTTTATGTACAGAAATTAAGGGTTGTAGTAACTTTGCTGACTGCAGGACTTGCATTGGAAGCTAGATGGTGCTGTTCAAAGGTTTAAGATGATCTTTTGTTTTGTGAGACCAACCAGACTGAAGTATGAAATAATTCACAAATGAAGTGGAAACTGGGTAAGCCTGGGCTCCAGCATCGGAGGCTCTATCCTTACTCCTGCAAAGCTCCACTACTGATCTTGCACTGAGATCATCAGCTATAGGTGAGGACACAGGCTATATATATTTTGCTTGTTGCACCTCTAGTACTAACGAAGAATTGTGCTCAATAAATATTTGATAAATGAATGAATGCTGAGTAGACATTGGATGGATGGATGATGTCCCTAGCCCAACCACAAGGATGGATTTTTTATTTTGACACTGGGAAATGACAGCTTTGGTGGTGCACACTAAGGGGGTCTTCTATGTTGGTTTTATACTAAGTTAACAAAGTTTCACTGGATCCCCAGCAACATGTAGTTGAGTGTATACATCACTCTAAATAAGATGCCTCCAAAATCTGGGCACAACATATTATGACTGTTAATTAATAGAAGTTGAAGTATAATGGATATAAGTGGCCATCTGCAGACTAACCCACTCTGAGAAATGGTTTAAAGTGCCTTTAGCTAAAGTACCTAAAATGTTTCTATATACACATTGAATGACATGTGTATATTCAAGCAAGAATGGAGTGTTACTAAAGAATGTTGTAATCCAATAAATTGCATTAAAACTCAAGGGCCTGAAGTAACTCCATGATGCACATAAAAAGGGAAATTGGACAATAGTAATCCATCAAGGTTTATCCATTGAGTCATTGTTGGCTGCCAGATCCTCCCCAATTCATCTCCCAGAGATGGACTTCATTGCCTTTCCATAGGGTGGCCCCATTCTCAGCAGGAGAGATTGAAAGAGTTCCAACCCTTTAGTCTGGACCTCAGCATTGAGCATCTTTTCTGTTTGCCTGACTTTGTTTTAAACTTAACTTAGGTCTGACCATTGTGCTAATGTTATCCAAGCAAGAGACACACTGAGTATAATTAATAATAACCTTTGGTTCTCTGACAGGAATATGCTTATTGACCTCCCTATAGGATGTTACAAGCTCTGTGAGAAGATGGTCCCAATGGTCTCCAACTTTGGGAAATGTTGTATGCTATGTCCAACTTAAGTAGACTTACAATTCAAATCAGCATGTTAAAAATTGAGAAGTACTATGGTAAAGACATCTATTGTGCCTGTTTGAGCTCAACATCTACCAGCGTTTATTGAGTGAATACATTTTTTAAAATCAAGCCAGGAATTCTAGTTCCTGAGTCGTTGTTCATCAAACATCCTGACAGTTCATTTGATGCCCAAGATACCTTGATACCAAGAAGAATTACTCTATAAGGTACTTTTATTTTAGCAAACAGAATCTTGTATCCAGAAAAGAACTTTAGGGGCCCATGGACTCCAAGAGAGAGAGTACTGTAATTATTTCACAATATTTGTCAAGGTTACAGCAAATGTGAGGGACTTGCTTATTTTTGGTCATCCTTGCCCTCAGATAAGAGTGACTTCCCTAAGATGCTGCCACTTGGAAGGTCCTTGTAGAACTGTGGCCTTTTCTTTCATTAACTGCAGCCAATGTAGGCCATCACTGCCTGGTTACCCTTGTTCATTTTTTCTTCATCATCTGGTAGTTGGGAAAGGATATGATAATTCTGCCGAGCCTCATATTTTTTGTTAAAAGTAACACATCTGCTTATGGGTGTTGTTGTTTTTTTAAAGTAGCAGCCCTAGCTGGTTTGGCTCAGTGTGTAGAGAGTCACCCTGTGGATTGAAGGTTCAATTCTGGTCAAGGGCACATGCCCAGATTGTGGGCTCGATCTGCAGTGGGGGACATGCAGGAGGCAGCCAGTCAATGATTTTTTTCTCATCATTGATATTTCTATTTCTCTCTCTCTCTGTGAAATAAGTAAAAATATATAAAAAAGTAGCATTAACATCTTGAAGAAACCCTGGGAGTTACATGTAGATGGCAAAATAATATAATAAACTAAATTATACATACTTTGCTTTAGTTAACAAATCAAAGAGGTTGTATAGAATATGCAGCTTAGAGTGAGCAAATAAACAGATAAATGCAACCACTTCCCTTTCTTACACCCATCTTTAGATCATTTACATGAAGGACCTGATACCCAGGGATGTTTAGAGTTTATAAAATATAAATCATAACTGCCTATCTTACTGGGTTATTGAGAATATTAAGTTAAAAAATGCATACGAAGTAATTAGCACAGTGCAAGGCATGACACAGAGCAGGAATGCAAGCGGTTTCAACTATATTGATCTGAAAATGAAAGGTACTTAACTCAGCTTGCCAGGCCAGCCCCCCAATTATATTCTCCATCTGAGGTTCCCAGCTCCATTCTAGGCTCCCACTTTTGCCTTCTTTGGTCAAGTGTCTGGCATTTACATGAAGACATGGTAACTCTATTTTAGAATGTGGCACTTCCATGGCCTCACCCCAAGGTCTTGTCTACCATGGCACCCTGGCCAGTTGAGTTTCCCTCACTTCTGTGCTTGGTATGGGGTAGATAAGTCTATCTATTTAACTAACTTTGAGTGCCACTCAGTAGGGACAATCATGTCCCTTTCCAGGGTCAATGCTTTTGCTTCCAGTCACCTCTCATTTCCTGTTGCTCAATGCTGACCATGCATTTGCCTCAGACTTAGCCACCTGACGTCTTCCCACTCCTTCAACAGAATGTTTTACAGGAACTTGAATTTCAGAAACTAGTTTTATTACTAGAGCACTCTGGCTCCTGTCAGGGCCAAATTTGAAACCATGGAGCTTGACTAAGTAGTTACTAATCTGTTTGGTTTCCATTTAAACTTCTTTTCCCCCCCATGTGCTCATTACTGTGGTTTATATTCAGCTTCTGATGATAGCTAACCATTTTGTGAAGCCTGGAGCATAATAGGTATTAAAAGCTCAAGCCTTCTCATGCATCTGCTATTTGTTTTCCCTCCCTCCTAATTAGCGGGTCTACATTCTCCTTTGTCTTGTTCCTAATGTATTTGTGAAATATTGTCTGGCTGCCCTTTGTTTCTCTTGCTAGTTGCATCTCATATTGTGCTTTGGCTTTCCGGCTTCTGTCCCCATATCACACATGCCCTATTCCCTTACCCTTGCCTTCAGCACTGTGCCCTCATTTTCCCTTTGCATGTCATTTTCTCCTGGCAGCTTACAACTCAGCGTGGGTTTTGCTTTCCATAGAATCACTAGCTGGGTGAAAGCTTGAGGACAAGTTCTCAAGTGCTGGAGAATAAGAATATTTGGCTCTTATGGTATATAGTGCTTGGCAAAAAATTTAAAGTATTCCAGTATGTTCTGGAAAGTTGACCTACCCTGACCCAGCAGGCTTGGCATTTGGCCATGTTGTGGGTAATCTAGATTTTTCAGTAATAACACTAGTTGATTTTAGTGACAGTTGGACAGAGTTTCAGGTATGAAAGGGCTTTCATACCAGCTCTTCTGGTCCTTTCCCACTGCCATGAAAATTGGGATAAATATTGGGCTTTTCCATAGATCTTTAGATACATGCTTATAAAGTTGTCTGGGGACAGTCTAATGTTGTCATATAGTTTTAAAAATGTGAAGTGCGTTCAAATATTTTGTCTATTGCCTGACCCTATGCACTGAAAGATTTAGTAGACCCAATTATAAAGTGAAATACAGAGCAGTGAAGTTAGTAATTGTGGTGTGGATTAAGGAGGGGGAGAAGGGCATATGACCCCTCTTCTGCTTAACCAGCCAGAATTTCCTGGGCTCATCTAGACTGGAGGTCTCCTTATATCCCTTGGGCTACAAAGACCATATCTGTCACCCTGGAGTAACTAGGAAGCAGAAAGCTTCACCTATTCACCTGTGTCTCATAGGTGTCTCCAGAACTGAATGTTTGCTGGTTTAACCAGGTCTAACTCCATGTTCTCATTAGGCTTTGAAGACAGGACAGGCCTTGTAGCCTGGCCTAGCTCAGCATCTGGGAGGTAGTTTTTAATCAATGGAAAAAAACTGCATTTGTTCACCTATAAGAAAGCTTTCTTGAGGAGAATGAGATCTGACAGGAACATTGCAAGCATTGTTTAATTTTCAGCACTTTGCTTTCATGGGATACATCTGTCAGGATTATTTTTCTTTTCTTTTTCTCCTACAAGGAAGTCAAATTAGCTGTTGACTTGTGAAGTTCCAATGGTTCTGTAACGTTATCCTAAATGGTACTAATGCAGACACATCTAACATATGATAACAAAAGCTGTCAAAAATAATGCTGTGGTCATTTCATTTATTAAAGTTCCAATTCATTCACTCATAGTCTAGATTATATTTTTATTTAGCCTAATATTAGCCGCATTTATTTGCTTAGAAGATTTATCCAAAGTATTCATATGTCTCTGTTTTAATAGGATTTCCTGAGCCTGGCCCTTTAAATAATTGTTTCTAGAGATCAGTAGAGGTTCTGCTTCATAAATACATAGTACCTGCCCCGAAACAGCCAAGTAACTTGCCCAACTCCTATTCTGATACTTTAGCAACTCCCCTTATGCTAAATTCTGTTTCTAGTTTGCTATTGGCCTATCTCCATAATATCTATGCCATGCTTCTCTTAGCCCCATATTCATATTGAGCCTCAGATCATCCTATTTGATGTAGTTTTACTTTTTTATTGACTTAGTGCACTTCTGCTATTTTTTTCCTAAAACTTGGCTCTTATTTATCCCCCTCCAGACTCCTTTCGGATTGAACTCCTGACCAATTTTTGTCCACTTGGAAAGCTCGGTTGGTCTCACCTCATGTGTCTCACTCCCAGCAAAGTGCTTCCCTATCCACCTGGGAAATCAATCTCAGATGGTAGCCTCTTAGCTTCTCTGTCCTCTTCTGCACCTCTGGGGCCTGGGTCACTGATAGGATGATCCTTAAAAGATGCTTCTTCCCTTTTGAGTATGCTGCAGCTTGTCTCTTACCACATTGTGATGTGCTATATCTACTCTGGCAGCCATCAGATAAAGGTATGTATCAACATTGGGTTCAAATATTTAGCTTCTTTCAGGTTCTGTGCATCAACACTTAGTACTTAATTAAGAATTTTACTGAGTTTTGATTAATACTTTTCAGCTCAAGGTAAGAGAGAACTCCTACTCTTGTAGTGTTTGGAATTATAGAATCATTACATTAAAAGAGTTCATAAACATTCTCCAGTACAATCCTCTCCCAACATCTAAGAGAAAACTAGAGCCCAGAGAGATTAAGTCACTTCTCCAAGGTCACAGAGTGGCAGACCAAAATCTGGGCACATATATCCTGCTTTTTATTGTATTTGTCCTTTATCACAGTTGTTCCCATCAGACACAATTAATGCACACATTTGTGTGAAATCTGGGCTGGAGTAAGTTCAATGTTTCTCTTAGGGCCATTTCTAACTATAGTTCTGGACCTAGGAAAGAATCACCTTCTCACAACTGCTCACAACAATTTCAATTAAGGTCAGAGAGAAAGATAAAGAAGTGACAAAAAGGGAAACATCATTTTCCTGTGAGGGTAGAAGATGGGATAAGTGTTGTTGCTGAGAGACCGCCCTGGTCTATTAATGACATGAGTAGATGCTAAGTGTGATTGGGGTGTCCAGATAGCTGGGTGGGTTTCAAGAAGATAGTGGGTGGTTATGACATGGTTTGTCACCTTCTCAACGGAAATGAAATACAATAATGCTAGCGAGGCCATTGTATTTGTACGAAAAACTGGCACACCCCAGGTGTGGGCGGCTAGAAAGCCAGTGAAGGAAATGCCATTTTATAAAAGATTTTCTAGCACATTAACTGCATAATTCCTCAGCAGGATCGCACGCTCTGTGCAAAGCACAGCCCTCTCCCACATAATTGCCAGAGTGGGATTGCTTCTGGAAGAGCTTCAGAGCTCTTGTGGAGAGTTATGGCAGCACTTCAGCACCTACTGAGACTACGCCCTCATCCTGTTTCCTTCGCCTCTCTTTTTAGTGCTGCCAATCAAAATCGCTCCCTAAAACTGTGCTCATTTCATGAGATGTCTGACATTAGCCCTTGCTGATGTCTTCAATGCACTTGACTAAGGGATGCAGGCTTCAAAGGTAAAATACGGCTCTGAGTGTCAACCTGAACTCTAGGAGAGAGTCACATGTCAAAACATCGTATTTCTTATTATATGAGCTGAGCTGACCAAGGTCGCGATTGTGAAGGGTTGACAGCATCCCCATTTTTCTTACTATACTCTCATTTCCTTCTACATACCCAGAATTCCCATACCAGGAAGGCAAAACATGCAAACGTTGGCTAAAAGAGTGAACTCAAGGGCAGACAGCCTGGGTTTGGATGAAAACTGGCTCCACCTCTTTCTCCTTCAGGGCAGTTACCACCCAGAATGGGATGCCCATATCTTATTTCAGTCCTCCTCAAGCTGTTCCAAAATCCAGTCACCTAGTTGAAGGATACTCCCAATAATGCCTGCGGATGACCACAGTGACTGAAGCTTGGATGAGATAAATGGAAGAGAGCAAACTTCAATGAATGTTAGATATTATTATGTCTCTGGTGGATATTTTTGGCAAAAATTAATAAATTCACATCTTAATTAATTTGTGAATTTTTCATGCATCTCTCTAGCAGTTTTAGCTTTCAACAACTAGTGAGGTCATATACAAGATCATGGGGGTCCCTCAAAGGGTGGGAATGTTGGCCTGTGTTAGATAAACGGAGTTAAACACAGCCACACGAGGCCAGGTTTGTTTGGTCATGGTGCATGTAGATACCAGGCTGAGAAAGATGCTCCTGGGATGAGTGGGGTGTGGCAGAACTAATGATTTTATCCAGGACTAGAGGGAACTTGTCGCCTTCCAAGCTTCAGAGGAGGCGAGGGAGGAAATGCAAACTCAGCAGAGATGAATTTTTCTTCTCTCTCTCTCTCTCTCTCTCTCTCCTGCAGAATATTTATTTTCTGCCATCTTCTCTCTCCACATCTAGGGACATAATTTACACAGGACCCCCAAGGGTAATTAAGCCAGCAATTCCTTTGCCAGGAAAATGTGAAAAGCCAGCTCTCAGTAAATTCTGAATTCCACTACGGATGTTGCAGAAACAGAACTGGGAACAGCTGCAGTTTATCTGGACTGCCGAGTTGACTATAATTTGCTGCTACCCTCACCCTTACTACATAGCAATCAGTATACAGAAGTACAGAATTTGAAGATGATGAATGTTTTATTTCTCAAAATAAACAGTAGCAATTTAGAAACACATTTATGTATTTTACATTTATTTTTTCATAGAGTAAAAGTATATTGGAAACTTCCTTGGTGTCAGAATCCTCACATGCACTTGTCAAACATATCACAATGACAAGCTAACGTGGAATTTGGATTTAAATAATAGACTTCAGATATATTCCATGAAATTTCTGATTGTTTTGTTTGCACTGACTGAGCAATGCTTATTTCTTACTTGTGGCCAGGTATTTTAAAGGTGTCACATTTGATAGTCGTGCATTCCAAAAGTTGGTGCTAGACCAAGATGTGAGAATTTTTTAAAGTTAATTTTTCATCCACCTAGCAAATTCCAGCCACTGAGTAAGTTTCCTTTGTTGGAGTAGCCTCCTCAGTCACATAATTTGCATGCACATATTCTCCACATTTGCAGCCCTCTCACGTATTCTCACCAGAGCTGGTTATTATTATTGTCTCTTACCAAATCTAAGCTGCATGGATTTTAAGACCCAGCATTATTTCATTTACCACTAAGCAAGAAAAAATACTGCCCACTACAATATGCTACACCAGTAGTTGTTAGGATGTTTCCCTGTTGCAGAGATGTTCAATGGGGAAAAAATCTGATCTTAGAATCCATGAAATATGGCATCTGCATCTCTACTTTTCAGAGGAGAAAACTAGTGTAGTGACTGATCAAAGTTTATATCGCGGCTCCTGAGATCTTTCCAACTTGGCATTGTGACCTTGAGTCGTCACAAATTCCCTCTGTGCTGCCTTTTTTTCCTTTGTTTAAAGTGAAGGTAACAGTGGTAATAATAGAGTAATAGCAAGGCACAGTGGGATCCTGGGCAAAAAAGGAGTTTTTGAATTCAAATAATCCTGCTTGCTCCTTTCAAGGTCACTGGATTTTTCTTTTACCAGATGGAATGAGTTTCATTTTTCCTAATTATTAAATATAAATGTTCAAGCACTATATATTAGTGTTTGAAAATTATGCAGTAGTAGGAGAGATTTCAGATCAAATGAATGACTTTTAGTGAAAGCAATTAAGACAATATATGATATGAATTCAAGGAGGATTTGGGATGATCTCATTGTATAAATATGGCTGATTTTAATACAAAGCATAACTGTGTGATTTCACGAGTTTACACAGCTAGTGTATGCCAGCTTCATTACATATATGGAATCAGTTGTGAAGACTTGGCATGATGTGTATTAAAACATGATCAGATATTATGTAGAGTTCAGCTGTGTACAGACAGCTCAGAGGGTGTTTCATGTGTTCAGTTCCCTCTCACCATACTTGTTTTTTTTTTATTTATTTTTAAAATCTTCATTGTTGAAAGTATTACATATATCCTCTTCTTGCCCACTGACCTCTTCTCACCCACCTCTGCCTCCCGCCCCAGGCCTTCACCTTTCATGTCTCCTTTCAAGTCAAAATGCCATAGGCAAAGCATTTTGGTCATTGCTGCTATTACACAGGTATATTATTTCTTATGTAACTCCTTATTTTTCATCAATGCCAAATAGCTGTGCTTTGCAACGCATCCAGAGGTCATCCTGATTTTGCTGATGAGGAAATAGAGGGTACAATTTAGTGGGCACAATAATTTGAATCACACGAAATGGTGACAATGGCAGTTTCAGGAATTATCACTCATGTTCTTGATTCCTTATTTCTACATTTAAGCCTAGGATTAAACAATCTCTGGGTACTTATTTTCTTTTAAACATGATCCAAAAAGCATCTCTCTTGCCAATGTGGCTATCTTGGGCCCCCAACTATTTTCAATCACACCAGCTGCTCTCCTCACCAGGTAGTGAATCCACAAGCTTACCAACTCTCCCTGGCTCATCTTAAGCCTCTGCTCTCAGCCAGGACACATGGCACTGCCCTTAGGACACTTTCTGGACCATGAAGTTTCCAGCACTTGATCATTTTATCTGCCTTGTGCTTGTTGCCTCATGTATTAATGTTCTTTTAGTGGGTTACTGTGAGGTAGAAGGGGCCATGTCTTATTTTATTTTATTTTACTTTATTTTATACCTCGCCAAGATTTTTATGAACATATGACTATTACTTCATAAAAAAATCCATATTTGATTCAGTTAATCACCACCTATCAGTAGGCCAGTTGTGTCCTTAACCAAATGATTGAAAACCAATCCCATGAATGGATCAGTCTATAGCTAGTCCAGGGCCATTTCTCTCATTAAATTTCTTCCTTTTCACTGTTCCAAACTGAGTTTTACCATCTCTCATCCCAGAATATTTGACATAAAAAACTTTATATTTGCAAACATTCCCTGAGGACCTAGAGATAACATCTTCTAAAGCCCTTAGGGGTTCTGTGTACTTGGCAAAGAATGTGAATGAGCCTGTCAGGAGGCAACCATGAGGAGTGGATGGCTTTAGGGTATTTGAGTAGGTGATGGATGGTGGGAGGTCTGCTGGCAAGAGGAAGCATATAGGCTTTTGTTTAGAGAAGGATTCCATGCTTTGCTTACATACATTACTTTTGCCCTTTCTTTGGAGTTAATTTGGAAGGTGGAAGGGTCTGTAACAAAGTAGAATCTGAATGTTTGTATTTTTTAAAGTTAAAAGTCTTTAAAGAAAGTAGATGCTTTGTAACAAACTTATACTATAACTTTTAGATGAAATGATGCTATCATCTTGGCTATGTTACTGTAATTTGAACTATTATGAGTGGGAGGCTCTCCTAAAACAATCTTGAGATCATAGGATGAACTCAGGTTTCTGTATTACTCTGGTTTTTGGCATTTCTCTCTCCTACTTTATACTGAATGAAGAAGGAGAATTTTATTTAATTTGACAAAAGCATTTACTCCTATGAGTTGATACATTTTGCCTTCCTCTTATAAAGCTTTGAAATAGAAAGAAGGGGGAAATATTCTGACCTTAACAAGTTGATATAGAAGGATATCCCTTGAGGGGTCCCAGATTGGAGAGGGTGCAGGCTGGGCTGAGGGACACACACCACCGTGCATGAATTTCATGCACCGGGCCTCTAGTCTGTCAATAAAAGAGTGGTGTCCCAGATGACCTTATGTATCTCCAGAAAACAACCACCTTCACATTCTTTTCACTGTGTCAGATGCATTACTGAATGGTTGAGCCTCCCTTTTAAGCAACATGTAGGTTCTTAGAAAAGAAATAGGCTAAAATTATCAGAAGAGTATTTCTTTTAAGCCTGATATAGAAGCAAGAGTGTTGACTTGTCTGCCCACTAAGAATAATAGCTGATCTTTCCATCTTCTGATGACAAAGACAATTCCAAGAAGAAACTAAAGAGTTGACTGTGGGTTTAACAGGAGGGCAGGAGCTTCCAAGAAGCAGAAACCAAAATGTCTTTAGTTGATCCTGTTTAGAGTTCCCAGAAGGATCTGCACTGGACCTTTCAGAAGAAAAACTTTATGTGCAATGATAATAAAGAAATCATTTTTTCCCGACATAATGGTATGGAACTATTGACACTTGGTGTCCTGAATTCTAAGTCCTATCACTATAGATTTTGCCATCAGAAACATAAATATTTACTGAGTTCCAACTGTAGGAAGAGAAAATAAAGGGGAGGCATGCTGTTTGATCACAGAAACTTCCTAAATTGCTCATTTTATTTCTACCTTGATACAATGAGCTAGTTAGTTTATAAAAATTGAATAACCAGACAAAAATTAGGGTAACTTTGCCAGATTATCATGGTCCTTTAGAAATATACCTGTTTCAATACCCATGTGTTTTAAGGTTACAATAATTTAATTCAGCAGATACCTATCTATTCAAGGTCTAACAATTGCAATCTCTTGTTGGTTCTATAAAAACAAGTTAGAAGAAAAATACACAATTCTTTCATTGAAAAATCTTTTAATCAATTTGAAAAGAGAAACCATGATTGCAAAGCATTAACCTCAATGAAGAAAAATATAATAGTAAGCCCTTTTATGGTCCTTATTGTGGGTTTTAGGTTGTTCTAAGTGGTTTATATTTATTCATTTAATTCTTACAACAACTCTTGAAGTAGGTGATGTTATTTTTCATGTTGTATAGATGAGGAAACTGAAGCACAGATAGGCTGATATAACTTATCCAAGGTATCATGGTAGAACTAGTGTCCCAGCTCAGGAAAGCAATTGCAGGTCTCTATTGATTACCACTACACACACACACACACACACACACACACACACACACACACACACACACACACTGTTCCCCAGACAAAAAGCCCCATGCTAAGGGGACTTCAAATGTTGAGATTATTTACTTACTAGAGGCCCAGTGCTTGGGATTCATGCACTGGAGGGAGAGTGGGGGAGCATGGCCTGCAGGAATCGGCCCGTGGTGGGAGCGCTGTTCATCCATGTTCATCCATGTCAGCTGAGTGGCTGTGGACCTGCTCTCTGAGCAGCTACTCCCTGGTCCAGCATTTTCTGTGGAGCCAGAGCACTCACCTCTCCAGGGGACCTTGTAGGGGCCGGGCCTAGGGACAATAGCATTGAGAGGTGGCAGAGTAGGCCTCAGTTCTGCTGTGGCCATGAACTCACCTCCCAGCTTCGGAATCAGCTCTGCAAGCCCAGCAGCAGTGCTGCATGGCCTGCGGGTCTCCAGAGGAGGTGGCAGGGAGCGAGGAGGAAGAGCTTGGGGCAAGGAAGCAAGGTTCTCAGCCCAGGTTCCTACCTGTTGGTTGGGGGTTCGCAGCCACTCATCCCAGTCAGCCAAGTGGCGCTCCCACTGTGGTAGCACACTGACCACGGGGGGCAGCTCCTGCATTGAGCATTTGCCTCCTGGTGGTCAGTGTGCGTCATAGTGACTGGTTGGCTGGACGTTCTGGTCATTCTGCCATTCAGTTGCTGGGCTTTTATTATATAGGATTATTTACATATAGTCTACTTGACATACTATTTTGCAAACAACAGTCAGAATAATACGTTTTTAGAAACAGATATGGGTGAAAACCCTTGTATTGCTATCCATCTAATGCAGAACTTCATCCATACTCCCTCACAGGCCTATAGGGCCTCCATGTTCTTCTGAACTCCTCCCCTCCCTTATCCATCTCCCCTAGTTCCCTGGCCTTTCTATTCTGGGAACATCCCATACTCATTCTCTCTTCAATTCCTGTGCATTTGCTATTTCTTTTATCTAGAAAGCTTGTACCTGAGCTCTGTGCATGGCTTACTCCTTTCTTATTAAGATCTCTGCTCAGATATCACCTCCTTGGATACAATCTACAGTGGTCATCCCATCACCTCACCCACACATTTTCTTGCTGTTACTTTCTCTTTTTTTAATATTTTTTATTGATTTTTTACAGAAAGGAAGGGAGAGGGATAGAGAGCTAGAAACATTGATGAGAGAGAAACATCAATCAGCTGCCTCCTGCACACCCCCCACCGGGGATGTGCCCGCAACCAAGGTACATGCCCTTGACTGGAATCGAACCTGGGACCCCTCAGTCTGCAGACCGACGCTCTATCCACTGAGCCAAACCGGTTTCGGCTTGCTGTTACTTTCTTTATGACGCTATCACTATCTAAAAATTCATCAGTTATGCATTTGTTCACTGTCTGTAACTTCTATTAGAACATAAATCCTAAGTAGAGCTGTATTAAATCCATTTTGTTCACTGCTACCACCCCAATGACAAGAACACAGCCCCATACAGTATCAGTTCATATAAGTATTTGGTAAATAAATGAATGACTAAATAAACCAACTGATAAACTATCACTCCGGGGAAGATAAACATTTTGTCAGGTAAAAATAAGTTTAAATGATTTTGATATTTGATATATAACTTTCCTCATGTTTTCAGTACCACATCTCTGAATAGTACAACCTAAAAGAAGCTCTGCTGAGAACTTATTTTTCTAGGTGATAGGTGCAGGAGGAGCTAGGAGCCTTTCTGAATCAACTATTAATGGCTGACTTTTCATCAGTAAAAATGTCAACTTTTCATTCAGGGTAACAGCATTTCTAGGTTTGTGAACAGAAGTGAATATCATGATGCAGAGTGCTTCTAGAGGGATCATCATTAATATGAATACTCAACCAAGAAATCACTAATAAATGAATATTAATGGTGATATAATTTTAACATATTTTCTAGAAAAGGGGGAAAGCATCTAGTAGTGTAGTGCATGGGCAAGGACACACAGGTTCAGACGCTGAACTCTTCCTTGGTCATGTAGAAATGCCTATGTAGGTGTTTGACCTTGGTTGCTGGCATAGCACAAATCAAGTTCATTGGCCAGATCAATGCAGAGTCACTGGTGTCCATTGCACCTTCTAGCTCACTATTGTGCATGTTGATAGGGCAACTATTTCTTTGAGTCCTCTAGGGATGTGTTAAGATACCATGGAGATTTTCTGAAGTGGGACTGCAGTGGTCACTGTCCCACTTTTCCAAGACTGCACCAAAGCTACAATAGTGTGTTGGCAGGACATATGGTTAATCTCGAAGAAAATCTGCCAAAGAGTGGCAGGAAAGTCTCAAAGATTATTCTCTACAATGAAGGTTTTTCTCCTGGGACAGACTGAGAATATTTCTTAGTAGAATGTCACAAGTAGACATGATGGAAATAGGACAATTTACCCAAAGAAGACTAAATGAATCCATTCTGTGCCATCTCACTGCAGGTACCTCTAATTCTTCAAGTACCTCAAGTCATTTATATAGGGGGAATTAACACAACAGTAGGAAATAAAGTTAAACAAGCCTTTTATCCCCGAGTGTGTCTAATTCTTTAAAAACTACATATTTCTCAGTGAAAGAATGTTCTCAGCTTGCCCAACTATACAGCCACCTTAGGATTCAAGACATTTGATCATTATTATTTCATTAATAGAAAAAAATGCTTCTTTCTTTTATGAAATTTGGGTGAAGGGAGTATTGAAACTATAAGCAATTAGATACAGGCATAACCAATATTCCTAACTGACATTCCTTTCTGTGGAATATTGGAAAACCTCCTTGAATAATTCCTAATTGGGGCCATGGTTCAGAGAAATTCGACAGTACATTAAAGATGGCTTGAGTAGTTCAAGTGCTTGCTGTGGCTCTCTGATCTAGGTTGTTTGGCTTAAGGATTTGAGAAAGCAAATGGAAGCAGCTGCACTAAGGATTTTCTGCAATTAGGTTCATGCAGATTTGGGAAGTTGCTTATTAGGTCTGTCACTTTCAATCCATCTGGTATTTTCATGTTTGAGTAGTACTGAGAGTAGCTCAGTGGGGTCAGTGGTTTTCCTTTTACCTGCTAGACAGCATTGCACAACCCTCAGGGCTTATCTGCTGGAGGCAGGATGCACAATTTGGCTGCCAATTGCAAAACACATGAATTTTTAATTTTTCTGTGTGAGACAGCACAGACACCTCCTAAGAGTTCCAGTTTGGACCAGTGCAAGCCTTAGGTAGTATTCCCAAGTTGTTATGGCTTTTTAATTTTAATATTTTTCTAAGTGCTCTTTCCCCTGGTGCTTTATATAATACATAAAACCAAAGGTAAACACTATGGAAAGCTAGTTATGTCACTTTATTTTATCACCAGTCTACTATAGATTGAGAAAGCTACAGATGAAATTAAATGGTACTTCTGGAATAGGACTTTACTCCTTCAAACTTCTGCTAAATTTGAGGACTTTCAATATTAATGATTATATCTGATCTCAAATTTTTAGCACCATTCTCCCTTATACCTTTCTCCCAAAAGTGTGGTTATATACTGTCAGCCTTCATTTGGATAAAGGAAACTGAAATTCAAAGACATTCAGATGAATGTCACGTGATAATATACATCCTTCTCTTGCCACAACTTCCTCTGTTTCCCACCCCAATTGCCATGAATTTTCATTGCAGTTTTGGTGATGGACTTATTTGGCCAATTTTTTTTTTTTTTATCACCACGTCCTCCCTACTTGCTAACTAACTGCAGGGAATTATGCTGAAGAATACCATCTCCTCTGGATTATACGGTTATGATTAATCCCAGGACTAATTCCTAATATTTGTGCTTTATTTTCTTTTTTTTTGCAGTTGCAGCTGACCTCTTGAGACTTTGAGAACAATATTTTCCAAATAGGCACAGAGTTTATTGGATTCTTCAGCTTGTTTTATTTATTTCATTTATACTCAGAGTTTAAATGTGCCAAAAAATGATAACCAGGTATGCCCTGTTTTTTTTCTGATAATGTATACTATAATGGTGTCATTGCAGGGACAAGGATTTATTTAGGAAGATGAAGTAGCTACTTATTCCCTTTTATGTTGGCAATTGTAAAGTGGAACCTGGGAAATATACAACCTCTAGCCCGTGCATTTTGGCAAATGGTTTCCATGCTCTCCCTCCCAAAAGGGGTAGGGTGGGGTAAAGCGATTCCATCACTTAGCGCAATGCAGCTTTGAAGGAAAAATAAATAAAACAAATAGGCCTTTGAAATTGCTGGTAGTGTCAGATATTCCACAAATTGGTGCAAAAGCTGTTAGATATTTTGCTTTTCAAAATTGTTGTTTCCTTGAAGTATTTCTAGATGTTAATAGAGATAGGCTTAGATGCTTCCTTTCATGTTTTGGACTTAGAGTGCTATAGAATCAAGAAATAACTACATTCAGGCTGCTGGAAAAATAAGAAGAAAGAAAAGAAAAGGGGTAATTTTAATGTAATGTTGAAGTCCTTAAAACTTGAGGCAGGAGCAGCTGAAGTAAGAAAGTAAATTGCTTCTGACCAATCCTGTAATCTGAATACCAAACACCACCAAATATCCACCATCTGGTTAAAGTACAGCCCTTGTCTGAATCTCCTCTATGGAAGATGATTTTAATATGCATAGGACATGGAATGTTGTGGCAAATGATAGGTTCTTCATGTATGTATTCTCCCATAGCCCTGGGTTAGAACTGTTTCCCAATGTTAAATTCTGAAGTCGCCTCTCTTAAGTTTTGTCAAATCCTGGAGTCTTCTTTTTCTTAATGGAAACTAGAGTGGGGTAGAGAATGGGTGGGTCAGTATGGAGGCTGTCTCTGGAATTCAAGTTCTACCAAATGATTTCTGCTATGCTACTTTGGTATTATTGGAAGAGAAACAAATATTTGAGAAGCATTTGATACTATTTGAAGAGGCCTTTAAGAGCCCTACTCACTGCAAAATCAGTTGGCAGTATAGGTTCAGTATGAATTGGATTATTTAATAGTATCATCAGACATACACATATGTGTCGGCATGTGTGCATACACACACACACGCACACACACATACACACACATAAACACATACACACACACACACACACACACACACAAGGCTGCACATGCCCAACATAATCATCCTGAAATGACATCTTAAAGAAGTTTATCTTCTTTTTTGTAACATAGAGTAGTGCATTTTATTAATTCTAGTGTTGGGTATAAATTATTCTCAATATATGCCCTGTCATTAAAATATAATTTGATTCTTTGTATTTTCTTTTTAATTTTTTTTTAAAATTAAATGTATTGGGGTGACATTGGTTGAGATGATTATATAGGTTTCAGGTGAGGGTTTCTATGTCACAAGATATGTATCTTGCACCATGTGCCCACCACCCAGAAGTTTTTCTTCTTGATTTTACTGTTGCAAGAGGTTTAACAATTGACTCAAAGTAAAACAATTTTTAAATATAAGTGAATATTGACTTCTTCCAGATAGATGGAATAGATGTACTTTTCCTTCTTCCTCCTGGGGGAATCCCTGGATATTTTGTATTAAACAAATATAAGAAGACACTGATAGAACAACTAGACAGAAAGCCTGCAAAGATGTAGAAGAATTTAAGAATACCATCAATCACAGCATTGAAATTATAAAGTGTGTTCTCCAATAACAATGTATTAAAACTAGAATGAATTTTGGAAAGATAATAAAAATATCTAAACATATTAAAACTAAACAGCCTATTTCTAAATAATCCATAGGCTATGGGGAAATATCAAAGGAAATACTAAAAAATGTATTGAATAATAATTGATGCACTACATATCAAAATTTGTGGGACACAGATAGAACAGTGTGGGGAGGGGACTTTTTAGCACATTAAATGCATAATTAGAAAAGAAGTAAAGTCTCAAATCAATAGTCTATATTTTCACCTCAAGGACGTATCAATAGCAGAGCCAAATAAACTCAAAGCAAGCTAAAAAGAAGGAAATAATAAAGAACATAAAACATTAAAAGAAAAAGTAGATAAATAATATAACATTTTAAAAATAAACTTTCAAACATCTAGCAAGGATGCAAAAAAAGAGTATTCAAATTACCAATATCAGGAATGAAACAGGAGACATAAATACACAACCTACAGACATCAAAAGAACAATAAGAAAATACTGCAAAAATTTTATACACAAATATATTGGAAAACTTTGATGAAATGGACCATTTCCTCAACAAACAAATAACCACAATTCAGCCAACATGAAAAGTTTGCATAACTATATAACTATTAAGGAAACTAGAGGCCCGGTGCACAAAATTCATGCAAAAGCTGTTAGATATTGAGGCAGGAGCAGCTGAAGTAAGAAAATAAATTGCTTCGGACCAATCAGAAATTGCACCCTCAGAAACAAAGATGGCGGCATAGATTAAACACCTGAAATTGCTGCCTCGCTCAGCCAATTCAAAACTACAAATAAAAGACAAAATGGACATCATCCAGAACCACAGAAAAGCTGGCTGAGTGGAAATTCTACAACTAGAAGGAAAGAGAAAACCACACTGAGACTCAGAGGAGGTGCAGAAGTAAAGTGCAGAGGTACAGAGGCATGCGCGTGGAAAGGGCTGGCAACTGAGTACGCGGTTGTCTTTTTCAATCGGGAGGGAGACACAGGCTCCCAACTGCTCTGAACTCCAGTTCCAGGTGAGACTCTGGGGACCCAGACTCATACGGGGAGAAACTGGACTGTCTGGCATCGGGCAGAACTTGAGGGAAGCTTTCTCTCAGAGGTGCTTGCAGTGATTACCAAGAGACACTGAGACCCAGGGCCCTTTTAGGGCAGGGCTGAGGATCAGCCATAGCTGTTTGCTCCGCCCTGTTGATTCCCCGAGACCCCACCCCACCCAAGCTGTGTGCAGAGGTTTTTGCATATGAATGGCCTGGCCCTTTGCAATCTAAAATTACCTAACAAACTGCAGCTGGGTCAGAGAGCCCCAGAACTTCCAAAAGAAGGCCCAAGGCCCCACAGCAGCTTGCATTACTTTACAGCTGGGCCTCATCTGGGCACCTCCAAACCCCAAACAAAGAAGAGGAATCTGCAGATCTCTCCGTAGCTCCTGCTGGGTGGCCTCAGGCAGAGACTAAATTTGCACCTCCTTGGAGATCCAAGAGCCAGTGTACCAGTGGTCATAGTGGGACCATCCAGATTAAAACTCCTCAGATCCATCAGGGACACACTCATGGGGCAGAATCAGTGAACACCAAAGCAATGAAGCAAGTCTTGCCCCATAAGGGTGTCTCCAGCACAGAAGTTCTCCCATCATAGACACAGCTGATCCTCACAGCCAATTGGCCTGGAGGTCAATTCCTCCCAGTGATACCAACAACAATCAAGGCTTAACTACAACAAGACTGTGCACACAGCCCACAAAAGGGTGCACCAAGAGTGTCCACCTCAGGAATTTGAGGAGGCTGAGCCACTGGGCCCTATAGCACACAAAGCCACTCTGTCAACACAGGGAAGCAGCCAAAATGCAGAGACAAATAAACAAGTCACAAATGACAGAAATGGAGGAAAGCAAACTACTGGATATAGAGTTCAAAATGACCATATAAGGTTTTTCAAGAATCTTCTAGAAACCACTGATAAATTTAGTGAGACCCTCGAGGATATGAAAAAGTACCAACTAGAAATTAAACATATACTGACTGAAATAAAGAATAATATACAGAGATCCACCAGCAGACTAGAGGATCACAAGAATCAAGTCAAAGATTTGAAATATGAAGAAGCAAAAAACACCCAACCAGAAAAGCAAAAAGCAAAAAGAATCCAAAAATATGAAGATATTGTAAGGAGCCTCTGGGACAACTTCAAGCATACCAACATCCAAATTATGGGGGTGCCAGAAGAAGAGAGAGAGCAAGATATTGAAAACCTATTTGAAGAAATAGCGACAGAAAACTTTCCCTACCTGGTGAAAGAAATAGACTTACAAGTCCAGGAAGTGCAGAGAACCCCGAACAAAAGGAATCCAAAGAAGACCACACCAAGACACATCATAATTGAAATGCCAAGAGCAAAAGACAAAGAGAGAATCTTAAAAGCAGCAAGAGAAACAGTTAGTTACCTACAAGGGAGTACCCATACGATTGTCAGCTGATTTCTCTACAGAAACTATGCAGGCCAGAAGGGAGTGGCAAGAAATATTCAAAGTGATGAATAGCAAAAACCTACAACCAAGATTACCCAGTAAAGCTATCATTCGGAATTGAAGGTCAAATAAAGAGCTTCACATATAAGAAAAGCTAAAGGAGTTCATTACCGCCAAATCAGTATTATATGAAATGCTGGAAGGTATTCTTTAAGAAGAGGAAGAAGAAGAAAAAGGTAAAGATAAAAATTATGAACAACAAATACTTACCTATCAACAAGTGAATCTAAAAATCAAGTGAATAAAAAAAATCTGATGAACAGGATAAACTGGTGAATATAATAGAATAAGGGGCATAGAAAGGGAGTGGGCTGACAATTCTTGGGAGGAAAGGGGTGTGGGGGCGTGCGGGAAGAGACTGGACAAAAATTGTACACCTATGGATGAGGACAGTGTGGGAGAGTAAGGGCAGAGGGTGTGGTGGGAACCAGGTGGAGGGGAGCTATGGGGGGAAAATGAGGAACTGTAATAATCTGAACAATAAAGATTTATTTTTAAAAAAAGAAATTGCACCCTCTCCAATCTAGGACCCCTTGGGGGATGTCTGACTACCAGTTTAGGCCCAATCCCTAGAACATCCCTCTCACAATGTGGGACCACTGGCTCCTAACTGCTCACCGGCCTGCCTGCCTGATCACCCCTAACTGCCTCCCCTGCTGACCTGGTCACCCCCAACTGCCACCCCCTCCGCTGGTCTGGTCACCCCTAACTGCCCCCCCCCACCAGCCTAGTTGCCCCTTACTGTCCCTCCCTGCTGGCCTGGTCACCACCAACTGCCCCCCCCCCCCGAGCCTGGATGCCCCTCACTGACCCCCTCTGCCAGCCTGGTCACCTCTCACTGCTTTCCCCGCCAGTCTGGTTGCCTCCAACTGACCCCCTGAGGGCCTGGTAGCCCCACGCAGCCTGCTGTTTGGTCGTTTAGTCGTCCCTCACTAACCCTCATGCCGGCCTGGTCACCCCATGCAGCCTGCGGCTCAGTCATTTGGTCACCCCTCACTGCCCCCCACCTGCCAGCCTGGTCATCCCCAACTGCCCTCCCTGTGGGCCTGCTCGCCCCACACAGCCTGCTGCTCAGTCGTTTGGTCGCCCCTCACTAACTCCCCTGCCGGCCGGGTCACCCCACACAGCCTGTTCAATCGTCCGTTCAGTTGTTTCGGATGCAATGGTCGCTTAGCCTTTTATATATATAGATTATTTCATAATTTAAAATTCTCTAAAGACAATTTCCAGGCCCTGATTATTTCACAAGAGAATTTGTAACCCTGATATTAAAACCAAATACATAAAAATGAATTAATATCAATTTTACACAATCTCTTCCAAAAAACAAACAAACAAAAAAACAAAAAACAAAAACAGAGTAGCAGGAAACATTTTCCAATTCTTTTCATGAAGCTAGTGTTACCAAAATTGGACAAAGACAATTCACAGAAAGAAAACTGAAGACCAATTTTCCTCATGAATATAAATACAAAAATCCTTAATAAAATATTAGCAGTTAGAAATCAGCAACATATTAAAAGGAAGTATACACTAAGGTCAAGTAGAGTTAATTTCAGGAATGCAAACCTCATTCAATATTTGACATTTAATTAATGTAATAAACCATATTGGCAGATCAAAAATAAATAAATAAATAAAATGATAGCACCAACTGATGCAGAAAAAAAAATTGCCAATTATTTATGACAAAAACTCTTAGGAAAAGATGAATAGAGGACAACTTTCTTACTTGATCAAGAACATTACAAAAAAAACCTACAGCAAACACTATATTTAATTATTAAGTACTGAATCAAACAAACTTCAAATACTTCATGTAGATCTAACAAAACATGAGTAGGACTAATACACTGAAAAGTATGTAATGCTGATGAAAGAATTCAAAGAAAATCTAAGTAAATGGAGAGACATACTATGATCACTGATTGAATGGCTACCCATAGTAAAGATGTCAATTCTACCTAAGTTGATATATAAGTTAAATGCAATTCCTGTGTAAACCACAATTTTTTGTATATATAAACAACATTATTCTAAAATTTATGTGTAAAGGTGAAGAAACCAGAATACTATCTAAAACAATTCTGAAAAAGAATTCAATGGGAGGAATCAGTCTAACTGATCACAAAATCTATTACATAGCTATGATAATTAAAACTTTGTATTATTGGTAGAGGAAGAAACACATAGATCCATGGAACAGAATAGTAAAGAACCTGAATTAGACCCACACAAATATGCCAAATTGATTTTTGATAAAGATGCACAGCATTCAATTGTGTTAAAATAATTAGACATTCATAAACAAATAAATGAACCTAAGGATGATCCCATCGAAGGACAGAGGAATTGGCAGGGAAAGAGATTAACCAAAGAATTCATATGCATCTATATATAACCCATGGACTCAGACAACAGTGTGGTAAGGCCTGGGGCTAGAGGTGGGAGCAGGGTGGAGGGGGTCAATGGGGGAAAAAGGGTGACATCTGTTATATTTTCAACAATAAAGATAAATTAAAAAATAGATGGGATCTCTCTGTATTATGTCTTACAACTGCACATGAATCTACAACAATATCAATTAAAAGTTCAATTAAACAATAAAAAACACGCCAAAACCGGTTTGGCTCAGTGGACAGAGCGTCAGCCTGCGGACTGAAAGGTCCCAGGTTCGATTCCGGTCAAGGGCATGTACCTTGGTTGCGGGCATGTACCTTGGTTGCGGGCACATCCCCAGTAACCCAGTAGGGGATGTGCAGGAGGCAGCTGATCGATGTTTCTCTCTCATTGATGTTTCTAACTCTCTATCACTCTCCCTTCTTCCTCTCTGTAAAAAATCAATAAAATATATTAAAAAAACAAAAACAAAACAATAAAAAAGTAAGAGAATACACTAAGTAATAATGTTTCAGGCAACAAAGTAAAATATATCCTACCCCCAAATGCCATATCATTATCTAATGCCCAAATGAGATTTGAAATAGTCAGAAGCTTCAATTTACAGGTTGCAGTTCCCATACCTCAAGTAAATGTTATGAAAACACTGTTCCTCATTCTAGCTTATATAGTGAGGCTGCAGTTTACCCTCATGTTTCATGGAACTTACACTTACCAAAAGTGAAACAAAGACTGACTTTGTCTACCTCCATATATGTCCCACTCTTGCCCTAGTCATGGTTTCTGGTGATTAATGGTGTGGAATCTCCATTTCTGCGCTATATCATCTCAGCCTGCTTCCCCTTTAAAGACCTACATTAACACTCTTTCCTTTCTTTCCCACCCTTACCCCAATTTAACCTGCCCATCCAAGCTACCAAGCAAAGATACTAGAGCAGTATATAATCAGATGCAAATTACCAGTAAGTTTAACCCTCCTTCTGGATATCTTTCTTTTTAAAGAAACAAAAATAATTTAAATTACTCTCCTATTGGTAGAATGCATTGGGAAGACCCAGTTGTTCATTGGTGGGTAGTGGTTGTAAAAGAGTAGGAAAGGCAAAATGTAGTCTCTCTTTGACTTTTCCCATCTGGATTTCAGTGAAAGAGAACCAGGAGGGCTAGAAAAATGCCAAAGTATATGTTTCTCCTGCCCTTTCTTCTGCCTACCACTCTCTCCCACCTCCTTTTGGTCCTTCTGTAATTTGTGAGTAGGTAGTTTAATGAGACCATTAATTGTGTTACATTAGTTTGTGTGTAAATGACCTTTTTAATGAAATGGGGTAATCAAAATTTAGATGCAAATCCCTACTTCCTAATTTTTCATGGATTTAACACTCTCACTCACATGGCTTGTTGTTGTTACTTGGCGCTTTCCAGCAGCGTGGCTCTGCATTAGCTATTAGCTCTGTGATGGACAAGAGGGTAGAGGAAGGTGAAGCTTAACTACACTCAGCCAAATAACGCTTCTCAAAAAGGCATTGTCTCGTGAACTTAGAAGGCAGCACGCACTGTATGTGTCTAGTCCCGCTCATCTAACTGCAATCTTCTTATGCTGCACATTCTTCCTCACCTCTTACTCATTTCTCAACCACTGGCAGTCAGAGTAGTTGAGCTCCAAGTGTTCTCTCTTAATCAAATCCAAGAGACTTGGCTCTGTTTCCCTATTGTTAGCCAATCTGCCACTTTTGGCCTGACCACCCACCTCCTTTCCCAATTTCAATAATGCTGCCCTCCCCTGGTTCTCATTAATACGGGGCTGCAAGCTGTCTAGTCATAATCTGCCTTTGGATAGGTCATTGGCATTTCAAACTTAACACTTTCGTAAATGAGCTGCCAACCCTACCATAAACCTGTGTCTCTCCATTTCTGTCTCCGTTTGTTTATGTTCTCTTGTTCTTGGCCCTCTGCTTCATAAATGCAGGTATGTCCCAAGAGTTTCGCCTTGGTGCTCTCATCTTTTCTTTTTTCCCTTCCTTTCTTTTACCACCCCATCTCCCTTCACCACCCCATCTCCCTTCACCATTGATCCCCGCCTCCAATTTGTGGTCACCCCTCCTTCCCTGTTGCACTTATCACAGACCTCTGACTGTAGTTAGGGGTGTTAGACACTCCAGATCCTGTAGGGCAAGAGGTGCAAAGGAGCAGGTAGCATTCACTGGGGGACGATTTCAGTCTTGTTTATCACAAAGACCTTCAGTTTCTATCTTGTGTTATAGGAATAAATGTATATGTTTTCTTTCCTTTTGTCTGTCAACCTGCTTTGGGGCAAGAACTATCACTATACACGTATGTATCCAACCAAACAAGCATTCACCAACAGATGCTTAGTGAGTACCCACTGTGTGCCAGGTCCTGCGCTAGGGCTTTGGGAACGTGAGGGTTAGGTACAAATGGAGACAGCATTAAGAGCAACCAGGTTTCAAGTTATAAAGATCAAGAACATGGCTAAGAAGAAAACAATTAATTAGGATACCACTATCAGAGTATAGGTAAGAAATATAGGTACCTTCCAAAGAAGGGGTGGTATTGATGGAAATAAGTAGACAGATGTGAGAGAGATAAGTGGCTTACATAGAATCATCTTTCAATGGTATTTACTGAATAAATGAAGCAACTTGATTTGCCATAGAAGAAAGGAGTGGCTTATAAAAAAAATCAGGATTTGGAGCTGTACAGATCTGAATTTGAATTCCTCTAAACTCTTCTGTTTGTTAACTGCATGGCTTTGGGCAAATTACTTAATTCTCCAAGCCTCAGTTTCCTTCTCTATAAAATGGACATATGGGCAAAACCCACACATAGGTTTTGTTTCAGAGATGAAATAAGGAAATGCATGTAAGCAATTAGTAAGGTCTGGCATGAACTAAATGATCAATATATTACCATGGTTATTAAACATTGTTACTGTTACTAAATGACCAATATGTCATTGCTATTTACATGAAAATAAATGTTAAATGTAACTACTTCAAGAGTGACAAATTGAAATATCACTCTATTTAATAGAAATAAATAAATAAATAAATTTATCTCAATTAGATTATATACACTATTTCCTGGGATATGTGGGTACAAAGAGAAAATGTCTCTAGTCCTCAGAGAGTGGATCAAGTATAACTAGTGAGTTTGCTCTGCTGGGACGGAAGGAGCTACTGAAAAATACAACAAATAGAAGTGCCCAAGTGTGTCTGTCTACACACACACACACACACACACACACACACACACACACAGTCCATGTTGGTTTAAATATTGAACAAATTAGAGTCATTTTCATTGTGGTACTCTCAGAAAACAGCAGATAGCTATTTCATCTGCTAGGAATTCTTATTTATTTATATCTTTGATCATCATTTTTTTCAAAATTAGCTGTCCAAAGTGATTGACCTTTATGGAAGAAACAAATTTAAGTTTTGCTACAGGCTTCTTTTCTTCTGCGGTAAGTTTCTTTTCTGCAGGTTTCTTCTCAGCTGCTGGTTTCTTGGTAGATGCAGCCTTTTTCCCACCAAAGGCGGATTCTGCTTCTTGATGCCAGCAGCCTTCTTTCCTTTCTTCCCGACCACAGGCTTCTTGCCTAGAACCTCCTTCTCATCCGATTTGGTTTCTAGAGTTGCTGCTGCTTTAAACACCTGGAGCTTATGATTCTTGGCTTAGAGAAGAATGGTCTTTGCATAGGAATTTAGCTTCAACATGCTGCTCAGGTTTTTCAGGGGAGACTTCTTCAGGATTCTGTGATGAATTTTCCTGTGTGGTACTCAGAGGGCTCTTTGGATCCTGGGCTTATCAAGATTCTGCTTAGGTGTGCATTGGGCATCTTGTGCACGGGAAGGTTGTAGTTACTCCTTATGAGGGAGGCAGCTTTATGCCAGGTGCCATACAGATTATCTAATTTGCGGAAAGCACTTTCAGTCCAAATGCAGAAACAGCCCACATGCCCACCAGGAACAAGTTTCAAAATGTTCAGTTTGCTTATATTAAGCAGGTAATTCTAGGGATGTTTCAGAAGGCTTTGATGATACTGTTGTCCTCATTATAGATGATGCAAGGCCCCCTGTGCTGGGTAGGAGGACAGCTTCTCATTTTGCCCCTTCCAGCTCTCTTATATATATAAACCCCATCTATTCCTGTGCAGTACATGAACAATTTCAAACATTGATTTATATATATATATATTATATAATATATATATATTATTGATTTCAGAGAGGAAGGGAAAGAGAGAGATAGAAACATCAATGATTAGAGAGAATCATTGATCAGCTGCCTCCTGCACACCCCACACTGAGGATCAAGCCTGCAACCTGGGTATGTGCCCTTGATGGAATCAAACCCAGGACCCTCCAGTCTTCAGGCCACTGAGCCAAACCAGCTAGGGCCAGGCCTTAAGTTTCTTAAGAAGCAAAACAGCCTCTCTGGTTTTCTTGTAGCCTTCAACTTTATCTTCAACCACCAAAGGGCATTCAGGAACTTCCTCAATAAGATGACCTTCAGACATGACCAGTGCTGGGAAGGCTGAGGCAGCCAGGACAGAGCAGATGGCATATTGCTTCTATGTTGTGTTTACTCTGGGGTGCCAATGATGCCAGGTTTGGTTAGTGCAAATATGTAGCCTCCACGACACATATTTCCAAAAGCAACCTGGCCAGAATGATGAGTTCCACCACCTTGGACTTTGGGAGTTTGAGCCACAGCTCAGCCAGTACCCAAGATTCAGCACTGGTTTGATGACCTGCCAATTCACTGACAGCACAGGGCTGTCTATTTGTTTCTGCACAAGTTGGTGTGAACAAAGTTCACAATAACTGGTGGATTGGAGCCTTGAACACAGCAGGCAAAGTGAATATTTTTGCCATGTTTCCCCCTTTTCACAGTACACTGATATCAGTGCACGAGCACACGCCATGGCAGGGAGAGGAGAAGGCCACACTCCTCTCAACCCAGTGGCTCCCACAGGAAAACTTCTGCTAGAAATTTTAATCTTTTTTTTTAATGAAGGGAGAAAGCAGAAGCTGCTCAGTGGACCAGTTCCGGTTGTCTGTGGACTGTGCTGTGCTCACATACAGAGAACATGTATTAAAATATGGGTGATTTTCCAGATACCTTTGAGGTCTTCAACAGATAAAGCTGCTTTGCTAACCTTAGGTACTGTACTAGTTCTTGGTTAAGGGGCTCTTTTGAGATACAAAGTGGAAAGGGTAATTTTCCTTTTACTATCCAACATGTTAAAGCTACACAGCTGTTTACTAACATGGCCAATAGCTATCAAATGCTCTATATATAATATGAACTTTGTTCTTGATTTTCTTATTTACAAAGGGAAAATTCTTTTAGTGAGGTAAGGTAGACTTTGAATGCAATCCTTAATTGCTTGTAGACTAATATTAACTTAAAATAATTCTAGCAGATGGTATCCTAATACACCCTAGATGGGTTTCTTCTATTGCTGTTCAGCTAAATTTATCTACTTTGTTGTATGTATCCTATATAATAAAATCCTAATATGCTAACTGTCCGGTCGACTGGTAGGCCATTCAACCAATCAAAGTGTAATATGTTAATGATATGCTAAGGCCGCTCAACTGCTTGCTATGACATGCACTGACCACCAGGGGGCAGATGGTAGACTGGTTGACCAGTCGCTATGATGTGCACTGACCACCAGAGGGCAGGCGCTCAATGCAGGAGCTGCCCCCGGCCTGCAGGCTCTGATCGCCTAATGGGGCCTGCCAGACAACCTCCTGGTCCCTCCCCCCAGCCGGCAGAACCCCATCGCTTGATTGGGGTGGTGGCAGACGCGGCTCCTTTCCCAGGGGGGCTGAGGGCCGGCTCCCTCTTTGGGGCTAGTGGCCAATCTACCAGGTCCCTCCCCTAGCCACAGTCCCAGATCAACCTGCCACCCACCCACCTTGGTGGCGGTTGGCCCCTCCTCCTGGCTGGCAGGCCCTGATCCCCTGACTGGGGCTGGCTGACTAATATCCCAGTTCTTCCCCGCAGCCTGCAGGCCCTGATCGCCCAATTGGGGCCAGGCCACAGGCTGGGATGGGGAACTGGGGGTGGGTAGCGGTGACCAACCTCCCACAGTGCCTGGGTGGGAGGCTGCGACCTCTTGCCAGCTACCTGGGGATGGGGGGGATGGGGATGGAGATATGGTGAGAATGCAGGGTGTCCACTGAGCTCGCTCTCACTCCCCCTGCTCCCCTCCCCTGGGACAGCAGGGCTCATGCGCTGGAGAAGTCCCTTCGCTCAGGTGCCAGACGCCCGCAAAGAGTCTGCCTGCACCTGCACAGCCTCTTCTGGGTGAGTCAGGCCACAGCAGCTGGGACTGTAGGGGCCTGTTGGGCTCCAGGTGGGTTCGCGCAGGAGCTGGTCAGGAGGCTGGTGGGGAGAGAGCAAGCTGTCTGCCCGACTTCCTTGCAGCACCACTGGGCAGCCCAAAGGCCCATGCGCGCCCAGGCCTGAGGCATTTGGCTGCGCTCACCGCATCTCCCCGTGAGGACTTGGGTGCTGTGACTCAGGCGCAAGGGGGTGTGCGGGGGTCCAGCGGCCTAGGTGCTGCCTGGGACCCAGAGGTCAGCTGAGACCTGCCCTTACATGCCAGATGCTTGTGTTTCAATCACCAGCCAGGCCTAGGGACCACACTGGTGCACAAATTTTGTGCACTTGGCCTCTAGTAGATTCATCTGAATGCTTGTCTGGAATATCAAAAGTCCAGAGTTTAATCATATTATGCCTCTCATACAGGTCTTTGATAATGATTGTAACATTAAGATGATAAACATTTTGGGAACATGAACTATGCCTTTTACATAATCTCCCTCCACTCACTCCCCTGTGTCAAATACTGGGCTGAATACATAATAGATGTTCAATAAACCTTTATTGATTTGTTTAGTGTTTATAAGAACAACTTTACTATATAGAATATCATGGTGAGTAACTTTTACATATGCATAAAATAATAAGCTGAAGAAAAAAATGCCAAATCTTCCAATAATATACCTATTGCTTTTTAAAAACTAATTAGAACAAATCTATTAGATTTTCTATGTATCAATTTTCCCATTTGTAAGATGAGTTATGGAAAATGAATTACTCCAATATTAAGAGAATTTGGAATACACTGTGATATTCAATGCCATTTCTTTGGGAATGGTCAAAGACATTGGGTTACTCACTTTTCACATTTTATCAATCAGTAACAAAATCTACCAAACATATATGTCTATATATCCTTAGGAATGGAGGTGCTTACACAAATCCAATTCAACTTTAAAGGAAAACATTCTTAATTCCAATATTTCAAAATCTACTTCCATTTATCTTGTGGCAACTATCTTTTAATGCTTTCTCTTTAAAGGAAAAGTAGTAAACTGGACATATGGTGATTCTTACAGAATGGTTTACATGGTGCAGGATTAAAATTCATTCACTCACTCAATGTTTATGAAGCACCGGCTCTGTGCTGGCAAAGAATGCTCTACTTTTCAGCATTCACCCTCTATTGTGGGAGATATTAGCATAAACCTCAGAGATTTCACTGTAGTAATGCTGTAGGGCCCCTGAGAAGAAGGAACTATTGGGTCCTCAAGGAGTGAGCATATATGCTGCTTCATGTTGTCAGGAAAAGGCCAGAGGTAGGTTGGCAAAGTGGCACTTCGTAGGCAAGAGAAACATCAGCAGCAGTGCTTGAAGGAATATAGGCACAGAGTAGGCAATGGCTTATTAAGAAATTTGAGCTGTGTGCTAACTGCCATGAGATTGAACTCATTGTGGTAAAATATATATAACAAAATTTATGGTTTTAATCATTTTTAACTGTACATTTGGTGGCATTAAGTACATTCACCTTGTTGTGCAACTATCACTACCATCCATCTCCAGAACTTCTTTTTTCATCTTGCAAAACTGAAACTCTTTACCCATCAAATAATAAATTTCCATTTCTCCCTTACTCCAGCCCCTGGCAAGCAACATTTTACTTTCTTTTCTCTCTGAAATTGACTACTTATTTTCTTCATACAATATGTGTTCTTTTATGACTGGCTTATTTCACTCAGTACAATGTCTTAAAGATTCATCAATGTTGTATCATGTGTCAGAATTTCCTTTATTTTTATTTTTAAAATATATTTTTATTGATTTCAGAGAGGAAGGGAGAGAGAGAAACATCAATGATGAGAATCATTGATCAGCTGCCTCCTGCAGCCCCCCTACTGAGGATTGATCTGGTAACCAGCTATGTGCCCTGACAGGGAATCAAACCATGACCTCCTGGTTCATAGGACGATGCTCAACCATTGAGCTACCCTGGGCCAGGCTCCCTTCTTTGTAATAGTGACTAATATTCACTATATGTATGTACCACAATTTATTCATTCTTCTGTAGATGAACTTGGATTGTTTCTATCTTTTGGCTATTGTGAGTAATGCTGCTATGAACATGGGAGTATGGATATTTCTTTAGGATAGTGATTTTGTTTCCTTTGGATATGTACTCAAAAGTGAAATTGCTGCCCTGGCTGGTTTGGCTCAGTGAATGGAGTATTGGCTCTCAGACTGAATGGTCTGGGGGGGTTCAATTCAGGTCAAGGGCAAGTACCTCAGTTGCAGGTTCCATCCTGGCTCTGATCGGGATGCTTGTGGGAGGCAACCAATCGGTGTGTCTCTCACATTGATGTTTCTCTCTCTCTCCGTGTTTCTCCCCCTCTTTTCCATTCTCTCTAAAAAATCAATGAAAAAAATAGCCTCGGGTGAAGATTATCAACAAAAAAATATCTCCTCACCATTCGCAGAGGCATTTGGTGATAACAGTCTTTGAGGAAGCTCTGTTATTTAAAAATATAAAAAGTGGAATTGCTGGATGTTATGGTAATTCTATGTTTAATTTTTTGAGGAACTGCCATATGGTTTTCCACAGTAGCTGCAGTTTTACATGCCCAAGCAAGGCTTGATATTACAGGATTTTAAGCTAGAGAGAGACTGAGTAGTTTGGTTTAGAGAGCTCACTGTCTTCTCGCTGTGTGGAAAATGGATGAGAGATGGGAAGGCTGGAGTTAGGCTGTCATGTAACCAGTTTAGAGATGAGAAAGATGTGAACTAAGGCTGGTCCTGTGTGGATAAGAATAGTATGGTGATTACCTGAGGGAAAGAGCTATGGGGGAGGTAAAAGAGTATAAAGTGGGGATAAATGATGATGGAAGGAGACTTGACTTTGAGTGGTGCACAATACAATATACACATGATGTATTACAGAATTATACACTTGAAACCTATATAATTTGATTAACCAATGCCACTCCAATAAATTCAATAAAAATAGATGATAAGTTGCAGATACTTATTTTTTGAGAGGTACAATCAAGTGCTTAATGAAGTTATGCCATAGTGGTATCACTGGTAACAGTCCTTGCCATGTGGGAAATTAAAGAAAGAATAAATTCTCACTCACTATATTACCTCGCAAGGGGTGAAGAATGGAATAGCACAAGCAGTGAGAGGAAGGGAGAGAGAAAGGAATGAGAAAAGGAAGAATAGAGAGTAGAATGTGAAAATCCAAGAAAAAAAGACCAAAGAAACTGATCTGATATGTATGTTCATGAAAACATGAACATATGGACTTATATGCAACATAATTTTTTTTATCATTTTATTAAGATGTATTTGAGAAATCGTGGACAAAGCAAGAGATGAGGTAAAAGTTTCTCAAGTAAGAATGAGTTAGTTCTATAAAATTCCAGGTAGTTAAATCACTTTTATTATTGTGGCTTAACAGAATTGCCTGTTTTGCAGAGCACAAAGAGCACACTCGTTTTGTGTGTGAATGTAAAAGACACTTTTGTTTCAGAGACTGGTGATAGGAATTCACATTCCAAAATGATTCACAAATACTACTTCATGAAAGCAATAAATGTACCATAAACAGTTTGAGTTCAGCTGAGAAAACCCTAAGGTTAGAAATACAGTCCAGTTGCCACTCATATTCGGGAAAACATAGGGCCCTCTTGTTAAGTTTTTAAGAGTAATTAGAAGGAAGATTATCTTTCTGAAGATATTGAAAAGAAGGAACAAAAGAGTGCCAAGTGAATCAAAATTATTTCTATTGCAGACACTGCTGGAAACCTCATTTAGTCATATTTTAGAGTGGGTATGCAATGCAAACAAGAGTAATTTCTGTGCAAGACAATTCTGCCTTTATTGAATGTGTCTGGATGGAGTTTTTGAAGCACACTGAATACAATGCATTGAATAGATGTTAATGTTAGTGAAGGGGCTGAATTGAAGTACCTAAACTCATTTGATTACTCTTGGGGAAATTTTCTTGCCAAGCAAGTTCCTCTAACCTTGACCTTGGGAGATAAACTGCTTCAGAGCAGGAGGAATCAAGTAGTTTTTTAATTGTGATGAGATTTAAGTATTCTTTAGTTTGCCCCCTATAGACATTTAAATAGTATTGATTTTCTTTTTCTCTTTGTTTACAGTAGTCACAGGAGAGCAAATAATGATTAATTTTTTTAAAACTTCATATCATCTGCCCAAATAATGCTGTATTTTTATGTGACCTTCTCATTTTCAGCTTGGGAAGTCATCTTTTGGAGGTGAAATATCTCCCATTCTAAGACTCTTCCTTTTGTATCCAAGTTTATCTTCAGTTCCACATAGTCTTTCTTTACTAGTTGCCTTGGGTAAGTTGCGTCAATTTCAGCTTTGTAGTTTCCACATGATGACAACCCAATTTACCTCACAGGATTAGAGATAGGAACAAGAGGACCTTTCTTAGCCCATATCCTTATATTAATTCATAACTTACCCACACATTCTTACAGCCTTCACTTCTGCCTCCTCTTCTTTATTTCATATTCTAATTATCTATCTATCTATCTGTCATTATATATCTATATTTTTTACATTAATGTATATGAGTGCATGAATCATTTCCAAATTATTGTGTATGTGCTCTCTCCCTGAAAAGATAGATTATCACAGGGAAGGTACTTTCATTTCTTTAAAAATATATTTTCTTCTCCAAAATCATTAAAGATAGGCTTGACTTTAATGCATATCCATTAGTGTGTCTGACTGAACGAAGTCCAAAATGTAACCTTAGTAAAACTTTATGGTGCAGAGAAGGACATTTTTCAGAGAACAGTCCTAGAATTGATAGATCCTCCCTTCCCCCAACTGATGGATGGAGTATGACATAACCTGCACCTGCAGCACGGACGTTCCTGAACTCCTAACCAGGCACCTTATATGGACTGTACATTGAACCACCAATCAGCACCTGCCAAATACCCTAAGCCCCTGATTCCTAAGTCCCTAAGTGCCTAATCATGTGTCTTATATGAAACCACCAATCAGCATGTGCCGAGTACCCTAAGCCCCATCCCTTCCTTTTCCTCTCCTCAAAAGGCGTGTTCACCCCTGCACATGTGCTCTCTTCCTTTGCAAGGCAGCCCGGCAGAGGTCTTCTCCTCTAATAAAGCCTGTGTCCTGGTCTTTGCCCCTCTGTCTCATCTTTCATATTGGTGCCAAACCTGGGTGAGCGTGGACAATCCTCGGACCTAGCCCCGAGCTTCTGACTCCTGCTCTGGCTCTGCTTGGTGGCATGGTTCTGAGTTGATTGGCCCACTCAGAACACCTCTCGAACCCTGCCATACCAGGACACATGGGAATCTCATCGCTTCCTTCTAACCGGTAGGCTTCAGGGACTTTCCCGACCCCACCCCCACCCCCCCGCCCAACCCGGTTCCCTTGACCTGGAAGGCCTCAGAGTTTTCACGTCTACTCGGCTACACGTTCTACATTCTACGAAAGCCCAGGTGCCTGGCCGGGAAAACTCTGCTCGTCTCTACAGGAAAGGTCTCAGGGTGATGACCTTGTAACCTTCTCTCATCTCTCTCTCTCAGGTTGGTTGAGGGAAAAGGAGGACACTTCTTCTTTTCTCCCCAACTTCTTGTTGGCCCTTCCCTCTGGTCATGGGAACCTCTCATCCAAACACCCTCGTAACACACCTTTAGGGTGTCTTCTCACCAATCTCTCGACCCTTGGTCTTTCTGGCTACATCAAACCAAAGAAGCTCTACCTGGCCACAATCTCTCTGTGGCCTGAAAACAGCACTTTCTATTCTAATATCCTCCGAGATCTAGATAATTTTTGCCACCGGACAAGGAGGCCTCAGGGATCCCTATGAACAGGCTTTCCCCCTCCCCCCCCCCCCCCCCCCCGCTCTCACCCCTCACTTTACTCCTCATGTTCCACCCATCAGATCCTCCTCTGGAAGTCCTCTTTGCCCTCTCAAACCCCTTTCTCTGTCTTCTGACTCTTTTGACCCGGTGGATCCTTTCTCTCCATGTGTCTCACTCCCGCCACCTCCTTACAACCCTAAACCTGTCCCTCCCTGACTAAGCACTCTTTTTCCCTGGTCAATGGTCCGAGAAGTGGTTTTAACCATTTTTTTTTTCCTTCACACACACTGGTCCCACCCACTGACCTGCAGCTGTGGCAGCTGAGCCAGAAAAGCGGCTGAGGTGGGGGCGGTGCATGCACACCCGTCCCTGCACAGCCCCTCCTGGTCCCGCCCTCATTATGGGAGGAGACTGAGCTCCCGAGCCCGCCTTCCCCTGTGCTCTCCGCCTAATCTCTGCCACCGTGACCTCCAGCAACCGAATTCACAGGTGGCTGGCCACTTCCCTTCTCACTCTCTGATCTTTCACAAATTGAAAAACGCCTAGGCTCTTTCTCTTCAGACCCTCTTAACCAGCAGCTGCCTTCTCCCCAGTCCCTGAGAGCTCAAATCCTGAGAACCTGAGCTCCAAAACAGCCTTTTCATCTAACACTCATTCTCAGGCCCAAAGACTGCCTTCCTCAACAGCCTCTTCTATTCCTGGGTCCACTCTACCCCTGAGGGAGGCAGCAGGAACTGAGGGCATACTCTGAGTCCATGTCCCATTCTCTATGTCCAGCCTCACAGATTGAGAGGCATCTCAGGTTTCTTTTTCCACTGACCTGACCACCTTTACTCCCCCAACATACGCCACAACTTCAAAAAATAGATACAGGTCCACAAACCCCTCAAAAAGACCTCGTTAACCTGACCTTTAAGTCTTTAATAATAGAGACATGGAGACCCAAATCCAAAATCAAAGGCATGATCAGGCCAAGGCTGAGGCCCAGTAGGAGGTCTTCCAGCTCCTAGCCACCGCTTTCAAACCCCAAACGAATTGCCAGTCCTCCAACCGTGGGTAAGTCAGGGGCTAAGCCTCTTCCAGGCCCATGCTTCATATACAGCAAGGAAGGACACTGAGCCAAGTCCTGCTCAAACCCGAGACCCCCGCCTGGGCCCTGCCCAAGGTGCGGAAGGGAAGGCCACTGGAAATCAGTCTGTTGTCTGGCTCCTCCGGGTCTGGCCTCAGCCAGTCCAGCATGGCCGCCCTCTGGATCCGGTTTGAAGCTCCCAGACCTCCTGGGACTGGCCACTGAAGAAGCTGCCCAGGCCCTGACAGGGCCCCACAGACTTACATCACCAGGACAGAGCCTCGGGTAACGACTGTGGTGGCAGGTAAGCCGATCTCCTTTTTAATTGACACTGGGGCCACTTATTCTGCCCCCCGAGTTTGCTGGGACCCTTGTCCACTCCTCAGTCTCTATTATGGGGGTTGACAGATGAGTCTCACAGCCATTAGCCACCTCACGTCTACACTGCATCTTACTAAATTCCCCCATTTACTCTTTTCTCATTCTACCTTGGTGCCCGGCCAGGGCTACCATGCATCCCCTCATAAAACCCAGTTGTCCCAAACCACAGTCACCTTCCTCAGTTTCACTCTCTTACCCCACAAGGCCAAGCCGTTACTTGGACTGTAAACACCTTATCTCCTTATCTCCTCTATGATCATTATCTCTAGGAAGAATGTGGCATTTTAAAAATTCAAGTGGCTAGAGGCCTGGCTAGCCTGGGAAAGGGCTGCGAAGCCTGCTCCCTCCCCCGCTGCCTTTTCTAGCATACAATACTGAAACATTGATTGCTAGGCATGTTTAGAAATACTTAATAGAAGGTCTGAGGCATGGTTATGTATTTTTGAAGGACATAGAAGGAAGGTTTGAAGGCTAATTTGAAATTATGAAGGTTTTTGTGAAGGTTGTGCATGTGATGAGATGGAACAGAGAAATTAAAAGAAAGAAGAAAGAAGAAAGAAAGAAGAAAGAAAGAAAGAAAGAAAGAAAGAAAGAAAGAAAGAAAGAAAGAAAGAAAGGAAGGAAGGAAGGAAGGAAGGAAGAAAGAAAGAAAGAAAGAAAGAAAGAAAGAAAGAAAGAAAGAAAGAAAGAAAGAAAGAAAGAAAGAAAGAAGTTACTCTGAGCAAGAAAGTGAGGCTTCAGTCTCCAAGCCTGGCAGGACAAGGTTGCTGGATACTTCTTAAGCTAAACCAGAATATTCAGTGTCTAACCTCTAATCCAACCATCCAGGTCCCTGGCTTCTATTACTCCTTTCCTTCCTTTTCCCTCCCATTTTCACTGCAATACAATCTCAATCACTCATCTGTCACCCCTTATTGGTAGCGCCATGGTGACTACCCTCTCAGCTTGGAGTGTGGAACTAGAAAAAGGAATCTCATACCCTTTAGTCCACCTCATCTTACACCTTTCAGCTTGTCTCCATGATCAGGGATTTTTCTTCCTCTGTGGGGAAAACACATACATATGTCTCCCCATCAGCTGGACAGGAACCTGTTCTCTCATCTATCTCTCACCCAATGTAGATGCAGCCCCAATAATCAGTCTTTATCTGTCCCCGTAACCCATCATATCTGACACAAAAGAGGAGTCCAGATAATCCCTCGGCATCACAGCTGGAGTTGGAACTGCCATAGGGAGCTTAACCACTGATCAACCTATTTTGAAACCCTGTCTCAGGACCTACAAGAAACATGTGGATGCCCAGCAAGGGGCAAAATTTGGAAAACAAGAACCTACCCCCAGGGTAACTTATTCTCCCCTTTCATGTCACCAGTGAGGCAACTGAAACCCCTACTCTTTTCCCCTAAAAATAACATCTAGTTTTCAGTTGTATTTCAGCTCCAGGCCCAGAAAAGTGGCAAAACCAGACAAGTGATGCTGTGGCAGCCTCAGGACAAGTTTTTACCTCCCAAGTGACGCAACAGGATCGCTCTTGGGACTTCACAAACCAGTCTCTTCTGGAAATCATGCTGTTGCACCCCTCGTCCAGCACGGAAAACACTACCTGTTTTTTGCTCACTTACCCCATGGCTCCTCCCACTATTAGGCCCACTGGTATTTATTCTTTTAATTTTGCTCTTTGGCTTCTGTCTCATGCGCTGTTTTACTAGTCTTTTGCAGAACAGAATGTAGGCATTCGTCAATTAGAAGGTGGGAGAGATCTATCTGGCCTTGAATTCAGAACCTAGCAAAAGAATCCTTGAGACCCCAGGTA
The DNA here is from genome assembly GCF_951640355.1 of Cnephaeus nilssonii. NCBI lineage: Eukaryota > Metazoa > Chordata > Mammalia > Chiroptera > Vespertilionidae > Cnephaeus > Cnephaeus nilssonii. Next base: position 34,823,576 of record NC_137072.1, on the reverse strand, counting down.
GACACCCCTAACAAATGCCGCCTCTCAGCTGGAAGTAGCTATGGAAGATGGATCTTCATCCCCTGACCTTGCCCGGACTCTCAATTTTTTTTAATATTACCAAAAGCCTGGAATGATAAATCCTCCCTTCCTCCAACTGATGGACGGAGTATGACGTAATCTGTACCTGCATCACGGACATTCCTGAACACCTAAGCAGGCACCTTATATGGACTGTACATTGAACGACCAATCAGCACCTGCCAAATACCCTAAGCCCCCGATTCCTAAGTCCCTAAGTGCCTAATCATGTGCCTTATATGAAACCACCAATCAGCATGTGCCGAGTACCCTAAGCCCCATCCCTTCCCTTTCCTCCCCTCAAAAGGCGTGTTCACCCCTGCACATGTTCTCTCTTCCTTTGGGAGGCAGCCCGGCAGGGGTCCTTCTCCTCTAATAAAGCCTGTGTCCTGGTCTCGGCCCCTCTGTTTCATCTTTCAAGAATAACTGGCAGCCCTGACTGGTTTGGCTCAGTGGATAGAGCGTCGGCCTGTGGACTGAAGGGTCCTGGGTTTGATTCTGGTCAAGGGCATGTACCTTGGTTGCAGGCACATCTCCAGTAGGAGGCAGCTGATCAATGTTTCTCTCTCATCGATGTTTCTAACTCTCTATCCCTCTCCCTTCCTCTCTGTAAAAAAATCAATAAAATATATTTAAAAAAAAGAATAACTGGCAGATGTCATGTGATAAAGGATAAAAATGATTTCTGCTCACTGCAATTTTGCAAGTTTTAAAACCAAAATTTCCAACTATAGTCCATGCCTTCCCCTCCTACCCCAAATAACTTTTAATGATAGAATTGTTTCCAATTTGGACAAAACTGACCTATTTTTCTAACTGTAATCAGACAAATCAAAGGCTCATATTAACCATGTCTTAATATCAAATGGACATTAGTCTAAAAAATGACGAACAATATTAAAATTCAAGTATTTTAGTAGTTTTTGTTTTATGACAATATGGCAGGAGTGATGTTTTTCCTCATGACAGGCCAGGGAATTTTATTGGAAGAATCATCAAATATGATTTTTCAGATAACTAACAAGGAATTATCACGCCATAAAACACTCTGTACTCATCCCTAGAACCTCTGAATACTCTGAATCTCTGTACCAAATAGTTACAAAAATGAAAGTTTGTTCTAAATAATGTGCTCAATATACATGTATAAATATAAATCTGCCACACTTTCCCCCTAATCTGGGATATACTCATGTAGATTAAAAATTGGACACAGACAACAGTGTGGTGAAGGCTGCGGGGGGGGGGGGGGGGGGGGTGGAGGTTGGGTGAAGAGGGCAAAGGAAGAGGGATAGGAGACATCTGTAATAGTGTCAACAATAAAAAAAGATAACAAATGGAAAACAAATTATGTTGCTGAAATTATAGAGTTCATAAAGTTATTGAATTGAAATAATCAACTTTATTCCTGAAATCTTGCCATTTTCTCACTTTTCTCACATTTAAATTTTAATTGCTCTCAAATCATCCATGGTCTACTTTATGATAAAATTTCTTCAGCATATTGAAAATCCCAAGTATTGCCCTAAAAGTGGCCAAATGTTTTGGTAACTGATATCTAGATGGTAATCTTTAACTATGATTGTTATTTTTACTTGACTGGCTTATATAGAAATCCAAGTTTAATGAAATTGAATGCTGCATACTCACTGAATTATGTGAATATTTGGGGGGCCCTAACTGAAATGATTAAATAATGTGAATTAACAAATGAGTGAAGATACATGAAAAAACACAACGTGATTGGATGCTGTCAAAATAATGAATGCTAGGCTGAGCTGACACAGAAAAATGTGTTTAGTTTTTATATGGTCAGAGGTGAGGAATCTCAGTGCACTGTCAGTATACATAGACTTTTCTAATTATTATTTGTTTTTAATCCAGGGGCTGGTTGTCACTCTGGGTAAAGGCTGTGACAGGACTAACATATTTTGACTCTTTGTAAGAGAGGTACTTTACAGAGCTGAGGTGTCATTCTTATTAGGCTAAATTATTATCCTTCAATATTTATGTTCTGCAGAGTGTGAATTACATGAAGGGGACTTTTGGTGAAAAAGTTGGTGTGAAAATAAGTTACTCTTTCGTGAGATGTCATGGTGCTCCCAGAGGCATTTTGCAGGACTGGGTGTTTGAGGTCCAGATGGAACTGTGTACTCTGATGATTTAATGAAGATTTGACAGGGACTCCCATGGCTTTTATTGGAAGTTAATTTAGCTACCATCACCACTCCCCCACTCACAATTTTGCCACTTTCAGTTGGGGAGAACGTTCAAGTATATCATCTCTGTCTTTGCTGAGGATTTTGAACAAAAACACCTATTCTCTCACTATGTGATTGTTTTTCCTTAAGGAAAAAGAATGGAAATATTTGGTATTTAACACAATCCTTACTTTAGAACCTACAGTAATTTGCTGGTTCAAATTATTATCTATTTTAAGAATATATCTGTTTAATTTCTTTATACTGTATCCCCATAGAGATAAAGTTATGTTGAGAGACAGTGGATACAATGATAAAAATGCAAAAACACTATCATAATAATAATATTACCTGTCATTTATTGGGCAGTTAATCTCTTTGTGTTTTAGTATCTATAAAATGGGAATATTTGTAACTGTGATGATTAAATGACAAAATACACGAAAAGTGCATATGTAGTACATAACAATCTATGGCTAAGTACTCAATAAGATTCAATAAATCTAGGTACCAGGCAACAGACGAAACACTCTCCACAAACCATCTCATTTGCTTCTGAACATAAATCTATTCGATAAGTATTTTTAGTTCCTTTCTTACAGATGATAAAACTGAAGACCAGAAAGTTAGATAATCTGACGAAGTCATACACTGAATGAATAATTTCTAGAATCTGGATAGTTTGTTTGACTCTATGCCCATGTTTTTCAACTATTTAACTAGTTCAGTCATTTGTTTTGGTGGCTATATGTTTCTTTCAGAATGAAGACTAGGATTAATGACTCCACTTTACTGAGTTGTTAGGCAATATGATAAGAAAATGCTCCTATCAAATGCTTTTAAAAATAAATAATAAATCAAGTTTGCTTACTAAAATGAATGTATCATAGCAGTAGACTGTAACTGGTTTATTTCTACTTTGGGTATATTTGTCTCCCCACAAACTATTTATTGGGATTTGCTTATGTAATAAATAATACACTGGCTTTCATTATTATATAAAAGAAATCATGCAATGAAAAATTTTAAAGCAAAATCAGGGACCTAAAAAGGTCATAAATAAAAGTTTGTGACTGTTGTATTACAAATACAACTTACTTAACTTCAATGTCTCTATTCTTATTTTGCTACAAATATATTTGTATAATTTAAATGGTTATGCATGAAAACCATCATTACTAATTCATTTTGTATTCATTACAAGACCTTTAATCATGATGTATTAATTTGATATAAATGTGGATATAATGTATAATTTCTAAATGATTCCATTGTAATTTACCAGTTAAATAGACTATTCTTATTTCAATATCTTCTCAAACACACATCAAAGTAAAATGTTTTGTTTCTTTGTATAATAGCCAAAGTTAAAGAAAGAACCAAAGCAGTTCCCTTTCTTCAGAGTGTAGATACAGTAGTATAATATCCAATAGAAAGGTGGGACCATAGAAATCATGAAAATCCAGTCTAAAACTACCCACAGTTAAAAACACAAACAAATGTACTTTGGTATGTTTATATTGAAATTTATGGAGGTAAAATACAAACCTGCAGATCCACTCCAAGCCATGAGACAAACCATTCAGAAGAAATAAGCAGTTTGGCTTTTCAAAATATGAGACATAAGAGAAGGAAGCTTTTGACAATAACCACCCAGCCTTAATGTGGCCCTGACTTCTCACATGGTAACTTGGCCCTTTACATCTGTGCTCTGACTGAGACACTGGCAACTCATGTATAAGAATAATTTTTAAAAGTTGAAAATACAAACCAAGAAGAGGTGTCTGGAAAGAGAAAAATAAGACATTGCAGCAGCCACATGTTGCTCTCTGAGAGCTATTCCAGAATCCATAGAAGAAATCCTCTCCACTTCTGAAACAGCCTCTCCCCACGACTCCAAGTGGAAAATGCTTATACATCCTCTAGTCAAATGACACACATCCCTGTGCATATACTACAGAAAGGGAAATTTTATTTCCTATTGGGGAAATTAAGGGAGAAAGGGGCAGAAAACATAGTCGACCCATTTATCAACTTACTGCTTTGAGTACTTTATAATAAATGCTTTCAGGTCCCTTTTCCATTTGCTGACCTTCAGCTAATTCTTCCTCATCACTGTTGGATCTGCCTTAAACCTCCTGGCAACAGCTTCCTAAATTCATGCAGAAACCCCAGGGCAACTAACCCAGGAGTGTTTACCACAATTATTTTTAAAGAATACACTAGTATAAAGATAGTAAACATTAAATAAAATAGTATTCAGTGTTGTGAAATGTGTATGCTACTTTTGTACAGAAGACAAAAAATACACTTTATTATGAAAGACTCATTTTAGTTCTGATGTTTAGCAGTTGCTGTCTCTAAATCACAAATAACTAAATCATGCTATTAAAAGGCCATCATAGAGGCCAGCATCTAAGCTTTCCTGTGAGTGTGTATGTGTTTGTGTGTCGGGGTATGCTTAATTAATCAGGCAGAAAGGGAAAGGTCTGGGTTCTTTCCCTCTATGTTCACAGTATCTGTTCATATCTTTTTTTATTTCTCTGTCTAGTCCAAATTTGGCAGCAAGAAGATTAGAACCCCGATTTCCCCACTCTCGGCTTATCTACGCACTCTTGGAGTCTCTCTGACCTTTCAGGAGAATTAAAAGGATAATCCTGCAGAAGCTATAAGGTTTCTTCAATTTCCAGATGCCACTACTTTCCAATTCTATGACTCTAATTCTACTCTGCTCCGATAGATGCAATTAACTCATTTTAAAATGGTGTCTTTCTTCACATGACTGCCAAGTATAGCAAGGAAAGTTTCTGATCATAAACACTGACAATTATGTGGGTGATTTCATTTGCTCTCCTGTATTTCCCTACATTCAATCTCCAGATTTTTTTTTTTACACAAATAAGCTTCCTATTTATGTTGATTATCCTGATGTTCTGAAATTTGGCTTTGCACTGTCATGCCTCTTTCAGAAATGGGCAGGAAAGAGACAGTTAATTTCAGTGACAATTGTTGCACCACCCCTGGGAGTATTCTGGGAAGAGGTGCTTTATAAACACAAAGCACTCTGCAAAGATGGTTGTATTCATCCACATAACATCTCATGAGGTGGGTGTGCTGTGAACATTGTTAGAACAAAGCTGCCAGTGCCACAAATAGAACAGAGATGATTTTCTTTCACTGCACGAAGAGTGACAACTTTTCTCTCACATTTCTTAAGGGGAATTATCCACTGGATTGCTTTGTGCATGCCAGCCTATGTGTATTTGTCTGATCACTCAAAAATGTCACCTGAAGACTTGTTCAGAAGAAAAGAAATATCCCAGGCTTTTAAGTTTATACATATGCATGGGATTCCCACTGCAAACCCAATGGGAAGAGATTACTGTGGTATACTGAAATATAAAGGGGTAGAGCATCTGTTGAACAAGAAAAGGAATACGTCAGCTCTGGACAGTCATGCCTTATAAGTGCAGGTCCTTTGCATTACTCATCACTTTATTTAACATTTTAATAAAAATTATGCTGTAACAATATGAATTTCATTTTAGCAATAAGGCTAAGAAATGGAAGACCACATAATTAAATCTATTATCAATGACTGAACAAGGAGATGTAGAATTGACTCTTATGTGAGGCCAATCTCCTTAACAGACCGCATGAAAATTATTACTCTAATGCCCCAGTGAAATGTTATAGTGTCTCTTGAGGGCAATTCCTGGTAGCATCAGAAGGAGTACATAAAGATATATGAAGTACAGGCTGACCATAAAGCACCATCAAGAAGCTATCTAAAAAGAACAATTAAACAAAGGAATCATAACTCTATTGGAATATTCCCTCTTCCTTATGACTAATTGGGAATGCACAATTATAAACCAAAACCCATATCCAGAAAAGCACATATACTCCCTGCCTAATTATTAGGTGTATTAATTAACTATGACATATGATTTATGTCAGTGTTTTATTTGGTCTGTTTAATTTTTTAGATTCTTCACATGTTGGAAGTCAAGTTACTTTTTTTGATCATTAAAATGGGCAAGCATGGCTAGTTGCATATTGGTAGGGGGATATCTCATATTCCTAACCCACCAAAAGATCACAAGTATGCTATTGACAGCTCTCTTGAGAAATACCATTTTATAACTTGTAGAGTTCAGGAGAAAACATTTTCTTTATAGAATGGTTTGAATTGCCTTTTTGGAGTTCTCCTTTCATTTTCTCATTGGACAAACTAAAGTCTATAGCCTAGCCTGGTAGATGGAATGGAGATAAAATGAAACTAATCTTAGGAAGATCTGACTTCTGTTTTCATTTCACTAACTAAGGTGAAGCAAAACCAAAGACAGTGAACAATCTTGAACTTTATCAAACTGGTTGATTTTATTTATGGGCAAATAAATATGTCTTCTTCATATTGTGAGGGTAAAATTGGCTAATGTAAAACTTTATTCACTTTTAGGTGGCTGAGTGATGACAGAGAGGTCAATGCCATTGGAGGGAGTTTTTATCACTTACAGTTTCCAAGAGAAGAGGGCGCACCAGGCCATGGAGGGGAAAGCACCAGGTTTTGTCAGAAGGTGGAAGGAGTGACAGGAAGGCATGTCTCAGAGCCTGTATTCTGTTCCACAGGAAGGAAGGAGCAAGGAAGGCTAACACAGCCTTGGGATTGGATGGTTTAAATAATCTCAGGGGACCATAAAGTTGGCCCCTGGTTGTCTAGTACCTAATCCTGAGGTGATTTGGAGCAGGGGAACTATTGGCCCAATGTGTGAGAATTAGAAAAGGGAGGTAGTTGGAGAGTGGACTGGTGAATGCTTGGTTTGTATATATTTTTGCCGATGTTTGCAGGCGTGATGGTCTGAGTGTTTGTGTTTACCTCAAATTAATATGTTGAAATCCTAACCTTACAATGTGATGGCATTAGGAAGTGGGGCCTTTGGGAGATGCTTAAGCTGTGTGAGCAGAGCCCTCATGAATGGAATTAGTGGTCTTATAGAAGAGACCCCAGAGAGGTCCCCATCCCCTTCTGCCACATGAGGATAAAGGGAGGAAGGTGTTAGCTGTGAACCGGGAAGAGGATCCTCACCATAACTGTTCTGGGCTGCAAACATTGCACAGCTCCTCCGTTGCCTGGAGCCAGGATGCCTTGGGACAGAGGGAGGTAGAGTAGGTCCCTGAACAATGGGTTGGTTGGAGTTTGGAGGGAGGTAGTGGTTCAAGCTCCGGCCAAGCGTGCCCAGGCGTTGCACCTGTGCCCTGAGTTTCTTGGAAACGGCTGAAATAACGTTTGTAACCTTTGGGTTGTCATTGTAACTGTCCTAACTCCCTCTTGTGGTTTCTGAGTATAAATTTGCTGTAACACCGGTGGTCTGCACTGCAGTTCGGCCTTTACCGCGGTGAAGTGCTACAACTGTAGTCGCTGGCCAGCTTAATAAAGGCTCATAAATTTTGATCTCTGTCTCTGGTGGTCATCTCTTGCGGGTCGCCCCATAACATAACAAGACCATGCTTGATTTTGAACTTCCAGCCCCCAGAAAGGTGAGCAATACATTTCTGTTGGTTATAAGCCACCCAGTCCATAATATTTTATTATAGCATCCCAAATGGGCTAAGATGGCCAGAGATTTACTGTCTTTAAGAATTAGCTAGGCCCTGGCTGGGAGGGTCAATTGGTAGTAGCATCTTTCATACATCAAAACTTTATCAGTTCAATCCCTGGTCAAGGGCATATAGGGGAGACAACTGATCCATGTTCCTCTTTTTCTCTATCTCCCTTTCTCTCTCTCCAAAAATCAATAAAAACATATCCTTGGGTGAGAATTAAAAAAAAAAAAAAAAAGAGGAAGAATTAGCTAGTCCTGAGAGGAGCAGTCTGTCAAGAATTAGCAAGGCCCCCCAAGATGTCAATGCATCATAAATCATAGACAATTTAAAAATATTGTTTGAAAAAGAAAATTTTCTTTAGTATGAATTTGATAAATACTACAAACTTTATTGTTGGCTTGAATATTCACAGTGCCTATTAGCATATTTAGGTTTATATGATGTTCTACAGTAAAGTAACTTTCTTAATAGTGTTTAACCCAAAGTTTCTTAAATTGATTGGCCCTATGCAACTAACACCTATTGATATTTAGCAGAACAATAATCCTACAAAACCATATATTTTAAACCAATTTTTTCATATTTTAAATTCTGTGGGTTTTATACATCTGTTGTTGCACATTAATCATAACACACATTTCACATACTCAGTGTATTCATAATAATTTATGCTTCAAAAATAAATATATGCATTGTGATATTTTGGAACAGTTATCCTTCTAAAGAAAGGTTTTCCTCATAAAATAAAAGGTATAAATACAACCACCAGTTTCTAAAATGGAATAATCTCCTCAAAGACATTTAATGTGCAAACAACTTGCAGTTCTTTTTCAGAGTACATGTGTAAATAATTACTGTTCACCCACTTATAGCCATTCCTACAATGCTAACTCCTATATGTGCTTAAAGATATAGGAAAACGATTCTTAACATTAATAAGTTTAAGAAGATCAAAAACATGGCAATTGAGGATTCAGAATCATGCATTGCTAGAAATAACATTTGCCTAAACTGGACCTTCTCCATATGCAATGAGACCTGATTCTGTATTATTTCATGTGCCACTAAGCCCATGCTTCTGCCAGGGAATAATTATTTTGAGTTATTAGAAGGAAAATGAAGCATAACATTTGCATGATTTCCCCTATACTATAGAAACGAGTCGACAATTTACTATTAAAAGGGAAAGAATCATCCCATAAAATCTTGAGCTCTTCAAAGAAAGAAATGATATTATTGTCCTTCATCATCTTCCCATGTCTCACTGACCCACTTGGGAAGGTAATGTGGGGATGAGGACACATATGTAATACCTTAATCAATAAAGATATTAAAATGCAAAAACAAAAATTTTCCAATAGCATCATATGTAACCCAAATGGAAAAGGTACTGACAATCTTTTAGCCCTTCCAGACTATCTGTTAATGGGATGATATCTCTGAGTCTAAAATGACCCAACTCAAAAGGGGGAAATGGAGAGTCAGAAAATTCATTACCTCAGCTTTGGAGTTAAATTGTTACAGAGAGAATTTTTTCTTTGTCATGCCTTTCTGACTCCTCCCTCACTCCTGCCCCCTGCCCCAGATTCTTTTTATGGCAGTTAAAAGCAAAGGCTCACTTCACTAGTTTATGAAAACATTCTTCATTCAATAAATACTTATTATGAGCCCCAAAAGCCAGGCACTTGTTGGAAGACAAAGTCCCAGTGTGCACAGAGCAAATTCTAACAGTTGTAACAACCAATAAGCAAATAAACAATTAAGGTCGTAAATAAGTAAACACGAAAATACATAGCAAAATATGATATACAGAAAATGAAAATTTTGGTGTGAAGGTGAATGTCTTGTTCGCTGCTATGAATTCAGTGGTCAAGGAAGAAATCTCTAAGGAGATGACTGAACTGAATGGAAAGAAACAACCAGAATATAGCATTCCATTCAAATATTTCTCCTTTCAAAATACATTGGGCAAGATTCCTCATCATCTGAATAATATTGATGTGCAAATAATAAAACATGATCAACGGTATTTGGAGATAAAAATAATCTAATGGAATGTTTAGAAAAGAAGGATTTATTGGAATATAGATGACACTTTGAAGCAGTTGTTAAACAATCATCCTCAAATGCTTAAGGTCCATATAGAATGTGTTTAATTCCCTTTAATTTGGGAGTTAGGAAATCTGTGGCCTTCTTGTCCTTTATAGCAATGATTCTCAAATGAGGTAGCCTCAGACTCACTTGGGAAACTAGTTAAAATACAAATACCTCATCTGTACCTCTAGTGATTCCAATAAGGAGTATATCCCAGTACTGCTATGACTTAACCTCAAACTGAATGAGCAATAGGCTGGGCCAGTAGAGTTTGAGCTGTAGGTATCTGCATGCAAAGAAAGGAATTGAGTGGGAGAGATTGTTCTTTAGTGAACCTCAACAATGAGCTAAGGTCAAGGGGATTTACCACACCTGGGATTTTCTAAAGGGATTGATAGAAGTTTGGGGTCCTTGTAACATTACTTTGAGGCCTGTAAGGTAAAGCTTTGGGCTTCATTTCTGTGTAAACTAGAGTAACTCTTCTTTTGACTTTTACATATTGGGGTTAGATATATGATTTCACTTGGGAAAATGTTCTGTTTATCAAAAGATTACACACAATTGAACTATTCAGTGGAGAAAGAACTGGGAACTATACCTCCATGGCCCAGGCAAGGTCCAGAGTCCACAAAGATTCTAGACACTAGAAATGAAAAGTGAGATCCTGGGAACCAGACCAAATCTATAGGTCAAGCTTAATAATGCTTGGTTAATATGTTTAATGCTCAGTTAAGCTTTCTTTGCACATAAAAAAGTGAACAAGGTTAAAATGTGAATAATAATTATTATTTCCTTTTATTAAGAAGCCATTAAGTTACAGGACTGCACACTTTATGTCATTTATTCTGCACAATGTATCTTTGAGGAAGTGTTAATATTTCAATTTTCAAAGTGATTAAACTGAAGGTTGGAAATATTAAATAAGTGGCTCAAGGTCCCCTGGCAGACCTAAGGTTTAACCTAGATTGGTTTGATTCCAAAGATCTTGTTCTTAAACTTCTAACAAGATCTCACCTTAAAACAAGTAGGGCCTGTTTTTAGTAGGGAGAATTATAGACAAGTTGATGATGTAGTCATGATACTTAACTCTTTTCCATCACAACTTTTATGCATTTGCATATCAACCCAGATAAACTATTACTAATAAAGAATGAGGGAAATGTAGAAAGAAGGTACCCTTTTACTTCTACACCTATTGCAGAATATGAAAGGCAGTCCTTGCTTAAGGATAAAAGGAAATGTTATAAGAAATTAGGGATGTACAAGTTGTTTGCCAATGAGATATTGGAACATAAACAATAAGCCAGTCAAAGAAAGACAAGTATCACAAGTATCATTTCACTCATATGTGGAATCTAATGAACAAAACAATATGATGAATAAAGTAGATCCAGAGACATTGAAGCATGCAACAGACTGATACAATTCAGAGGGAAGTGGGGCGGGTGGTAGGGGGTGGGGAGGCCAAGAAGAGATTAACCAATGAACTTACATGCATATATGCATAACCCATGAACAGACAATAGTGCTGGGAAGGCCTAGGGAAGGGATATTTTGAGGGGAAAATGGAACATTTATAATATTTTCAACAATAAATATACATTTTTAAAAGACATGAAGAAATTGTCCAGTTTTACCAAACCATATCAAAGGAAACAAATTACTTTAACCAATTTTTTGTACTTGTACCCTCTGATTGCTCCCAAACCAGATAAAATAGTCAACTGCTGTTAGTAATATGCACTTTATTGTGAATGCTTTTACAGCTAAAATTATTCCAGACAGAAGTGATGGAGGTCTGTTTCCAGAAATGTGTGGGGCTAAAGAAAAGCATGATCAATTGTGTCCATGAGGTACCAAATCTTATAACCACAGACCCTGCAATGTTATCAGGTTTAATAATTTATTTAGAATTCTCTCTCATGCATTATATTCATGATGAGTCCAAATAAAACTAAAAATATATTTTCCTCTAATTATTACATAATTCTTTTTTAGTTTTGGACAAATTTAGAGAGGGATTTAATTTCTATAACTGTTTTTTTTTAAATCTAAAATTAGATATAATAACAACTAGTGCCCCAGTGCATGGATTCATGCACATTAAAAGGAAATTAATTAGAAGGTGGCTGGTGGGGTGGGACTGGGCACAATGGGCCCAACATGCCTTGGAGCCAACCTCCTGTGGTGCCTCCCTGGGGTGGTGCCAGGGCTTGAAGGGCATCTGGGGTGGTGCCAGGGCTTGAAGGGCATCTGCGGAGTGAGCAGGGTCCCTCCAGCAGGTGCGGTCCCTTGGCCTGGTCTGTGGGGATCGGACCAAAACTGGTTCTCTGACATCCCCCGAGGGGTCTCGGATTGTGAGAGGGTAGTTCTCACAACCTGGAATCGAGCTCCCTCCTCTCTGGTTCTGGGGTGCATCACCCAAGAACTGCCACTGCCAAGTCACTGCAGCTCGACAGCTCCTGCATTGAGTGTCTGCTGCCTGGTGGTCAGTGTGCGTCATAGCTACTGGTCAGAGCGTCTGCCTCCCAGACAGAAGGTTGGATGATGGCTTAGTCTTTTATATACATAGATGTCCAAACTGCATTAGATGCTGTAAAGAGAAATGTGTACATTAGGTTCTTCCTTCACAATTAGGAATTTTCTGATAAATGTTTGAATCTCAGTAAACACAAATCAAATATACACAAGATGCAGTATATCCTATCTAATAATAGAGTAACATGTAAATTACCATCACTCCGCTATGCCCACGATTGGGTGGCGGGAGGCTGGGGGGCGGGACTCAGGGTGGCCTATCCGGCCATTGAGAGGCATGGATCCACTGCCACTGAGGGGGGCTACCCTGCTGTTGGGAGGTGCAGGGGGCGGGACTCCCGCCCCCTGTGCCTCTCAACGGCCAGATCCGCGGCCGCTGAGGGGTCCTGTTGTGGACACCCAGCTGCGCCTCTCAACGGCAGGGTAGCCAGGTGTCCGCGGCAGCCCCCCTCAGCGGCCGTTGAGAGGCACAGGGGGCAGGAGTCCCGACCCCTGCGCCTCTCAACAGCAGGGTAGCCCCCCTCAGCGGCCGCGGACCATCAAAAGTGGGGGAGCTGGGTGCCTGTCTGCTCCGGCACCAGGCCTTTCAGAAGCCTCCGCCGAGCCGGAGGCTTCTGAAAGGCCTGGTGCACCAGCGGACAGGCACCCAGCTCCACCACGAAAAGCGAAAGCGTGTAGGGGACCCTACACGTGCATGATTCAATCATGCACTGGGCCTCTAGTCCTATATAATAAAGAGGTAATATGCAAATTGACCATCACTCCAACACACAAGATGGCTACCCCCATGTGGTCAAATATGGCCACCCCTATGTGGACACAAGATGGCCGCCACAAGATGGCCAGCAGTGGAGGGCAGTTGTGGGCGATCAGCCCAGCAGGAGAGGACAGTTAGGAGGGACCAGGCTTGCAAGAAAGGGCAATTGGGGGTGATCAGGCGTGCAGGGGAGGGCAGTTGGGAGCAATTAGGCCTGCAGGGGAGGGCAGTTGGGGGGATGAGGCCTGCAGGGGAAGACAGTTGGGGGCAATTGGGCTGGCAGGAGAGGGCAGTTAGGGGCGACCAGGCTGGCAAGGGATGGAAGTTAGGGGTGACTGAGCCAGCAGGGGAGTGCAGTTGGGGGCAACCGGGCCTGCAGGGGAGGACAATTAGGGGCGACCAGGCTGGCAAAGGAGGGCAGTTGGGGTGACCGGGCCAGTAGGAGAGGGCAGTTGCGGGGGACCAGGCCTGCAGAGGAGGACAGTTAGGGGTGACCAGGCTGGAAGGGGGGTGGCGGTTAGGGTTGACCAGGCTGGCAGGGGAGGGCAGTTAGAGGCAATCGGGCCGGCAGGGAAGCAGTTATGCCTTGATCAGGCTGGCAGGGGAGTGGTTAGGGGCTGATCAGGCTGGCAGGCAGAAGCAGTTAGGGGAAATCAGGCAGGCAGGCAGGGAGTGGTTGGGAGCCAGCAGTCCTGGATTGTGAGAGGGACGTCCGACTGCCCGTTTAGGCCCGATCCCATCAGGATCGGGCCTAAATGGGCAGTCAGACATCTCTCAAGGGGTCCCAGATTGAAGAGGGTGAGGCTGGGTTGAGGGACACCCCCCCATGCATGAATTTTGTGCACCGGGCCTCTAGTTATTTTATAATAAAAAAGTATAACTGCATTTGTAAGCTTCAAAAAATAAAAACAGCCTAACATTGGCCAGATTTTAACTTTTTGTGGGTGGAATCCTATACGGTAATAGAGAAATAAATAGCATTGGCGTCCACAGTTTTTCCCATCCAAGTCTTGGCTTACCTGCTGACAAAAACAATTTACGTGCTGCAGAATATAATCTCCTATCAGACAAAAGATGGATCAACTGATGGCCATGTTTTTCCTTGAAGGCCATGCTTTTCTATGTAGGAAAACTGCACTTTTGGAAACTACTCTGTGTGATATTTTTAATTGATGCTTGGCAGTGATTCAACCATAAGAATAATGAATCAAAACACCTGTAAAAGAGTCTTATGCCCATAGAAATAATTGTATTGTAACTATTCTAAGGACATAAATAACCTGCCACATTATATGCAGAGTTTATTTTTCTTGGGGAGCATGTATTAATATTCTACTAAAATAATATAAATTATTGAAATATTCTATGTATAGAGTTTAAAATGCCTTAATTCATAAAGTTTAGGGGTTGGTAAAGTTTGTCTCTCAAGAGCCAGATTTTAACTATTTCAGGAGTTGTGAGAATACATTTTCTGCCTCATATTTCTCTCTCTCTCCTCTTTCCTCCCTTTCATGCTCCTTCCTTTCTTCCCTTCTCTCTTGTTTTTTCTTTACAATGCTTAACAATATAAAAACATTTTCAGCTGAAGGGTATGTTAATCATATTTATTTTTTAGGGATATTATATAATGATAATGCTCTGCCAAGAAAATTATTGAGGCAAGAAGGTAGGACATGGTGGTGAAGCAATGTGACTGACAAGGCTTTTAATTAACAAAGGATTACCTCCACAAATTCGGATGTCTGAATGCCCACCAGGTATTTCCATTTTCTCTACCAACTTAGTTATTAATATGACTTGGGCAAACCAGAGAGATAAAACATTTCTGGGCCAACTCATTATATTTCAGCAGTCATGCAAAAACCCTCTGAATCAAAAGCAGAACCAATATAGGGGGACAGAATTGTGATTGTAATTTTAGTTATCCATTATCTCCAATAATCTTACATTTTAAAGACTCAAATTTTTTAGAGCAGTTTTATGTAGTTCACATCAAAATTGAAAGGAAGGAAGAGTAATTTTTTCTATACTTCCTGTCTACCCACACAAGCATGCATAGCCTACCTCCCCACTAGCACTACTTCCCACTAGAGTGGTATGTATGTTATTATCAATGAACCTACATTGATACATAATCATCACATAGTGTCCATCCTATATAACAAAAGCCTAATATGCTAAGTGTCCTGTCAACTGGTCAGCCATTCAACCAATCAAAGCATAATATGCTAATGATATACTGAGTCCACTCAATAGCTCACTATGATGTGCACTGACCACCAAGGGGCGGGCAGACACTCCAACCAGTAGGTTAGCTTGCTGCTGGGGTCCAGCTGACTGAGACTGAGTGAGACAAGCCGGACATGCCCTTGAGCCCTCCTGTGGTGCCCTCCCCAGCTGGCCAACCTCCTGCATCCCTCCGTGGCCCCGATTGTGCACTGGTGGGGTCCCTCAGCCTGGCCTGCACCCTCTCGCAATCCAGGACCCCTTAGGGGATCTCAGAAAGCTGGTTTTGGCCGGATTCCACAGGCCAGGCCGAGGGACCCCACTGGTGCACGAATTCATGCACCAGGCCTCTAGCCTATAAAATAAAAGCCTAAGCGACCGTTAAGGTGGAACAACTGGAATAACCAGTTGCTATCATGTACACTAACAACCAGGGGGCAGATGCCCAACACAGGAGCTGGTCCTAGTGGTCAGTGTGCTCCCACGGGGGAGCACTGCTCAGCCAAAAGCTGGGCTCATGGCTGGTGAGCACAGCTGCCAGGACAGGAGCCTCTCCTGGCTCCGTGGCAGCAGGCGCAGTGGGCCAGGATGAGCGCAAGTGGCGCCCAGCCAAAATTCAGGCTCCTCCCTGGCCTCCTGCCACTTGGCACACTGCTACATCCCCTGAGAGGCCTCTAGTAGTTCGTATTAGAATTCAGTCTTGATGTTTGTTGATTCTATGGGTTTGGACAAATATGCAATGATATGTATCCACCATTATAGCATCATACAGAGTAGTTTCATTGTCCTAAAACCTTCTGTGCTCTGCCTAATCATTGCCTACCCTCCAACCTCTAGAAACAACTAATATTTTTACTATCTCTCTAGTTTTGTCTTTCCCAGAATGTTATATAGTTGGAGTCATACAGTATGCAGCCTTTTCAGATTGGCTTCTTTCACATTGCTGGATGTACTGCAATTTATCCATTCACCTACTGTTAGAGAGTGGGAATTTTTGAGCATGCTTTCAGAGAGGCTGTGACTATGCCCCAGATAGAGTTGTCAGTGCTGACACTAGGCCAGGCCTTGAGATAGGGTCTCATGGCCCCTTCCCAGCACATAGACCTTCTTTCATAGAACACTGTCAGCTTTCTGAAGAACAGGATGAGCCTGTGAATAACATGGTCATCAATGGCACGACTCTGACATGCCTGGGGAAAACTGTTTTGTCTTGGGTTGCTTGTTCTGCAAAAACAGGATGTGGTAAATGGGCTTAAAAGCGGTCCTACACAAAGGGTCGCTGCTGCTCTCTGCACTCCCTGCATGGAGAAAGGCAGAGCATTCGCTGGCTGGCTGGCCAGCTGGCCGGCCAGCTAATAAAGGCTCCTTAAATTTTAATTTGATCTGGACTCCAGTGGTTGTTCACTTGCGTTCGCTCCACAACATTTGGAGGCCCCAGCGAGATTACCAGCTTTTGACTGGTCCTGTGACTGGAGCCCACGGGGGTCCCCAGACTCTCTGACCCAGGGGAAGATCTCTGAGAGACATTCCTCAGCCCTGGGACTGGTAGAGGTCGGAGACCCTGCCTGCTAAATTTCCTGATTGACTCTGATCAGAGCCACCTGGATCTTATTCTTACTGGTAAGAAACTTATTTCTGGTTCTGTGGGCTCCCATCTAGGGTCTCTGGAAGGCTGGACACAGCGCTACTTCTGAGAACAGATCCCAGCACACGACGGCGCCCAGCGATCCTCAGTTGGTTGTCATTGTCTTTGTTATTCTGTGTTATTGTAGTTTAATTGTCTCTATCATTAGAATGGGTCAGTCTGCTTCATGTTCTGTCTGTACTCCCCTCCAATGTTTTTTGAAAAATTTTCAGGAATTCAAGCGGCGAGTGGATGACTACGGAGCCTCCGTTAACGCTTTTGATTTACAGAAATTTTGTGAGCGGGAATCGCTGACTTTCCCATATCCCAGTGAGTGGAAGGGGGAGCTTGATCACCTCCCCAGAAGTCAAAAACTCAGACTGTCTGGTATATAAATGTAAGTGTGAGAGTCTGTGTGAAGTGAAAGCTACTTTGTGCCATCTGGCTGTACACATGAGAGTAACTGTTATCTCTTTCTGTTGTTTAATTTGCTTAAAGATAGTGCAAACCCTGCTTTAGGGGGAAAACAGTAGAGAACTTTTCATTGCTTTTCCTTGATTTGTAATTTTGCTGTGTTAGTTTAAAATTTTGGAATTCTAGGGTTAATTTAAGGGTATAAAATTTGTGAAGGTTGCCAATTCAGAGAAGTTTAAACAAAGGCTTGTTGGGTTAAAACTTCTCTGGAGCAGGTGTGAGAAAGGGTAAAGGTGGTGGAATTCACTCTCAGCCTGCTGAGAATAGAGAAGCCCTAGGCTAGGGGATAGGGGGATGGTTGGAGATATCAGAAGTGGTGAAGGTTGAGATCTTCTGGGGCCTTGGAGTAAAGAAGAAAAATCTGGGAGGGAGAGCAGCTGTTCCTTAAGTGTAAAAAGCCTGGTTATACAGGATCTCAGACCACTTGTCTTATTTCCCTTGCTAAGGACAGAGTAAATGGTTAATGCAGAAAAGGGGGGGCGTTGGTGGAGAGAGCAGGGAGAGATAGGTTTTTGTTGATTTTGCTGGCTATAAGCCACTCTGCTGGCATCCTTGGTTTCTTACTTATCTGAACTATGCTAGACTCAAGGTTTTTTTGCAAAACACAGTGGATCTTCCTCTGCCCCGTTTTATTACTTCTTGTGCATTGGCGGAATATTCAGCAAAGGAACTTTAAGATATAATATCTTAAATGTTTAAGTTTTAAAAATCTCTGTCTCTCAAAAAGAAATTCTGGCTGTTTAATTTTTAGGATTCATTAAAGGATTGATGTTTCAAAGAATAAGGAATACTGAGTAGAAGGTCTGAGGCATGGTTATGCATTTTTAAAGGACACAGAAAGAAGGTTTAAAGGCTAATTTGGAAGTATAAAATTTATAAGCGTTGTGTATGTAATAATAAGAAGAGAAATGTTGGAAGGAAATCAAATAATACAGGCCAGTAAGCCAGGAAGAGTAAATAATTTGCATTTTGCCTCACTAAACAGAGGGTAAATAGTTATGCGAAAGTACTTAGCGAGGGACTGATAAAAGAAATCTAACAGTTACCTTTTGTTATAATACATTCAGAAAATATTACTTTAGAAAGTCCACAAAAAGGACTAGCAAGGAAAATTCTATCTTAAAGCAGGTCAGTATATTTTTCTCCTTATACAATTCCTTTGAAATTTGGCAATACTTAATAAATAAATCATGGCAATACATTTTTTTGCATAAATTCAATAAGACCGGTTTCCAATAGTGGTTTTATTAACCAGAAACTTTGACTGGAGTATCATGTTTTAAAGAGCCCTGCCTGAACTCTGAAGACTTGAAGCCAATAAGAGTGCCATGGAGAAAGCCTGGTATCCTGCTTAGTAGCCCTGAAAATACCTGTTGCTGGAGCATCAGGCCCATGCCCTACCATCACTGGCAGTTGGTCAGAGTACAAGGGGAGCAATAAGGGCACCTCTGCGTCCCTGCGGGAACCCCACGCACTCTGAGCCACAATGAATAGGAGGGCTGAGATGGGCCTTAAAACCTAGAGCGTGGGCCCAGGTGGAGTCGCTACAGGTGAGGATTCACCTAACTCAGCAGATACTACAGGCAGGCCTGAGGGCAGCTGGATGGCTTGGCTTCCTGGCCCTAGGGGGCACATTAAGATTCAATCATGAAATTCCGGCAAAGGTAGTCAGTTACCATTCTTGTTATGTTTATGCAAACAATCAGGCCAAATTAAATACAATAGATAAATTAGTCTTAATTTGGCTCTTTTGATAAACATGGGGGTAATTTTGAGGAGAAAAATTCTATTTCAATAGAAGTTATTAAAACTGAAAGGTTTTCTTTCCCTTCCACCAGACCATTTGTTACAGTTTGTCTCTGCCAGGTCACAAGCCCACCTCCTTCTGTGCCCAGGTCTCATTGTCCCTCTGACAGACAGCAAGGATCTCTTGGCTCTGAGAGAAACTTCTGACCTGCCTCAGCAGGAAGTAACTAGAAGAGCTCACCGACATCCATTTTCCCTAAAAGATTCAGAGCCAGGATCCTTGAGGTAATATATTAGGCAGTTAGACAGATATAAGCAGAGCAAGGACAATGGCCAACTAGCACTACCAGATGTAATTAAGTCTTTCCATCTCTACCTATGTGAGACAAGGGGACTCCCCAGAAGCAAGAGGGAACGAGGCTGCAGATAAAGCAGCCCAGGAGGCTGCCATAAAACAAGTGGGTAAGGTGACCAGACGTCCCGCTTTTGGCGGGACAGTCCCTATTTTTAACAATTTGTCCCGCGTCCCGCAGCGTTTTTAAAAAGTCCCGATTTTTGGAAAGAATGCACGACAAGCTAGGGAACGGCGGGAGAACGGGAAGGGAATATACGGTTTTCAGCGGCCATGTGGCTATTTAGCCAGGATATGAGTTTTATATTATTTTTGTTAATTTTATAATGTTAAACTTTAATAATAACAAATAATTGTTGAGAACTGATTATTGAGAACTGCTTATCAAAGTTCGCATTGTTGATCAGTTGTTAGAATTCGACCACCATTGTTTGGACTTAATGAACAATGTCATTTTTTGGGATTGGCAACAACGAAAACATTTTGTAACTGTCTCTCAGATGATACACATCGTACTGCGTGCTAGTAAGGTAGTTAAAAAAGTGATGTCATTACAAATCAGCTATTCAGATAATTTAGGTAAGTAATTTATTTATTTATTTCATAAATACATAAATTTTCTTGAATTTAGCAGACAGTACTCGTATTATTTATATTTTATAGTGGCAGCAAAAGGTCTAGCGCCGGCCTTGAAAGTGACACTTAAGACTTATGTTACGGCAAATTCATGACCTTTTAAACAACGACAGCAATCTACTAAAAAAAATTCACTCAAATGAGAAATATGCCAAAGAATAAAATGATACTATACATAATTTTTTATTTATTATATTTGTAAATTGTACTTATGTTGAAATTAAAAAAAATATATTACAATACTATTTTTGCGTTCTATGAAAATTTTTGTTGCTCCATATAGACCAAATTTTTAATCAAGAACCGCCCCCCACCCCCAGTCAATGGTGTCCCGCTTTACCAATGTTAAAATCTGGTCACCTTACCAGTGGGGCCTCTATAGATTCTAGTAACTCTTCCAAACCCTGACCTACCCACCTCACCAGCTTACATAGAAACCCAATCTAGAAAAGCTGAAATCCATAACCAATCTTTACTCAAGTTCTTACAGGCTTTACAGTCCACCCAGAAAGCAGTCCAGAAGCATCTCTGATCCGGTCCATCCTTCCACCCTGGTGACTCTGTTTGGGTAAAGAAATTTGCCACACAAGGACTGACTCCTACCTGGAAAGGACCACCTCCACAGCAGTCAAGGTCGATGGGATCCCAACGTGGCTTCATCACACCTGGCTTAAGACGGCCTAGGCAAAATAGAGAGTCCAGGACTCTTCAGACCCTCTAAAGATTAGTCATGGCCCTCATTCTGGGCTCTTATCTTATAAACAGGCCCACTGACTTTATTCAGCAGAGAATTACTTCTATCAAGCTTATAGTCCTCATGGGTCAATATAACTCCCTCGCCAACAATGACCCAAAAGAGTCAATGATTTGACTCATGTACATAAAACCAGTGGGGAATGTTAGAGAGTGGGAATTTTTGAGCATGCTTTCAGAGAGGCTGTGGACTATGCCCCAGATAGAGTTGTCAGTGCTGACACTAGGCCAGGCCTTGAGATGGGGTCTCATGGCCCTTCTCATAACGAAGGCCTTCTTTCATAGAACACTGTCAGCTTTCTGAAGAACAGGATGAGCCTGTGAATAACATGGTCATCAATGGCTTGACTCTGTCGTGCCTGGGGAAAACGGTTTTGTCTTGAGTTGCTTGTTCTGTAAAAACAGAATGTGGTAAATAGGCTTAAAAGCGGTCCTACACAAAGGGTTGCTGCTGCTCTCTGGACTCCCTGCATGGAGAAAGGCAGAGCATTCGCCAGCTGGCTGGCCAGCTGACCGGCCAGCTAATAAAGGCTCCCTAAATTTTAATTTGGTCGTTCACTTGCGTTCACTCCACAACACTTACTAAGGACATCTTGGCTGCTTTGGCAATTATGAATCAAGCTGCTATAAACATTGGTGTGCAGGTTTTTGTGTGGTTATAAGTTTTCAACTCTTTTGGGTACATATCAAGGAACTAATGGGCTTGATTCAAGTTATATAAGAAAGTAGAGCTGTAGGGTAATTAAAAGCAACTTCCCTTATAAACATGAATAGGATGATAGTGAAGCAAGTTGAAATCATAGGATTTTGCCATGGGCATTGTTGAGTTGAGAAAAATTTTTAAGTTATTTTTCAATTGCTCCTTACTAATCTCTGCTAACCAACTCTGCCTCAGAATAAGTATTAGAGCACAAGAACCCAGCAATCTTATATTGGAAAGCAGCAAACTGTGGTAGAACCAGATGCCACAGTTATTCAGAAGCAATAGTATACAAAATCAAAAATAATTATCAAAACCCTTACAAAAGAGAACCTAAATAGCTTAAAAGTGGAATACTATATACAAAGAAGAAAAGAAAATGTCTGATCACTCAAAGAAAAATGAACTCCATTATCTTAATTATACAAAATTGGGACTTTAAGGGCTCATTATTTAAATGTTAGCTTTTTATGCATAAAGTATACAGAGAGTGTCTGAAGAAAAGTGTTTGTAACCAGAAGCATTTTTTGCTAGACTTAAATTACCTATAAGAATAACATATATTGAGCATATGAGTTAGGGGGAAAATATTTCAATTTCTACACAATGGGTTATATGTTCTTTTTACACCAATGATTTGAATTACACTTGTTCCCCACAAAGACGCTGTCAACTTACTACATAATTGCATTTTTGTTTCTTTCTACATGATGATGCCACCCTGAAAAGTTGATCTGGAAATAAAAAAGAGAAAATTACTTTTCTATTGTTTTTTTCTCTGAGTGGCCAAGCACAAGAGCTTGAGTAATTCTGCCAATACCTGACTTGGAACATTGATAACTCAATACCATTGCCTTTTTGCACATCTACATCTATCTGAGTGAGGCAGAGGTAGACTGTTGTGGTAAAAAAAGGTTGTGGTCATGGTGTCTGAGAACATGAAACCAGAGGACAATAGGCATCTACTGCATGGTTCTGAAAAATTTCTGTAATCCCTTGTGCCCAGCAGCTTCATTTTTAGAGTGGTTATAATAATAAATGCCCTATCCTAATCAGAGAGATGTATAGGGAAGGCATTATTGTGTTTATAGAAAAGTGCTTTAGAAATGTAACTGTAGGGAGTTGTTCAAAAAATTGCTCATAAGTATTGTTTCCAATCAGAAAGCTCCTAAACTGTTTTCTGGAATACCACTTTGGATGTTCTGACCTTGACATCTTAGTTCTCCTCTTCTCCATATTTCCTGTGTTGGGGAAACCTTCCTTATTCATGAGCAAAATCTTTCAGATCTACTTTTTAAAATTTTTTATCTTTACTGATCCCCTCAACCCTGCACTCACCCCTTCCAGGCCTTTACCACACTATTGTCTGTGTCCATGGGCTATGCATATGTGCATGTAAGTTCCCAGGTTAATCTCTCCCCACCCTGCCTTCCCTCTGAGATACTTTAAATTATGTCTTAAGGCTGCCCTGTTTTGACCACCTCCAGGGCTAACATCTTAGTCTTGGCCTCATCATCTTATAGAACTAACCTAACTATTCTGCTTACTGCCATGTGTCTTTCTTCAACAGTCTATTCTCCACTGTACAACATACACCATAATCCTTTAAAAATAAATATTGTATCTTGTCATTTCTCAGTTCAAAACACTCTCAATGATTTCTTCTCATGCAGAGAATTTTATCCTAAATCCTCACCATGTCCTACAACACCCCACAGGACAGGGTGGCAAATATTGTGGTTTTTTTTTTTTTTTTTTTGTGTGTGTGTGTGTTTTTCTACAGCGCATAAGCTAAGAATGGTTTTTAAATTTCAAATGGTTGTCACATGAACATTATACATAATTCAAATATCTGTGTCAATAACTAAACTTTTATTGAAACACAGCCATGTTTATACATTTACATATTGTCCATGGTTGCTTTCATTCAACTACAGTGCGGAGTTGAGTTGTTGTTACATAGATAGTATGTCCTGCAAAGCCTAAAATGTTTACTATCTAGTTTTTTTTAAAGAAAATGTTAGCAAACTTCTGCCCACAGGGTCTGACCCCTGTCCTTTTCTATCCCTCTTCTCATTTATATTCTGCTCCAGTCATGCTGATAGCTTACTCTTTTATGCGTGTTCTTTGCCACACTACTATTTTATATGCTGTTTCCTTTGGCTCTGAGATATCCTATGACTTCCTGTCTCACATCACTCTAGAATATGTTACCTTTCCCTGAGAGATCTTCCTTGACAATCTTACAAAAACTAGCACGGTGATAAAATTAAAAATACACACAATAATTTTTAAAGATATAATTTCTAGTTTGTTTGAATTCAAACTCTTTCCATTTTAGATGTTAAATATTTTAGTTGCTAAAATTCAGTATTATATATAAGATTTTTGATATTCAATGGCTCAGATGTAGTTTAGAGGACAAATTGGGAGTGAAAAATGACATGCTTCTCTTTTTTAAAAGCTCTTACAAGGGCTTAGTATGTGACTCTGGACAAAGAATTTAGCATAAGGAGCCTCGGTTTTATCTTCAATGACTTAATGATTATTCCCCGTGAGCTGCATAATAAATATGATAGGTAAATACAGGCATATAACCATTACATTAAAATAATGCCCCAAGAACAGCAAGAACAACCAAACATCTCTGCAACAGGTTATGGCACATATCAGCCTCACCGGGATTTCATTCTTAAGACTTTTCCTTAGAAAAGTGTCTATGTTTACTAAAATCTGCAAAATGCATACTTAGCAATAGCACCTTTATTATTTTCCTAGGGTTGAGGGTTGTTGTAAGAAAGTACCACAAACTGGGTGGCTTAAACCAACAGAAATTATTGTCTCACAGTACTGGAGGCTATGCTAGAAGTTCAAAATCAAGGTGTTAGCAATGCTATGCTCCTCCTGAAATCTACAAAGGAATAAATCCTTTCTTGCCTTCTTCTAACTTCTGATGGTTTGCCAGCCATCCCTGATGTTCCTTGATTTGCAGCTACATAACTCTAATCTCTGTCTTCACATCACTATATTTATAAGGACACTGGTTATAGCAGATTAGGAGCCCATCTTACACTAGGATGACCTCATTTTAACTTTACCAATTCCATCTGCAATGACTCTATTTCCAATGAGGTCACAAGGTGAGGAACTGGGAATTAAGACTTCAAATTATCTTATTTTGGGGGAGGAGAGGGGAACACAATACAACCCGCAGCAGTACCCAAAAGTGCAGTGGCAAAGATCTCACAATGCTGTTAATTCGCAGACCTTTTTTGAAATTTAAGGCTTCCAATTCTTAAAATGAGTGATATGTGAAGATATCAACCATTTAATAACAGAGTATAATGACAAAAGGGCATGTTTAAAATTGAAATACTTGAAAAAGTTAAAAAAATCCTTCTTTGGATTGTTTATTTCCTATATTTTAAATAACCCATGTGACATATCAAACACAGAGAATTCACAAATATGCCTACAAAAGGCATTTATAGTCATGTCAATTTTTTAAAAAAAATCTTATCCAAGAATATGTTGGGTTTTTTAAAATTGATTTTAGAGATAGAGGAAGGACGAGGGAGAGTGAGAGACAGAAACATTGACTGGTTGCCTTCTGTACACTCCCCAACCTGGGATCAAACCCAAAACCTAGGTATGTGCTCTGACTGGGAATCAAACCTTTCGGTATATGGGACAAAACTCCAACCAACTGAGCCACATTGGCCATAGCTATACTGGAATGCATCCAATTATAGACAAAAGCTGGGGAGAATTTATTCTTGAAAAAAAACACATAACACATATACACTTAATTATAAAGCATACATATTGTTTATTTTCCAATCCCCTATCTAGAGCAGAGGAAAATGGTGGTTGAAATATACAGACTGGTCAGCAAATATTTTGAAAACAGGGCTGGAAAAGCACCTGAAACGTAAAAAATAAAAGTCTTGAGAGCAAGATAACTGCAGAGGAATAAAACCAAAAAGTCCATAGTGTCTGGTGACAGAAGATAAACTGTGAATGGTGAGGACAAATTCTGTGGGGCCTGGTAACAAAGTAGGAAGAGGTCAGAAAAGAATCAACTTTTGAAAGATAAAAGAAGCACGGGTCAAGATATATAATTTTGCTGCATTTAAAGCTGAATACATTTTCCAGTTGCACAAAACACAGCATTAGAAAGCTGAAGCCTCAGGGATTTGGAGTGTCAGAAGTGAAATCCTAAGGATATGCCACAGAAGCTAGATTTAGAGGAAATTCCCAGAAGTAAAGAAACTATGGAAAGGGTGAACCCTGAAATCCTATATAATAAAAGCCTAATATGCTAAGTAACCGACCGTTTGACCAGTCGCTATGGTGCGCATTGACCACCAGGGGGCAGACATTCTGAATGGGAAGGTTAGCTTGTTGCTGGGGTCCAGCCGATTGGGACTGGGCAAGATGAGCCAGACATGCCCTGGAGCCTTCCTGCGGGCCCTCCCCAGCCCCGATCATGCACCGGTGGGGTCTCTCAGCCTGGCCTGTGTTCTCTTGCAATCTAGGACCACTCAGGGAATGTCGGAGCGTTGGTTTGGCTCAATCCCCACAGGCCAGGCTGAGGGACCCCATCAATGCACGAATCTGTGCACCAGGCCTCTAGTATATATATATAACAGTCACGACCGGTCAGGAGGAGGCTGTGCGTGCAGGTGAAGCCCAGGCCCAGAGTGGAGACGGACACAGAGACAGGGGAGCCTGCCCAAGCTGCCACATCCAAGGGCAGGCCGAGAGAGGAGAGGGTGGGCCTGCCTGCAGCCTCCACGGCTGAGCACAGGCCCGGAGAGGAGAGTGGAGAAGGGAGAGGGGAGAGGGAAGAGGAAAGAGGGCCCCTTTGTAGCCGCTGCAGCCGAGGGCAGGCCCTCACCTGCAGTCCCGCCTCTGCACATGAGCTGCAGAGGAAACACTTTTTCTGACCACTAAGTCAGAAGGCTAAGCTGCTGGTACGCTACTCACAGTGTTCTTAGTAACTTGGGTAATAAGAATCCAAGAAGGTGATATAGGATTTTTCACCTCACTCCTGGAGGAAAAAAATGAAGTTCCGCTGCTGGAGGATCTAAGAAATTTCATATCCTGCCCTAGCTGGTTTGGCTCAGTGGATAGAGCCTCAGCCTGCCAATCGCAGGGTCCGGATTTGATTCTGGTCAAGGACATGTACCTAGGTTGCAGGTTCCTCCCTGGCCGGGGCCCAAGTTAGGGCTCATGCAGGAGGCAACCAGTCGAAGTGTCCCTCTCACATTGATGTTTCTCTCTGTCTTTCCCTCTCTCTTCCATGCTCTCTAAAAATCAATGGAAAAATATCCTCAGGTGAGGATTAAAAAAAGAAAGAAAGAAATGTCATATCCTATGAAAGAGACATCTTGAAAATGCCTAGAGAAAGTTGTCATTTTTTCGTGGTGAAGGGACTGGAGTCCGTGTTGATGAAAAAACTTTGGCGGCTGCAGTGGCCAGCAGTGGCATCAGCAGAGGGGTGATGGGGGCGGTGCCTTCCCCTGATCAGTCAGGTTGCCTCTTGCAGAGGGAGGCCAGACTGTGTCTTAGGCCCGCTCCCCGCGTCAGTAGGACATCCCCTGAGGGCTCCTGGATTGTGAGAGGGGGCAGGCTGGGCTGAGGGGACCCTACCCCAGTGCACGAATTTTGTGCACCAGGCCTCTAGCATAAAATAAAATCTTTTAGATTTTATTTATATTTACATAAATTACATAGGCACAGGGGATGTTTCTAGAATGTCAGACTAATAAACTAGCACTTGGAAGCCATAAGAACAGACCAGAGATATCAGTGGTTGCATACTACAAAAAAGACAAATATTGCAGTCAATGTCCAGACAGATTAATTCAATATTTCAACAAAATTGCACAATTTTCAGAACACAACAGAATAATTTATTATCTTTAATGTCCATTTACAACAAAAAATTATTAGGCATGCAAATATGCAGGAAATATGATAGGAATAAAGATAGTCAATAAAAGTTGAGTCTCAATGATCTCAGGTGTTGGATTTAGTGGATAAAAACTTTAAAGCAACAATAATAAATATATTCAAAGAATTAAAGAAAGTATGAAGTCAATTACTTAAAAGAGAAGAAAAATCTCAAGAGGAAATAAATCTATAAAAATAGAAATTGGATAACTAAAAATTCAATAAGCTGTAAACATTAACTAATGGGCTCAACAGAAGGTTGGAGATGGTGGAATAAAGTATCAATAAACTTGAAGATGGATTAATACTAATTACCAATTTTAAGAACAGAGGAAAAAATCTGAAGGAAAAAGAGTAGAGCTTGAGATATCCTGGGGAGAATATCAACCACGCTATCAATTATGTAACTGGAATCCCCAAAAGAAAGGAAAGAAATGAGTAGGAAAAATATTTAAATGAATAATGACTGAATCTTCCCAAAATTAGGTGGCAAACATTAAATTCAGATACAAGAAACTTAGTAATTTCAAACAGAATTAAAACAAAGAAAAACATTTCTAAACACAATGTAGCTAAACTGCTAAAATCCAAAATCAACAAACAAATTTTGAACCCAGCCAGAGGAAACATACACATTAAGAATAGGTGAAGGATGCTAAGATTTACTGGCTTTTACTAAGAAATTATGGAGGCCAGAATATATTTGGAATGACAATAGAAGTGCTGAAGGAAAAATTATGCTGTCAATAAGAAATTCTATGTTTAGTGAAACTATACTAAAAATAAAGATCAAATTAAAACACTTTCAGATAAATAAAATGTAATAAAATACCAGAAAAATTATATTACAAATAATGAAAAGTAAGCTGTATAGGTTATATAAATGTATGCCTTTCTCTAAATCTCTTCAAAAGAAAAATTATTGTTTAAAGCATAAAACCCCACACAACTTATTGATGAGTTCATACTGTATGTAAATGCAAATGCAATACATGACAACAATAGCTCAAAAGGTAAATATATTGTTGAAATATTAACAATATCAAATTTAAAATGAATATTATAATTCCTAAGCAATCACGGGTTAAAATTCAGAGAGATATAACTAGTAAGACAATAAATACATTAAAATAAAAATTTTAAAACATCTGATTAACACAAAAGAAAGGAAGAAAGGAGAAGTTAATAAAAATAAAGTACTTCTATAGGAAAAAAAAGGAGACGTCATAATGAAAAAGGTCAATACAACAATAACATATAGCAACTATACTAGTAAATGTATATACACCTAATAAAGATTCAAAATACATGGAGCAAAATCTAAGCAAAACTAAGAAGAGAAATAGAAAAATCTACAATCATGGATGAAAACGTTATCCAACTCTCAGTAACTGATAAAGCAAACAAAAAATCAGTGAGAAACAATAAGATCAGGAGGACACAACTAATTCAAATGGTAATTATAGAACACTAAACCCAAAAACTGTAGAACACACATTCTTTTAATAAATATTTGAAATTTTCACCAAAGTAAGCCAGATGTTAGGACATACATTTAAAATTATATTAATTTCCCTGACTAGAAGGGAACTAAACTAGAAATCAGCAAAAACAATACATGTAGAAAAGGTCCAAATATCTAAAAATTAAACAACACACTTAAAAAGTTGGAAAAGAAGAAATAAAAAATTAAATTATTTAGAATAAAATAATAAAAAATAAAAGTAATTAATTTTTGTGAGATATAGCTAATGTGTTAGTTAGAGGGAAATTTATAGCTTTAAAAAGTATATATTAAGAAAAAAAAAGGAAAAGCTCAAATCAATTATGTAAGCTTCTGGATGGGACCCCCAAAGCTTTTATTCATTAACTAGAGGCCCAGTGCATGAAATTCATGCACTGGAGGGGAGGTCTGTCAGCTCGGCCTGCCCCCTCTCACAGTCCGGGAGCCCTCAGGGGCAGGAGGCAACCCAGTGACCAGGAAAAGGCGATGCCCCATCACACCTCTGCTGTTGCCACTGCCGGCAGCACAAGCCTCAGTCAGCCCTGGTTACTTGAGCCTTGGGAGTCCCCGGGTAGCTGGGCAGCCAACATCCAAGGCTTGCCTATGCTTCAGGTGTCGGCTGGGCAGCCGACATCTGAGGCTTGCCTGTGCCTCAGGGTGGCCCTGAGTGGCTGGGGGGCTGAGGGCGGGTCCGGCCACACCACTACCCTCCCCCCCAGGTGGGGCTGAAAGGACTGGGGGACTCTGGCAGGGCTGAGGGGACTGAGTGCTGCCATCTTGTGGCTATGGGTGTCGCCATTTTGTGATGGTGTGACAGTCGATTTGCATATTCTCTCTTTATTAGATAGGATCCATAGAACCTGTAAATACAGGGTAGGCAAAAGTAGGCTTACATGTTCATATGAAAAATACAATAATTTATAAATAATAATACAAAATTAAACCATTTCATGTATTCACAACTGTAAACCTACTTTGACCCACCCTATATGTAACTTTAGATAGCAAGAGAAACTTTGCACATGTGAATAATAGTATGAAACTTGGAATGGGGAGATTATCTTGAACAATCTAGGTGGGCCCAGTCTCATTACACTGGGTCCCTAAAAGTGAAGAATCTTTTCCAGTTAGCTTAAGAGGTGAGATAGAAGAAGGAAGGGAGATTTGAAGTGTAAGATGGACCTGACCCATCATTGCTGGCTTGAAGATTGAGAAAGGAACCCATAAGCTAAAGAATGTATATGATTTTTAGAAGCTGGAAATGACTGTCCATTATAAACAACAAAGAAATGGGAATCTCAGTCCTACAACAACAAGGAAGTAAGTTTTGCCAGCAATCCAAATGAATGAGGAAATGGATCCTCTTCTAGGTGTCCTAAAATAAATGTGGCTCTGCTGACACTTTGACTTGAGTCTTGTGAGATCGGTGTCAGACTTATGATAAACTATCCTATATAATAAAAGCCTAATATGCTAGTCCAGTTACCGGTCAACTGTTCAACCAATCAAAGTGTAATATGCTATTGACATGCTAAAGCCACTCAACCACTAGCTATGACGTGCACTGACCACCAGGAGGCAGACAGTCGATCAGTCGACCAGTGGCTATGATGTGCACTGACCACCAGGGGAGCAGATGTTCCAACCGGTTGGTTAGCTTGCTGCTGGGGTCCAGCTGCTCGGGATTGAGCAAGATGGGCCGGACATGCCCTGGAGCCCTCCTGCAGTCACTCTCCAGCCCTGATCATGCACTGGTAGGTAGGTTCCCTCAGCCTGGCCAGCACCCTCTTCCAATCCAGGACCCCTCGGGCAATGTCAGAGAGCTAGTTTCAGTCTGATCCCACAGGCCACTCCCCTCAGGAGGATGCCAGATACAGGGCTCATGGCTGGCTACTGCTGCTGTGGTGGCACAAGCCTCTCCCTATTGGGACTAATTGGGCACAAGCCTGTGGCAGGCACAGTGAGGCCAGGATAAGCGGGAGCAGCACGTAGGAACTGCAGGTGGCGTTGGACTGTGGGTGTCAGCCTGATGTCCACAGGCCACCCCCAGGGACCCAACCTGTGCACTAATTCATGCACTGGGCCTCTAGTCTATAATAATAAAAGTGTAATATTCTAATTAGACCAGATGACCTTCTGGACAAAGTTGGGGCTGTGGGGGAAGCCCAGGTCCCAGGTGCCTGCCAGTGGCCAGAGGGAAGCCTGGGTCCCGAGTGCCTGCTGGAAGCCAGAGGGAAGCCCGGGTCCCGGGTGCCAGAAGGAAAAGCGGTGCCAGCAGCTGGGGGAAGGAAGGACTACTCTTGCATGAATTTCGTGCATCAGGCCTCTAGTAAAGAAATAAATTTGTATTGTTTAAGACACTATGTTTGTGGCAATTTTCTACAGTAGAAGTAGAAAACTAATAGATTGATTTTTTTAAGAGATAGAAAAGAGAAAGTACTAATATTAAGAAAAAGTAGATACTACCACAGATCCTACAACATTCAGAGGATAAGGGGACATGAACATTTTATGACAATAACTAGAGGCCCAGTGCATGAAATTGTGTGTGGGTAGGGTCTCTAGGCCTTGCCTGTGATCAGCGCCATCTTCCACCCGCTTGCCAATCCCCAGTCCCACCCCGTTGCCACCCACCCGGTTCCCCATTTCATGCTGTGATCAGATCCTGCGGGCCAGGGGGAGGGACTGAGGGGTGGTCAATGCACCTCATAGCTACTGGTTGAGCGGTCATTCTGGTTGTTACACCGTTATGGTCCCTGGGCTTTTATTATATAAGATTGTGATAACTCAAATGAAATATACAAATATCTTTAAATAACATAAATTACCAAAACTGCCGAAACAGGTTTGGCTCAGTGGATAGAGCGTCGGCCTGCAGACTCAAGGGTCCCAGGTTCAATTCCGGTCAAGGGCATGTACCTTGGTTGCAGGCACATCCCCAGTAGGGGGTGTGCAAGAGGCAGCTGATCGATGTTTCTCTCTCATCGATGTTTCTAACTCTTTATCCCTCTCTCTTCCTCTCTGTAAAAAATCAATAAAATATATTTTAAAAAAAATTACCAAAACTAATATAAAATGAAACAGAAAATTTAAATAAATGGAATTGAATTTGTAACTAAATGTCTTTCTACATAGAAAACTTCAGGCCAAAATAGCTATAGCCTATCATATATTTGAGACAAAAAATACTAATTCTACACAAAATCTTTCAAAAAATAAAGGAATATTTCCAAATATTTCCAAACCTATTTTATGAGATCAGTATTATTCTGAGAGCACACTAGAAAAAGACATTACAAGAAAATAAAGGTGCCAACCAGTATCCCTCATAAACAGAAACACAAAAATCCTCAATAAAATATTAGCAAATCAAATTCTCAGTATATAAAAG
Source organism: Cnephaeus nilssonii (assembly GCF_951640355.1). Lineage (NCBI taxonomy): Eukaryota > Metazoa > Chordata > Mammalia > Chiroptera > Vespertilionidae > Cnephaeus > Cnephaeus nilssonii. The sequence goes on along the minus strand of NC_137072.1, from coordinate 34,790,955 downwards.
GACAATACTCTTTTATTATACAAACTCTTAGCAAACTAGGCAGAAAGGAACTTTCTTATGTGATCCAGGGTATACATGAAAAGCCCTCAATTAAAACCATACTCTGGAAAAAAAAAAAAAAAAACACCTGATTTTTTTTCCCCCTAAAATTGAAAATAACTCAAATATTTTCACTCTACTTCTGTTCGATATTTTACTGAAAACCTAGCTATTTTAATCAGTTAAGAAAATAAATAAAATAAATACAGATTGGAAAAGATGAGTGGTTTTGATCAAAGAGTTGAGAGGGTATTTATAAATTCCTAAGAAATATATATGTGTCATCATGACCGAAACAACCCGACAGACCACCAAACAGCAGGCTGCGTTGTGGAGTGACAAGCCCGGCAGGGGCGTTAGTGAGGGATGACCAAATTACTGAACAGCAGGCTGTGTGGGGTAACCAGGCCAGTAGGGGGGCAGTTGGGGGTGACCAGGCCAGTGGGGGGGCAGTTGAGGGCATCGAGGCTGGCAGGGGGGCAGTTGGTGGTGACGAGGCCGGCAGGGGGGCAGTGCGGGGTGAGCCGACCAGCAGGGGTCAGTTGGGGGCAACCAGGCTGGCAGGGGGGCAGTTAGGGGCAATCATACAGGCAAGCAGGTGAGCAGTTAGGAGCTAGCAGTCCCGGATTGTGAGAGATGTCCAACTGCTGGTTTATGCCTGATCCCCGGGATTGGGCCTAAACCAGCAGTTGGACATCCCCCTAGGGGTCCTAGATTGGAGAGGGTGCAGGCTGGGCTGAGGGGAGCCCCCTGTGAATGAATTTTATGCACCAGGCCTCTAGTTTACATATAACAGCAACAAAAGTTTGAAGGTGAAATAAAAAACACAATTCTACCTAATTAACATAAAAATCACATTTAGTAATACATTTAACAAAAACATTATACATATTTAGGAATAAATTTAAGAAAAATACTCAAAATTACAACCCATTTCTAAGACTAAACAATACATAAATGAAGAGCAACTAAATAAATGTTTATAGATTAAAGACTCGATTTAGTTAAAATGTCAGTTTTATAAATTGAACTATATATTTAATGCAACTCAAATAAAAATTTCAGAAGTCTTTTTATTTGGCAAAAAAATTCAAGGTAATGCTAACATTTATATGGAAATGAAAACAACTTAGAATAGCCAAGGAAATTTTGAAAAAGAAAAACGAAATTGGAGAACTTACTCTACATGTTTTCAAGATTACTAGCTAGGGTAATCAGTCAGTACAGTGCAGTGAAAACATAGATAAGTAACTAAATAGTACAGAATAGAGATTTCAGAAAATGACCAACATATATATGATCAATTGATTTTGGTAAATGGTCCAATGTAATTAAATGAGGGACACGGTAAGTTTTCCAGTAATGATGCTAAAGTAATTGGATATTCGTATGAAAAATTAAAACATTTTTACTTCATACCAAAGATAGAAATTATAATAAAAACTAAAATTATAAAACTTATAGAGGAAAACATGGGTAAAACAATCTTTATTTTCTTTTTTAGAGAGAACACAAAACATATGAACCATAAAAAATATGCAAAGAACCACAACTCAATAAAAAGAGAACACACAGTACAATAAAAAGTGTACAAAAAATTTGAACAGACACTTAACAGTAAACAAATAGATATCTGAAAAGATGCTCCATATCATTACTTCTCAGGGGAATGCTGATTAAAACCACAGTGAGATATCACCATATACCCATTAGAATGTTAGCAAAGATGTGCAGCAATTGGAACTCTCTTATATTCCTTTTACACACTTTGAAAAACTGCTTGGTGTTTCCTAATAAAGTCAACATACACCTATAATAAGACTCAGCATTTTCACTTTTATTTACCTGAGAGAAACAAAACCTATGGCCACATAAAGACTTGATTGTAAAGATTCGTACAACATTGCTCATAACTCCCAATGGAAACTACTCAGATGTGAATGGATAAACAAATTATGGCATATCCAAACAATGGAATGTCACTCAGCAATAAAAGATCTACTGATGTACATAACATATAAATCTCAAAGGTATTATTTTGAATGAAAGATGCCAGCCACAAAAGAGTATATTCTGTATGATTGCATTTACACAGAAGTTTACAAAATGCAAATTAATCTATTCTTACAGCAAATAAGTGGTTGCCTAAATGCTATGTGTGAAGGATAGGATTGACTACAAAGGGAACCAGGAAAATTTTATATGGGTGGAATGTCTGTATCTTGTTGCTATAGTGGTTTCAAGGGTGGACATGCTAATGAAAGGTCATCAAACAGTACACTTTTCATGGGTGCAGCATATTGTATGTAAATTACAAATTAATTTGGTGATTAAAGTCCCTTCCAAATATCTTTCAAAATTAGGGCAGATTTTTTTTTTATTCACTCTCAACCCCTCATTAAATAGGTCAGATAAATTATAGGCCTAGCATAACAAAAATACTAAGAAGTATCTCTGCCAGAAAAACATGTCATCACACCCTTATCCTATAAAATAAATGCCTAATAGCTAAGCGTCTGGTCGTCCATTCAACCAATCAAAGCATAATATGCTAATGATATGCTAAGGCCACTCAACCACTCGCTATGATGTGCACTGACCACCAGGGAGCAGACAGTCCAACTGGTAGGTTATCTTGCTGCTGGGGTCCAGCCAATCGGGACTAAGTGAGATGGGCTGGACATGGACATGCCATGGAACCTTCCCATGGTCCCTCTTCGGCTGGCCAACCTCCTGCGTCCCCCCCCCCCACAATCGTGCACTGGTGGGGTCCTTTGGCCTGGCCTGCAACGTCTCACAATCCTGGCCGAGGGATCCCTCCTGAGTGCATGAATTTTGTGCACCAGGCCTCTAGTTTTCTTATAATAACCTTTACAGAAGATGATTATTTAGAGAGTATTATCTCTCTTTAACATAGTCTTTAAAACAAAGTGCTGTTTTGTATATACAAATATTGTAGAGTCAGAGATTAACAAAAGAACTGTATTGCTCAAAATAAATGTATTGCTCAAATCCTACTTTAAAAAATACACAGAGTGTGGTGAAAATCTTGGGAAGGTAGAAGCTTGGCAAAGAGGGGTAAAGGGAAGAAAAACAATGTGGGGCGGGGGGGGGACACCTGTAATATGTCAACAGTAAAAAAATATATATAAAAATACATAGAAAATGACACATTATACAATGTGGTTATAAAAACTTTAGTAAAATGTTTCTCAGTTCCTTTGAATGTTATTTTCTTTCAGATAACTATCACTTGTTAGATCAGCTCATGACTATTCAAGTCAACTAGTTCCTTAAGAAAGTCTTCCAGAAATCTGAGTGAAGCCAGAGTTATAGTTTAAGAAAGATCTAACTTATTCCAGATGAGCCAGCCCACAATCTATTAGATTCTTTACAGAAATAGAATATCAGAAATCTTTCCATTACTGTCCTCACTTGCCATCTCTTTATGAAATCCACTCATTGCATCTTATCACCTCTGACTTTATCATGTGTTCCCTTCTCTCTGTGTCTTCATCAGCAGAGGTGAATGTGGCTGAAGTACAGGGGATCTTAAAAATCAGGCGAGAGAGTTAAGGCGATATACAGGGCTTGGTATATGTTGGCCCTGGACACCTCTACATTATGCTGGTTGTCCCATGGTAATTATTAATATTATCACATTTCACTCTCAAAAGTGCTCTGATTTAAATGAAAAAGTATACACTCACCCTAATATAGACCTTAAAGACCTTTATAAGTCAGACTTTTACTCTATGATGGAAAGCATTGGAGATATTTTTGTAAAATATCAGTTTAATTAAAATAATTTATTTAATCAAGTTGGTAGTGCATGAATATTTTCAAATTTAAAGATGCAAAAATATATAGAAGTGTATAGAGTAACTGCAAGCCTTTTCTCTCACCCCTGAGCACCAGGAATCCCATTTCCCTTCCTCCAAACAACCATTGCTATTAGTATCTAAGTATCTTTTTTTTAAATTACATTTTATTTTTTTAAATTCTTTATTGTTTAAAGTATTACATATGTCTCCTTTTAACCCCATTGACCTCTTCCTGGCCGTTCCCACCCCCCCCCCCCCAGCATGTGCCCTCACCCCCCTAGTGTCTGTGTCCATTGGTTATGCTTACATGCATGCATACAAGTCCTTCGGTTGATCTCTTACAGCCCCCTCCCCGCCCCCCTCCCTTGCCTTCCCTCGGAGGTTGGATGATCTGTTCAATGTTTCTTTGTCTCTGGATCTGTTTTTGTTCATGAGTTTATGTTGTTCATTATATTCCACAAATGAGTGAGCTCATGTGATATTTATCTTTCTCTGACTGGCTTATTTCACTTAGCATAATGCTCTCCAGGTCCATCCATGCTGTTGCAAATGATAAGAGGTCCTTCTTTTTTATAGCAGCACTAGAGGCCCGGTGCACAAAATTCGTGCACGGGGGGGGGGGGTGTCCCTCAGCTCAGCCTGCACCCTCTCCAATCTGGGACCCCTTGAGGTATGTCCAACTGCCCGTTTAGGCCCGGACATGGGATCGGGCCTAAACGGGAAGTCGGACATCCCTCTCACAATCCAGGACTGCTTGGCTCCCAACTGCTCGCCTGCCTACCTTCAAGATCAGATGCACGTTGGTCTTCAGACATTTTCTGTCAATAATGCTGGCTTCTTTCGGCTGCAGAGCTACCTTGTATCAATAGTAGATGTTTGGACATAGTCCCACCTTCCTGCTGTCAGGTGAATGAGAGTCCTGGCTGTCAGGTGGCAGAGAGCTGTCTGACCAACTGCTGATTCTCTAGGGGTGGGACTTCCTCCTCCCTGCTGTCAGAGTCTGGGCCAGCACAAACTGGGACACAGCATCAAGTCCCCCACCGCCAAAAGACTCAGAGTCAACTCCCCGCCCACTTCTATGTGCCCCTTGGACGCAGCATCCACCCTCATAGAGGGGCTGACAGGCCCAGACACTTCCAGAGGCTGGGGAGCAGTGAGGCTGGATCTGCCGCAGGAGTGGGCGGATCCCACCTCTCCCCTTGGTCCCTGTGACCCCTGGCTGGGCCAACAGGCCCAAACAATCCAGCCTCCCTGCTCAGCCCCAGACACTCCAGAGGCTGCAGAGCAGCGAGGCTTGATCCGCTACCAGAATGGGCGGATCCCACCTCTCTGCTTGGTCTCCGTGACCCCTGGCTGGGCCAACAGGCCCAAACACTCCCGAGGCAGGGCTGAGGGGACTGGGCGCCACCATCTTGTGGCTATGAGGGCCACCATTTTTGTCACGGAGTGATGGTTAATTTGCATATTACTCTTTTATTAGATAGGATAGTATTTTATTGTGTAGATGTATCACCGGTTTTTAATCCACTCATCTGCTGATGGGCACTTAGATTGTTTCTAAATATTAGCTATTGTAAATTGTGCTGCTTTGAACATAGGGGTACATATGTCCTTTCTGACTGGTGTTTCTGATTTCTGGGGATATATTCCTAGAAGTGGGATTACTGGGTCAAATGGGAGTCTAGGTAACATTATGTCAGTGTTTTGACTAGAAGAGTGACATAATCTGACTTCTATTTCTAATGCACCACTCAGGGTGCTGTATGAAAAAGAGGTTGGGACAATACCTTCACCTTTTTCATCCAGCCCCCCAAACTCCTTACCCTCTGACAGCAGTTGTTCCATGTAACCATGTCTCTGATTCTATTTTGTTTGTAAATTTATTTTATTCATTATATTCCACATCTAAGTGAGATCTTACGGTATTTGTCTTTCTCTGATGGTCTTATTTCACTTAGCATAATAATCTCCAGTTCCATCCATGTTGTTGCAAAAGGTAAGATTTCCGATTTTATTTTATTGTGCAAATGTACCAGAGTTTTTCTGTCCACATATATAACACATAGATGCAGACAACAGTGTGGTGATAGCCAGAGGGTAGGGGTTGGGAGGATAAGTGGAGGTAGGCAAAGGGGTTAGGGAATGGGGACAGAAAGATACTTTGCTTGGGGTGATGGGCACACAATAAAGTGTGCAGATAATATTTTGTTGAATTGTACACTTGAAACTTGTATGGTTTTGTAAACCAATGTCACACCAATAAATTAATTTAAAAAAATGCTGAGGTAGAAGCATGGGGACAGTTAGGAAGTTATTACAATAATCCAGGTAAGCAAAGAACTTCTTTAACTTTGCTACTCAAATGCATGAGGGAATAGAAATATGTGTTTTTTTAACTTTAGAAAGAATGAACAGCTATACTTTTGGGTTAGAACAGCTTTTCCTACTCCCAACCATCAACATTTGATTTTTTTCCTTAATAGTATTTAATACTACTCATAACTATAAATTTTGTGGTCATTTGTTTAAAATTGTCTTACAGTTTAAGCTTCTTGAGGACAGGAACCATGTATTTTTCTTTAATGAGTATATATTAGTGCCTTTTATAGAAATGACACTTAAGAGCAAATTTTGAATGAATAAATAAATGAATCAATGAAGAAATCACAAGTCCTTCAGTCTTGCTAGTCTTCTGACAGAAAAAATCTAAGAGCAACTAATCTCCCCTCCACGTCCTCCCATCAACCTGGGATTCTTTAAGATTAATTAATATGTGGGTGGAAATAAAGAAAAAAATGTAAACTACTTTCTCATATGCATAAAATAAAAGGAAACCAGGGAGGCAGGATTAGGAGATTTAGTACAACTAAGTAGTTTTATATTTACTCAAATAATATAGATAGATTACAAAAATTTTAGAAATAGGCATTAGAAATAATCTAAATTTATATTTATAATATATTTTACATTATTAATGTATAGGCTGTAAACTGTCTTTAAAACTATTTCACTAAATTGTCAGAAATAGGTATTAATATACACATAAGAATATTTTATGTGTTGAAGCAAAGTATTGCTTGGAATACTACTCTGCCATAAAAAAGATAAAATATTTCCATTTGCAACAACATAGATGTGTCTTGAGGGTATTATGCTAAGTGAAATAACTTAGACAAAAAAAGAGACAAAAACATGATTTTACTTATATAAAACAAAAAACTAACCAATAGCCCAGCTGGTGTTGCTCAGTGGTTGAATGTTCACCTATGAACCAGGAGGTCATGGTTCCATTCCAGGTCAGGGAATATGCCCAGGTTGTGGGTTTGATCACCAGTGTGGGGTGTGCAGGAGGTAGCTGATCAATGATTCTCTTTTATAATTGATGTTTCTCTCTCCCCTTTTCCCTTCCTCTCTGAAATGATTAAAAATATAGTTTAAAAAAGGTAACAAATAAACAAAACAAAAACAAATTCATAGATATGATAGAATGATGATTTCCAGAAAGGAAAGGAAGTGGGAAGAGGGCTAAATGGAAAAGGAGGTAAAATGTATGGTAATGGATAGAAAGTAGACATTTGGTGGTGACCACAAAATTGAGTATACAGATATCAAATTATAATATTTTATACATGGAATTTATATAATGTTATTAACCAATCTATCCTATATAATAAAAGCCTAGGTGGTGTCACGCCCTTGTGTGATGCCCTCGCGCAACGTCATCACAAGATGACTGCCATAAATGGCCGCCACAAGATGGCCACCACAAGATGGCTGGTAGGGGAAGGGCAGTTGTGGGTGATCAGGCCGGCAGGGGAGGGCAGTTGGGGGCGACCAGGCCAGCAGGGAGGGCAGTTGGGGGTGATTGGGCTGGCAGGGGAGCAGTTAGGCATAAATCAGGCCAGCAGGAGAGCAGTTAAGAGGCGATTAGGCTGGCAGGCAGGTGAGTGGTTAGGATCCAGCAGTCCTGGATTGTGGGAGGGATGTCTCTTTGCCAGTTTAGTCCCGATCCCCCAGTCAGAGATTCCCCCAAGGGGTCCCAGGTTGGAGAGGGTGCAGGCCTGGCTGAGGGATATCCCCCTCCCATGCATGAATTTCATTTCATGCACCGGGCCTCTAGTGTGTGTGTGTGTATGTGTGTGTATATATATACCAGTAAAAGGCTAATATGCAAAGTGTCCCCTCGGGAGTTCGATCGGGAGACTGGGAGTTCAGTTGCTTGCTATGATGTGTGCTGAACACTGGGGTGGCGTGGAACATGGTGGGCAACCAGCAGTGGCAGTGGGGTGCTGAGGGAGTGAGGGAAGGAGGGGCGGGGGGGCAGGGAGAACCACATGCATGGGTGGCAAGGGAAGGAGGAGGCGGGGAGGCCAGGAGGCGGGGAGCCTGATCGGCCCTGATCACTGGCCAGGCATAGGGACCCTACCCGTGCACAAATTTTGTGCACCAGGCCTCTAGTGTTACATAAATTAAAAAAGAAAAGCATTGCTATACATTTTAGTTTTAAGGAGAGAAATATTCTTTTTATTTTCTTGGGTCACATGTGGAAGCATCTTTATCGTTTATATACATTATTGCTCTATTGCAATGTTTCTCTCTGGTCTTGTGAGCATGACCAAGTCAGCATAGAGAGAAGAGGTAACGAAATCAAGTACTGGCATAAGCACATATCAATTCTCCACAAATGCAGAGGCTTGGAATTGTAGTTCATTCATTGATAATTCCCCTGTACTTTGTTTAAACCATTAAACCACGTAAGTAACATACTCTTTCTGTTCCTTGGAAGTCACCCATGTTCAGCTAGGTGGAACAAAAACATTTTACTGTTGGATACAGCCACTTCCTCTTTGTAAAGATGAGGAGACAGAGGCCTAAGAAGATTAAGCAACAGAGTCCATGGATAATTAGGGATTAGGATGGATATATACTGATATTGAAGCAAATGCCTCTTGCTTCTTTTCTTTTATCGTAAAAAAAATACAGATACTAAGACTCTTTGTACAATAATGATTTTTTTAAAAACACAAGAAATAGAAAATACATATGCACTTGAAAAAGAACTGAAGCAAAGGTGGAAAGTAAAGAATATGCCAGGTCCGAGAGGTTAAAAACAATATGTTTTAATTTATCATGATTCAGAGAGCCTAAAACAACACTATGTTCACCATGGGCTACTTAATCAAAGCACACTTTCTAATTTACCAGTTGAATATCTACTACATGATCATTTTCTTGATGGGCAATATATGGCTTTTTCATTTTTCAATTTCCCATAGGTTGACCTGGTTGATACTCAGTAAACATTTATAATAAATTGAGCAAATATCCAGTGTCATCTTTTCAGAAAGCATTACTTATATTTTTATGGTGACTTTGTATTTTCATTCTGGCATTATGTGCAATTTTGTCTGTTTGTGTGTCTGTGTAAAATAACAGTGTTTACGCTCTCCATAAAGTATACTCTGTTTCAATACCTACCTGTGCAATTATAAGGTGAAAACTAGTTCCCAATGCCACAAGAGCTAAATGACAAATGCAGAACTACTGTGAAAAAATTTTGCTCTTGAGATTGTAATGTCATAGCACTTCGGCGAGGGAAGAAGAAACAATAATCTGATATTCTTTATGCTTAGATATCAGAATTTGGGGTTATTCCTAGTTCCTTTTCTATTGAAAAAAATAGATAGGGTAAAATCTAAGTAAAGCGACTTCAGTGTTATTCAATATTTATTAATGGGGAAAGGATATAACTACAGCAATCTATAGAATTATGGATTGATTACTGGTTCAAATGACAGAGTCCTACAGTGAAACCCATAATTTCACATTACACTCTGTAAGAAATGATGTCAGTTCTTCACATATAATGGTATTGCTAGCCCAGAATCTTGTTACCACTCCTAGTTTGAGAGGTTCTGCTTATCCTCACTCATTCTTATTTTGAATCAGGAAGACCCCCTCCCCCAAAGGTTTATTGGCCTTTATTCTTCACACATGAGATTTTGGTCAATTAGAAACTGAGTAGAACATTTAAGAGCTTAAGTAGAAGGGTAAAATTGGAATGGATCTTTAAAAAATTAAAGCAACGTGCTGTGGTTTGACTTGCATTTAGCTTTTTGTAGCTATTTCTAGTCACTGATTCTATGGAAAGTAGCTTCAGAGTTACTTGCTTGTTACTGGGCAACCATTTATTCCAATTATAACTGAAATGTCCCTAGTAGACAGTTACTGGTAGATAAAAACAGATTTTAAAAAATGAACTATTAAATCCATAGTATTATCTCTTGTTGTATGAGACAGAAATTATTCTAACAATTGACATTTTCTAATGTTCCAAGGTCTTTTTAGACATTTAAAGCGATTGGGGAGCATTGGTGAGGACTCAGGGGAGGAGAGCACAGTTCAGAGCTGTTAAGTGTAAAAATGACACAATTAGAATAGCTACAGAGTCTAGCAGCCAGATTTTACCAGTGTATGGAATGCCACATTCTCAATCAGATGCAAATGGCATCCAATCTTCCCACATTCATAGGAGACTTTTTCTTTAGAAAACATTGCTAATGGACAATTGGTAACTGCGTTTTTTTATGCTCTCCCATTACATTTTTAATTATCTATTAAAAACCAAAACCAAACTATCATAGTTTATAAACACTGGAGAACAACAGAAAATATCCCTTGACATTTTATGTGTTTTTAAAGGCAGAGAGAGAGAATCTTTGCTCCCAAGGTTCATTTTTTAATCTATTTTTATTTATTTCAGAGAAGAAGGGAGAGAGAGATTGAAACATTAATGCTGAGAGAGAAGCATTGATCAGCTGCCTCCTACTGGGGACCGAGCCTGCAACCCAGGCATGTGCCTTGACAGGAAATCTAACTGTGACCTCCTGGTTCATAAGTCTTCACTGGCCAGGTTGTTCCTAAGATTCTTGATACAAATCCAAGCAAACTTATTGACAAGTCTAAATCTTTCCATGTGTCTACTAGCTTATGAGGCTAGACTGAGTAATCTCAAAAAAAGTTTGCCACATGGATATATTCTCACATGACATGTTTGGTTTACAAGAAAGAGAAGATTTCTGTTTTCTTCCTACAATATAATGCAGTTGAAAATTTACTGACCATAGTTGCAAATTGACATTAACAAAATTTACATGCACAAAAGGAATAGAGGTACATTGATGGTAAGAGATTTAACCTGCTGAACTTTACCTCATAGTCAACAGTCATGTGTTTTGAAATGTGTCTTAAATGACTTGATCAGCTTTAATAGTGGTAAAAATAGCTAGTTTCTGAAAATTTACACCATCTAGCTTCAGTTTCTCCTCATAACAGAACAACAGGCACGAACACTGTCAGTACCAGCGCCAAGCAGAGTGTACAGAAATACTTGTTGGATTTAATTGGGTTGAATTAAAATTATTCCTTTTAAAGAATAAAGTTAGTATCTCAAGTTCAAAGTCCCTAAATGATCGAGGTTCTCCACAGTTGAATGTCTAATCAACTCCTGGCTAGTTCCAGATGAAAGATATTAAAATACCTTTACTCAGCACTCACTTTAGTCTGTTTCATTATCTGTACTCAGGAAGTCTTGAACAATTACAGTGTAACTAAAAAAAAGTTTCATCATTGCACTTCCTGTTTGATAAGTAAACAACAAAACAGTTATGGTCTCTCACACACCTATTAAAACCCATAACACCTCTGCAAGGAAGTAACTTGGACAACTCAAGAATTCTCCCTGACAGGACACTGAAACAGCAACCCTAAAAGATCAACAAATTGCCACAGTGTGACAATCTTAGCCCTGTTGCAACTGGGCAGCTAGTCAATTCGCAGAGAGAAGCATCATCAGGGGACACAGGAATGCTGTTATCACCCATTATAAGTATGACGCGAAGGTCACATATCAGGCAATTACACCTTTTCATTACATGCTAACCCCTCACGGCAGGGAAGCTATGCTTATGATTGCATTAGACAGACAAAGCCTTCAGCTCTTTTAAAAAAAAAATAAAAAGGAAAAAGCAAAAGAAAAGATTTTTAAAAATTAAATTCGTTTTCTTACCAGCACGTTGCAGCACCAACTCGCTCACAGGAATGTTGCCTTTACAGGTTTCTCTTTTAATTATCCTGGAAGCAGGGGTGGGGGGAAAGTAAAGAAGAAGAAGCAGGGTGGTTAAATTAGCGTGCTGGAATCTTTTCAGTTTGTCGCAGAGTAGAAAAATAAAAAAGGGGAAAAAAGGCTCAGTAATTTAAATTTGCTCTCAGTTCAGTCTGCATCGTTGGGTCCCGCCCCTTCTTCCTGCTGGGTTCCACTACCTGCAAGCCTGGAATTGACAGCTACTGTGCAAACAAAAAAAGGCAACAAGCATGCTGGGACCATTCTGTCTGCAGCTTGGGTCTCACTTGTCCTGAAAACTAAAAATCATCAGTGGAAAGGTATTCTACATTTTCTATTTGAAGCATCTGCATGTAATTCCCTTCCATTTTAATTGATTCACCATAGCTCGTGGTAATGGGGTCTGATTAGTGGTTGGGTGTTTTTCCTTTTCCTTTTGTCTTTTTCTAAAGCTGAATAATAATTATAGTTATTATTATTATTTTTATTTTTGCTGTTACCTGTTTACTGCTGTCCTTTACATTTCTTACTGTCCTGTCCTCTCTTCCAAGACACATTCTCTCCTGACTTTTCCTTTCATTCATAAACACTGAAATTTCCAGGAATGATGGGAATGTCAATATTACCAGGGATTTTCCTTCTCCTTTGATATCTCTTTTTAAGCATGTAGTGTTGAGAATTATTCAAGGGACAGAGGGCCTAGAAAGAAGATTCTATAACACCAGAAACTTCTCAGAAGGATCAAATATTAATGCAAATAGCCTTTGCAACCAAATCCAAAATGTTCATTTTTATATTTATGATTTGGAGAAAGATCTAAAAATCATATAGATAAATGCGGTCTACTTTGCCAATTTAACTTCAGGTGAGTCCAATAGAAATTGGACTCACTTTAATTTTAGCAACAAACATAAAACTGTTCCTTAATGTGCAGCACATCATACAGCCCACCCTTCTGCCAGAATGTAAATCGCTTACCCAGAATTTACAATGAGTTTTTTTTGGTTGTTTTCTAAAAGTTCATTTCAGATGAGGCTATTATGGACTACATTGGTACTGAAGTTATTTCAAGCGTGCATGTAGTATGCATTTTCTATAGGTTTGCCTCCTTATCTGAAGCACTGATTCTGTAATGGTACATAGCATTGGTTCTCCTATTAAGACTTTAATTTTTGCTAGATCATTCTATTGCTTTAACATGAGTTCCATGCTGATAGATGTTTCCTGTCACTTAGTTGGGGGGTGGGGTGATTGGCAAGTAAAAGACAAAATGCACATGGTTCTTTGCAAGGGATGAAAACATGAAAGTTACTCTTATTGACACAACAGCATTTAATCTACTTCTGTCTCTTAGTTTTATATATTTTTTAAAAAAATTTCTTATCTCTACCTCAAGCCATTTAAATGAACTTCACTATTTCTGCATAACTTGTAGAACCCTGAAAGCCAAGAATGGGTATGACTTAATGGACTTTAATGCGCTTTATAAATATATTTAGAATCTCCTATTTTACAGGTTAGATAAATGAAACAATGTGAACTTACTGTCATATGTTACATCTGATATGCTTGACCCAATTTACCTGAGAGGAGGTGAGTTACAGCAAGGTGCCTTTTGTCATATAAGGTAACATATTCATAGAATTCAGGGGTTAGGACATGAACATTGGTGAAGGGGGGCATTTTTTTTCTTTTTAAAATTTTTAATTTAAGTCAGATTTTTAAAAAGAAAAATGATTAAAAATATAAATTAAATATACATGATTTAGTTTCATAAATGGGTAAAAAATTAACAGAGTAGTAGATATCTATGCTGTCATTGAGATCTCATTATAAAATCAAACTAACTAAAAATTGAAAGGACCACGAAGCAAATAACAAAATGACATCTTTTTCTTGTATTAAAAGCTTTATCTGGATTATTTCTTTTTCTACAACAAATGCCTTTGCTGGACTCCCACAAACAGCTGTAGGGTAGAAAAATAAGGCAGGTCAAGTACTCAAGAAGCCGTGTAAACTTCCCAGGTAGTTAGGCAATCAGCTTTAATGAAGCAGTGGTAAATTACACCAATGTACTAATTATGGTACTTTGTCACAGCATAAAATGCAATAAAACCAACACATGCCTTGGCTTGGAAAGTGTAATGTGTATATTTTTCAAAAGATTTAATTGGAAAGAGATTTTATTTTCCTGAAGCATTCTGTAATTTCATGTGACATTTTCTCAATACTTTTCTTTTAAAAAAGATGCCAGAAAGATATGTAGAGCTGAAAATCTTTAGAAGAAAAAATATGTAGAAGAAAAAAATACATAGAGATGAAAAAAATGATAATGTTTCTTTTAAACTGGTATCTCATTTTATACTTACAAGTTTTCATGACCAATACTAGAGGCCCTGTGCACGAATTCATGCACCAGTGGGATCCCTCGGCTTGGCCTGTGGAATCGGGTCAAAACCAGCTCTCTGACATCCCCTGAGGAGTCCCAGATTGTGAAAGGGCACAGGCCAGGCCGAGGGACCCACTGGTGCACAATTGGGCCTGGGAGAGTTGTGGGAGGTTGGCGAGCTGGGAAGGGACTGTGGGAGGGCTCCAGGGTGTGTCCAGCCCGTCTCACAAAGTCCTGATCAGCCAGACCCCAGCAGCAAGCTAACCTACCAGTCGAAGCATCTACCCCCTGGTGGTCAGTGCACATCACAGTGACTGGTCAACCGGTTGATTGTCTACCCACCTGGTTGTCAGTGCATGTCATAGCGAGCGGTTGAGTGGCCTTAGCATATCATTAGCATATTACGCTTTGATTGGTTGATTGGACGACCAGATGACTGGACACTTAGCATATTAGGCTTTTATTATATAGGATGCTAATATTAAATACTTAGGTATCATTGTAACATAACACTTAAATAATATGCTCTTTATATATAAAAGCCTAAGCAACCATTATGGCTGAACAACCGGAATGATCAGAATGATCGGAACAACCTGTCAACCAGTTGCTATGGCACGCACTGACCACGAGGGGGCTGACGCTCAATGCAGGAGTTTCCCCTGGTGGTCAGTGCACTCCCACAGTCAACCCTCCCATGGGCAGCCAACCTCCCCTGGTCCCTCCCCCAAGCCAGCAAACCTCCCGTGGTCCCTCTCCCATCTCCCACCCCATCCAGCAGGCCCCATCTGGCAGGGCCGGTCCAGCAGCTGGCTGGCCCCAGCCAGCCCGGCCCCAATTGGGACTTGGTGAGACAGCCCCAATAGGCCCTGATCTCTGACCAGGCCTAGGGACCCCACCCGTGCACAAATTTTGTGCACCAGGCCTCTAGTATATAATAAAAGGCTAATATGCAAATCGACCAAACAGTGGAATGACTGGTTGCCATGATGCACACTGACCACCGGGGGGCAGACACTCAATGCAGGAGCTGCCCCCTGATGGTCAGTGCACTCCCACAGGAGGAGCACCTCTCAGCCAGAAGCCCTGAGCTGGGCTCATGGCTGGCAAGTGCAGCGGCAGTAGTGGGAGCCTCTCCTGCCTCTGCGGCAGTGCTAAGGATGTCAGACTGCCAGCTCAGGCCCAGGAGAGGGCCTAAGCCGGCAATTGGACATCCCCCAAGGGCTCCTGGACTGCGAGAGGGCACAGGCCTCGCTGAGAGACCCCCCCCCACACACAAGTGCACAAAATTTGTGTACCGGGCCTCTAGTTTTAGATAATATACAAATATGCACAGAGCAGCACATGTTGGTTTGTATTCTGAAAATCTGTTTTATTTTATTTTATTTAATTTTAATTTTATTTTATTTATATATTTGTATTGATTTCGGAGAGGAAGGGAAAGGGAGAGAGAAATAGAAACATAAATCGTGAGAGAGAATCATTGATTGTCTTCTTTCTGCAAGCCCCCCGCTGGGGATCAAGCCCACAACCCGGGCATGTGCTCTGATCAGGAATCAAACTGTGACTTCCTGGTTAATAGGTTGATGGTCAAAAACTGGGTTTTAAAAATATCTGTTTTAAATGAAGAAGAAAGAATATTTTTATGGTTCTCATTGCTAATTGCAATTAGCAGAATATTAGTCTTAATCAATTAAAAAGTCCTGACATTGAAATTTAGAGAAGGAACAGTCTTTAGTAAATGTTTGTGCTCAGAGAAGCTTAACATTAGGGTGGGCAATGCTAGTTGATTTTTTAAGTATAATACATTTTACCTTTTGAGTTATAATTGACAATGAAATATTTTTCAAACTTATTGCATATTTTAAAATTACTTTTATTGCTTTTCTGTAAATGTCTCCCTCATTCTAAATCAATTGTCTTCAGTGTGATGTTACTATTTTGTCTTTGGGGCTGCAAAACACTGACTAGTGCATGATATATTGTGACCCTGATGTCTTAATGACTATAAGAGTAAGTGAATAATGTTTTTGTTAATTTCAATAGAATTCTGAGAAAATGCTCACACTTATTCTAACACATAGCTGTCATTATTAATCCCTTTAAACCTGAATAACCAGGAAAATATCTTACCAATGTCATAAAAATGGTTTATTACTCTTAGGTTATCTTTTGAACAATATTTCCATTGTTAAATTAATTTTATTAAATTTATGAAAAAATTAATGTCAGTTTTAAAAAATACACACACAGCCCTAGCTGGTATGGCTTAGTTGGTTGGAGCATCACCCTGTGTACCAGA